>NC_142642.1:24130000-24755000 GCF_053813885.1 Theobroma cacao | reverse complement strand
GGTAGAGTTAAATATAATTGTATATATTTGTACCATTTTATTTTGTATTTACAATTTTTTTGTAGATCCAAATTAATAATTTAAATTTAATTTTAGTAGAATTTGATTGTGATTTTTAAACTTAAATAAAATCGTTTTATAAGAAACTGTGAGTAAATTTAAATAAAGGGTAAATTAGGGAAGGGTTGAATAATTTCAAAAAAATGAGTATTTATAAATTGTGAAAGTTATAACTAAATTAACTTATTTTGCTAATTTGAGTTCAACTCAAGTTAAAAACTAAGTCAAATTTAGAATATAATTTTGATCAAAATAGCCAATAAGTCCCTGTACATGTACATATGCATCTTATTCAATTTAGTTTTTGTACTTAAAATTAAAACAATTTAGTCTATTGATTTTAAAAATTACTTCAAATTAGTCCATTCTCTTAACGACATCTAATTTTGTCATTAAAAATGATGACATCAACGATGACATCAACGCTGACATGGCATATTTTGGTGACATGATACCAATATGATGACATGGCAGTGCCACGTGGCATTGACATGATGACATGTTGGTGCCACATGGCGATGCTGACATGGTAAGTTGAGAACAAAATTTGTACCACATCATAAGGACTAAATTGAACAAAAATTTATTGTACATGGATTAAATTGAACAAATTTAAAGTATTTAAGGACTAAAATGAAAAAAGTATTTGACAAAATACACATTTTTAAGTAAATAATACATATACTTATTAGTAAGCCAAATGTTTAAGTGTAAAAAATTTATGGTATTAAGAAATATATATAAATATTTTCTTACTTGATCATTTGATTCCATAATAAGTACATTAATTTATCTATTTTGTAACAATTAAGTTTGAATTCCACTTTTATAAAAAAAATTCCAATATCTTATCTTAGATATATATTTATAGAAAGACAGCACCCTTATTTCCACAAACCCTAAAATCGCTTAGAATAAGGATTTTTATTTTTGCAGTTATAAAAAGCAATAACTATTTTTCTCCTTAACCACCCATAATCTTCTTCTCCATTCTTTGTTTTTCTCATTGGAAGTTTAATTCATCCATTAATTATTACAAAATTAGGACAATGATGACATATTTACGTTTCTGGATTCTAATTTGGATTTTTTTTTCTTAAATTCTTTTACTTTAAGGACCAAAGAATCTCTAATGACAACGTTTGTGCATGTTTGAGCCTCATTGTTCTTGATTTTTGTTTTTTTTTTAAATGAAAAAGGAAGATATGGAGTTAATAATGATTATAAAAATAATTTCTTATTCTGACTTATTCAATTTGGGCATGACAGACTTCTTATTACACTTATAAAATCTGAGCTATTCTACCCTTTTAATTTTTTTTATTTTTTATGTTTTTATTTTGTTTAATATTTCAAGTTATATTTTCTAGGTTGAAATTTCCTGGGTTAAAGACTGCTATTATGACTGATAAAATTAAATATAATTATAAATATTTGTACCATTTTATTTTGTATTTACAAATTTTTGGTAGATCCAAATTAATAATTTAAATTTAAATTTAGCATAATTTGATTGTGATTTTTGAACTTAAATAAAATCGTTTGATAAGAAATTTTGAATAAATTTAAATAAAAAGTTAATTGGGTAAGAATCGAATAATTTCAAAAGAATGTGTATTTGTAAATTGTGAAAGTTGTAATTAAATCAACTTATTTTGTCAATTTGAGTTCAACTCAAATCTAAGTCAAATTAAGAACATAAATTTCAAAATTCTATGCTATTATAAAAAAAAAATTTTATTTATTTTTTTATATTATTTTATCCCAACATAATGTAAGTTATTCATTTAAATTTGATTATAGCTATGAAATTTTTTTCAGAATTTTTTTTATAAAAGGGGAATTCAAACTTAATTTTTACAAAGAAGATAAATTACTATATTTATTCTAGAATCAAATAATCAAGTAAGAATATACTTATATATATTTTTAATATCATAAATTTTTTACATTTTTTTAATATTTTTTTCAATTTAGTTCCTCAACATCTTAATTTTGTTTAATTTATTCTTATATTATACATTTTTATTCAATTTAGTCCCTATGATGTGACACAAATTTTTTTTTAAAAGTTTTTTTTTTTATTTGTCACGTCAATATTACCACGTGAAACACATCAGCATGTTAGTGCCACATCAATATTGTCACTTCATCATATCAATACCACGTGGTAATACTACATCATCACATCAGTGCCACGTAATTTTAAATTATTCTAATTTTAAATATAAAAACTAAATTGAATAATACGCATAAATACATAGACTTGATAGATATTTTGACCATTAAAAATCCCTAACTAATGTCGATAGCCTCTTAGGGAGGCGTGCCCCTTCTAGGCCGTTTTAAGGCTCTTAAAACACTAAGTCGGAAATTGGGACTCGAGGAAAACAACAACCTTACGTGGATAAGACTTGGTTCAATGACTTTAAAGAAAGATGATGCAAGGAATTTTATTGAACCAAATGTCGTTTCTTGCTTTGGGAGTGTCATGGCAGTCCATGTCTCAATCGTTTCTTGACTAGTATAATGATAAAAGCATTCATTCAGAGTAATGTGTGCATGGAAAACATGGTTGAAGCAAGGACTATTAATTTGAAGATATATCATCACTGAAATCTTGACCCATCCACTTTGTTTTATTCCACTATAAACAATTGTAACTAGATTACAGGCTACACATGCAGATCTCTTTATTACCTTGCGGTAATTAGAAACAGTATCCAAGTCAACAGTATGTTGTACCGAGCCTAGGTTCTAAAGAATGATAATTGTATTTGAAACCAATCGTGAATTCAGTCCAGTAGATATTTACATCTCTGAATCTAGTTCAATCAGACTGTATCCTGGGGGCTTTTTCAAACCCCTCTTCTTTGCCATGTTCCTCATTCTGGCTGCTGCATCCCATTTTCCACTTTCTGCATATAAATTTGATACCAAATTATATACACTTGGGTTATCAGGTTCTAAATCCAAAAGGCGATTTCCTATGACCTCCCCCATTTCTGTATTCCAATGCATTCTGCAAGCAGCAAGCAGAGCACTCAATGCAGTAGCACTTTGCCTTTCTGGCAGCAATCTAACCAAATCATATGCTACTTCAAGCCGTCCTGCTCGGCACAATAAATCCACAATACATGCATAATGCTCTTCACAAGGATCTATAGAATATTCTTCTCTCATGCACTTAAATACTTGCAGACCATCTTCTACCAAGCCTGAATGACTGCAAGCAGTAAGTATTGATGTAAAGGTCATGCCATCGGGCTTAATCATCTCCTTTTTCATCTGATCAAATAGTCGGAGAGCTTCTATGCAGTTCCCATGCATCCCATATGCAGCTATCATTGTGTTCCATGATGTTGCACACCCTCTAGTGGTGTGCTCAAACAGATTTCTGGCCATACTTAATTTTCCTAACTTAGCATAAGTAGTTATCAGGGAATTAATTACTGGTGTTTCTCTTTCCATTAGAGCTCGATACAAGTGACAGTGGACTTCCTTTGCTAGACTAAGATGTCCAAGCTGTGAGGATGCCTGGAGCAAACTTATCAGAGTAACAGAATCATGGTCTAGTCTTTCTCTTTTCATAACCCGGAATAATATGATGGCTTCATTTGCATGCCCTTGGTAGACATAGCCCATTATCATTGAAGTCCATGAAATCAAATCCTTGTATTTTATACTGTCAAATACTTGCCTTCCATCAAAGATGGAACCACATCTTGCATACATGTAGATAATTTGATTGGCAACTTCAGTATTCATATGAAACTCATGTCTCAGTATGTATCCATGCACACTCCTTCCTCCTCTTATGTTCTTCAGATAAGAGAATGCAGAAAGTATACTCAGGATGGAACCTAGGTTTGGTTTACTACAAATTCTAACCATTTCAGTAAAAATGTCCACGGCTTTGAAAGCAAATTCATTTTGGAGGTAGCCTGCCATCATGACATTGTATGAAACCACATCTCTTGTCTCCATTACATCGAACAATTTCCTAGCTTGGATCAAATTGTTGCACTTGGAGTACATATCAACCAAAGCAGTAGTAGCTACTAGATCAAGCTGGTACCCTATCCGAATAATGTGACCATGAATACTCTTGCCTTCCCGCAAATACTTCAAATCAGCACAACACAAAATCCCATTGGATAAGCTAATCAGATCTGGAAAAACATTTTCTTGTACCATTGTATGAAAATGTCCCAAAGCTTCCGAGGGCTGCCCCATTTGAAGATATCCAATTATCATTGCATTCCAAGAACCAATTGTTCTCACCTTCATGCTACCGAAAATGCAGGCTGCCATTGTTGGGACCCTACATTTAATATACATGTCAATGAGACTTGTCTCAAATACTTCATCTAAACAACCAATCCGTCTTCTAATAGCATATCCATGGATTGAACGACCTTCTTCTAAAGCCTCCAACTCAGCTGCTGCCCGCAGTAAACTAACCAAGGTCACCCTGTTGGGATCAATCTTTTCCTTTGGCATTCCACGAGCTAATTCAAAAGCCTCATAAGCAAGCTGACCGCCCAGCTGTGCATATCCAGTTATCATTGAAGTGTAAACAACAACATCTCTAACAGCTATTTCATCAAACACTTTAGAAGCACCACCCGTATCTCCGAACTTCGAATATAACCCTATAAGTGAAGACCCCACAAATCCATCTTTACTAAACCCAAACTTAAAAGCATCAACATGAACCCCTTTTCCAAATTCAAAGCTACCCAAATCAACACAACTCTTCAAACAAAACGTAATAGCTGAACCATCAAAACCAATCTTATTTTTCTTTAAATTCAAATACAGCCTAAGAACTTCACTACATTGACCATTTCTAAAATACCCAACAAGAATTGCATTGCAAAGAGAGAGATTGTTATTGATAATTCTATCGAATACACATCTTGATTCAGCCAAGAATCCGAACTTTGAATAGCAAGTTACAAGCTTTGAGCCTAGAAAAGTACTTTGACAAAGCCCAAGAGTGAAAATACAAGCATGGAGCTTTCTCAAGGAAACAATATCTCTACAGTTCTCTAACAAAGAAGCAAACTTTTCTACTTCATTGCTAGTTGAATGATAAAGGAATAGACTTTGAAATTTAAAAGATGGAATTGGGTTCATTTTTGGGACAAGTGAAGGTATTTTAAACAAGAAGAAAATCATGCTTATACGTAGAATAACGGAGAAAGATTGCTCTTTTGAAAGGAGATAGGAAAACCCAGAAGGCAGATCAACTAATCAAGTCATTTTTTGAAGTTTTAGATTTTTCTGCAATTTTTTTTCCGAAAGATTACTAGTTCTTTTTGCAAGTAGTAGTAGGCCTAAAAACTACAATTTGAATTTAGCGCCAAAGCTGAAAGGCTGGCTTCTAAGTTCTCAGAAAGAGAAAGAACTCAAACAAGGCATTCCATGTGAGAAACCTAAATTTTTTTTTATCTTTCCTGCCATTTTTTTCATTTCTTTAAAGGACGAATTGTGAAAAATGGCGCTGAGGCAAAAGAATTCACCTTCTCTTTTTTTTTTTTTTTTGCCCTTTTAGAAACATAAGTACATGTATCATTCTTTATGTTGCATAGGCTTGAAGCAGTATCTAATATGAGTATGTCATGTAACCGCAACCATAAACTTGACTCACATTTTTGAAGGTCATGGAGGATATATCTGGATTGAGAGCTTGAATGGCCTATTCAACAGGTTTTACTACGCACAGGATGCGAAGGGATCAAAACAAGTGGTATAATGCAATACAATGAAGGAGCTTGCAAGCTTTAAAACATCATATCATATTTTATAGACAGATAGACACAGTTGATCAGCCAAAACACAGAAATATAACAATGAGCTCATTAACAGTGAGGCATTGAACAGTTCTTGCACACTCTCAAGCAATCCTATGGAATATTTTACATTCTACGTCGAAAATTTTCAGTTTTTTTTTTTTCCTTCTCTGGTTACATAAGGGGCAATACAACTTATTTATAAAAAAATTATACAAGTCACTCAGGAATTAGGATACTGTGAACTAAGAGAAAACCGAATTATGGTTAAAAAGGGAAAATGAAAAGAAAGATGATGTACAATACGAATCTTCCTGGCTTGGAAAACTAGCGAAGCCATGACAAGAACATCCAGTTCACTCTGAAATGACAAACTGATTTTGGTTTTCGCTTATTTTATAGCAAGAGGACTGCAAATTGGGTATCTCTGACGTGGTGGACGCCTGGTCCTCTTTCCCCATCCTGTTAGGCTTCTTTCTTCAAGTCCTGTTTTCATTTGCTGAAACTGGTTCAAACAGTCTTCAGTCGTAGTGGGAGGAGCAGATCCCCCTGAACGCTTCCTTCCCCTACCAGTACTGCCCTTAGCATTATTCTTCTGTGTCAAACTTGACTGCCAACTTCCACCAATTTCTCTAATTAGGCCTTCTATCATCTGAAAATCCTCAGTCACCTCATTTCTCGACAAAGAAGTGAGATTGGGAAGTACATCTCTCTGAAAATCCTTCCGCTGCCTTCCTCGCCTTGCCTGTCCTCTCCGGGGTCGTTTTGAAAGTGGTTCTTCACTTTTTTCATTCTCCAGAACTTGTGGCGTATAATAATACTCCTCTGTTTTGGTCTCCGCCAAATTTAATGTCATGAACTCAAAAACATCAATCCCATCAGGTATTGAGTCTCCAAGGCATGCACCATTGGCTGCCTCAATATCATGCTCAGGATCACTCCAGCAAGAAGAAACTATCTCTGCAAACCAATGAAGGGAATCACTTGCTGATGTTTCTGATTGTTGACAACTGACATTCTCCTGAAGATTAGTCACACACGATGATGATATGGCAACCAGTGCCTCAGCTGCAGCAGAAACACTCAAGAGTCCTTGAGACTCTCTAATTTCTTCATCTTGCAAGTTAAAAGGTTTTGTAAGGTTGCTTTCAAGATATTCACAACCAGAAGTATCATTATTTCCCATTTCAATGGCCACTGGCATATCCAAATCTATCTTGGCAGTCCTTATATTGGTTCTCATAGAAGAGGGTGTTGATTGAACATCTTCTTCTACCCCTTCTTCCATAACACACAAATTCAAATCAATGTGCCTGACATCAGCATTCTGATTAACTGATCTCTTCTCTGCAACCAGACCCTCCAATAGACATTGTTGTTCACATTTGGGTGGCAAAGGACCATGAGTTATAACAGAGTTAACACCATCGATTGCTGAAGCAGGAAAACCCGGCTTTAAGGGGGAGTTCGGCAAAGGCAGATCTCTGGATACATTTCCAGAAATGGAGAACCCAAGAATCTTTGTACTGCTTGAAGAGCAACCATTACCGCTTTTCCGGTGCTTAGCATCGGCAGCACAAGTTGCTGAAAAGGAATCTTGGATTCGCATTGCAGTTTTCTCAATTGATTGCTGAGAGCAGTTTTGCAAGGAATTCAGATTCATTTGACCAGAAACTTCTTCTTTGATAGGTTTGGCATCACATGGTCTTGCGGCTGTTAACCAAGACAATCCTCCATTTGAGTTCTGCTTCACTGATCTGTTCATAGAAACAAAGCCAGATTGAGAAATTTCTTCATTCTGATAGTTGTCCACAGCAATTGCACCCATATTTAGATCTACTGCAGACTTTGACTCCATCATGCATGGTAAAAATTCGAAGCCAATTTTAGGACCATGTTGAGCTGATTGTTCAGAAGCAAAATTACTCTCACTGGTGCCATTTTGGTTGCAGAAGCCAACTGGTGCGCAGCAAACACGTGACTCCTTGGAATCAGATGGAGAGCCAAAGTGAAAGTCATTTTGGGATGATGCTTCAGCTCTCAAACTTGGAAGAGATCTTGAATTGCCATCAACAAGCAACTTGCCCCAAATAATGTCATGACCCTGCATCAAGGCCGTTGAACTAGAATTCAGTTGGCCATAGGTCCTAGAGCCAGGGTTTCCTAATAAATTCTGGTTCAAGTTACCAGAAAACTTTGTCCAAGTTGAACAAGAGAGTATCTCAGAATTGTCTGCCTCTAACTGAGAATGAACTGGCAGTGGATCAAGTGCATGTGACGCAGCAGCAGATGCACCAGTACTCTTTTCAGGTATATCTACACCGAAAATTTTCCGTTTAGTACATGTTTCTCTCTTATTCTGATCAGATAAAAGAAACATTGCAGAATGGGCCTTGGTAGTTTCAACTTGTACCGATCTACATGGGATATGCAAATCTTCAGAATGAAAACTTCCATTGCTTCTGGTTTGTCCTGAAAGTGTGTGCCATATCAAAGAGTCAAATGGAATTGAATAATGTTGCGACACTAATAATTAATCCTGCTTTTAAAGAAAAAAAAATCTTTTGCTGCTTTTGCATTAAGCACCAACTTATTAGCTTTGGGGATTGAGGAAAAGAGAAGTTAATGTAAAAGTTTTAGTTATAAAGGATTCAGTAAGTGGCCAAAAAAAAATTTAAAGGATATAGCTACTTGTAATAGCACAAAATTTGAACATCAAAAGATTCATAGCAACATAGATACATTACCGTTTTCAAATTTACTGGAGAACCATCCATTTTGCCTCCTTTCAGCCTCCAAATGCAGATTGTTAAGACTAATCCCTCTATCTCCTGCTTTGTTGCGGTCATGCGAAAATTCTGCACCCCAATGCTGGAAGCCTGTATGTGAGCGTGACAATGATGATAGATCCTTCCTTTGGACCTCCTGCTTGGAGCAGGTAATGTTACCAGGAATGCCAACACAAGCTGAAGTAGATGCTTCTTCAACCAAGATAGGTTCATTCAAATCGGTGAAACCACGAGTTTCCTTTAAATTTAAATTGAAACTGATGGCTGCATCATTACAACTATAATTGCTATCAAAGTGCATAGATAAATCCCCATCCCTCTTACAGGGAACCTCATAACTCCTTTTTAAGTGGTCAATTTCCACTCCTGACACTGCAGAAATTCCTTGCCCTCCCTCTTCTTCGTTAATACATTCCTCGGCTGGACATTCAAGGTCAAACAATCTGCTCTGAACCTTGCTGCAATGAGATTCCAAACTTTCACAGTTTTTTAATTTTAATCCATTTTGAGTCAAACCACAACCAGATTGGACAACATTCCCTTTCAAAGGACTAAACTGGGACTGGATGTTATGTGCACCAGACATGGATAGTCTAAAACAATTTAAGTCTGACAAATGAGATTCCGAAGCATGACACCTCTTTTGTTCATCTTCAGACATAAATCCAGATGAAAAAGGATTTGGCTGTGATGTAGCCACAGGAATCAAATGTTGGTTTCCTTCTTCACTATTGATTTCATTCATCATGTCCCTCTGTATTCTGTAAAGACGATGGAGTTCACGGAGCTGCAGAAACAAATGCATAGCATCAGAGAACTGCAATCCAAATCGACTTGTGCGGCGGCCATTAAAACATCATAATCCAACAAAGTTGATAGAGGGAATACCTGATGCCTGAATATAGAATCATGCTTCAAGATAGTCTGCCTCATTTGTTCCTTATCATATCCCATTGCCAGCCTCGTCAGAAATAAATCATTGAACTGCCCTGAGTTTCTGTTTTCATGATGTAAAGGCCAGCCAACGTTGCCAGTATTTCCATTTAGATTCCTCAAGGAATAGTATCCAGGAAGCTGCATGTTTGAATGTACTTCAGTTCCCATTCCTGCAAGCAATACAAAAGTGGCATTGAATTACTAGGCAGAATGCAATCTAAAAGAAATACTTTGTATATTAGCTGAGTATCACAGGAGTACTCAATGGTTCATGATCAGAACAACTGAAATAATCCTTGCATTATGCCTAAAACATACAATGATGCAGACAACTTTTTGTGATATGCATAATCTAGAGCCTCCTGTCCATCTTTGTACAACCATCCCCACATCACTAATTATAATCAACCTCACTATTCAAGAGTGATTAAACTAACAGAAAGAAATGGAAACCATCCCCAGCATCATAAACAAGTAATGAAGCAGTTCACTTCTGGGAACTGGAAAATTATATTGGTCTAAATTCTCCTTTCTGTGCAAATGTTCCAAAAAGGTCCTTTGATTAAGAAGTATATGGTGTGTTTGTATGCAAGAGAGAAATGTGTTACTCGGTTTAATTAGGAAATTCATAGAAGCAAACATCTTAACTGACTATTCACCAAGTATTATATTTGAGGTGTTTTGTCTTTTATGTCAAGCATTTCTGAAGTCAAATCATCAACTAAACGCCACAAACATAAATTAAAGCACTGTTGGTTTCCACAAACTATTGCCATACCTTTCCAAATGATGGCTAAATTTACACGCAATCTAAAATAGACAACTCATTATTGCATTGATAAGCAGGGAATGCATTTGGAACAAAACCCATAAAACCAAGGTGGGTGCAGATTCAGAAGTCAAAAGTCTATAGATATGGTCAATCTGGATGAAATCTGTGGTTTCAACCATCAAGATCCACACACACACAAAAAGATCACCAAATGGTACAAAAAAACGCTAGGCAAAAGCAGCAGAATGCAATGCTCAAATTAAAACTTTAAACATAACTCTACAAAATCAGGGAACAAAACGAGAAGATTTATTAGGTCATTCACTGGAAACCGAAATCAGTTCTGCTTGCTATCTGGAAAAACAGCGGGAGACGTTGCAACAGATAATTAAAGTAGATTTTTAATTGGACATTCAAATGCTCACACAAGGAATGACAAATGCAGCTATAAACCTATTCAGGCCAACAACAAAGCAATCAAGGAAAGGAAAACTAAATCCCCAAACCCATAATAAACATAATAACAGTTATATAGGAATAGAATCTACTATAGTAATGACTACCATGGCCAATACAAAAGAAGCGAGATGGATAAATCACCCAGATATATAGAAACTCAGACAGAGAGAAAGAACCATACAATCAAAGCACCAAAATATCCAACCTGCAAAAGGGAAGAAATAAACTCCAGATTATAATCAATTAACAGAATCAATCATCCACTCTGGAAATTAAAAAATAAAATAATAAATTACCTCATAATTATATTCTTTGCCACCCTACTTATCAGACTCTGCTGTATAAAGTCACCAAATTATCCAGAAAATGACAACCACCCAGAATCCAACATGATTCCTGACAATTCACTGTAGCAGAACAGGAAAAAAATACACAATAAAACCCAGAACAACCCATGATCTATATGAACCAAAACATGAAAACAAAGACCTTGTAAAGCCTAAATAAGGAATTGGGTATCTGAAAAAACCAGCCATTGAAGAACAAAAGAAAAAATAGAGAGAAAAGCTCAGATCATGGTCACCCCAGAAAAAAAAAATAAAGGAGGAAAATTCAGATCTGCTGGGCCAGTATCTGATGAGAGAAAATCGAGAGATCCCACATCCCAGATAAGAGATCTTCTCTAAATAACAAAAAAAAAAAGGGGAAAAAAATGTCTCTCTTAACAACAACAATGACTTCAAATTTGTCAACTTGTGGTCTCACTCATTATTCTATTATACTTAGCTTTGTTTTTCAATTAATGTAAACCTTTTTCTCATAACCTTTTTCTTTTCTGGGCCAATGAGGATGTGAAAGATATGCCCCTTCTTGAAATAAATAAATAAATAAATTATTATTATTATTATTATTTCACAATTTCTAGATTCTCTCCCACCCTCCATGCTTTTTGGGTACACATATTTTTAAGTAGTTTAAGAAAAATTCAGACACCTGGGTTTACTCAAACAACACCTCCCCAACAGTTTCCAAAACAGCTGACCCCACCATTGCTTTCACTTATAAAATCTTGTTTTCTGAAGACTCTGTCACACCCCCACGCGCAGTTTCAAACACATGAGACAACAACACTCTCAGACAAAGTACGACGTCTTTTATTTTCTAATACTAGGAACTAAAAGTTCTGTCACACGCGCAGCCACAACAAAAGAAAATTCCTTTTTTTTTTCCTTTTCTTCTTTTTTTTTTTTTTCTCTTTCTGGTTTGGGGTTTGAAAACTTTTCTAATTATTAAAATTTATTTGGATTATTGCGTTTGTTTGCTTATCTATGTTGGATTGGTTGGTTGGTTGGTTCCTAACTTATTTGATCATGATCTTCGGTCCTTTTGCAGCAACCAACTCTTTTATTCTGAGTGCTGTGACCAATCATGGAATGTTAATATTCATTAACAGATAAGCTTCGTGTCCTGTCCCATTGATGGGTTTATTGTTTTTGGAAGGATTACTACATGTTCCTCCCTTCTTCTTTTTCTTTTCCTTTCAGTTTTATTTTGGAGAATTTTTAAATTTATGTTATTAGAAAAAGTTGGAAATTAAAATTATGTGGACGCATCATGTGGTTTTGGATTATGTACCATGGATTTTAAAATTGAAAAAGCGACAAAAATGATTATGAAATAGGACTGTTTGTTTAATTTCAATTGAAATGAAGTGAAGAATAGCCAAAGCAAGAATGAGGTAAAAAGAGTGCACTTTGAGATGATCAATGATGAGACCCAATTTAGCTGCACATTGGAACAATTATTTGCTTTCTTTCAAATTAGTTTTATGGGTGTAAATCCAATATGCTTAGGAATCTTACCCAACCATTATTATTATTATTATTATTATTATTATTAGTAAAGTCATATAATTTTTTTGGTTAGGTCCAAAAATGATCACCTTCTATTCTATACCTTACTTCTTGATTAATCAATTAAAAAATTGAAGAGAATAAACGTGGCTACATATTTTGACACCACATTGATTAGTCCTCTGGCATCTTCAACTTGTGTATTAAATATATATTTCCAGTTATATTTGATTCCCCTATTGAAAAGCATTTGCCTCTCTCTCATATGAAATGAATCCTTTTGTCAGCTTTCCAACCCATCACCATTGATGAGGAAAGGCTAAAAATGGAATGATTAGTTGATGACAATATTCTTATTTGTTTACAACATAAATCGTAACAGTTATTATGCCTTGAATAAATTAAAATCCATGGGATTTCTACTGATACATGTTGTTACCTGAACTCAACAACCTTGGCAACAGTCAGAATTCCGCAAGTCATCTCAAGTTAGGTTTAGTCATAACGTGACTCTAATCAACTTCATTTCAACATGTACAAGGCTCTCTATGTGCAGTGCAGATGGCAACTATGTCGATACATGTTCTTATCCAATGACACTGTGCAGCAGCAGTCAACCCAGAAGCAGGTAAATTAAAGCAAACTTTGCAAATGAAAAAGAAGCACAACTTTTTTTTTTTTTTCATCTTTCCCTGTATTTCTCTCCTCTCACTACAGTTAAAAGAAACCTGGCAAGATCTTCAGGGTTACCTTCTTTTTGACCAATTTTGGACCATAACCAGATACAGTTTTCAGGCAAAACCTGCTCTAATTTGAAACAAAAGGGTTCAAAATCATCAACAAAAGCTACTTTAAAAAGCCTGTCTGTTTTGAATGGAATGATCTAAAAGCTAAGAGTGCCAAAAGAATGAACATGAATCCCCCAAAAAAAGGGTTGGAAAAAGTGTGATTGAAATGATTACCAAACATACTTGTCTTGCAGCTTGAATCTTCGAAATTGGATTGGGCACAAGGATTTTAAATGTGGTATTTTTCAGTGATGGGGTCCTAAGGACTTCCATTAAATGCTGCTACTCTGTATGCACCCTTTGTGCATAAATTGCTTGGTCCCATGATGTAAAATATCTACTTCCTCTTCTCATAGTTGGCAATAATTTAGGCCATCTACAAATTGAAATTATAGGTTTGTAGTTATGGTGTTTTGTTAGATCTGAATAAAATATTTGTATTTAATAGTCCATTCATCATATGATCTTGGCACGTCATAAATTTGATTGAATATGTTGAACCCTCAATCAATTTCCAAAACCCCCTATGTTTAACTTGCCCACCTAACTAATAAAGCTGACATTAAAAATTACAGCTATGTAGGCTGTAGGCTGGAGGCTGAAAGGACCATCTAAATATTTGCTACAATTTGTCAAATTGTTGTTTTGTTTGGTCAGTTTGTACATCATAATATAGAGTTATCATTGTATGTAAATGTTTTCAAGTTTGGGAATCCAAATTCTAGGTTAATGACATGGGCATGAATAAGGACGCTTGCCGTCCTGGACTGAGTAACGAGAAATATCTATATATACCATGATTATACAAGAAAATAAAGCATAATAGGTGATCAAGTCATTAAAGGTATGGGGTTGGGAAGGTGGAAGAGACCAGGCCAAATTTCCTGGAGCTATATGTGCAACAACCTTATTATAGCAATTGCATTTTGATTTCAAACAGGAAACATCTTTTGTTCAAATTTTGAATAGGTGGGGAAGAAAGCAGCATTGCATCTTCATATGCCCCACTTTTCTTTTTAACTGCATACTTTCTGTTTTAGCTCTGCAGCTAGACAAAAAAGGCAGTCTTAGTTTTGACCATATAATCTATTTCTGTTCACCATAAATCAACTCCAGAACATTGGCCAAAAAAGAAGCTAAAAGTTATATAATAGAGAGCATACTATACAACATGTAAGACTATGGATCAGATTCCATTACCATAGACCAGATCATGGTATAATTATTGCCTGAATACGCACATAACCTTGGATGAAGCAGTCCTACAATTTGTATGGCGTGTAACTTCACCAAACCTTTCTAGGACCCATAAGCCCAAGAATCTCTTCCCAAAGCCCAACACTTCCTACACTCCCAAGACCAATTACACTTGGGCTACAAGCTGCCACTGTCCAATAACCAGCCCTTATCTCCTCATTCAATTGCTCCTTCTCCCACCCACAATACCCATCGAAGAACCTTAAATCCCCTGCCCCGACCTCGTTTCTCTTGACCATCTCCGCTGCACATCCAACGCTCTCTTTCGTTCCGTAATACAACCCTTTCATAACCTCTTCAAACACCGCGCTGTTATCATTCCCCGTCGGGCTCACCAGGAACAACCCTTCTTCCAAAGGCCCGCCGAAGAACAATGGCCTATCCGAGAACGTCCCCACAACGTCCAGCACCGTCGATCTCATTTCTTTTATCGACATCAGCGACGGCCGGTTCAATATGATCCCGGATGGGCCTATGGGCCCAGTTGATAAGAGCAGGATCACCGTCCGTTCGAAAATGTGGACCCCATCCAGCTTCTCCTTGGCGATGAGCAGACAACCCTTTTCCGGTTCATGGATTATATGAGCCCATTTGTCACCAAGCGTAACTGGTGGATGATCAGGGTCGGCATATGCTGACGAGTCCTCGGGCCTTGATACTTTCTCCTCAGCCACTAATCTTGCTCTAAATGAACGCCAATCAGGATCAAGGATTGGTCTGCTGTCATCATCCAACGGTGAAGATGAACCGAGATGGCAGCCTATCAGTGAAAAAACTCATTAGATTATCCAAAAACAAGTTTAATAATCACAGAAGCATTGCTTTTCAGGCCCAAAATATTGTAAGTGGTATCAGTAGCAATGCTTATGATCAATAAATGTATCCTGCCGGTGTATGTGTGGGTTAAGACACTTCTCAAAATAAAATCAGACCACAAAATCAAACCCAATACAAGATTTATTCAGTTGATGTAATGTTGATATGGAAATTGAACAACTTACATGTTATACAAGTTGGGAAGGCAACTTTTCTACGGTGGGAAAGGTTGGCGTTTCTTTTTGGAAAGGAGAGTGCTTTAGCTTTGATTGAGGGCACAAGCTCAACGCTTTTAGTGAATGAATTTGACGAAAGACAGCAAGCTTCCATGCTTTGTCTTCTGTGCGTAGTTCCGTCAAATTCAAGTGAAGATCCTAAAGGATAAGAGAGCCAATACTGGGCAATTTATACTTGGAATGAGAGTATATATGCACCACAAGCTGAATTCATTCTCATCCCATTCCATCCAAGTTGGAGGCTTTGTCTTGCGCTTTACGAACAGCACAGCATTTGGACACTGAAGCCTAGACCTTCTTTTGTGGGAAGTAGTTAATGGACATTTTAACCCTTTCTGAGATGATGTGTCATGCTCATAGCCAGTTATTTGTTATCGAACCACTATCTCAGCAGACACTTTTTAATGATGTGTCATCCACTTAGCCTGTCACGTTTTTTAACATTTTCTGCTGCTCACCTTACTTTCAAATGCAATTTGGACAATTCAACAAGTTTGGTAGTGCATCCTCCGCTTGCCTACATAAAGGGGGGGATGCCAAGAGGGCAAAAAAGGGAAATGATATCTTCTTCTCAAGAGTGGATAGACTTCCTTGATAACCCACTAAACTAAACTTCTTGAAACAAAATATTGCAAAATTAGAAGTTAGTCAATTGAGCAGGGGAATATTCCTCAACTGAAAGAATATAAGTGCCTCCAACTTAAGCCAACTGCAAGTGCGAGTGCCATGTGTCTTTAATTTTGCTAAGCTCCAGCTCAGTGCCAACGTTTGTTCGGTTTGTAAAGAGGGGGTTAATAGATAGAGCTTTCTTGAAGTAGCATCTATATATTTATACATAACACTTGTTATCCTAGAAGTTGGCAATGCCTTTAGAATATTAGGAAAGTCACACTGGTGCTCATTCCACTGTTAATATTATCTTGTCATTTTCAAATCCAAAACTGAGATAATGGGTTTCTAGGCATCTACTTAGTTGCTCTGTTCTCCAAGATTGCTTCACATCAACAGCATCATCCCAATAACTGTCGCCTTTTTAATTAAAATAGGGGGCAGGTGGGAGCAATGGTCACCCATGGAATGAGATGAGGCACATTGATTGAGTCCCAATGCTATAAGCATTGGGTACTTGTATTTGCCAAAATAGTACAGATATATGAGATTTTCCTGTACAGTTGCTTTGCTTTTCCTTTCTATAGTGACAGGCAAAGCATGAATGTTCCTCTTTTCACCAAATAAAGAAGAGGCGAAGCAGCATTCAAGGCCCATAGAGGAAAAAGAAAATGTTAGACAAGCCGGGTGTCTGCTACAAAAATGTGATATCCTTCTTACCTTAACCTACTGGAATGACCTCATTCAGCTTAGCTTCTAAAGTAGACACGAACCTGCAGCACAAAAGTTCGTCACGGTGGATCTACTGCAGGCTCATATTTTCTGTTAAGCACCCTAGCTAAATTAGTTTGAAGCTGTTAGGGAGGATGGTGGTAGGGGGGAGGGGGGTGGGGGACTGCTCAAGGATAGTAGTAAGCATTTCCAAAAATGAACTTCCAACGCCCAAAAAATGCAAGTTTACAGCACATAAGCATTGTACCAGCAGTAGCATGAGCAATGACTAAGTGACACAAACAGGTGGGATAGATAAATGCTAAGAAAGATGAAGGAAACAGGTGGAGAAAGAAGAAGCCTATAGTTTCTTTTAATCAATCATCCAACCACAACAAGAAACACTCCCCACAAAACATATTGGCTCTTAACAATCAAGCAAATTTAACCAGTGTAGAGGATTCTTATGATAGAAAGAGAGGATATGTTGCAATGAGTGAATCAGAATACGCTAGAGGCGACAGCGAGAAAGACTGGAGTAGTTTTTGAAGCGTAAATGCTTTGGTGGCATATGGTGAGGGATAAGAAAAAGTGAAGGAAACGATGGATTACGATAAATGGGAATGACTGAATAGAAAGAATGTTTACAGGAGTCTTGAGAGAGCTTTCAAGATAATCTCTGCTAGATTTCTAATGTTTTCTTTTTGTTTCCTATAACTTCCAAGACTCTCATATTTTTACTAATCAGGAGCATCTTCTTAGAAGTAGTTGGAAGAATACGTTCAATAAACATGCTTGTCATAGAAGAGTAGTTAAAAGAACGGTTTATAAGATATTAAGAAAATAGCAATGTAGTTGAGTAGTTGGCGCAAGTTTTGGGTAATGAAATAGTAACACTTGACAGTGCGCCACGTATATTTTTAAGAAAAAAAAAAAGAAAAAATGGTAAAATACATGTACTTCAAAGAAAGTTTAAGACGAACTATCTCCATATTTGAGCTATCAAGCCAAACTCTCTAAAACATCCCAAATGTGAAGGTAACTCATGAACTCTACAGCTCGTTCTAAGTTACTTTCACTGCCCCAAACAAACAGTTGTTCAATGCTTCTTCCTAGGTGCTTCCGCACTTGGAACGCTCTTGGGATCTTTTGCGTTTAGAACACCCTTGGGCCCTTCCGTGCCGTTTTCATGCTTGGAACGTTCTTGGATGCTTCCGTGCTTGGAATACCCCTGGTGCTTCCGCGCTTGGAACGCCCATGGGGGCTTTTGCACTTGGAATATCCCTGAGCGCTTCCATACTTAAAACACCCTTGGGCGTTTCCTTGCTTGGAATACCCTTGGGTACTTCCGCGCTTGGAACAACTCTTGGGCATTTCCACGCTTAGAACGACCTTTGAGCGCTTTCGAGCTTAGAACACCCTTGGGCGCTTCTGCACTTAAAACACTCTTGGGCACTTTTGTGATTGTAATATCCCTGGACGCTTCCATGCTTGAAACACCCGCTTCCGAGCTCGAAATACCCTGGGTGCTTTCACGCTTGGAATGCCCTAGACGCTTTTGCACTTGGAATGACTCTAGATGTTTTTGTGCTTGGAACGCTTTTTGGCGCTTAGAATACCCTTGAACGCTTCTGCGCTTGAAACACCCTTAATGTAATTTTTTTCTATAATACAATACTACAAGAATAATAGTTAGCCAAAATTGGACATTTACAACCAATAACCTTATAAATTTGCAGCAACCTATAGGAGAAAGTCCTAACCAACAAAACAGATGCGTTAAAACTATTGAGAAAGAAAGTGAGTGGAAGTGGGAGAAAACAGAGTAATAAGGAAAGTAAGTCCATTTAACAACATGGGACAATAAAAGGAGAAATATCAACTAAAATGTTTTATCATCTATTTGAACAAATATGTAACACATTGGCATTAAAATAAGTTTAAGTTTACAGATAAAATCATATAAAAAATAAACCACTCGCTCCATAATCCACTCTACACCCATCGTCTTATGCTTTTCATATTCTCCCAGAGTCAATTACTTCTTTTCTTGGTCAGTTTGCAACTAAAGAAGTAGAGAAAAGAGCTTGACTCTCCCGAAATACAGGCTTTTTACAAGAGTGCCCCTACCTCTTTGAGTGATAACTTATAATATGCTTGCAAATTGTAATTAAACAATCTTGTAGCAGTGCAATCATCTAAATCACCACCTCACCAACTTCTATCGGTAAGGTTGTACCTTCGGGGTGTACAACTTGCTTAAGGTCCTCTCGCAACCTCTCAATCATTTGATATATTCCATCAAATTTTGGGTGTGATTTATCAAATACAGTGAAATCATGGACCTCATTGTCTATTTCAATAGAACTTGATCCTGATGGTTTTTGGACCCCTATGCTCTTCATTCGAAGCCTTACACTTGCAACATTGTCCCAATCCCCTGATGCAGCAAAAATATTTGCTAACATGGAATAATTTCCGGGATCTGAAGGATCCAATTTAAGAAGGTGATCAATCACCTTCTCTGCCAGTTTCACAGCATTATGCAATCGGCATGCAGCCAAAAGCGTACCCCAAATAATGGCATTTGGTTCAAAAGGCATGATTTGAACAAGTCTAAAAGCTTCATTTAAACGCCCTCCACGGCCTAAAAGGTCAACCATGCAACCATAATGCTCGATTTGGGGAACAATCCCATAATCCTTTTCCATCACATAGAAGTATTCAACACCCTCATCAATAAAGCCTGCATGGGTACAGGCACACAAGATACCAACAAAAGTAACTCTATCAGGCTGAAATCCTTCCTTCTTCAATCTGGAGAAAACTTGAAGTGCTTCCTTCCCATGCCCATGCATAGCAAACCCCTGCAGCATCGCATTCCAAGAAACCACATCCCTTTTTGGCATTCCATTGAAAACACTCCATGCCTTGTCCAGACTACCACACTTTGCATACATATCAACTAATGCATTACACACCGCAATGCTACATCTAAACCTAAGCCTCTCTATTGAATTATGCACTTTTACACCCACTGCTAACAAACCAGACTCAGCACAAGCAGCCAGAATACCAATAACAGTTCCATCATCCAACTCCAGTCCATCTTGCTCCATTCGATCATACAACTCAATAGCTTCCTTTGCTAACCCCTTTTCTGCATAGCCGGATATAATTATAGTCCAAGGAACCAATGTCTTAACTGGCATCCTATCAAACAAAACCCTAGCCATATCCATATCCCCAGCCTTACTATAACCTGAAACCATCGTTGACCAAGACACAACATTCCTCTGAGGTATCTTTTGAAACAATTCAAAAGCTTTCTCCATCTCTCCTGCTTTAACATAACCATCCAAAATTGTATTCCAACTAACCATATCTCTCTGAGGCATTTCATCAAACAACTTCCTAGCTTCCCTCAACTCCCCAACTTTCAATAGCCCCCCCATCATAGAATTCCAGGAAACAACATCTCTATCTTCCATTACCATAAACAACTTCAAAGCTGCTTTAATACCCAATTCTCCAAACTTTGAATAACTATCAATAAGAGCATTCGGTACAAAAATATCACTCAAAAAACCATTTTTTTCAATCTGGGTATGTATCATTTCCACCATTTTCAGATCAGTACAAGCCTTTAAAAGAAAAGTATACGTAAAATTGTCAGCCAAAATCCCATTCCATTGCATATCAAAGAAAAAAGAAAAGGCTTGGCTGGGCTGTGAATTTTGTACATAGGCTCTTATCAAATTGTTATACAAATGAACATTGGGGTCTTGAATTTGGTTAAAAACGTTAAGAGCTAAGGTTATTTGGCGGCAAAGAGAGAAAGCTGAAATTAACTTGGGAGCTATATAAAGGTCTTGGTGAAGATTTTGTCTGATTATTTGGGCTTGGAGTTGTTTAATGTGGCTTAAGTTAGTACATTTATGGAGGTCTTGGAGCTTTTGTTCAAAGAGCCTTCTCGTGGAGAACCATGATGGGGATTTAAAAGGGATAGACATGGGGTTTTGGAAGGGTTTAGGGAGAGGAAAATGGTGGGAATTTTGCATAGAAAATGAGGTTCTGCATTGGAGATTTTGATGAAGTAAAAAGGTTTGGCTTTTTGAACTCGTGCTCTTGAGAGTGGCTTTGCTAAAGTAGAAGAGCAAAAGAGTTAGAATGAAGAAAAAATTCTTGAAACTTGGAAGGGGGAAGAGATAAGGCATCTGTGTTTTCTCTGGCTAAGGTCTTCTTCATTTAACTGAGCTGTTGGGTTTATTTTTGCGGAATTGGTTCTTTAGATTTCTGCCCTGCTTGTCTTGCCTCAGTTTTCCTCGTATTGGGCCCCTTTCCCATGTGAGTAGGTGGTTTTTTTTATTCCGGAAAAAAAATCTGAACCTTATCTTTTAATTAAATAAATACCAACTAGTAAGTTAAATATTCGAATATATATAATTATTATTTGATTTAATATTTTATAATTTTTTTTTTTTGTTTTTTAGAGCTTGTTTGTGAGTCTGGATTTCGAAATCTTGAGTTAAGACTTTCGTTCAACTCATGGATAAATTTTGGATTTTGAATTCATGTTTACCTCATTTCATCAATTTTCAATTACAAAATACACAAGGAAAAAAAATTACAATATTTACACTTTTGAAACCAAAGTTGTCACAAATTTAATATTTCAATCAAGGCAAACTACTCAAGAAGTCCTTGTACTATAATGTTTTTTTTCAATTTAATCTCTTTATTAAAAAATTGATTAATTTAATCTATATATTATGGCATTGTATGCAATTGAGTTTTTATAATTAACTTAGTCCAAATTGGCCGTTAATTATATTAATGTTGAGGTAACACTGATGTGTCAAACAATTTTTTTTTTTTGAGAAAAATTCTCCACATTAATTTTTTCTATACCACGTTATAAGGACCAAGTTACACTAAATAGCAAAGTATATGAATTAAATTGAATAAAACTCTACACTATATAGACTTCTTAGATACTTTCACCATTTTTTTTGTTTCACATTATATATGGGAATGTTGACCCTTACTATAAGTTGAAATAGTGTATGAAGTGTATGGAAATCTTGAAACACTATAGTTGAATGCAATTTTTCCTTATGATATGAAACACTCTAGTTGAATGCAATTTTTACTAGTAATATAAAACCCTGCTATTTTTTGTTTCATTTTACCTCCCCTTTTATGATGCTTTCTTGAGTTGAAACTAATGCACCATCTAACAAATCAACAATCGATGAAGGCCTATGTGGTTGATGTTATTGTACTACTGTTATTTTGGTTATTGTTATTTTGTTGGAGCTGGTGAAAGATCTTGGGATAGATAAATGGATCTTACAATTCTTTTTTAACTAAAATTGATTATTTTGTAATCAAGAAATTAAACTAGATGTTACATTTTTTGAGTTAATTCTTAAAAATGGAGCAATGCAATGTAATTGATTTGTATTTGAACATGAATCAAATTGTTACCTTCTATGTTTTCTGGTACAAATGAGAAGTTAATACAATGCTGTCATTTCATGATATATTTTTTCTTGGATTGCATAAATAGATCAATAAAATAAAAAATAGCAGGGTTTCTTATTACAAGTAAAAATTGCATTCAATTACAATGTTTCAAGATTTTCATACGCTTAGATATATCGTTTCAGCCTATGGAGAGGACCAACATTCCCATATGTAATGTGAAATAAAAAATAGTAAAAATACCTAAGAAGTTCTTCTACTATAGAGTTTTGTTCAATTTAATCCTTATATTATATAATTTTGTATAATTTATTCCTTATGACATGATATAAAAAAACTGATGTCGCACAATTTTTTTTCTCTCAAAATTTTTTTTTGACACATTAGTGCCATGTCAACATCATCTGACATGCCAGCATAATTAGCGGTCAATTTAGACAAAATTATTCATAAAGATCCGATTGCACATAATGTCAAAATATAAAAACTAAATTGACCAATTTTTAAGTAGTTTGATCATTTTAGTTAGTATAAATTGTTGTCAGATAATGCACTAGCAATATCAAAAGATACCAAAACAACAATTTCAAAATCTCTCTTAAAATTTAATTTTAATTATTATATGTCATAACATAACAAAACGTATCAAAAATAATATAATAATTATAACCATTGTGTATTGTTTTCCAAGAAGATGCACTCACTTATAATTTCAATTAAAACAAAACAATAAAATTAATAAAAAAATATGTCAAAATAATTTTAACCGTTACATATAATTTTATCTAATTAAATGTGTAATTTTATCTAATTTTTATGTTAATTTGTTTAATTTATTTATGGATTTCCTTTTAAAATTTAATAGTTATGTCATATGTGTTGAGTAATATTTTTATTGAATTGCAATATTTACTTATACATGTACTTATATAAAAATCACAACAAAATAGAGTAATGGAAACAAGTAAAAAAATAACAAAAAATACCAAAATAATTTTAAAAGTTATATATCATCATTTAAGAAAACTCACTTGTAATTTTAAATCATAATGAAACAACAAAACTAACATAATTGAAAAAAAGATTACATAATAATTTCAATTATATCGACTTTTAAAAAAAACACCTTCTTAATTTAAATCACAATAAAACAATAAAATCAACTGACAAAAAAGGTAAAGAATTACCATAAATAATTTCAGTAGTTACATATTGTATTTCAAGAAAACTCAATTGCAATTTCAAATCACAGTAAAATAATAAAACTAACATTGCAAAAAAGAAAAAAAAAACATAATAATATAACTGTTAAGTATGATTTTTCAAGAAAACACACTTACTTTCGATTTTAAACCACATGAACAACAAAACCGATTGACAAAAAATAATATGAAAATATTTAACCATTATATATCTTTTTCCCATAAAATTTACTTACAATTTCAAATTACAAAAAAAAAACTAAATTCTATAAAAAAACAAGAAATGCATTATTATATATATTATATATATAGCATCTTCGAAAACAAAACCCATTTACGCACAATTTTAAATCACATTAAAAAATTTACTAAAATAATTTTATCATATTGGGAAAAAGAATTCACTTATCATTTCAAATCACAACAAAATAAAATAAAAAATAACAAATTAGTTGTAGTAAACACCTTCCAAAAAAAGGACTTATTATTTCAAATCATAGAAACGGATAAAGCATGTGACTACTTTTAATCATAGTATATATCCCAAAAAAAAAACCTATAAAATAAGGCAAAATAAAATATATAATTTAATTATCCAAAAAGATTTTCAATACCGATACAAAAGATAAAAAACTATACGTAGGTATTATTATTCAAAAATTTCAAAAAAAAAAAAAAAAGTGAACGTCCTTGTGACCTGTCAACGCAACTCGTGTTTCTCTGTTTCTTCTCAGATTCTCACACTCCACCAACCCTCCTTTCAACACCTAACTCAACCACCACAAGAAAGCGCCAATCTCCGTTTTTTGTTTTTTTTATTGATGGATCTTTAATTTTTCTCTATTTATACCCTTTGGTTTCTCCTCGTTGGCTCGTTGTGTTTTAAAGCCTCAAACTTTTGCTTTCTCTGTTTTTGTTTAGTGATTTGTTTCAAAAGTCTTCTCTTCGTGATCAATGGAGGCTAAGTTGTTAAGAGCTTCTTCTCCAGCCTTACCTGCTGCTAATGGCACTACCAAGTTTTCAAGACCCAGATACCTGTTAACCTTGCAGACCAGGGAATTTCCAAGGTTCAAGTTTGATTGCCGTGCAAGCTTGTCGAAGAAAAACATTCAATCTCTTCATGCTTCCACCACCTCTGTTGGGTATAAGAATAGCATCCCTTCTGGCTATTTTTGTTGTTTCTCACGATTCAGCTTGTAGATGGTTGAAAACGGAGTCTTTCTTTTATTGTTTCTTTGAAAGAAAAAAAAAAAAAAAGCTTTGACTTTTACTTGCCTGAATTTGAAATTGGGTGCTTGCGATTATTGAATGAGCTGCCTCTTTATTAATGCCCTGTCTTTAAATTTGGCTGATGTTGGATCTTCCTGAATGTTATGATATTGGGTTTATTTCTATGCTTCAGTTATGATGATTGCATTTCCAGATTGGTTGGAATCTGGGTTTTTAATTGTTTTCATGGTGTTTTTCAATCCTGGTTGTTAAATATTGCAGGAGAAGCTTTCTACTTGTAATGCAGTTAGACAATTCATATTCGAATTACTTGTTCTGACCCTTTTTTTAAAAAAAAAAAATTGGAATGGATTTTGCTTCCTTTAATCTTTGACTGCTGAAATTTTTATTGGTATTTGTTTGTAAGAATTTATTTTTCCTTCTGGAAAACACCAATTTGAGTGCAGCTGTATACATGCTAGCGCTTCTTTACCTGAATGCATTAATTTCTGTATTTTAAACACCATTCTGCTAAATATGTACAAGAATGCAAGTATATTGTCTGCTCTAATTTTTGCTGTCTGTTTGGTAATGCAAATTATAATAATGATATAGAAAATTGAATGATTCTTATAAACATGCGTTGTTGTGTGCTTTTTATTTTATAAAAAAATAAAATCATGGATTCTTGAACAAATGTGAAAAGAATACTTTGAAAGCATGTGTATATGCTTGCATGTATAAGCATCAAGAGACTCTGGCTGCTATGGTCATAGAATGAAGTGCAATAGCTCTTAAATAATTTGCCAAAAAAAATGTTAGTTATTGGCCTTTGTCCAAAACTCTTCCAAAAAATTCTTTTTCTTTGGTATTTCAATTGTGCAGTAGCTGATTTCCTTTTGACATTTTATGAAGGTTTTTTAGTATTTAATGTTTTGGTAACTTCTCTACAGGCCTATGGGAATGAAGAAAAGGGTAGATGAGAGCGAGAACTTGACCCTGGAGGCCGTTAGGCATTCCTTAATTCGACAAGAAGACAGCATTATATTTAGCCTTCTGGAGAGAGCTCAATATTGTTATAATGCGGATACATATAACCCTGATGCCTTTTCAATGGATGGGTTCCATGGCTCTTTGGTGGAGTATATGCTCAGAGAAACTGAAAAGCTTCATGCCCAGGTATGTTGTACTCAATAGTCTGGTTGGGAAATGTTAATTAAAGGATAGAGATAAAGGAAAGAGGTACAGCAAAATCAGTGCTGGTTTTCTGACAAACTTTTAATTGAAAATTAGGTTGGTAGATACAAGAGCCCAGATGAGCATCCTTTCTTCCCAGATGAATTGCCTGATCCATTGTTGCCACCTTTGCAATATCCACAGGTAAAATAGTAAGATGCAATAGGAATTATATTGTTGCTTTGGCACAGCAGCCTTGGACTTATGTTTCACTGCTCCAAATGTCATCATTCTCATTAAGACACAAAATATTCTGTTAATTACTTGTTTTATTGGAATTTTAAGCATTTGTCACTGCCATCACTCTAGTTGTAAAGGGATGGGGTAGGTTGAGGGAGGTCTTAGATTCAAATCTAGCAGTATAAAATGATAAATCTGGGTAAAACATAGTCCTTTGCTAGGAAATCAGTATTAAGTGCCCTCTTGAAGAACTTGGGAGTACTTTTCTATGACACTCTTAATACTATTTTTTGGTGATGAGTGATGCTCTTCATGTCAATGCAACACATATACACAACTCATCAGTGAATGACAATTCAGTTTGATTCCAGTTTTTATCATCATCAGAATATAACATTTAAATTGTTTTGGAGAGGAATGCTATCTTCTGATTTATTATGATACTATATGGCAGTCTTTTCAAAGAATTTAATCCTCCACACATGATCTATCTCTTGCTTTTTTCATGATATTTGTGAATTTGTGGACATTCAGTTTTTTTATTGTGGGTGCTAAGTTGTAACTGCTTATTGGAGCCTTTTACTTACAATCAAACAGGTACTACATCCCATTGCTGATTCAATAAATGTAAATAACCAAGTCTGGGAAATGTACTTCAGAAATCTTATTCCAAGATTAGTAAAGAAAGGAGATGATGGAAATTGTGGATCTACTGCCGTTTGTGACACAATGTGTTTGCAGGTAAATGTTTTAACTAATGTCTTTTATTTGGACAGACATCACATTAGCCTGAATGGCTGGCCTGCATGTTACGAACAAATTGAAACATATTTTGTCCTTTCTGACAAGTATCATGTGCATTTCTAATTAGTTTCCACTCGCTTGCGCATGCACCCACAATATGTACTTTACATCCCCTGATCTAAAATATGATTGAATGGTTGCAGTAAATATTGTGAATTCTGCTGCCTTCTTTCCCTTCTATGTACTTTCAATTCAGATTTATTATGTGCTTAATGTTAAAAAATTTGGCTAGCAGAATGGGCAGCAGAAGTTGAGGGTCCTTTCTGGACAGAAGTAGTTGACCCCTGATAGTTGAATGTGGTTAAGACTTTCTAAATGCTAATAACATATGGTTATCGGATGTCTAATAGATAGATGCAGGTGAGGTGCCTAAGCAAGAATTGGTCTGTACTATTGTCTAGAACCTTTTCTAGCACTCAAGGTACTTTGTAGCATTGCTTCTTCATTGCTTTGGTTTGCTTGAATTTGACAGCGGACCACTATACTAGATATATCTGCCAAACTAGTCTTCTTGGTTCATTACAGGTTATATTGGTCACTAATTCATGGAGAGTTAGGTATCATGGTAGCATGATCTTTTCGAAAGTATAGGTCCCCTTACTTTGGGAAGTTACTCCTTTTGTATTTTCCAAGTGTGAACCAAAAATGCAGGAAATTGATGATGAGTTGGTGACAAATAGTGTCTTTTGAACGACAGATAAATTTGAATATACTATACTGGATTTTTCTAGTACATGTAATTGCATTGTTGTTATACTGTGCGTCTATACTCTTTTCCACATATCCTTGCCAACCATTAATGCTACAATTTTGTGACTTTTCATGGGTCTCACTCAAAATCTTGTGGAAGGATTGCTGGTTTATAAAGTTTTCATGGCATGCAAGAACACCTATTGTTCAGATCAGTTCTTTCATCTAACTATGGTCGTACTCTTGACAACTTGGCGTTCTGGGAATTGCTGGGTGCTTAAACATTTGTGTCACTGCAGGCTCTTTCAAAGAGAATTCATTATGGGAAATTTGTGGCAGAGTGTAAATTTCAGGCATCTCCAGATGCCTATAGATCTGCCATTAAACGACAGGTATCATTGATTGGCTTCATTCCAAGTACAGTTTGTTGAAGCATCTGTTGGTTTGTGTTTCATTATTTGGCCTTGTATTTTGCAGGACAGGGAAATTTTGATGGACACGCTGACATATCCGGCAGTTGAGGAGGCAATCAAGAAAAGGGTAGCAATGAAAGCCAGAACTTATGGGCAAGTAGTGTCAGCTAATACAGAAGAAGATGGTGGCAATCCAGTTTATAAAATAAAACCAAGCTTGGTGGCCAACTTGTATGGCAAGTGGATCATGCCATTGACAAAGGAAGTCCAAGTTGAATACCTGTTGAGAAGGTTGGATTGAATTAAGAGAGAGATTTCTTTAGCTATATCTGATGAAATAGAAATCCTGGGTAGGGGTGAAGTTATATGGAGAAAAAGTAATTTCTGTCAAGTAGTATGAAATATTAATGCCAAAAAACTGGTAAGGTAGTTGTGAGTTGGTCCCAAAAGAAAAGCTCAGTAGAACTTTTCTCATGCCATTTGCACATAACTTGTTTCTCCATAGGACTTTTATCTCTTTGTGTGTGTGGATATTGGTTTGTTAATGCCAATGTTTTTAAGACTAAAAGATGCATAGATATAATGCAATGTAAAGGGTGTCATGCGCTTTTTTTTCAAAGTATTCCTATTATAAGATCATCATTCTCGTGAGCAAACAATCCTAAATTATGCTTCAAAAATTGTTATGCAGTGAGGGTTAGGCTCAACACCCACTGGCCCCTCGGTCCAATTCTGCCAAACTATTCCAACTGGGATGCCTCTGCCTCCCTGTTGAAATTGCACCCTGCTTTTTAGAACTTATAAGAATCTGCCCTCAGGCACTGGCTCCAAATCTTGGGCTTAAGTTAGCTGTTGTTGACCCAGCCCAAGCTTTATTAGGTTCCTCCCTTCTCTTAACTTTCGTTATCGGGTTGATTTAGCTAACAAAATTGTCAGCCTTATTTGGTTTCCATTTTGTTTCTCTGTCAAGAAAAGAACTTGAGCATGTACACCTATTCCTCTAAATAAAAACTCAGAAAAGAAAAGTACATAATAGCCCTATATTAATATAATATACAAGAAAAACAAAACAAAAAGAACTCAGTCATGGTGTGTATACCATTTACTGCACGTTTAGTATAGCTATTCCCCCTCTATTCTCACTCTTTTTTTGTACCTTTGTTTAGTTTAAAATTAGAACACGGAATAACAATTCTTCAGAAATAAAAATTTCATAAAATTGGTTAAAAATCAGCTTTAGTTATTCCCTTCTCCCAAAAAACTATATTTATTCAATGAGACATGAAATAGCTTTCAAATATATAATAACTAAAATACCCCTTATAACTTAAAAATATTATAACTCTGACCTATGAATACTTTTTTCCCATTTTTCCTATTCTTTCTCTCTCTTCTCACGTTCTTTCCTCTCTCATTCTTTCTCTAACTAGCACTCAAACCGACGACGACGGCAACGACGACGACAGCGGCAGCGACCGAATATGATCGAAAAGCGTCGATTAGTCCTTTCTAACAACATTCAACCGAAATCCAGCCAGATCTAACCGCGGGAAGCACTGGATCTGGTGCTTCCCGACCAAATCCCACGGTTGAATCTAGCACTCCACGGTCAGATCCAGTCGCGAGAAAACATTGATCTGGCACCGTAGTGGCCAGATCCAGCCAAATGGTGCGCCAGATCGACGTTTTGTTACATTAGTCGCCTTTCCTTCGATCAACCCATAAAAAAGAAAAAAAGAAAAAGGAAAAAAATAGAATAAAAAAAATAAATTATTTGTAAAATTTAAAATATTAATATTTTATATATAATTTAAACATTATTAATATTAATATGATTAAAACATTAAAATATTAATATTTTAAATTATTAATATTTTATTTATTAAATTATTAATATATTAAATTTTTAATGAGTATAAATAAAAAATAAAAATATTAATATTTTAATCAAAATAATATTAAATTATAAATAAAATATTATTAATTAAAAATATTAATAATTAAACTATATTAAAATATTGATATTTAAATTATTAATTATTAATATTTTAATTAATTATAAATTATTAATATTAAAAAATAAAATAAAAATAAATAATTATATATAATAAATGATATTTTTATTTTTTTATTTTCTATTCCTTTCTTATTCCAAAGCTATTGTTACAAACCAAACACTGTAATAAGTTATAATAATTATTCCTACTCTATTCTATTCATCATACAAAACGACGTAATACTTATTGTATTGTATTCCCACCTCATTTAATTCTCATGTAATAACTATTCTATTACATTTTTATCTATTTTGCAAACTAAACGTGCCCTTAGGTGACAAATTGTTCACATATTGGTTGAGCCTTTTTACTATATGAAATAAATAGACGAAAAACTGGACCTCGTTGATCATCAAGTGTTTCTTTTTTTAACTAAGATTTTATTTTTTACGAGAATATGTCAAAAGTAAAATTTCGAATGCAACATCTGACAGAGTATGGTTCGAATTTCTTTTTCCTTAATTAAAAAAATGATTAAAAATTTTTTTTGGAATGTGTAACTTTGGTTAAAAAAAATATACCTTTATTATCTTGAATAAATTCACATAGAATAATGTTAGTGTACGTTATGATGATCCCACAACCATAATCATAATGAACACATGGGAAGATGTACTGGATTTTGGGGATTTCTTTTTTTGCAAATGTACGTAATTTATTCAATCAAATCTCATGGTTACTAGCCTAGGGAGGGACCATGGACCATGGACCATGGACCATGGCTACCTCCATTATGAGTAGAAAAAAAAATTATAATATGCTTTTGAATTTTCTAGAGAAACTTATGCTTCTATATCATCAAAATTACTTAAATATATACCCCACTATAGATTTTATAGCGACATGAATTTTGTCAGATTAAGTTGGTGTTGTTTTGAGCAAAAATATTATTAGTGTCAATTAAGTGTGATACTTAAATGGTAGATGCCAAGGAGACAAGTACAAGTTTTAAGTCATGGTTCATGGACATGTAAATTGTACTGAATATTATATTTTTGTCTCTTTTATTCTGGAATAATAATTTTTAAGTGACACCCTAAACAAAAAAGTTAATTTCATGGTCATTGTTAGTTTGGGTTCCATTTCTTAAAACTTGCCTATGTTGTCATTGTACGTTTTAAATGCAAATAGAAAAGCCAATAAAACTATATTCTAACTAGCTCAAAAATGGCTTTAAAATATTTCAATTTAAAAATTAAAAATTCTGTTAATTTAATTATCACTCATATAAATTAAATAAATTATAAAGTACCCACCAAAAGGGAAAAAAAGGGTTCACAGCCAAAAAAAAAAAGAAGAAGAAGAAGCTAAATTCCCATCCAACTAGAAAACAGAAGGGAGTCAAACTGTCCTCTCTGATAAAGATCTAGTATAAAAATTCTTTATCATAATTTTTAACCTTAAGATTCTCTAAAAAGTGTAAAAAGATAGCTGTGGATACTGGTTGTGAGGTACATTGAAAAAGTGAAAAAGCAAAGCAAAAAGAACAGTTAAAAAAATCCAATAAACTTAACTGAGAGTTAAAAGGTGAAAAAAAGAAGAAGACAAAAGACAAAGAAACATGAAATCTCGAAGTGTTGCCTGTAACGGTAACGACCAAAGACAAAGCCAAGATAGTGAAGTTGAAAGCAAAAGCTTGTTAAAACTTGGGAACATGAGATAAGGGTCTTGTTTAAGCATGTTACCCCTCCAAATAAAAAATCAAGGGCAGTTGTGGATCTAGAAACTACACACAAAGTCAAGAAAGAAACCTTCTTTATCGTAGGTAAACACTAGCTGGCTAATTGGCCTGACCTTATAAACCAAACCCAAAACAAAGGCCAACCCAATTAACAGCAAACAAGAAAACTCAGCTGAGAGAGAGAGAGAGAGAGAGAGAGAGATGGAGAGAAGCAAAGCGATGATGGTGGTGGTGGTGGCAGCTGTGGCATTCGCCTTGGTGGTGATGGTGCCACAGGCTGATGCTACAAGGTACATTGTGGGAGCAAACATGGGGTGGACTACTAATGTGAATTACACTATCTGGGCTCAAAGCAAGCACTTTTACAATGGTGACTGGCTCTGTAAGTTCTTCTCTCTTGTTTGGATTCTTTCTTCTTCAGATCTACTTGGTGTACCTTTTTCTTCTACTATTTTTATTGCTCTTTTAGTGGTGGGTACCTCATTTTCTTCAAAATTTTTGCTTGTTTTTTGGCGTATTTGGTTGCTAAATGAATAGATCTAGATTTGGGTAGTTTGAATGAATTGATAGTCTCAAATCTCGACCTTTGTCTTGGTTTCCTGGAAAGCTACAGCTTACCTGCTGCTTTAGTAAGATTTTGCCTACTGATAGTTACATACTTTAGTTTTCGCTGTTAGTCACTTTGTTGAACTAAAAGAAAAGTAAACTTTAATCAAGATTTAAAAGAACAGAGTTTTCATGTAAAAATAAACTTTCTTTAGCTGCCCAGAAAATGCAGGGAGAGTGAAGGAAAGCGAGAAAGATTTACATTTGTTACTTTATTTTTCATGTGATGCTCAATAAAGTATTTTCTAATTTAATCGGATTAACATTTTCTAAATATGTAGTCCTGGCCATCCTAGATCTGGAAATTTTGCTTAGTATCTTCTAGTATTGGTTCACTACAAAGAGGAGCTCATTGTCTACTTAACTTCCTTTCATGAAGGTTGCAAAATGTTCTAGTATCAGTTGAAAAAGTCCTATCTTTTGTTCCTTTTAGCTACATTTTTTTTATGATATTCACTCAATCACCATCTTTTGATTCCAACTTTTATCTATCCGTTCCGCGACAGTGTAACATATATCTGGTGGTCTAGTCTTCAGTGTCAAAAGAGGTCACTCAGGTACAATGGCAAAATAAATAACTTTCAGTCTTAAAACCGTTTACCAAGTTTGAAGGAGGGAAACCAAGAGAATGTGTTGAAAGAAAAGTTTGATGAGAGGCTGCCTTGAAGTCTTTTTTCATTTCCTACTCATAGGCCATTCTGCTCTGTATTCAGGGCACAGTGAACAATTCCAACTTCTCCCAATTCTATCACCCAAAAATAGATCGCAGTTCTAATATAGGAAGGTTGATTAGCCTGTTTATGTACTGTTTCTCCCTTATTGGGACAATATCCACTTTGTTGCATCCGCAAGAACCAGGCACCAGTTCAAAGCACCTGCTGCAATCTGTTGCTGACCAGCTTTTTTGGTACTTGGTTCTGTTTACTAGTGTTTCAAATTTCAATGATCATAACTAGAGACACATCCATAGGTTTTCAGGCAGCGATTTTAAAGATTGGCTCCTATTTACTTGCTGCTTACCATTGTATTATAAGCCCCAATTTTAAGTTATGATCTGATTCAAATTATAGAACTTTGCTTCAACCTGGCTATTAGTTAACTATCTGGTTGTATGTCTTTGTTGTTTTTCCCAGTTTTCGTGTATGATAGAAACCAGATGAATGTGCTCGAGGTGAACAAGACAGACTATGAGTCATGCAATTCTGATCATCCACTTCACAACTGGACAACTGGAGCTGGCAGGGATGTGGTTCCACTAAATGTGACTCGTCACTACTATTTCATTAGTGGCAAAGGGTTCTGCTATGGGGGCATGAAGCTAGCTGTCCGAGTCGAGAACCCACCTCCACCTCCCACATCTTCTCCATTAAACGAAAAGAGTGGCTCTCCAAGTTCTATGTACAGAGGCCGAATTGTTTTACCAGCTGTTTTCGCCATTGGTGCACTGTGGGATGCATTTGTGCGCGTCTGGTAGTGAAACCGAGTCCACCATTTGATCAGCTTAGACATTCCTTCATCAATTGTGAAAGAAATTGAGTCACATTCCATTCCTTGTTAAATTATTGGTGTAAGTTTTGATATTTTTGGATTCTCTCTCCATGTTCATGATGGTTGACCTGGAACAAGGGGTGTTGTGTAATCTTTAAGGTAGTGAATGGTGTTTGAATTTGGAGATGTATTGGGGTTTGCTGACAGAGAGGCATTTGAAAAATGCTTCCTTGTTGGAGAGTCTTAGATGCTTAGATTGTGGGAAAATGCAATGGTTATTGAGCTTTGGAAATGAATTTAAAATTTTATGGGGGTCCAATGCAGCATGTGGTAGGCCACTTTGTCAATGTTTCAATATCCCAAAATGGCCACTGATTTCGGAAGCATGCTTTCCTTTATTTGTTCATGACTGCCATTGCTTATGCCTAACGATGAAAACTTTGTGCTAAAAGGCCACATGGTAGTGACATCTTCGGTCCACAGCAATTCTTTATAGATTGAATTATAGTCACCTAATTTTTCCCTAATAAGAACCATAATTAATGCTTATACAATAATTCATTCTTTTGATGGGCTCTGGCCACTCACTTATAATACATTTCACCCGCAACAGTGTATTTTTATCTAAATGCAGTCCTTCATTAAGCTATCAGCAGATACTAATTGTTCACCTCACACTAGTTTTGCTCCCACTTAAAAATGTTGACCAGAGATGAGTAACTAAAACTTAAATACTATTTTACGAGATAAGTAATTAATAAAGTATTTAAAAAATTTTCTTACCTGATAATTCAGATAAAGAGGAAATTAAATCAAATTACCCCTTAAAACATTATGATCAATTTGTAATTGCATGATAGAAGAAATTAAATCAAATTATAAAATTAATCCCTATATTCTATAAAAGTATTGAATTTAATCTTTGTACAATAATTTGTAAAAATTAAAATTCTATATTTTACAAAATTGATAACTTCAGTCTACCATTAATAATGTTAAAAATTTTCTAGCTATTTATGCGGTCATGAATTTGACTTTACTAACGTGATATATTCTTGTTAATGGCATGTGTAGATAACAAAAATACCATATCAACAACATAGTAGTGCCACATCAACATCACTTTATTATTTAAAAATCATGTCCGATCGGTCACGTATGTGTAATCATGTCATTGCTTTTGGATTTTAGTCATTACATTTAATACCACATTAGTAAGGATATGTCATGTCAATACAATCAAATACTATATTAATATATATAATGAATTTTTTTTTAAATAAATAAATAAATAATGAAAACAATTTTAATACTATTAATAATTGGATTGATATTATCAAATTTCATAAAATAGAGGATCCAATTTTCACAAATTATTATATAAGTATAAAATACAGAGTACATGGGTTAATTGTATAATTTCATAAAAAAAACATCTTTTATTAAATTTAATAAAAAAATATTATTATTTTATTTCGAATAATTCGAATATCCACAAATAACATGACATCCATATAGTATTAACAAATCTATGAACATTTAATTTTTTGTGAGTGACTGGACTATTGACCTATCCAACCTGTTAACATTAACAAAAACTTTTTACAGATAGAATTAAACCGCCCATTACTCAACATTGCGTAACTGCTCTAAAAATTCTCATCGCCCAATACTTTACAAACAAGATACAGATAACAGCCAATCATCTTTTGGCATCTGGAACAAACACCCCATTTCTTTCCCACTTTGACCTCGCACTTTACACGTGGAGGTGACTAGGCAAGAAGTGAATCATCAACCGTGTAACTTTAGCACTGTCGCCTAGTACGTTACTAATTAACTCTCACCAGCAAAATTAATTGGTCCAACTCATCATTTGTCTACTCCAACAGGACACAGAGAGTGCCCACGACTGTTTCAGCTATAACTGAACTGTGGAGACAACCACCGTATACGAGGATTTTTTGCAGCTGCCTAGGTTGATTTTTCCCAGAAATATTTCTCAGAGAAAACTGAAGGATGAAAAGAGATTATTCAGTCAAGTTTATGATCGTGATGTTCGTGATGTTCGAGGTTGGTGTGGGGAAATTGCATCGCGTGGGAGACAAGCAAGGGTGGAATCCTAACGTGAATTATTCAGAGTGGTGCAGCCATGAACAATTCTATGTCGGTGATTGGCTACGTAATCTCTCTTTTTCTATTTCTTTCTCAGTCTCTGGAAATGTATCTGTGTTTTTATATTCATATATTTTGGACAAATTGACTTCTTTTTTCTTTTAAATTCTTTTTGGACGAAAAAATTAATATCGAAAAATGCTTTTGTTTTTTCCTTTTAATCATGAGTTTATATGTAAATCAATATGGAAGGGAATATGTTTGCTTGCACTTGTTTTAATTCATTTATTTTATGTATTTATGCTAACTTTTCTACTTAAATATAAATTTCTTTCATTTTTTTCTCTATTAAATGAATTCCAAAACCAAGGGTAAAACATCTGTCAGTGCTTAGCAGCATTTCCTCCTTGAACTTCAACTTCATCTTTAACATCACCGTTGCTTTTAATGTGTTTTAGTTGATAATATTAGCTGGGTACTAGGAATATGTGCATTGCTAGCTGTACTTAGGGTTCTTATGGTGCAACGCAAATAAACATTAAAGAAAAAAGATTGCAAGTGTTAGTGAAACTTAACTTTCAATCCAAAAGTAGAGAATTGAATTTAATACTAGCTATATACCTTATCAGATAAGGAATAATTGAATGTGAGCTATGAAATGGCTGGCTTCATCCATTTATAAATTAAATTTGGTAAGTCATTGATATTTTTTTCACATCTTAGCTGTTTCTCGTAGTGATTTTTAGATAATTTTTGACAATATAAAAGAGAACCATTCCATAATATGAAGGCATATCTTTTCTTTACCTTTAATCCAGAAATGCCATACTTATTGCTATTCACCTTACCTTAGTGCTTGACATAATATCTAAAAAGAGTCGACAATTAATGAACTTTTTCTATTGACATATTTTGGATGCATTGAGCACCACTTATCTGTTTCAAGGTTCTAAGCTAATATTGAAACTTGTAAAACCATCCCCACTCCCTAGCCATTTCTGGAACCTTTTTTCTTTCTTGATAATACGGTCAGGATAACCCTAAGTTTTGCTTAGGTTTAATCCCCTCCCCGAAACATTTTAAGGCGGCACTCCCCCACATCGACCTGGTGCGTTTAGGATTTTACTCCCAAGGGTGCTCCCCACAAGTCATTTGCTGAACATTGATCTTCAATACACTCATATTTGCAGAAGTTGGAGAACAAATCCTATGTATAAATTGGAGTTCTGGGTACCTGATGTTTGACAGAATTCAAAACTGTGCAAAAGCAAAAGCTGCATTAGAACTTTGAGGTTGATTCTGTTGTTATATGCTAACATGCTCAAGTTTTTGCTCTTTTTTTAGTCTTTAACTTCGACAAGCACTACTTCAATGTTCTGGAGGTGAACAAGACAAGTTATGAGACTTGTAATGACCAAAATTTCATACAAAACATTACTCGCGGTGGCCGTGATGTGTTTGAACTGACAGAGGCAAGGCCGTATTACTTCCTCAGCGGTGGAGGATACTGCTTTCATGGGATGAAAGTTGTTGTGAACGTTGAAATACCTCAGGCTCCGGTACCTGCTCCTGCCAAAAATGATTCCCCCTCGATTGCTGGCAGCTATATGTTTTTACTCATTGTGATTTCAATGCCTGTGGCATGTTTGGTCCTCTTATTTTAGATCAGATAGTTGAATGAGATGAAAGCAGCACTGAAAGGTTCCATATAAGATCACATTAAGTATGATGGACTATGATTTTCTTTTCAATATAGAATCATATGCTTCAGAAATGAAATGAATCTATGTGAGTCTGGTTTGCATACAATTTGGAATATTATGAGGTGTGAGATTTTACTTTCAGTGGTCTCTAATGACATCCATCTGATCTGAGAATCAGCAAGTGGGAAGCCTTCTTTTGCTACTAATTAATTACTTCCATTTTAGGCCTAATTAAGCTGATAAATTTTCTCATAACTCGATTGACATTTGATTAAAGATAAATCTGTAATGGAAAATGAAGGGAAATAAGGCAATGCAGCGAAAGGCTTTTGTCTTTAAGAAATCCTATCGTAGATCTCTCTGAGCTAGAAGCTAATGGCGGCAGCAAATATCGAATAAGATGAAAAGATCTAAGATTTTATTAACAAAAAGAAGCATCCTAGCATCCATAATTGTCCCAAAGAACACTAACTTCATTTTCCAGCTGTTAAAGAACTCAAGCAACCTGAGAGAAATATAGCTGCTAAATGCTTTTAACTGGAAACAAAACTAAAATTCTTCAACCAATAAAGACCTTCACTATACCATCCGTCGATAATTTACCTGCAATGTAAGTATATAACCTAGCATATCCTCTTTCCTTGCTTTTAATGCAACTCAATCATCATCAGAATTTTTCTTCATCATGCGTTTATATATGTCTAGAGCCTTTGTTATCATGCTGGCAGGATTCGCAATGTTGCCTGGAAGCAAAGTTATCCTGCTCTTCTTCCCTATCTCACCAAATGCTTCAATGTACTGCTCTGCAACCCTCATTCCTGCAGCTTCCCTTCCCCTGGGCGAGTATGTAGCATTCGAGACATCTCTTATCGCCTTTGCGGTAGCATGTGCATTCGCAAGTATAGCCTCCGCTTCACCTGTTGCTCTATTGACCTGACTTATTCTTTCAGCTTCAGATTCCTAAATGACCGAACTCCTCATTCCGTCAGCGATATTAATACTAGCTTGTCTTTGATCACCCTCGGAATTAAGAATCTGAGCACGCCTCTTGCGTTCGGCTTCTGCTTGACTATTCACGGCCTTCCTCATCCCGTTCGGTGGTGATACATCTTTAATCTCATACCGCAAACACTCTAGACCCCAATTCTTTTTCAAAGGCCAGTCGTTAATAGCATCGAGAATGCTTTTGTTGAGCATGTCACGCTCTTCAAAAGTCTTGTCAAGTGTGATCTTCCCAAGCTCGCTTCGCATTGTTGTTTGAGATAGTTGAATGACTGCAAATATAGGATCTTCGATGCCATAAGATGCCAACAAGGGATCCGAAATCTTTATATAAAGCACCCAATCAATGGCTATAGGAACATTGTCCTTTGTTATCGCAGTTTGGTCTGATATGGGGATTGCTTGCTCCTTAAGGGAATGCACATACCTGATTTTATCGACTATTGGCATCAAGAAGTGAAGGCCTGGATCCAGAGTTGTCAAATATTTTCCGAATCTTTCAACAACATAAGCTCGTTTTTCAGGGACAATACCGAACACCCGATGGGAGTTCTTGTCTTGTATGAGTCAGTTGAGAAGCTGCGGACTGATGAGCCAAGTTGAGTTGGGATTGAGTGATGGGGTGTTCTCAGCATCAGGTAACTCGAAGCTGAAACGTTGCGGGAAGAGGCTCTGGGGTTCGGGAAGTTTTTCAAGGATTTAATGGTGTTGATGGAGCTAGCTTTGAAGGGATTCATGGTGATTATCCGGTATCGATGCAAACTGTTGCTAGTTTATGAGAGTCCAAATATTGAAGCCGCCAGACTTTTTTCTGTGTCTTGCGTGATGGAAAAGAAAGGGAGGCTTCGGGATAAACCCTACTTTATCCATTCATATTTTTATGTATAATCATACCAAATTTACCTTTCTTTCTCAAGAGTTCAATAGTTTTATAGTTCTTTGTATTTATTTATCAATGCTGGTTACAAGAAAACAGAATTTTATCAATACCAAAATTTATCTTCAAAGGAAAAAAAATTCATGTAAGAGTAATTCCTTGAATAAAACAGCTAAAATCATTACCACTTACAAAATGTAAATGTAAATATATATATATATATATAAATTAATTTCTAAAAATTTCTTATACTATTTAAGTTTAATTTTAAATAAATTTTTATTCTTTCATTAGATTCATTTAAGTTACTTTGTCAATTTTATTTCAAGTGCCATTAATGTGACATGTAGATACATCATAATGAATAATAATAACATATAATAATATAATATTTTAAATCTTCAATTCAACTTTATGTTAATCATAGTTAATTAATTATTAATTATAAAACTTATTTATTCTAAAATATATACAAGAACTTGATTTAAGTAATAAAAGAATAAAAAAAATTTTAAAATTTCTTAAATTAAATAATTTATGAGAAAAGCATCATGCTTTGGAAAACATAATTTATTAGTTATTTGTAACAAAAAGTTGAATATTCCAAAATTTTTATTTTTAAAAACTAACTTAACTGAAAAAATCAATCTATAACAGATAAGATAGTACTGGAACAAAACCAAGCTCTCCACTGTCTCTCCCTCTTCCGCCCAATGGCTTCAATCTGTTACTCTTCCATTTCCGTTCTTTTCCCCCCCAATTCATCCAATCCAAACAAACCCTTCCCCTTCCCTCCAAAACTTCCCTACCCGAACCCTTTTCCCTCCCTTCGGACCTCCAAAATCAGAGCCGCCAACTCCTCCTCGGTCCAAGAAGAACATTACATGAGCATCGATAATCTTCACCGGTTTGTCGACCTTAATATGGGCAAATGGACCGGTTCTTTCCACGTAATTATTTATTTCTCAGTCACATTTAATTGTTCTCGTTTCTTAATATATTTTTCTAAAAAAAGTTTTTTGAATTTGCAGCAATTTGATGGAAATGGTAATTTATTGCAAAAAATAAATACGAGGCTTTCGGCGAGTTCCTATGGAGAAGATGAACTTATCAGTCTTATTCAAACGTAAGCTTTTCTTTTTTATTTTTTTTTGTGAAATTTAAACTCTTTTAGTAAGTAAAAGTGAAGAAATGGCTAAAATGAAACACACATTTAAACATAATTGCTTTGCGTAAAAGTCAAATCGTGAATTTTGTTTGTGGCAAATTTAAAATTTTAATCCATTAATTATTTAGAAATATTATTGCTTTTGTTTCCCCAAGGCATTTTCTTTCCTTTGATGGAAGCTGATATTGGATCAATGTAAAATCAAGAAAGCCAATTAGTTATAGCAAGTAGATTCTTATGGTTTTTATATTTCTCCTTTCCAAGTTGCTTAATAAAGTTGTAATTTTTAGGTTATATATACAGCAGCCTCAATCAAGTACTTCAGTTTCTGGACATGATGAGGAACCTGAATGGGCAGAATACAAAATAAAAGAAACAAACATGTTCACTGTAGACAAATATCAGCAGGTGAGCTCTTCCAATCATTTGAGGAGTTGAAATTGATCCACTTTCAATGTACTTTATTATTATTATTATTATTAAATCTTATCTTTTAGAGTTTGTTATCTTCCCTTAGAAAATCTATTATGTTTAGTCTGCAGATTGGCTTTTTTCCCAAAGAGAGGGCTTATTCATTAAGATACCTGACTGCTGGCATGTTAGAAACCGTGTTGAGGCAAGGGGTGTTGGGGGAAGATGACACAGGAGAGGAGTCACCAAAGTAAGTGCTTCCATTCTCGGAAGGCAGTCCTTTTATGAATTGAATAACTTGTACATGACAAAAGAATCCGATAGCAGTTCTTCCTCGTCAAGCTAGAGCAATAATACTGACATTGGTGCAGATGATTCAAACACTTTGGTTTTTTTGCTCTTTTGTTGTTGTTATGGTGAATGAATCTTGTCCAAGGCACCAGTTTAAAACCAACTGTAATATGTAATGCATGATCCATGGTACAGTATCCCCTGTTTTGAAGAAATTTTCTACTAACCTTAAGAAGGCATCTTATGGTTGTGTCACATTATGGCAAGTTGATTTGGATATTTCTGATTGGCTATATAATTTGGTGATCTGGCAGCCATATCCCTTAATGTCTTCTTACAATCATTTCAGGGCTTTATTTCCCACCTTCAAACTAGTCTACTAGGGTTGCTACTTGATAGTCTGCCTGTTTTTTTCTTAGTATTTGGGCAATGGCTTACCAGGACAGAGTATGGGGGAGAAGGATGATTAGCTATTTCCTTCTTTTTGGATTTCTGATCTACATCATTTCAGTATAGTCAGAACAGGAATATCAGTTTTATTACGTTGTTTACAAAAATATTTAAAACTGATCTTCTTTGAGTATCAAATTTGTGTGAACCAATGGAACTCTAGACAATGTTGATTAGCTAATTCTCTCAAATTATTTGTCACAATCACCCATTTCTGAAATGATGAGTGTGCTTTCCAGACAAAAATATCACAAAATGACTGCCTTCCAAGGTTTTCTCCTCTATCTCGCAACCTTCATATCTACATGGGTGAATTCCATTAAAAAAACTAACTATTTGTTTTACTTTGCAGAAATCTTAAGCTTCCTTCTCGTCGGCCTTCCATTGTTTGTGAGAATTGCCTATATTCACAAGAGAAGGATAGGCGAGCGAGAGCCTTTCATATCATGGACCCAAGAGGCTTTATAGATATGCTTGTCATCTTCCTTGAGGATAGAGGTGATGGGCTGCTTTTTCATCCATCACTTGGCAATATGATGGTAATTGATTTTTGAACACATTGTTTGAATTGACAATGTAATCAAACTTTCTTATAAGATATATGTATACAAAAGTGTGTTTGTTCTGATTGTAGGATGGCCAGGTCCAGATTTTACCATTTCTTGGCAAGTGGGAAGGTCATTCTGTAACAAAGCGCAGTGGTGTTTATGGATCCACAATTACAGAAGCTGATACAGTTGCTTTACTCCAAATGGATGACAAGAATAAGCTAGTCCAGGTATGTGCCTGTCTCTCCAAATGCATAAACCAAAACACAATTGTCGTAAAAGGGTAAGAGTCATTGAATCATGAAGTGGAAATTGATTTGTATGAGCGGCTTGACTGCATATATGATGACACATGGGGTTGTTTCCATGAAGTTAGTGATGAGATCTTGTTCATTATGTAGTGCATTTATGTGCTTCTAAGAGGAAAGAGCTGCATCTTGGTTCTGTTATTGTCTTTTATGGCTTTTAAAATGAAGGAAAATTTTATGCCTATTTTTCTTGTTTCCGTTTTGGGCTTGGGATTCTAAATGCCACATACTCCAAATTCCAAAACCATGCAGGTAGATAGTATATTGATGTATAGTCTACTGCTTGTCTGTGGTGATATCCATTATAGTTGGTTTTGGTTTTGTTATTATCACTCTTGGCCAATTCTCTTTTTTTTTTCCTTCTTGTTTCCATATACACAATCAGGATGTTACTTCCATGGGTGGTGGGCGCGATGTAAGGACTAACGTGCATTGGACGGGTACAATCTCAGATAACTTGGTTGAATTTGAAGGGGCATATCAGCTAACATTATTACCTGGTGGCATGTATATGGGATATCCTTCTGATATTGCAAAGAGTGTAGCCGAATCCAAGTCATTCCATTTGGAGTTCTGTTGGCTTGAGGCACCTGGCAAGAGACAGAGACTGGTTCGAACTTATGATGCAGAGGGGTTGGCTGTCTCATCAACTTATTTTTCTGAGGTTACAATTTGAGTCCCTCCTACATCAGTGCCTGCATATTTCATTCCCTCTTTGAATGTTGAATCCTTCTCTCAGCAATTCCTTGCGGTGAAGTTAGGGTTTTGATTTAACATAAATGAGAGTAAGGAAAACGGAGCTCTATTGATGTAACTGATAAGATGGTGTATATTTTTCTAATTTATTGCTCCATCCCTTGTAAAGTCAGTGAAAGTATTAAGTTTCAACATTCTCTCTCTCTGTGTCTAATCATTAAATATAAACCTATATTGAATTTAAAATATTGAGTTGTTTATATAGATAGACTCATTCTGGGTCAGTTAGTATGTACTTTTGTGGCAGGGATTTCCTGCTTTTGGATGAATGAATATTGTCCATTATGCCAATAAGAAAAAGGGTCACCACGCATACAAGGATAATTAGCCTAGTAGATGGCCAATCCTTGCTGGATTTTATCCTCCCTAATAAATCCCTTCAAAATGTTCTAAAGTACCGAAAATTTAACTGCACAAATGAACAAAAACTATAGACACAGATGCAAATTAAAGTGATGACTTAGGTAAAAAAGCATTGAAATAAAAACAACCTTAGGTAGAGTTATTTAGGTGTCCCTAAAACTGATTCAAGAAAGCAAGTGAAGCATTACAAGCTGCTTGCTCAATAGTTTTCCTTCCAAGTAAAAACTTACATTGAACCTTTCTTCCAAAAGTAAATCTAACACCATTTCTATTCATAAAAGATCTTGAAAGTAATCCATAATACAGCCATATCCTTGACTTTTACCTGTAAGATATAACAACAGAGTACTTGAGTTCATCATCTCATAACTTAAAAAACTAATAACAGCATTCCTGAAGTGAAGGGCCAAGGTATCCGTGGACTATGGTGTCATTCTGCAAAAACAAAGTGATTTTGTGATGTGTTACAAGGATAAAGTTATAAAACCAAAAAAAATATTGCAAATAAGGTAGTAACAAATTTTGCTTGAAGATGATCTTATTGTCATAATCAATAGTGGAGGGAATGGGGGCTAGTGGGGTCTTGTCCCTTCAAAAGTTTTAAAAGTTCATAATATACTTTTGTTTTTTTTTTTTAATTTTATAGTTTTGCCCTTACAATAATTTTGTTGTTTGGTAAGATGCTCCCACAGCAATTAGTCAACAACTAATTTTAATAGACTTAGAGATTAAAGTAAAACCTATTACATTAAAATTATTCCACAAGCCCCCTTTCTCCAAGACTTCACGATCGTCCGATCTTCTGTTGGCCCTTCAACGCGAAATTTTGACTCTGCCACACTCATAAAGAGATAATGTCATTTGGTTCAACTTGAAGATTGGTTGCACCAAATTCCAATTTTTGGGAACTCTGAAACAGTTTGTGAGCCTAGAAAGGCTACCTCAGTGGGAGATTGAGATAAGCAGTGGTGAAACCCTGGAAAGCAGAAAAGCCAAGCAGTAAATTTCACACGGAAGGCACCTCTGTAATGACTGCTTTGGATATTTAACACAAGCAGCACATTAAATCTTATGCACAGGCAAGCAAGGAAACCAAAATAAACAGCTTAGCGTGAATAATAAACTTCTACCCCATCCCCATTTTTTAATGAAACCATCAGAATTAGTTCTGGGTGGTTCACATAAAAGCAATTAAAACAAAGAAATAAAGCTTTTTTGGAGGTGCTTAGTTACCTATTTAGTCTTGCAGGGCCTGGTCTGAAGAAGAGATGGGGGGCAGAAACAAAAGAGTGATAAAATACCAAGGCTTATGAAACAAATGATAAACAGAGCTTCCCAAGAAGAAAAGCATCCTCAACAAAGGATTTATGATCCTCCAAAACGAGATGTCCATAGCCCATTCCATCCAATCGAAACTAAGGAAACCACCAACAGAATATCTCAGAAAACACAATTTAACCAGGGGAGAAGAATCCTACCAGCACTTATAATAGGATTACCAAAATTGAAAAAGAAAATAACGAAAGTTCCATGCATTTTCTTTATCTAAAATGTCTAATTTCGTTTCTCTTTTTTGAAACATGGTATAAATATCACATGCATACTATGCTTTCTTTTCTTTTGATTAAATACTAAAAAGCAAAGCTCTTAAACTATGTCTTTTTGCACAATTAAATTTTATAATATCAAATAAGTTCTTTATTTTATAATTTCTTACCCACACATGCCTTTAATCTTAATGAAAAATAAACAGTCATTGGACTTAATATCAATTAATGAGCACATGATAATTGATGTAAAATGGGTCACATAATTACGTTATACATCAAGTGGACAGAAAATACAAATTAATATTAAGTTTGATGAATATTAAATTTATGTTAGGGTTAAAGATTAGTCTGGATGCAAATTAAAAGATAAAAACTTATTTAACTACAATAGGAAGATAGAGATTTGGTTGCATAAATGGACAGTTGGAATACAATTAGCATTTTTTGTTCATGTGATAAGTTAACGTGATCACGTGACAATTGATGTGAAATAAATTTCATAATTTCGTCAAATATTATTTAGATAGAAAATATCAATTGATATTAAATTTGACTGATGTTAAATTTTTGTTAGAATTAGAGTTTATTTTATTATTTAATCAAAATATAAGTTATATAAATGGACATAGTTCAAGAGTTTTTTTTTTATTATTTAAGCCTTTTATTTTGAATTTTGTTAAGGATGGCTTGTTTATATATATTGATTAAGATACTCTTCAGTCAATGCAATTTTTGTTCGATTTTTAACAGCCTTGACTTACGTGGTAAGGAATACAAAGGTCAATGACGAAAAACAAAGAAGGTAAAACAGAGAAAGTAAGATTAGGGTTCGAAGGATCTATATAAAGAGAATTATGAGACAAAGGATGCGGCGCCTAAGGCCGAGCGCTTCCCTCGTGAAAGAAGGGGAGGCGTGGTATTCCACGGAGAGAGGTTCTTACACATCGTGGCGCACGTCAGTGCGATAGGCGCATATTAACACAGTTCTTTTGGGGATTCCATGGCCGCTTTGCTGCTTTAGTTCTTGTAGCCAAAGCGAGGGTATAGCCCTACATTGTTTTTCTTTCTCTTATCCTTTTTTTTTTTAGAAAAATTGTTTTTTGATTTTTGTTACCCATTAAATGATGAAGTTTTGTGTTTATGGGCACTTTTCGTTTTGAAAAACTCTCTTTGATCTTGTTTTTGGGGAGTTTTTCGATAATTTTAATGGTTTTTTTTTTCTTTTTTTTTTATCACGGGATTCGTTCTTCATTGCCTTTAGTTGGTTGAGTTGTTAGAGTTTTGGTACTAAAAATGATTGAAACCAAAAAAAGGGAAGCATTACAAGTAGCATGATGAAGATTTCTTCCTTCCCAATGAAAACTTGCGTTACACCTCACAAATTGCGATGCCGAGGTTGAGATTTCCCATTGTAATTTTCTTCACCTACTCAAAGTATGCGAAATCATCGCTCTGTATTTTCCGTATACGTTCTGCAATCTTTGTTTTGATACAATTGATTTCAGTAGCACAGAATGCGGGCTAAAAGGCAAAGGTAGGCACCGAAACTGTGTTGTTTGAGCTCAAGTGAATTGTTTTCAAGGTTTGCTTGCTTGTAAGCCTGTACAATTGATTGCCTGTTATCTATTTCAGGATTTTCCACTCATGGAAACAAGCCTTGCATCATTTCTCTGCTAAAAACAAACAAAACCCAAATTTAGCCAATGTTTTTCAGACAAACAGCTTCTCTTATAAGTAAAATTGAGTTTCCCTTACCTCTGTGAAACCTTGATCTTCGCGCAACTTGCCTGATATGGCTTTCATTCCTTTGCAGGAGTTCATCGACGTTATATGATTCTGTTACTAATGGTCCTGAATAATCAATTTTCACCTGATGGGGACATGGTTGGATAGCCGAGATGAAGAAAAGGTTCATGAGTTAGAAGCAGAAAGTGATTCGAAACTAAAAGCAGGAAGTCACTTATGATAATCACAGATGCTGCCTGTGATCTTACCATGTCATTGTTTATTGCAGTTTCTTGATGAAACGCCATTGAGTAATCATGAGATTGGGGTACATCACTTGCATGAAAAACATCTGACCTATCAAACTTGCTTTGCACCTGCTGATCATTTACATAAAAGAATCCATGCCTATTCAATCCGTTTTGCTGCTGCTTCTGCTCCCTCCAATAATCATAAACACCTTGAGGAACATCTTGAGTCTCTTCTTTTGTTAGTTTAAAAGCACTATTTGAAAAGGTGAAGCTGGATGAATCTGCATCACTAAGTTGACTAATTGAAGAAGGCTGGTTGTATGACAGTGTAGATGTAGAATCTTTTCGCTTCGCCCAGGAAAAGCTGCTTGATCCCGTGACTGGTGGTGGAGCTGTGAAAATGTCACCCTGAGATACAGTTGTTACTTGAGAAGTCTCTGACCTTGTATCGAAGAAGGATGAATTCAGCTGCCCTTTATGAGCAGCCCCTTCTCTCCCCTTGAGATTGTTCGCAGTCAAACCATGGTTCTTACTAGCAAACTGAGTATTGTCTCGCGGTTCCTGCACACATATATACATAAACAAAACCTAGTAGTTAGCTCTTTGTGTTAACACCACACACAGACAGAGGCATACATTCTGAGAGAGAAGTATAGACCTCTTTTGGCGCTGTTTTACTGAAATTGTTGGGTTCCTGCAAAGCTTTACGAGATCTTCTTGTTTTCTTGGATACTCCAGATTCTCGGGTTCTAGATCCAGCCTTCTTCCTGAAATTATAATGAATAAAACACATGCAAATGCAACTGGTTAATAAAACTTCAACATGGAGTGAAGATTTCACCTTCGTAATTCATCACGCTGTTTAGCATCAATTTCTTTATTAGGTGAATACTTTGGCAAGCTTGACGGATCACAGGCGTAGGGCTTTGTGTGGAAATACTGAAAGAGGGCAACAAATAAACATGGGATCAGAAGCCCATACAAAAACTTTTGAGCAGTGATTGAAGAAGCATGTCTTTGAGGATGTTATATTTTTCAGTAATATTGGACAACATGAAAGCTTGGGGAGCCTGAGAAACAAACTGCTGCAACCTGAAGTGTAATCATTTTGGTATTGAATCTCAAAAGACTTCGGTAGCAGACAGAAGTTTCAGTAAGCATTACCTCAGACATTAGCGATGAAGAGGCAGTCCCACGCTTGTGGGGTTCTACGGAAAGAAGAGCTTCTAACAAGTTCATTGCAATTGCGGGAATATCTTTACACCTTTCGCGAAGACAGCTTTCGTAAGGATGCTGAGGTTTAAACATGGTTGAATGAGGAAGCCGAGTCTTTTTCCAATAATCATCAGGAGGGGAACCACAAAGCTTAAAGATTTTATGCAGTTGTTCAACCTGCCAATGAAGGAGAAGACCAATCAACTTAAGATGCCTAACAAGAAAATATGAATGTAAGCCAATCAACAAATAGGGAAAACCCTGTAAAACTTTCTGTTTGACTCCTTATGTTGAAGATGAGTGTAAAACGTTTAAATCTCACTGATATCAAGTCTGAAAAGTTTTAGCATAATAATAATCATAATAGAAGTCTGCCTGCAATGATGAGATGTCATATAAATAGCAGCTAAAAATGCAACATAATAGCACGTCACCTCAGTTCGCCCTTTAAGGATAGGCTTTCCCATAAGAAGTTCGGCAAAAACACAGCCTACACTCCACAGATCCACCGAGACATCGTAACTTGTTGATCCCATCAAAAGTTCAGGAGGGCGATACCATAAAGTGACTACTCGACTAGTCAATTGTTGCCTGTTCCTCGAAGTAAGGATGTTTGCCAATCCGAAATCCCCCAATTTCAGAACTCCTTCATTGTTTACCAAAATGTTAGATGCCTTAATGTCTCGATGCATTATACCTCGCAAATGGCAATGCTCAAGTCCTGATAATAGCTGCTTCATATAGCACTTCACCTACACAGAAAGGTGACCCTCAACTGAACTTCTTAAACATTGAAGAATTCGAGGTAAGATACCATGATCACTAATTACTACTTTCTGAAAAAAAAACAACAAAATATATATATGCTCGAGTTTCAACTAACCACCATCTATGCTTTTTCAAAGTGATCAGAAGATGCAGAACAAACCTGTGCTTCACTGAACTTGATATCAGGACAAGAAGATAGTCCAGCAAGATCATGCTCCATGTACTCAAACACAAGGTATACAGTACTTGAAAACCGAGATGTGATTACCCCGTCCAATTTCATGATATTTGGATGGTCAAGCCTGCGAAGAATTGTTATTTCTCTTGCCATGAACCTAATGCTTTCTGGTTGAAAGTTGTCGAACCGCACCTTCTTCAAGGCAACCATCCTCCCAGTTTCAACTTCGCGTGCCTGGAATACGCTACTATATGTACCTTGTCCAATCTACATGAATATTATGGATTGAAAAGAATTCTTGTCAAAATCAGGACTGATGCAATGACCAAAATTATGACCAAAGAACCACCTATTGTAGAAAAATAAAACAAGAAAAACAGTCATCGCCAGAACAAAAAAATGATACAAGGAGTACAATTGACTTCATACATGGATACTGCAAGGTATTCAGCCTGCTTGTAAATCAAACAACGTACCCATTGTTGCTACAAACTTGTAAAACCTATATTTTACCAGTCAGTTCAATTAGCTTATTAGGTAAATAATGAATATTCCTACTAGTGTAATACCTAAATCTTGAATCAACGGAAAATAAGGCCTTAGCTTTAAGGCTCTATTTTTTCTGGCAGGAAGGCATGTTAAATTATCAGTTATATAGAAATGGAAATGAAGTTGGGGAACCTTGAAGCTTGGCTAATGGCTAAGTTGAAGGAATAATACAACCTAAAAAGCAAAAATCACCAAATTATTTGCAAAGAATGAATGATAAATTGTAGTTTGATATTCATGAACCATCCAGCACTTCTGCTTTAGAACTAAGTTATCATTCTCTTTTACATTTGCAAATGGATAATTCTATCACTCAACCAGTAGTTTCAGAGGAGAACAGAAAAAGTACCTACATCAGGAAACTTATATCAAACAAAGGCATGCTTAGAAATGCGTAAAATAGCTCACATTATGACAGCAGTTGACAATTAAACATGCAAACTTCAAATGACATAATGCACTCGATTTGAAATCATGATTAACAAAATTCTACTTTTAAGTCATTTTGATGGGAAAACATTTAAATTCTAAAAAACCTTAGCTACCTTGTCTAGTTTCTCAAAAGCATCAGCCTGCAAAGGCACCCAACCATGTACAGCTTCACCAGCAGCTGAGCTGAGCCAAGCAGGCCACCCGGCTGCGACCTGTTCAGCCTCCACAAACCTATGTGAAAAGCCCAATTTCAGGCTAAAAGAGCCGCTCTTCCTACTAGAACTCCCCCTCTTCGATTTCCTCAACTCGCGGCCACTCTTTCGATGATGATGGTTAATAGTTTTACCATTATCATCCAATTTCTTATCATCTCTATTACTCTCTAACCTCCCAGATTGTTGTTTTGATGATGATGAAGAAGCAAATATCAAACCGTGGCTATTGTTGTGAACCACTGAAACAGGGGAAGCTGCCACAATAGAGCCACCGTGTTTGGAGGTAATGCAACCCATTTAGCTCGAAACCAGGATTGACCCAGATCACAAAAAGAGGTCTGGGTCAAAAATGGAAAATCATCCCCTCATTAGACCAAAAGGGTAAGCATTTAATCTGGGAAACAAGAGAGAAACAAAGAGAAATAAGAGAAACAGGACAAAAACAGAGTTACAGAGAGGAAGAAAACAGGGTAGAAACAGGGAAAGAAAAAAAAACAGAGCTTTGTTTTTTTTTTTCCTTTGGCCTGTCTGTCTTGGTCTTTGTCTGCGAGATCTGCGGAGGGAACAGAAGGATACCAAAGGAAGAGAAAGAAAGAGAGAGAGAAAGATTCGTGGGTCCATAGTGGCACATCTTTTGTTGTTAGAATAGAGGTTTCTTGTTTTTGCAAAAGCTTAAAAACGTGACCGTTGGCAAGTTTCTTGTTTTTTCTGTTATATACTCCTGTTTATTTTTTTTGTTAGTTGATTTGATTTTCACTCAGACATAGCAATTTCTTTTTTAAAAAATAGAAAAAGAATATACAAGTTAAACAGAGAAGTTAATGGTTTATTTATCATTTAATAATTTCTCAAACTTTGGAGTTGTATAGTGAGGGGTGGTTGTAGGTGGTCAACTGTTCCAACAGATCCACTGCCAATGCAATCCTGTTAAGAAATGTGGTTTTAAGATTGATGATTAGGTATTTAACCTTTTAATCATTTAGGAAGATCAAGTGGTGATGATTACTAATTATTATATTTAAGTGAGTGAAAGGGTGCCTTGGAATTCTGTGTTAAAGTTTATTTGAGGAATTGCTGTTGCATCTTTTAATGGGTCCAAACTTTATTCTAAAGAAACAATCACTATCCCATTAACAAAAGCATTTAAGCAAATTTTCAGTCTTCTGGGTATCATTTAATACTTCAAAATTTTTTGAAGAATTCTGTTCACTTCATTCAAATAAGTGATTCATGGAATATAAAACTTGGCATAAGCTTGACCAAAAAAGGGCAAAGGAAAGTTTTTTTTTTTTTTTTTTATCTTTAAATGTTTAGAACTCTGATATACATACATACAACATTGGAAATTAGTTGTGATTCTGTCAAAGAACTTAAATAAGGAAAGGTCTAAAAGGCAATGCCTGCCAGCTGACTCAAAAGCATAAGCTAGACCTAAAAGTTTGAACAGCATGGAAGAAGAAATGGTTGAAACCATCTTTTCTGAAGGGAGAGTTATGGCCTTATTGTCAAGTTATGTGAGGAGAAAGCAACAATCAATTTGTTTGTTGGAATTGGGGTCGAAACGATAGCCAGAGTTTGGTTTCTTACGACTGAATTCATTGGCTTGTTGAACCACAAACATTTTTCACAAAGATCTTCCCACTTGTATACCTACAAATTCTCACCAAACTGTTTACATGGACAAAAGCAAGTTCTAGTTTTCAGGTTAGATAATTTCTAGGAAGAAATGACATCTTAACAGCTCCTTGTATCTTTTAGGCTCTAACGCTGCTGTCGTAAAAGGCGATTATATCAGTCAAAAGTACCCTTGGTCAATAAGAAATGGTTAACCGTAACTGAATAGAAAAGGTTGAAAAGCATGGCGAAGTAACCATAAACTGATCTAAAACACATGTATATCATGTCAAAGCTTATATAAAACAAAAGTTTCCCCAGCAACCACCAACAAACATACCAATGCAAAAAACATTCACGAAGAACATTGTATTGGATACTGTCCAGATAAAATTATACAGTAGACGTATTGCCATAAACCTCCAAGAAAACCTGGCCATTAACAGATAAGAGGGAATCCAGTTTCTGAACCTGTTTCTTGGCCTGTGTATCAAAATGCTTATTGTTATTAACTGAATCTACAAAGTATTCATCAATCCGGCAGCAACAAGCCTGGCAACTTGAATAACACCTAATATATGTCACCTTCTCCAAAAGAGTGTAAACATATATACAGCATTACTTACGAATATCAATATACAAAACTGGGTAGTCAATAAAGCACTCCTACTTAATCAAATTATATCACAGCAGCAGCTATTATCATTTGATTTTTATCACCTTTTGTCTACACTTTCTGCCATATATTTATTCGTTTCATAACCATGTTAGTTGGCTGGGATCAGCAGCTGAACCTCCTGTTACTTAGCAGGTTTTAGCAGGGGAATTAAACTCTAATTTGCTCCTCTTTTAGCCTTAAAACTGCTGGTCCCTGGGCATTGTTTAGAAAATCCATCTTTTGAAGTAAAGAATGCCCCTCAGCCACCACCTTGTGTGGTTTTGGCTGCGGCAGACTATTGTTGACTGCGGTGTGGCTACTGTTTCTAGCTGCTGGGACATCATGATTATGTTTTCCCTCATATGTTGTTATGACAGCTTTGGGATCTGTTGAAGCTCTTTCCACATGCTTCCGAACGTTGCATCCCGCACTTGTGCATTTGTAATAGCTCCTGCGGGGAAAGCTTAAATGCCTCAGAAATAATCCCAAAAAGGCAAACAACTTTTTATTAAAGTACAGCAGCTTGAAAGCCAAAAAATAAATTACTAGAAGGTAGATGAAGCAGAGTGGGATTAGATTAGAGCCCCTTGATAAAACCGTGTTCTTTCTATTTTTATAATACAACCATCAAATATATTTACTCCCAATTGTATACAAATATACATACATAAATACATACATACATATATATATATAAAAGATATAGAGTCAGCGTATCACGATAAACTCAAAGTCATAATGTATATGAGAATAAATAAATAAATTCACATTCAAACATGTATCTGCAACAAGATAACAGCATTGATACTACATCTACATTCGTCAAATCAGTATTAGATAAACAGCATTTAACAAGCAAAACAGGGAGATAAATTGATGACGGTAGCATCTATCCTGCAACATGAGTTCTTTTAACTCAGGCTTAGTTTGGCATTTGTGGTTAGGTTGCCAAACTGCAGTCCAGAAATTTGATAGATGCTTTGCACAGATAAAGAATAAGGTTATCTTTCCATTTTAAGTTTCTTACATTCATCAAATTTTTCAGCCAATATGCACACAAACTAAACAAAGTTGGGGATGTAGGGTAGCCCAGTTTACCAGAGAATCTAGTCAATATATACTGATGGCAGACAATCAAGAAAGGTTTTTGCTATAAAATGCGTACTCAAGGACTTTTTATCAATTTTTTTAGTCTAAATGCAAGAGAGATCAAAAGTCACAATGATTAGCAGTCCTAAGGTTGTATGCCTATTATCCAAATCTCCAAGAAATTAGATCATACTGCTTTTGAAGATCAATTCTAAGATATATCAAGCAGGCAATTTTCCATTTTAGAGCACTCAAAAGTTTATACCATAGCTAAAACATCATTAGGTATAGATTTTGCTCATCTTCAAATGGTTGTAGAGTTCAATACTGTTAAAGTTTCAGTTTATAAGGAGAAAAACACTGTGAGAATGAATATAGAATGTCTTGAACAGAGAGGCAACTGTATGTTTAATTAATCAGAATATGTTAAGCACCAGAATTTATGCCATAATGTAATCATTAGAACCATAGGCAAACAAACATATGTATATTCCATCGCACCTTGGATGTGGGTTCCCTTTGACCACTTTCTGCCCATATTTGCGCCACCTATAGCCATCATCTAAAAGGTCGACTTCACTTCTTGTTTGCACAATAATTTTTGATTCTGTGACTGTCTTGTGCGACAAGACTACTGCAGATTCCCCTGCAGCATTCCTGCAGTCAAAAGCACAATGCTCTCAAAATTATGAAGATTTAAGAAATATGAATTTGCATGATCGGTTACAAGTACACTTAAAACTTGCCTTCTTTTTGGATTTGGTTCATCATCATCTCTTTCTTCTCTACTTTCTTCATCGCAACCTTCCTCACTCTCACTTGGTATTTCCACAGCCACTTGAGCAGATTCATGATTTTTCCCAGGTATGGAATGAGTTGGTACAATTTCACTTAACTTGTTCAAATTTCCAGCTACACCCTGAGAACCTAGTTCGGAATTAGCCTGTGAAATTGAATTTCCATCATTTCCACCCTTTCCTTGTTTATTTGGTTGAGGCTTTTCATGATTGTGTGCACCTTTGTATATAATTTCAGTTATTTGGCCATCAGCAGATCGCTCAACCTTCTTCTTGACAGGGCAATTCAAATGCGTACACTTATAGTAGCTTCGCGGATACTCACAGCCTTTAATAGGCTTCTGCCCATACTTACGCCAGTTGTAGCCATCTTCAGCAGGTTTATCCACAGCAACAGAAGGCTGATTTTTCCTATCAGATTGAGAAGCTTCGGAGTATTCTATTGCAGAGCTTTGAGGGTCAGAGGCTGCAGGAGGCATCTGCTGTGAAGTTTCTTCAGAATTGAAGGATGGATGATGTATCAATGACTCTGAAGGAGCTGCTACTGACAAAGTTTGATATTCTGCTTGTGCACGCACATGAGATTGGGCTAGGGCAGCTTGAGCTGTAACTTGTGCCAATGCTTGCTGGTGGGATATTCCAAATGGACTCTGCAGAAATTATGAAACAAAAGTTTGATTAACTGATTATCACCAAAATAAGAATTTGGTTATGGTAGATTGATAGCCATCAATATGGCACCAAGTGACACAAGAAGACAATCATGACACAGTAAGCAAGGTACACTTTTTCAACTTCTGGATTCAATTTCTATATGTATTTGACAGAATCCCACAAGTCCTACATAGAAGACTGAATTGAAAGGGAGTGCACACTGCTAACAATCAATAACTCAATTCAGCATTTAGACCATAAATGATATTCCATCCAACTCTTGTGTCATCAGCAACAAGTTTTAACGTGTCAATTCAGCATTAATATCTACAGCAACACTTGAACCAGTAGCCAACAAATTACACTTCCACGAAAAGACCTTCACCATTCTCAACTGTTCAACGTGTGATGCTAAACCCAAAAAGTTCAGTTTGATGCAGGCCATAAGAATTCATAATAAAAGAAGAAAATAAATAAGCCTTAACCAAACAGACTAAGATGCTCAACAGATCAATTAGTTGATCATAGAATTCCCAATTCTATGAATGGAAGAACGTAACCTTAAGCATCTAAGTTCTTGACCCCCCATCCAAGAAACAAAAAACAAATTCCCCCATCATTTAAAGGCTAAAAGCTAAAAACTGCATAAACTACATTTAAATCCAAGATACTATTACTACCCAAATTATTTATCTTACTTAAAAGTAATAAAAACCGATACTTTTTTTCTTTTTTAGTTTCTTTTTTTGACACCAAGAACAAAGCAGACTCATAATTAAAAGAACATAATTTAAGTCAATTACCTGAGGAGAAAGAGGAAAGAAGCCCGGAGAATTAAGCAAGCCAGAAGGGCTTATCCCTGGAGGCACAGTGAACAAAGGAGACCTAGCAACAGCCAAATTCAAAGGCCTACTCTGCTTAAACCCAGCACTTTTTTCAGCTCCATCTTTAAAACCCACTTCCATAAATAAACCATCCATGGAATTGTAAGGTAGTCTAGCTCCAGGTGAAGCCATAGCTCCAGCTAAAAGCTGAGAAAAAGACTTATGCTCTGTTGAGTCAGGGTCAGAAAAAAAAGCTGAAACCAGTGTCATAGGCCCTGGACTTAGCCCTGAACCACTTGAAAATAAACCATCCATGGCTGGTCTTGGCGGTAGAGTAATTGTTGGTCGTGTTAGAGCTGAAAGCTTTGATCTTGTTCCTTGCTCTGCTTCTCTCTCAGCCATTTTTTCCCCTGCTTTTCGTCTGTGCTTTCTTTCCCTGTTTTTGTGTTTATATATAAGAAAGAAGAAGGATTGTCTTTGCTCTTTGTTCTTTGTTTCTGTGATTCTTTAATTTTGTTGTTTTTCTCTTTGCAAATTGGTTGGTCCTTCTGATAGTTTCGTGTTATCTTCAACATTGAGTGAAAAGTCTAAAGAGTAGAATTGAAAACGACATTTTTATTTTTCTGTTAATTTGTATTTTTTTTTTATTTCTTACATAGCTTTTCACGATTAACTAATCTTACACTATAAACAAAACTATTATTTTCTTTGTAAAACGGAAAACAAAGGCTAATTTTGAATTAAAAATTGATTAAAGTCAACGGAATGATTGTATCAGCCAAAACTATGGTTTAATCCAAGTGAATTTCTTAGTTTTGCTATTGTTAAAGAAAATACCAATATTGATAAGGTTTTTAATTATTTCAAATTAGAATAAGGAAGGTGCTATATGTCCAATGACGTTGTAAGCAAGATAAAGACAACAGAAAGATAGACTTTGAAACTAATATGTTTAATTTTTCTTTTTCCATATTTGAGAGGAAGAGGTTCGAATCTTGTTTTTTAAATAAGAAATTATGTATCAATCAATGAGTTAAATGTTCGAGTACAACTAATATGTTTAATTGAAAGAGGAAGAGAGGATAAATAAAAAATAAAAAAGGATTAATCACTAAATTTTTTGTGTTTTATTCCTAACAATTATTATGTGTTTGTTTTAATAATAGAGTTCAATCTTTTTTTTTTAACAACAACACGTGACACTCAAATGGACATGATTTCGATTTAATGATTTTAGCCGCACCTTGCCTTTAAAGATTCAATGATTCACAAAATTTTACGATTCACGAAATAGAATTCAATACAAAATTTTAAAGTTTTTTCATAAAATAATAATTTTAGTTAATTTCTATAACGGCATCGTAATTCTTTTATATTTTTAGCATTTGTAGCTAATAGCCTAATAGCGAGAATTTTCTTTCCTTTTCTTATTCGTTTATTAGCTCCTTTTATGAAGTTTTGTCACCTTTTTCATGTTTTGCAGCAATCATAAAAAAGGGAAATAATCTTACACAAGTTGTAACTTTATTTTGCGTCTTTATTCGTTTATTTAAAAGACAATTTTAAATCCTATAATAATAAACCTTATATAATTGAGACATTGAATCAAGACCTAAGGTCATGCTGCCATGTCACAGAGCAATTGACATATACATGAATTAAAATAAACACTGACACATGAGCAACCTTTTGTCCACTTAGATGCCCAATTGGAAAACCAAAAAGAAACGAAATGGAAGGTAACCCCATAATACCTTGTGCTTTGAAACTTGGGGTTGGTTAAGTGAAATGTCAAAAGGCAGCCAGGAAATGGGTAAAGTCTACGAATTGACTTGTTGCCCTCCAAGACCGGCGTTTATAGTCTTCTAGACAAAGGAGGACCAAATATCAACCACTTGCAAATACATGGTAATAATGATCATGTCCTAATCACTTCTCTTTCTCCCCCCACTTTATTTTCTATTTTTAAGCAATTTTGGATGAGCAACTACTCTCCATTGCAATTAGAAATTTAGACTTTCGTGCATCAACATTTTGTAAAATTTAAACCCAATTCAACAAAATTGATTACCCCAATAATATAAAGTTGCTAGGATTTTTGTGATTTAATGTACAATTGGGACATCTTACTTTGTCAATCCCAATTGAATTTAATTAAGTAGGGGAAGAAGACTATAACAAATTTGCACCAAAGGTCGTGTTAAGAAAACTTGGGAAAGGTGGTAAAGCCAATGAGAGAAAAAAAAGAAAAAAGAAAAGAAACCCAATGGTAAAAATATTAGGAGAAACTTAATTATCACTCTAGAAGTATCAACCATGAACAAAATCCAATGTGGCTGTCAATTGCAAACAAGGTGGAAGTCTAGAGACCTTGACTTGATTTCTTGGGGTGGACATGTTCAACCCAAGCGTGACTCCAACGTCACCCTTTTTCTACTAAACACAAAAATTACTCTTTTTCAGCAATTTAGTGATTTATGTACTCTCTTTTTATTCTACACGCATAGTAATTTTTAAATTATTTTAAAAAATTTTATTATGTTATTGTATTCAACGAAATTCTTATGTTTTTGTTTTGAACAAATTAAACTTTTATAATTAATGCTTGATTACTTGTTATTAGTATAAATGTCATTTATAATTTTATATCACATACATAATGACATGATTATATAATTTTTTTTTTACCCTTAAAGTCAGCACCACATTAGCGTTACATGACATAAAAAATAACACGTGGTACTGCAACTAATGATAATTAACCAATTATTAATTATAAAAACTTATTTAGTCAAAAATAAAGATATATAATTAAATTGAATGTAACAAAAGAATATAAATTTATTTAAAATTTTAAAATAAGTTATAAATTTTTTCAAACATTATATCTTTATTGTTTTATTATAGAATAACCTTAGGCATCAATTACTTTTCCGCCAATAAGATTGATTGGTTCCAATAATTGAAAAAAGATGATTGGAACATAAAATTCTATCGAAATGATATTTCATTGAACTCGTGAAAAAATGCACGTTCTTTTTACATAAATAATTGATAGTTGAGGTGTAAATAATAAAAACTAACTATAGGAACGTATTACTATTTAATTTTGTTTGGAAATATCATAGTGGGAGAATACGGACCAACCAAAAGGAAGCAAGCATCACAATGCCGTATACGTCTTTGCAAACTAGATTTATATTAGCCGTAGTTGTGTTTGCGCTCACGCCTTTTCTTCTTCCGTCAAAATCAATCCCATTTGTACATACATGAATCTTAAAAATCAAACTATATACAGGTTCAGGCACCAACGAAGATCCAACTATAAACTTTACTCTATAATCTTTTTTATTTTTAAAAAGTAAATAAATTAACCAAAAAAAAAAAACCCTCTATAGTTATCTACTTTGGATAAGACCACCCTTTTGAGTGTTGGGACCCATTTTTATGGTGCTACAATACCTAGCCACCCTCATCATTAAGAGGGTTGAACCCTTTTCTCTCAAATTGTTATTACCATTATGGAATATTTACTTCAACTACTTCCAAGTAAACTTTATGATCTTTGCCATGTTATGTCATGCCCTCCAATCAAGTATAATATTAAAAAAAAATTAAATTATTTAAAAAATTTAAATAAATTCTTAATTTTTTATTATATTCAATCAAATAATTTTATTTTTATTTCCAATCAAATAATTTTTTATAAATAATAATTAATTAATTATTATTAATCAAAATATCACATGTTATTTTATCTCATATGATATGAACATATTATAATGATGATGATGTGAGATGTTGATATAACATAATAACACAAGTGTGTGATATTTTTCACTTTTTACGTCTATGCCACACAATAGTATACAATGATAAAAATAATTAGTCAACTGTTAATTATAAAATTTTATTTAATTAAAAATAAAAATACATAAAATTAATTTAATAAAAATACATAAAATTAATTTAATATAAATAAAAAATAATTTTTTTAAATAATTTTAAAATTTTTTCAAGTATTATATTTTTATTTTTTATGTTTAAAAAGTATGACGCAATATCTACATGGTGTGAAGGAAATGTACTTTCAAATTTGCTTCTCGACAATCATGCATACCAAACTCTCAAAATCTACCAATAAACATCCTCAAAGGTTGCTTACCAAACTTGTCCTTCTAGCAGGTCATTTATTATTTAATTAAATAATTGGCAGTTTGAGGTAGCCCACAATCATTAAATGTCTTGCTAATGTTAAATCAAAGCATTATACATCAATTACATTAACCTTAATCATGTTGGCCTTAGCTAGTCTAATGACTGTACCCAAAAAAACAAAACTGGTATGATCAAAATAAAAGTTAAATTAAAATTTTTAAGTCAAGTTATATTACTTAATTTGTTTTCTTGTGGAAAGTAGAAACAAAATTATCAATAAGTATTAGAATATGTAAATTTGTTTTAACATACATTCGGTAATTATTTTCGATAGAAAGTAGTTTTTTTTATAAATATCATTCTTTTTATCTTAAAATCTCAAATTTTAATTTAGAGAGATTTTCAAATTACAATATCAAATTGTCGTTGTCTAAGATATCCTATTAACGGTGTACTACATAACATTCTAATAATTCGAGTTGGGGATCTCCAGATATAGCAAGATCTTGAGTCATGACTATATATATGGGCAATTGAAGCATAAGTTTTGCGCAAACAAATAAGTTATTATCAAGATAATGACTGGTCCATTAATGGGAAAAATGTGCGCAAGAAGAGGAGGTGGCGAAAGGATAAAATTAAGTGGCAGAGTTAAAGTAGTGATGGATGATAATTACTGTCATTTTTTAATTTTTTATTACTATATTATAAAATTTGAGATAATTCATAATTTTGTAAAATTACCTTTAATTACCTTGTAAAATTCTGGATCTATCTCTGATAAAATCAATATTAAAAAATCGTTAATGACAGCCGAAAAGAAAGTAACGTAGAGTAATCTTGTGGATATCTAGTTGTTGTGAATAATGGAACGGTTTTATAATTTTCCTAAAAGAAATCAATAGGACAGGTTGGTTGCTTGGTGAGGGCAGGCACAGCGTTGCGGGGTGGGCGGTATGTTTGGTAGCAGAAATGGACGTGGTTGCGATCAAGTTGTAAAATGTCAGCGTCGACTGATTGAAGGATGGGGTGGGATGGGATGGGATGGGATGGGTTGGGAGTAGGCGTGGAGGCCATTTTTCACAACATTTTTTTTTCTTCCTTCTTAACGAAACGCGGTTTCGCGTTGTCAGAAGCAATGACAAAGGAAAGAGGAAGAAAAAGGGGAAATCTGTCGGCTTGTATGCCAACTTGGCTTTGTTTTCATGTGGACAATTTAAGTCTGTCGCACGCCTAACAAAGCAATCTAATATACCATATAGGGATTTCACAACTCATTTTTTAAGCCATTTAATAAAATCAACTCAAAAATAAATAAAAAAAAATTTGAGTCAACTTCATGGTTTTTTTTTTTTAAAATTAAAAATGAATACCAAATTACTAATGGATTGATAAATTTTATTAATTTTTTTTTTAAATTTAAAAGTGTCAAAAACAAAAAACTTCTCAGATCAGCCAAATTTATATATTTAAAAAATATTTACGGGAAGAGAATTTTTCTAATGAAGTTGTTCAACGGCTGAAGATTTAGTTACTTGAAATTTTTTTTCCGAGAATGGTTACTTGAATAGTAATTGTAGATAAATTAAAATTATTGGGTAATTTGGTTATATTTTTTTCTCTATATAAATGTATAAACTTTAAAAGTGTTAAAAGTGGTTGACTTAATTACTTTTATATAATTTTGAATCAACAATTTTATTATCTTTATCTTTTTCTTTAAATTAATCAATTTGTTTAAGTTTAATTTTAGTCTAGATACAATAGTTAAAATAGTTACATTTTACTTGAATTTTAAAAAAACGACAGCATAATATTTAAAAAAAAACCTCTAAACTATTCAGAAAAATTCAAAAAAATTCTTAATTTTTTATTGTCTTCAATCAAGCATTTATACTTTTATTTTAAGCTAAATAAAATCCAAACCCTTAACAACTCTAAGGCATTCCTCCAAATGGTTATACTTTTGTCCTACCCCCAAATCTACTTTTTATTCTTATTGTTCATTAGGGTCGTCCAAATAAGGCATATGAATTGGGTCATAAGAATTTGCACTTAAAGCTAGCATAGTGTTCCTTTAAGTCGATAATTGTCTCATGGGAGGTTGTATTCTAAGGAATGATACATTATGACATATGGCTTTAGTATCTAGTGGAGCGAATCTTCTTGGATATAAAGATTCCTTTCTATCGTCATCTTGAGATTGGGAACCATTTGGAGTAGAAGTTACTTCAGCAATCCCTTTCCTTTATCGATAGCCATAATTGCCATTAACCTTGCCAATTTTTTCATCATTTCCTTTTTAGTTTTCTTGATCTTATCCATCCGGCTTGATTGTTTGTTTTCCATAATTCTGATTCTATCTTACAATAAGGTATTATATGCATGGCAAACGGGCTGCATTTAGAAAAGAGCACAATGTTTTTAACTTTTCGTGCGTGTTACATTAAATAATCCAATGTGACTTCATCAATGAAACTTCTTGTACTTATTCTACAAGTTTGTTTCCATGTCTTAGTAATCTCTTTCACTTTCTTTAATGTTTTAGGGTTACCATAAGAAAACTTAATTTGGTTAAGCTTGTGAGTCATTGGGACAAATTGTTCAGACTCAACTTGTCTCCATACCATAAGTGGGACATAGCTGATTGCCACCCATGGCCTTAAATGAAACTGATAGCTCACTTTCACAATTGTCCAATACCGATTGATGGGCCATCCACGGTGCTCTCAATACCATTTACTATCTTATGAGGCTTCGGAGTCTCGAAATCCATGCTTGTTTGGGTTTTTGCTCAAGCCATTCACTTTAGAAAAACTCCTTAATGGGAATGTTGTCGGAAGTGTATGGTGCATGGAGCTTACTCTTTTCACATTCGAAGTGGCTCTTGGTCCAGATATGCAATAGCTACAAACACCTAATCAAATAACTTTCTCCATTTTGTCGATAATAACTTAGCGATCTAAAAGTTTTGCCAAAATTGCTAGTGACACATTGAGTTTGTTTTCAATTGGCTTGAAAAAAATCCACCATAGCAACCTCGATATGTCCCAAAACCTTTAAAAAGACCATCTCATAAATTGCTAATGCCATAATACTTATGCTTTGTTCATATTCTAAATGCTTCATGATGAAACTGTGTAGGAAATCCCATGGAATGTAAGTACTTATTCTTTTTTGTTTAACATTCATGTCAACTTCTTGCACACTAATTCCCATGATTTTCACGATCGTTTTTCGGTGGCTTGTCTTTTGTCTCTTCAAGTAAAGCTTATCTTGTAAAACCCCACTTCTTAAATTAGGTTTGATTTGTAACCTACCTTGGTGAGCTATTAATTTGGTGTTTTTGAACTTAAATTTTGGACTATATTGACTTAGAAAATTCATTTTTTGATAACCAAATGTGTTTGATTGAAAGTTAAGGCTATTGAAGGGTCAAATGGAATGACTTTGAACTTAAAAACAACATTTTGTGCAAAATCTATTGATACATGTTCATCATGTAGCGATAAATCAAACATAGAAAATGATTTTGAAAGACATATGAATAGATGAGCCAATCTATTGATAGATAGTCAAATTTATTGATAGATAGGTCTGATTTATTGATAAAATGGACTCAAACTGGAAAAAAAATGAGGCATATTGGTTTGTTCTCACTCATTTAAAAAGCCCTAAAACCTCAAACTTTTCTCCATTTGGTAAAAATATGGTTTTTCCTTGAAAACCTAGTCATTCTTCTTCTTTTCTCTTAAATCTCATCTTCAACAAAATATATGGATTTCTAGCTTTCAAAAGTCATTTCAAGCTTGGACTTTAATTCTAAAAGATATTGGAAGGTTTAGTTCACTATTTTAAACTTTAAATCTAAGGTTTGATTTCTAGAAATTTATGTATTCTCATAAATTTCTTTTATACATGAAAAACATAGGTTTTGAGTTGGTTTTGGAACTCTTAAGCTCACCAAGGTAGAGTTGTCTTAAACTCCAGCTAGTATTAGACTTAAATCCTTTAATTAGAGCTAGATTAGCTATTGATTTGTTGAGTATGAGTTGTTGGAAAATATTTGTGGAAGGATTAGATGATCATTAGTCTAAGATTATGTTATAGAATCAAGTACTAATAATGGAAAACTTCATGGTAAGTGTTGTGGAGAAAGTTTGAATTTTTAGAAAACTGAGTGTTCCACAAAAAATGCTAAAGAGTAAGGCACGCTTTTTTGAAGTGGGTAGATGAGGTGTTTTTAATTATTTTAGTATAATTAAATATGGCTATTCTATAACCTTGCATATGAATTAATTTCAAATGAGTTTGTGCTGTGAACAAAGATTTACAAGTATATTTTGACGAGAACTATAGACTAAATATATTAGTCTACTATGTATTACTTTTGAGCATGAAGAACAAGCCTTTCAAAGTTTTATCATCTCAAACATTTCATTTTTCTATGATTGATTTATGATTGATGTTTTAAATGTTAATGTGATAATTGATTTATCCTTGGTGAGGCCATGGTATTTATGGTCATTTATTTTGAGATTATTGATATGGTTGATTAACTCTAGTTGTGGTTATGTCACAATCTCTATAATATGTTGGTGATAGGTTTTCACCTTTTGATTGAATGTATATTTTAAACATTTGATTATTGTAATTTGGTTGTTGAAGCCTATTGGGATAAGGACTTGTAGTTAGTGGCAGTAGGCACTAGCCATTGTGCGCAATGAGTTTTGGTGAGTTGGTTGAGGTTATATCCCAAAACTCACAATGATTTATAGCTTGAGCTAGTTGAGGCATTTTCTCGAGACTCGCTAGGTATTGTTAGTTGCTTGAGTGCTACCTTTTCTTTTGGTCGGTGTCTATGTGAACCAGACTGGTCTATTGTGATGACAGTAGGTGATGTGGTTGTCCTTGGCTAATGCTCCATGATTTGCTTGACTTGATGTCTAATATGATGAACTTGTATCATGGATGATGTTTATATGATGTTTGAATATTGATTATTTGACTATTGATTAATAATAGTCTTGGTTGAAGTCCTAGTGGTGAGTTATAAGCTAAAAAGTTGTATTTTGTAACAAATCTATCGATACATTGCACTAATGGATCAATAGATACAACATAAAACAGTTGGAAATGCATTATACTTTGTATTTATCGATAGATTGAGGCAATATATCGATATAAGGGACAATCTATCGATACATGGAGTCAATGTATCAATAGATCAGGATTATTTTGAAGTTTAAATGTTTTCAAGAGGTTTTTTAAATATAAAAATGAGTTTGTTTTAGAATCTTTGACAACCTTTATTTATGTTTCAAATACTCCTAAATTGATGTTTAACTCAATTTTATCTATACTTCTTGAATTGGTTTCCAAACTTATAAATATTCTTTAAACCAATGCCCTAAAAATGAACTTGAGAGGGAACAAATGAAAAACACTCCATATGCTTTAACTGTTGTAAGCCTAATGTATGCTCAAGTTTGTACCAGACTAGACATTGCATTTGTAGTTGGAATGTTGGGAAGATATTAAAGTGATCCAAGCTTATATCATTGGGGGGCTACAAAGAAGGCAATGAGGTACCTTCAAGGGACTAAAGTTTTATGCTTACATATAGACGATCTGAGATCTTGAAAGTTGTTGGATATTCGAATGTAGACTTTGCTAGTTGTGTTGATTCTCAAAAGTCAACGTTTGAATATATCTTCATGCTTGTTGGGGAGCTATATCTTGGAGAAACACAAAGCAATCTTTAGTTACTGCTTCTACCATGGAAGTTGAGCTTGTTTCTTATTTTGAGGCTTCATCGTAGGGTATTTGGTTGATAAGTTTCATCTATGGGCTTCAAGTCGTTGAATCTATTTCTAATCCATTGAGGATGTATTCTGACAATTTAGTTGCTGTGTTCTTTGTTAAGAAAAACAAGAGTGGAAGTCAAAGTAAGCACATCGACATTAAGTACTTAGTTATCAAAGAACACATTAAAGCAAATGAAATGCTTATTGAACATATTCATATCGAGTTGATGATAGCAAATCCTTTGATGAAAGGCATGCCACCAAAGATGTTCAAGAATCATGTAGTGAAAATGGGATTGAGTATCGGTTTGTCACTTACTATTTGAGTTAAGATGCTAGCACATTTTCTTTGTAACAAGACTCTGAATTTTAGTGTGTTTTCTCATATTTGATTGTATACATTTTATGTTTGAGAACAATAAATATTTTAAGGATCCAAAATAAACATTTGGGGTTTATTCATAAAATAATATATCATATTTAGGAAGTTTATTAGAAAGAGGAAAATTGCATTGTAGTACATGGAAGCTAATCCTTATTTACAAGAGGACTTATCACGATGGTTCATGTAATTCTATTTTTCTGTTTAAGCATATAAGGTATAAGAATACTGTGTTTTGAACATTATTGTGTAATAAAAGTTCAAACCAAGTGGGAAAATGTTAGAATTTTTAAAATTCAAATTCTAGATGTTCCATATATTAAGTGGTCCTGAGTTTTATATTCTACAATTAACGGAATAATTAATATTCATTATAAACGGTAGTTTTAATGGGATTGTGATAACAGCTTGTTATTTGGAAATTTTCTGATTTTGAGAGAGCAGCTATCGCTTTCGTGGGAGAAATTCTATTTATAAAAAGGACAAATCACGAGTCCCCAACTTAGACAATTCTGAGTGCCCGATCTTTATCATTGTGAGTTGCTATTGAGTTGGAAGAACCCATAAAGAAGTTCGTGTTGGACTATTTGCTATGGCTGAAAGTTAAATGTTATGATCTCAACTTTTCAGCTTCCATTTTGCTCTGTGATTTTCATATGTGAACATGTTTTATATGTACATTTGGGAATGTCTTACAATTTCTTCATTAATTAACAAAATATGTTTAATTTACCACATTGGGCACCCTACAATCCACTAAATAAGCATGATTTCAAAGAAAGCTTTCAACCTTGTCAACAAGAACTGTGTATTTCCGAAATAAAAAAGACATTCTTCCTATAACTTTTTCAATTAAGTTAATACTAAATAACAATGATTAGCATGATTTGTACCCTAAACTAAGATAAGTTTTCCCTGGAATTGGTTTTGAGGGAGTCCTTAAACTAATATTTTACTTAATAAATCAACAGTGATAATTTAGCAAACTCTACATATTTTAGAGTTTTTTTTTTTTTATAATTGGAGAAAGAGAGATTCGAATCCTGCTCTTTAAACAAGGGGATTATGTACCAATCCATGAGCCAAATGCTCGGGTGCTTTACACATTTTAGAATAACTACCGAGTTTTTACTGCCAATGTATTGATTCTCTAAATAGCAGGCATGGAAAAGGTCAAAGGTACTAGATTCATAGTAAATTTGTGTGACATTTCTGAAAGATGGTATTACAAAAGCAAATGTATAAAAATTTACATCAATATATTTGCAGTAAAGATTTCCTTTTCTTTTCCTTACATTGTTAAGGCTGGAATTGTTGACACTTGAGCTTGTACAGAATGAGCATCTTGATCCTCCATACCAGAGTTTCTAAATCTTCAACAGCCATATTTGCACCTTAGCAATCATGTCAATTATCATCAACAGTCACAAGTGTAGGTATTTGGCCATGATCAGAAAAGTCAATCTTGTTCAGTCTCAAACAGCACAACACTCGCTCTGGCAGTTCTTCTTGTTTTTGTGCCTGTTAATAGAATGCAAAGACCATTAGACTAAGGTATAACATTCAGAGGTTGCTTAAAGGAAGTTGTCAAGATTACAGTTTCCTTGATGTTATTTATTATCTTATGATTTATTGATGACCAGTCATTGATTGGTGCATAGCGCCCACACGATGAATGCAATCAGATTGTTGTCTTACCTGGATGGTTAAACCCAGATCAAGTATTCCATTTTTCAAACGATCTCGAAATGACTCAAGTCCCTTCCTTGATATGTAGCTGAACCGATGAATATCCAAATCAATCTCAAAGTAATTGGGGCCCTGCAAGAGAAAGAGAATCAACAATCTCATAACTAATTCTATACTGCTAGTGATCATGGTAGTTACAAAATACTGTCTATGGATGCATGCATGGTGTATGCACTTTCTAAATTCAGACAAGCTAAAAACAACTCAAGCAGAGGAACTGAATGAAAAGGTTTTATACTATCATGACTCTGGAACAGACTTAGAGTTTGCTATGTATGCTTCAAGAATGGAAGACACTGAAGCCCATTGGAATTATCTCATGTAGTGTGTGAATTCTTGTTTAGAAACAGTATCTAATGTTCTTGGATTAGCCTAGAATTTCAGAGCACTAGTTAATATGTGTCCCCCAAACTACATGAGTTGTGTGTCCAAATCATGTCTTAGGACAAAAATTTGGGTTAATTATAGTGCGCTCATCTCACTAAACACTGATAGACCCAATGGGCGAAGTAGAAACTTATGCCATACCTTATAAAAGTTGTGCTGCGGGCGTGAGAGAACTGGCTTTTCATTGTAAGCATTTACAAGCTTCTTTTCTGTGGAACTCAAACTGAGATCATCAGGATTAACGAACCCAGCAATGATCTTTAGCCTTTCTCGGAAGGGAACAGTAGACTCTTTTGCAAAACCTTTAACCTTTTCCATCTCATCATCAACCAATTTCTGGAGCAAATGAGAAACTTTTAGCCGATAGTACACAGTGGAAAAAGGAGGCAATAAGGAATGAATAAATTAGGTTACAAACAACAATTGGTAAACAGGAAACAATATAACATTGATTCAAAAAAAAGATAAGTAGATTCTGTTTTTCTGTTTCTTTTTTTTATCAAATGTTCATCTTTCACATTAACTACTACTCTAGAACTACAAAATATGCTAGTAAACAAGAGTGCATGAATGTGCATGCCAAGACAGAGATGCTACATATGCACATTCATTCTTCATCTGCATGCAAAGAAATAGTACCCAAACAAATAAGAGCTTTTAATTCAATCTCCTAAGTGGATTCTCTATTAGCAAAGAGGAATAGCTCAGAATCTTCTCATCTCACATTCTGTTTAAGGACACTGTGACTACAGATATTAACAATGCTTATTCTTATTATGCTGCAGGCTATAGTGAGTCCTGCAAGCTATGGAATTACAACAGGCTGAGTGCATGATCTGAATATTATAGAATTAAATACAGGACTCATTCAGAAAGAGAAATTTTACTTTTATTATGTTACCTTGATGCTCTCCTGATATTGAGGAGAGATGACCCTGTCAAAATACTCAGAAACTTTGAAATAAAGAACAAGACTCATTCCTTCACCATCACTATCACCAAGGAACATTGCAGCTGGATAAGTAGGCAACTGCAACAGGACACACAAGATGATAATAAGATACAATATAAGAAATTACTGGCAGGGATTTTTTGTGGTTTGATGGATGAAATTGCAGTCCAACAGCCCACCAAGATATGCCACAATGATTAAAACGGAGAAAAAGCAATAACCGCAAAAAGCATAGAACTGTACACTACATGATTACTCCAAAACATACCTGAATATTAACAACTAAAAGAGGAGGGACTTTCCCATTTGCTTTCACATTAGGAAGCTCAATATGTTGAGCAATGTGATTTATCTTTCTTGGACAGATAAATAAGTCAACACCTATTGGAGTATATGGGGAGTAATCAGGAGCAGGGGACTTTCGCTTATCTCTGTACGGCAAATTAATCAACCATGAATAGTTAAAATTAAAAGGCATAGAAATATATGTGTGAATTTCTTTATAATAACAACTAATATAAGTGCCTACAAATCAAGGGTGAGAATCACTAGCATACTTGAAAAAGGTCTCGCCTCGAAGTTTAAAAGTTGACGGTGGAATCTCAGACCAACATCCTGGATTTGGCTTCTCATCCTTGCTACATGGAATTATGTATCCTGCTCTGGGACGATATAAAAATTGTTTTGATGAACCTGTATATACATCAATGAAGTTGAAATTGTACATAAAATCTTGAAAGAAAATACAATCAATATATTACATGACATGACATCTGAGCATTTGACTCATTGGTTGGTGCATGATCCCCCTGCTTAAAGAGCAAGGTTCGAATCCCTCCTGCCCCAATTATAAAAAATATATATATTACATGACATGACATGACCAGCACCAGAGCATTTGGCTCATTGGTTGGTGCATGATCCCCTTGCCTAAAGAGCAAGTTCGAATCCCCTCTCCCCCAATTAAAAAATAAAAGATATATATATATATATATATATATATATATACATATATTACATGACCAGAAAAGAAGGGTAGAAATTCTGCCAAAATGCAGTGCAAACATCTATCAATTTATATAAATCAGAAAATTTTCATCAGAAATATAATTAACTGAAATTACTTACATTCTTCAAGTTTGTCTTCTCCATCACATGATCTCCTCTTAAAAGAAAGCCTAAAAACTGCTGATTTTTTCTTTTGGGACTGTGGAGCCATACTTGATGTCAAAATCTTCTCATTGAAACTCACAGAAGGAACCATTCTGGATAAGCCAGATCTTAAGATTTTCTCTTCAGAATTATGCCTATCCTCTTTCAGACCTTTAAAGCTTCCATAAGGATGATCTAATACTTTCTTCCTCCTATTACAAATATCATCGGCACTCGCAAAGTGCGAAAGCTCATGACCCTGATTACTAATAAGAGAAAATCGGTTTGATTCTTTGAAATCATCTTTGCTCATTTTACCTCCATCTATTTTTAAATAACTTTCATGGAATTCTTCATATTTACACTTGCCATCCACAAAGCATGAAGAGCTTTCATACTGAAGCACCTGACCACTCGATATATTCCCAATTGCATTGCCCGCTGATGGAAAACCATCTGGAAAGAAAAATCAAGACAAATTACATACATAAGATTGTCATAGATGATTAAATCTTTCCCTTTTCTGTCCAAATCAGCAATATATAACTACACACTCAACAACATATACAGCTTGCAATGTAGTGTACTAAACAAGGCAGACTACATAACGTAACATACCAAAAACACATTTTATCTATTATTTAAATATGGAAATTAGCAATCATAACTATGTGATATATTAGCCCCAATATTGTCTAAAATTCAGCAGATGCAGAAAAATATAGTCCAGATAATGCCTATTAGTTTTATCTTGCAACATATGGTGATTGATAGTTCTGCTCCAAATCACTGCATTGCTATGCAATCATGCTTTACTTTCTTTTAAAGAAAGCAGTACCCTTTAAATACAATCAAGGAAAGGTTGAATCTTTTATTACCTCCATGAACGCTGATGAAATCATCATCTGAATCGGATTCCAGAATACTGACTGAATCAAACCAAGCATCCTCTTGGCAAGTTACTGCAAAAAAGAAACTTCTTTGGTCAATTTCAAAATTCTTTTCTGGCCACAGTGTACTATAAATCTGTGGTAAAGAAACAAAAACAAAATCATCTTAGCTAGAGGGTTGGAAACTTCAAAAAAATGAATGAAATTTTGCTGATCAACCAAAGGAAATGTATACTCAAAACACCAGAGAAAACACAAGATAAAAAATGTTTTTCTGAGACATGTCATTGCATAGAATAAGATGTTCATTGGAAGGAAAAAGGGTACCAAAATGCATTTGTTATACTGTCATCTTAGACTAGTGCCAGTCATCAGAATCCTTTCTTACGTGACATATATGGCGAGAGACAATGGAAAGTTATAGCACTCAAGAAAATAAGAAGTCCCTTCGGAAAAAAGTTTTACACCCTTTCTTCAGAAGTTTTTCATAACCTTCTATACTCTTTAGCAAAATGTATTACAAAGATATTAATATTGAAGAAAAGAAAGGACCTACCATTTGCATCAATTTGGCTAAGATGCCACTGCAACTGGGTGAGATGGAATGTCGAGTTTGAAACTTCAGATCTTCTACAAGTAGTGGTTGCACCTTTCTCAAAATCCATATGTACATATTCGCTAACAGCTATATCCGTTACTCGAGCATCACTACTCCTTTTCTTGGTTCCATCTGTGATAGAACCAGAAACCTTCCCATGGCATTTTCTGGACCGACGACGGTGCCTCTTCTGTGTCTTGATTCTTTTAGAAGGTGTTGATACACAACTCCCCATTAAGACTGCTTAGTGACAGAACCCTGTTAACAACCAATATTTTCTACATCAGATATTCCAACCTTTCTGCAGGAAGCCTAAGCTGCTCTACGAAAAGCAAAGAACTTGCAACTAATGGTAGGCATTATCACATGATCAGTTTCTTTTTGTTTTAAAAAAATGTTTGTATAGGTGAACATATATGGAACCGTCATGGTCATAACATCGAATTCCTTAGCAGACAGAAAAGCACATATTATCAAACTAAAATAGATTTAAACAACTGAATTGAGAACCCAAAAGAAGTTTTCATAAGGATTCTAGAGCTTAGTAGTTAAAAGCCTAAACCAGCTATATTCATTAAATCAGATAAACCATTTTAAGAAGAAAAACTGAAACGTCAAAAAAAAAATGAAAAACCTGATAAAATCCAAAATCAACAAAACAAATAATTTCTGACAGGATGATCAGGGTCAGGAGGACCCCTGCTCAAACTGGAAGCAGCTCCCGTTCGAAGTTTAACAAGAAATACAAGACGGAAAAGCTGAAAAGCAAAGACAGATATAGGCTCCACATCCAGTGATTAAAGAGACCAAACGAAGAGGATTGAGGACAACTACACAAAAACGTTTTAAAAAAGAATGATGTACCCCCAAAACTAAAATGAATGAAATCTGCCCCACATCAGACAGGGATTATAAAATGCTCAAATAACCATATCTGACAGTGGAAACTGAGAGCTACACAATTTTATACCACAAATATGTATAATATGTATATAGATTAGCAGGTAACAAGGAGAAAATAATTTTTAAAAAAATAAAATTGAATCTAAAAATGGAACCCGAGAAATAGGATACAACACAATCTAAATTAGAAAAGAATTTCTGTTTTCACACCTAAAAAAAAAAGGGAGGAAATTTGTCGACATCGAAAGGAAACAAGACAATGTTCGAATAAAAATTATATGAAAACGACATAAGAAAAAGAATTATTAACAACATATTTTATTTCTAAGAAAAGGGTAAAGAAAATAGAAATTTTGAATCCAAATTGGCAAAAACAGAACACACAAGCTGTATTATAAAAGAATACAGCCTCTCTGGTATGAAATCAACGATATGTTGAGACATTCAAAAGCGGATATCCTTACCCAGAAAATAAAAATAAAAGGTAACGCAGATTGTAAACAAAACTCAGAAAAAGAAAAACCAGCAAACTTTGAATCCAAATTGAAAATTAAATGAAAACCAACACATATGCTGCGGAATACAAAACAAAAGCCAAAGAAAATCTAATACAAAAAACCAACGTTGAAACCAATATTAATGCATTCAGCCACCATAAGCAACAGCTAAAAAGATAAAATACCAAATAATAAAATACCTTGAAAACAAAGAAACCAAATAAAAAAATAATAAAGGCCCCAGCCTTTTTCCAGCAATGGGATCTCTCGAATAAGAGAGACTCTGCAGAGAAAGGGAGACAGAGCGGGAAAGAGATATGTCAACACATTCAGGTCGGGTCGGATCCAGGTAAAATGCAGAGAAGATCAAGCTGTTAAAGAGAGCAAAACAAAGAGAGGAGAGAATTTATAGGGCTTAAAAAAAAAGAAGAAGAAGAAGATATGTTTTTTTTTGGTTAATTAAGGGGTTAATTAGATGAAAAAAAGAGAAAATGGAGGGAAGGGGTTCTCTCTAAGTTGGGATTATTCCTCCATGAATTTAGCTCTTTTCCTTTTCTGGATGTGTTGTTGGTAATACAGACATGGAGCTGGCCGTTTTAAAGCTTGCTCTCTTTTTCTGTTCCTCGTTGGGTTTGTTAGTGTTGCCTTCACGCCATCTCATCCTCTCTTGGGTAAACAATGTGTTTGTTGGAGACGCATTTTTTGTCAGGTAATGATTGCTAAGTATTATCTTTTTTCCTTCAAAAGAAATAAACTGAAAGCATTATCAAATAAGTTGTTAAATTATTTAAAAATATTTAAATAAATTTTTTATTATATTTAATTAAATATTTATATTTATATTTTAAATTAAATAAATTTTATAATTAATAATTAATTAATTATCATTAATAAAAATAATATTTATTATTTTATATTTACATAATACTGACATGATATTGATATGAAAAATAAAAAAATCACATAATTATGTTATCATGCTAAATTAACATATTATGTCATTATTAATTATGGTATGTCAACATCACATATTATCATTAATTATAATATTTTAATATTTCACATTTTATATAAAATAACAAATGATATTTTTACTAAGTCAACCATTAGTTATAAAAGTTTATTTGACTAAAAATAAAAATATAGAGGCTTATTTAGCTGAAAATAAAAATATAAGGGCTTGATTGAATGTAATAAAAGTATATGAGTTTATTTGAATTTTTCTAGAAGTTACTCATAAATATTTGGTTTTAAAACAATACTTAACTAAAGAAAAAAATAATCCTGTCAAATATTCAGTAATTTTTTTTATTAAAAATATATTGTTCAAACAAAATAAATAACATTTGTGATTTAGAGGTTTCTATTTTTATCAGATGATGTACATCAACTTTTCTAAATACAGGACTTTTACTTCGCTAAATGTTAAGGAAATATAAACTGTTACACAATTGTTAGATATGTCTAATTATGGTGACAGTTTGCTTTTCCTTTTGCCATATACATTTGTTTCTATTTCTTTGGGTTCTATCGTTGTGCTATATTATATTACTAAACTGCATGAATATATAATTCTTGCTAATAGAGGAAAAGATAAACTAGTATTAATTGAAAATAGTTATTTGCTTTGGTTTCAATTACTAGAAATCTACACCTACATATATAGTTAGAAAATAGTACTTATCTAAATAAGATAATAATTCTATCAAAGATTGTTAGATATATAATAAAATATTAAAAAATAACAAAGTATATAACCTATACTAATGGCAAATTAAGATAAGTCGTTGTAAAATATAAGGCAACAATATAATGTAAAGATCCTATCAATATAAAATATTTACTAATTTTTAGTAGCATCTGTCTTTTATATATAAAATGAATGGTTAAAGGTTGTCAAATTTAGTTAATTAGTTTATTCAATGATTACTGTGTACTATGTATATTGATAAACGAGTAGACCTTCTTGATTTTTTTTTATTTTATTCAAGGAATTGAATAGATAATTATTGAAATTTAAACATTAATGTATAAAAGATATGTCTAAATACTATGGATTCAAGTTTATGCAAAATAAAAATATATAGATAAAAAATAATATTAAATTACAACTGATAAATATTAAATAAATCTATCATCTAAGTATTAAAAGTTCGATATTATTGTTTTCAAGTATTTTTTATTGAAATAAATAAAAGCAAAAAAAACCTCCAAATGTAAAAAATAACGCAATTTTGACATAAGGTGTACAAACAAAATTAATTTAATTGAGAATGACAAGTATCAATTAATTAACCCAATCAATTATCTTACTTTTATATATATTATAAACATAACATATCAAAACAACGTAACTTGAAAATCTCAATTAAAGGTTTTAATTGGTTACTTGTAAGGTACCAATTAATTAAAGAATTGTTAATGCCATTAATAACATAGTTGTAGTACCTATAACTTAGGACCAAAAAACTTGTTTTCAAATTAAGGCATCCAACATTGTAAGAAAAAATAAACACATTATAAACATGAAGCGGGCTTTGGGTTTAAAACATTGCTATTGACTTCTTATATAAAATGGACAAAATATAAATAAATAAACAAATAAATTAATTAATTAATTAATAAAAGTTGTATATATGGTATGGTTTGTTAGTATTTTTCATGTGAACATAAATATTTTTTTATATTATTTATTATTATTCATGAAAATCTTGGTTTTTATTCTTCTTGTACATAATATCTAGGATTTTATAATGTGAATTGACTTTATTAGTTTATTGGGAGAAATTTAGGTAAAATTGAAACTTGAAATTAAGGACATTATTCATAAAAAGGTTTGGAGGAAATATTTAGTTAACATTAAGAATTCCCAAATTAATTGAAAATGAAATTTCATGTTTATAAGAAACAGAAAGAAAAGAACAAGGATTTGTGGGTCTATTTTACACAACTGTACACCTACTATGATAAGTTTTTACTAATTTAGAAAACTCAAATTATGTTGGAAGGGTATGTATGTATGTATGTATGAATTATATATATATATATATATATATATATATATATATATATATATATATATATATATATATATATATATATATATGCTCTCCATGTACTAATAATTTTGGTTAAATCAAATGGGACATATGTAAAACGTTGCCCCTAATTACAAAGGAAAAGTATGTATGTTTCACATAACAATCATCTAAATCTAGCTATATCATCACTGGTCCCATTTAACTCGAAAAGGCCAAGAGATAGATAGAAACAAGAATACAACAGTGAAAAGATGAGCTCCCCATTTTTATATCTATCTTTTTGTTTTTCATGGTCTTTCTACTTTATTGTTATTCGACCTTGAGTTTTTATGCTCTAGATGTGGTCACAATAAAAAGGAAACTCACTTTTTGTCACATAAGAACTTTGAAGTTGAAGAAAGGACAAAAAAAAAAAAAGAAAAACAAATCAAATTATCAAATATTGTCAACAAGATAATTGAGGATGTCAAATCTAACTTTTTAATACAAAAAAGGATGTTATCCAAAAAATAATTGTTGTTTCTAATCATTCATTTTCATGGTGAGAAGTTACTCAATTCTTATAATTAATTAAAAATTTTTTAAAAGAATTGAAAGATCAAATTCGTCATTTTTTTTCTTGAAAAATTGCCAACTAATAAGAGAAAATTTTTAATTATGTAAATGGACAACTAAGTTTGGTTTTGCTATGTCTTGTGGACAATCGAAATGTGAAATAATTGTGTTGGTTCTCATATTGTCACTTTTCTTTGAAACATAATCATTTACAAATTTTTGTTCATGGTCCCCTCCCCTATTATATATTTGCCTAGGTGGAGTTTGAGATTGTATCTTTCACAACTGTGACATCCAAGAACTGGCTGCACCAATGATTTTAAGTTAGCTTCAAGCCAAAAATATTGCATTTGAGTGTAACCACCTTCTTCTTTATATTTCAAAGATTCAAAGGTAAAAAATGCCATCAAGCCAAGTTGGGAAAATCTTTGTGATCATTTAGTAAGATCCTTTGGGGGAGAAGGAGGGTTAAGAAAGTTTTTACCAAGGAAGATTATACTAACTTTGTGATATCATTTAATAATGACTAGGAACCAAATTAAATTATTTAGCTAATTTTGCCATTTAAAAAAATAAGGTTTTTATTAAAAATACCTCTCATACATAAAGTTTTTTTGAAAATAACCCTCTTTATAATTTTAATTATTTTTAACCAAGAGAAATTAATTTTAGATAAAATTATCTTTAATGAAACCAATCTATACGTTTGAATCCGCATCTCAAACTGACCCATATGTTTGGGTCAAGTTTTTTACCATTGTAAATTCTTAGCTTTTCTTAACAGACCATTTATCTCCAGAGCATTTCTCATCAGAGCATTTCTCTCCAAGAAGAAAAACTTTTGAGCTTTTTGTGCATTTTGGAATGATTTTTGATACACGAAGAAAAATATTGGGCATTTTGAGTATTTCTCGCCAGGTAGGCATATTCATTAATTATGTTGTTAAATGGAATATGGTGTGTTTTTGAAGTTATTGATTTTGTTAAATAGAATTTGGTAGTTTTGGTGGTTTTTGGGTCGAACATCAATAGGACATGCGTGATTGGTTGATAAGGTATGCATGACTGGTTTTCGGTATTAGGTTTAGGGGGTTTTAGGGTTTGCGTAAGTTAGACATTGCATGAGTGGTTGATGAAGGATTGCGTGATATGTTTTTATACATTGCGTGGTTGGTTTTTAGGGCAGTGCATGATTGAGGTATGTCAACACATCCAAGTCGGGTCTGATCCAGGTAAAATGCAGAGAAGATCAAGCTGTTAAAGAGAGCAAAACAAAGAGATGAGAGAATTTATAGGGCTAAAAAAAAAAACAGAAGAAGAAGATATGTTTTTTTGTTGGTTAATTAAGGGGTTAATTAGATGAAAAAAAAGAGAAAATGGAGGGAAGGTGTTCTCCCTAAGTTGGGATTTTGCCTCCATGAATTTAGCTCTTTTCCTTTTCTGGATGTGTTGTTGGTAATAAAGACATGGAGCTAGCCCTTTTAAAGCTTGCCCTCTTTTCCTGTTCCTCGTTGGGTTTGTTAGTGTTGCCTTCACGCCATCTCATCCTCTTTTAGGTAAACATTGTGTTTGTTGGAGACACATTTTTTGTCAGGTAATGATTGCTAAGTACTATCTTTTTTCCTTCAAAAGAAATAAACTGAAAGCATTATCAAATAATTTGTTAAATTATTTAAAAACATTTAAATAAAATTTTTTATTATATTTAATTAAATATTTATATTTATATTTTAAATTAAATAAAATTTATGATTAATAATTAATTAATTATCATTAGTAAAAATGATATTTATTATTTTATATTTACATGATACTGACATGATATTGATATGAAAGATAAAAAAATCACATGATTATGTTATCATGCTAAATTAACATATTATGTAATTATTAATTATGATATGTCAACATGACATATCATCATTAATTATGATATTTTAGTATTTCACGTTATGTATAGAATAACAAATGACATTTTTACTAAGTCAATCATTAGTCATAAGAGCTTATTTGACTAAAAATAAAAATATAGAAGCTTATTTAGCTGAAAATAAAAATATAAGGGCTTGATTGAATGTAATAAAAGTATAAGGGTTTATTTGAATTTTTCTAAATAGTTTAGGGGCTTATTTGTATATTATGCCTTAAAGGAATTATCATTTTTTCCTTTAAAAATAATTTCATATTTTTAATTATATTTTTAAAATTAAACTTAAATAAAAATAAATATTTGTTAATAGAATAACATCTCAAATAGAATTTGAACTTTTTTGTCTGAGTTTAGTGGATAATCCGACTTGTGGACAAGTCTAATGCTACAAATTTTATTTTATTTTTACAATTATTAATACTAGGATGGTGCCTGTAGCTACTCTATGGAAAAGATCATAGGAAATATAGATTATATTTGAGTGGACTTCAATTTGATACCTTCAAAAGAATTTGTAGGAAAAACTATATTGTATTAGTCAACTGCATGAATGTATGATTTTTGCTGATAGAGGAAAAGATAAATTGGTATTAATTGATAATAGTTATTTGCTTTGGTTTCAATCACTAAAAGTTGCTCATAAATATTTAGTTTTAAAACAGTACTTAACTAAAGAAGAAAATAATTTTGTCAAACATTCAGTAATTTTCTTCATTAAAAATATATTTTTCAAACAAAATGAATAACATTTGTGATTTGGAGGTTTCTTTTTTTGTTAGATAATGTGCATCAACTTTTCTAAATACAGGATTTGTACTTAGTTAAATGTTAAGAGAATATAAACTATTACACAACTGTTAGATATATTTAACTATGGTGACAGTTTGCTGTTCCTTTTGCCATGTATATTTGATTCTACTCTTTGGTTTCTGTTATTGTGCTATATTGTATTTACTAAATTGCATGAATATATGGTTCTTGCTGACAGATGACAAGATAAAGTGGTATTAATTGAAAATAGTTATTTGTTTTGTTTCAATTACTAGAAATCTATACCTACATATATAGTCATAAAATAGTACTTATCCAAAGAAGACAATTATTCTATTAAAGATTGTTAGATGTATAATAAAATATTAAGAAATGACAAAGTATATAACCTGTACTAATGACAAATTAAGATAAACCGTTGTAGCATATAGGGCAACAATATAATGTAAAAATCCTATCAATATAAAATATTTACTAATTTCTAGTAGCATCTGTCTTTTATATATAAAATGAATGGTTAAAGGTTGTCAAATTTAATTAATTTGTTTATTCAATAATGATTGTGTGTTATGTATATTGATAAACAAGTAGGCTTTCTTGATTTTTTTATTTTGTTCAATAAATTGAATGGATATTTATTAGAATTTAAACATTCATGTATAAAAGAGATGTGTAAATACTATAGATTCAGGTTTGTGCAAAATAAAAATATATAGATAGAAAATAATATTAAATTACAACTGATAAATATTAAATAAATCTATCATCTAAGCATTAAAAGTTATATATTATTGTTTTCAAGTATTTTTTACTGAAATAAATAAAAGTAAAAAAAAACCCTCCAAATGTAAAAAATAATGCAATTTTGACATAAGGTGCACAAAAAAAAATAATTTAATTGAGAATGACAAGTATCAATTAATTAACCCAATCAATTATCTTACTTTTATATATATTATAGACATAACATATCAAAGCAACATAACTTGAAAATCTCAATTAAAGGTTTTAATTGGTTACTTGTAAGGTACCAATTAATTAAAGAATTGTTAATGCCATTAATAACATAGTTGTAGTGCCTATAACTTAGGACCAAAAAACTTGTCTTCAAATTAAGGCATCCAACATTGTAAGAAAAAATAAACATATTATAAACATGAAGCGGGCTTTGGGTTTAAAACATTGCTATTGACTTCTTATATAAAAAGGATAAAATATAAATAATTAAATAAATAAATAAAAGTTGTATATAGGTAGGGTTTGTTAGTATTTTTCACGTGAACACAATATTTTTTATATTATTTATTATTATTCATGAAAATCTTGGTTTTTCTTCTTCTGGTACATAATATCTAGGGTTTTTAATGTGAACTGACTTTATTAGTTTATTGGGAGAAATTTAGGTAAAATTGAAACTTGAAATTAAGGACATTACTCAAAAAAAGGTTTGGAGGAAATATTTAGTTAATATTAAGAATTCCCAAATTAATTGAAAATGAAATTTCATGTTTATAAGAAACAGAAAGAAAAGAACAAGGATTTGTGGGTCTATCTTACACAGTTGTACACCTACTATGATAAGTTTTTACTAAGTTGGGAAACTCAAATTATGTTGGAAGGGTATGTATGTATGTATGTATGTATGTATGAATTATATATATATATATTTGTTCTCCATGTACTAATAATTTTGGTTAAATCAAATGTGACATATGTAAAACGTTGCACCTAATTACAAAGGAAAAGTATGTCTGTTTCACATAACAAACATCTAAATCCAGCTATATCATCACTGGTCCCATTTAACTTGAAAAGGCCAAGAGATAGATAAAAACAAAAATACAACAGTGAAAAGATGAGCTCTTCTTTTTTATATTTATCTTTTTATTTTTCCTGGTCTTTCTACTTTATTTTTATTCAACCGTGAGTTTTTATGGTCTAGATGTTGTCACAATAAAAAGGAAACGCACTTTTTGTCACATAAGAACTTTGAAGCTGAAAAAAGGAAAAAAAAATCAAATCAAATTATCAAATATTGTCAACAAGATAATTGAGGATGTCAAATCTAACTTTTAATACAAAAAAGGATGTTATCCAAAAAAATAATTGTTGTTTCTAATCATTCATTTCCATGATCAGAAGTTACTTAATTCTTATAATTAATTAAAATTTTTTTGAAAGAATTGAAAGATCAAATTCGTCATTTTTTTTGTCAAAAAATTGCTAACTAATAGGAGCAAATTTTTAATTATGTAAATGGACAACTAAGTTTGGTTTTGCTATGTCTTGTGGACAATCGAAATGTGAAATAATTGTGTTGGTTCTCATATTGTCACTTTTCTTTGAAACATACTCATCTACAAATTTTTGTTCATGGTCCTTTCCCCTATAGTATATTTGCTTGGGTTGACTTTGAGATTGTGTCTTTCACAACTGTGACACCCAAGAACTGGCTCACCAATGATTTTAAGTTAGCTTCAAGCCAAAAATATTTCATTTGAGTGTAACCATCTTCTTCTTTATATTTCAAAGATTCAAAGGTAAAAGATGCCATCAAGCCAAGTTGGTAAAATCTTTGTGATCATTTAGTAAGATCCTTTGGGGGAGAAGGAGGGTTAAAAAAGTTTATACCAAGGAAGATTATACTAAGTTTTTGATATCACTTAAAAACGATTATGAACCAAATTAAATTATTTAGCTAATATTGCCATTTAAAAAAAAAGGTTTTTATCAAAAATACCTTTCATACATAAAGTATTTTTGAAAATAGCCCTTCTTATAATTTTAATTATTTTTAACCAAGAGAAATTAATTTTGGACAAAATTATGCTTACTGAAACCAATCCATATGTTTGAATCCGCATCTCAAACTGACCCATATGTTTGGGTCAAGTTTTTTACCATTGTAATTTCTTAGCTTTTCTTGACAGACCATTTATCTCCAGAGCATTCCTCACCAGAGCATTTCTCTCTAGAAAGAAAAACTTTTGAGCGTTTTGTGTATTTTGGAGTGGTTTTTGATACACGAAGAAAAACCTTGAGCATTTTGAGAATTTCTCACCAGGTAGGTATATTCGTTGATTATGTTGTTAAATGGAATATGGTGTGTCATTTGAAGTTGTTGATTTTATTAAATAGAATTTGGTAGTTTTGGTGGTTTTTGGGTCGAACGTCAATAAGGCATGCGTGATTGGTTGATACGACATGCATGACTGGTTTTTGACATTGGGTTTAGGGGTTTTAGGGTTTACGTAACTTAGACATTGCATGAGTGGTTGATGAGGGATTGCATGACTGGTTTTTAAGTATTGTGTGGTTGGTTTTTAGAGCATTGCATGATCGATTTTTAAACATTGCGTGATTGGTTTTTAGGGCATCGTGTTACTTATTTTTAAGGCATTGTGTGATTGGTTTTTCGCATTGCGTGACTAGATTTTATGCATAACATGACTGATTTTTAGGTATTGCATTACTAGTTTTTAGGCATTATGTGATTGGTTGATAAGACATTTTGTGGCTTATTTTTAGGCATTATGTGATTGGTTGATAAGGCATTATGTGACTGATTTTTAATCATTGCATGACTGGTTGATAGAGCATTGCGTGACTAGTTGATAGGCATTGCGTGATTAATTTTTAGTCATTATGTGACTAGTTTTTAGTTGTTGCATGACTGGTTTGTAAGTTATTGCATGACTAGTTTTTAAGCATTGCGTGATTGGTTGATAGACATTACGTGACTAGTTGATAAGGCATTGCGTGATTGGTTTGTAGGGCATTGCATGATTGATTTTTAGACATTGCGTGCCTTAAGCATTGCATGACTACTTGATAGGGCATTGCATGATTGGTTTTGCTCAACTTTAATGCTTATATTATGTATCTATTTTGTTACTTAATAAGTCATGCTTCACACATCTTTATTTATTTTCTTTTATGTATGCAAAGATAGTAAAAACTAGTTCTTGTTTTTCAATCTTCCTTGATCATATTTACTAAATGGATATGTTATCTGTTTATTGTTGCAAATGGCCAAAACAAAGTAGGAGAACTTGGAAGCTTTTCTTTGTGTTCTGAGGGACAAATGGGCCTTTAATGTTGCCATTAACATCAACTGTAAATGGATGCAGCTATATGTCATACGTGAGACGTTGCGAAAAAAAATGAGTTCGATGCAGTAAAGAGAACATGCTTCGAGAAGTTGATGGACGTAAAATAAAAAAAAAACTTATTCTGCTCTAGTCTCGTGTACAACCCATTCCTACACAGAATTGATGAACCTGGGGCCATCGAGGGTGAGATATCGTTTGCCATAGGCAATTCCAAGGCGTGCTTTTCCAATAGTGAGTTTTGCTTGGTGATAGGACTGAAGTTCAACCCCATGCTGGATGTTATCTCAAGTCCTTACAAGGCCGTCCTTGGAGGAATTCACTAGAGATAGTAGGGAATGGAGAACAAGGTGAAGCTCCAAGATGTGTTAGATAAGAGCGAGAGAGGACAGTTTGATTAGGATAGAGACGCAACAAAGATGGCCTTACTACTGATCGTAAATAATATTTTATTCAGTCAAGACTACAATAGATCAATGACTCCGTGGCTGTTTTGCTGGTCGAGAACATCAACTAGTGGAATGGGTTCCCATAGGGTACCTATGTGTGGAGTCTGACCATGGACTATATATCAAAGGGTTTCCAAGTTCATCCAATGGGGATGTCTTAAAAGAAATAGTACCACTATTTCAGATTTGTATAAGCGCTATAAGCAGTGTACATTAAGGTTTTCCATTTTCCTTTTCACATAAGATTTTATTAGGTGATTATAATGTTTACAATTGACTTCCAGTTCTAAGCGTTGGAAGTCATTCTTGTTATCCAAAACTACTGTGGATCCTATCGCTAGTTTGAAGATGCTTATCCATGAATGCTTAGATGACATTGTGATGAGATGCCCACAGGCTTTGACAAGATCATTGCAGATTTGGAGAATGAAGACAGGATAAGGAGCGAATCGATACTATTATTATTATTATTTTTTCTTGTCATATGTCAACTATCTTTCAACCTAATGGCAATGTATGTTTTGGTGCAGTTGCTCACATTACAAACCTTGGAGCCAACCACGAAGAACTTGGAGGCATATTGGACCAACATTGATGTCCTTCTATCCCAAAGGCATCAGTACATTCCATTATGGCAACTTAAGGGTCGAGTAGCATTCAATCTTAAATAAAGGTAGAAGATCATCACACACAAGGAGAAAAGAGTTACAAGAGCCGTTAAACAGAGGTGCATTATGAATGGGGAGGTTGATGCCCCTTCTACTACTCTTGAGGCTCTTGTTACTTGATCCCTGCATGATGATCAGATGTATACGACATTGCATCCTTAAATGCATACAATCATAAATGCCTTAATTGAAATGATTGAGGATGTAGTGGAAGAAAGGCCTACAGTCAATGCAGCTAGAGATCCAACGGGAGATCCAACGTGAGATGCAGTCAATGCAGTTGGAGATCCAATAGGAGATGCAAAGACTAGAAGATCGGATTGTACGTCGCCTTCAACATTTTGAGGTATGAGCTTCTAACTTTTTTCATTTTCAACATATAACATTTAAGATGTATTTGATGTTTTAATGTGCTTAATTTCTGTCACTATGTAGGGTGGGTCTACCGGTCAACAACATGGTGCACGCAAGGAAGATGATGATGTCCACAGGGTTGATAGTGATGAGCCAACTAGTATGGAATGAAGGACGAGTGGTGATGAGCCATTTGCTTAGGATTTGCATATAGGTGGTGATGAACTAATTAGTTTGGATTCACATATGGGTGCCAAGCAGTCATAGCTAGGCTTGTATGTCTATTCAGCTCAGAGCACACCTCCTCTTATGACCAACATCATGTTCAGAGTTCACCTTCTCTTGCCCCATACATAGATCATCTTGAGGCCCCACATCTTGCTCATAACACACCTCCGCCTACAGCCCTATATCTTGCTCATAGCACACCTTCGCCTGAGGCCCCACATCATGCTTAGAGCACACCTCCTCCTAAGGTTTCATCTCCACTTTCAATTGAAAATGTGCGACTAAGCAAAGCCAGCAAATACTTGAGGAGCCTTTATGTTAACTCCTTATTAGTCCAATGTAAAGAGAAAGATGATTTGAAGGACAAATACGGGCGCTTCAAGAATGACAAGCACATCAGATAACATGAAAACATTACAAGATATTAGGCATTATAGTTCGAAATAATGGAATCTAGTGACCTTTTGGCACCAATATTTATATGTACAGGGTTAACATGATGGGCATCGAATAGCAAGAAAGCCCTAATTTTTCAGGCAATTGGAAAAATAGGATAAGTGGATGAACAGCCAACATATTGACGCATGCATCAGCGTCATGTGTAAGCGTAATCGTAAGCACCATTCCTTGTTGTACAAGTAAAACATATGCATTGTTGACACGTTTTTCTATGTAAGTATATTATAATGAGTTTCAATTATTAAAATATTTGTTTAGGGGTTTAGTTCATAGCGTTGAACTATTGAGCGTAACTTAATTGACAAGATATTTTGCATATCATGTGTCATGAAATGGACCCTAAACCCTTTGGTTCAAGTCTAATAAAGTGGTTATTCCTAAACTTTTGCTTGATTATGTGAGGAGTGACAATTCTCCATGGGGAAGCCATGGCATGAGGTCTACTCGATCTTGACGCCATGCCATTTTAACAGCCACTTGGTCAACTGGCATATAATGTTGGTGGACTCCTCATATGGTCATTTGGATGCAATCAAAGGGCTGAAGAAAATATATGCACTAGAGATTTTTGCTAGTAGTATTGAGATAGATTCATCGTGAAATGCAAAGTAACTTTGTTATTTTTTTCATTTAGACTTAAGTTTGTAAAGTAAATTTGTTTATTATTGCTCCAAACCATTAAGTTGTAAACTTTTGAATTATGTATAGCTTTACAATTGTGGAAATCATATCTTTTGTAGATAGATTACACAATTGTCAATCTAGAACTAAACATGAGTATAGCATACGGGCATTGCATGACTTAGACATTGCGTGACTGGTTGATAAGATATTGTGTGACAATTTTTTAGGCACTGTGTGACTAGATATTAGGCATTGTGTGATTGGTTGGTATGTATTGTGTGGCTTAGACATTGCGTGACTGGTTTTGACGCATTATCAGGCATTGTGTGACCTATATCCAGCATTGCACTACGTGACTTAGGCATTGCATGACCCTACATTTGACATTGCATTGCATGACTTAAGCATTACGTGACCCGACATCCAACATTGCATTATGTGATTCAGGCATTACATGAATGGTTTTTTGGCATTGCATGATCAATTTTTAGGTATTGTGTGACTGGTTATTAGGCATTATGTGACCCCACATCTGGCATTGCATTATATTAAACATGATTGACTTGCAATTTAAGGCTTTTCAACACTCAAATTAAATGTTTGTCAACTTGAATCGTCAACATTATAAGCAAAACCATAAAAAAGAAATTAAGAAATTGGCAATTTCTTCCCATATTAAGTGAAGCAAATTAACAAAAGTTTATAATGGTATTCCTCCCATCAACATTCTCATCCTTTATTCTAAAATTAATCAGTTTCTATGAAAGGCTCGCTTCCTTAAGAAACAAAAAAGTAAGAATTTTCTTGAAAATAATGGAAATATATCGCAACATGTTTTCTTCTTTTTTTCTCATTTTCTTTTATAGTTTGGGTATTAATTACCATATGCTTCTATCAATGGCAAGGCATAAGAAAACTAACTAACAAATATGTTCATTGATCATATTAAGCATTAATGAGACACAAGAAAACTAATTAATATATATTTATTGAAATGTAATTGACAATGATGTTACATGGTTAATTTGTTAATAGCAATGGACCATACATACTGGGATAAACATCAAGTTCATAAACAGTGATCAAAATATCATAAAAAGAGTATTTTGGCTCTAGTAATTAATCAACATACAAATTATGATATATGTGATGCACTTCATTCTAAGGAGCCATATCTTTGTCTACGAAACCCAATACGTTATTAGAGTTTGTCATTCTCATTAGTTAACTGTTGCGTGTGTGCCTAGGTTGTCAACAAGTTGAACATGCTTTCGATCGTCGTCGTCATTAAGGCATTGACTGACTAGAAAATAGTGCTAGATTTGTCGATGGAACTATAAACAACATTGGGCAATTTTGTCTATTATGATCGTAGCTCTTGCATTGTGTACATATGTCTATTGAAATCATGTTCATCTCCATCGTAACAGCCTCATCCAACTGATGGAATCTTTTTCCTCTTAGGTCTTTCGCTTGACCTCACCAAGGTGGTGGCAAAATGACAATTTATTTCACATCAAGGGGGATTTCCCAATCGCTAGGATGCCTAACTAGGTGAAGGGGAACAGCATAACCCTCCACCCAAAATTGAGTCTTGTAATAATCCAAGCAAAATTCAATGGCTGTACACTTACTACGAAGACAATGAACTCACAGTTGAGGAACCATGTAAAAGTTCAATTCATTACAAAGCAAATAAGAAACATGGATATTCATACCTTATTGTGGCTACAAGGGAGTAAATTGGTTTGGAACTACTCACATGAACATGCCTTGATGGACAAGTTTACTACTATATCCTTGCTCCAGCTTATAACTTGGAACTCTACTCGATTGATTACTTATATAGAAAAGTGACATGTTTAATTAAATCATGTGTTCAACAGATCGATAGCCTAAGAGTTGAGGGGTATGGTCAAATTAAGGGCCTTCTTATGTCATTCATGGAACGAACGCTGAAACATGCCTCTAATACACTCGATCAAGAAGGTGATTGGCATTTTTCTTGTCCGACTTAGACATGAGTTATACACTCCGCAATATTGGATGTCATAAGTTTATAATGCCTTATCGGTGACCATGCACGTGCCCATCTCTCAAGGCGTAATTTCATGAAGTGGTCATAAGCATCTTTGTAAATTTGTTTCAGTTGCTTCATATGTCTATTGAAATCGGCTACCCTGTAGCAGTTAGTTACAAAAGTGAAAATCCTTGCAATGTCTTTACGTTTGTACTTGTTTTTTATGTTTTTTTCCAAGTGCTAATCGCATAAACTCTGGTGCGTGTTATGGTACACTTTTTCAACTACATTCTTAATGCCAAGATGTTGACCAGAAACAAACATTGCATTTTTATGACAACCAATCGCATGACACAATTAGGCAAGAAACCATGACCACGACTTTGCATCCTCAACGTGCCTAATGTTAAATGCAATTGGATATATCTGTTCGTTCGTGTCTTTGTAAACAATACCCAGATACATGTTCTGGTAAACCCTAAACGAAATACTCTTGAATTTGCCTTTCAGATGTATGGTATTGATAGCAACTACTATCCACATTACAACCTTGAACCTGCGGATACATGCCCCGTACGCCCATAAACAATATTTGAATTATTGTGCCTGATCGGTAGCCACAATTGTGACTGTACTAGGATTTTCTTGTACTAACATATAAAAATTCAAGGGTAAGAGTTGGAATTACTCCTCTGGGGGACCGAAAACAAGACTCTCTGCATACTTCTTCGTTTGCTAGGCCTTACCATACAAGCATTACAATCCCCACTTGTGATTCATCCCTTCTATTATTTTCTTAGGTTTCAATGGTGTTACATTATTTCTTTACAGCTTGAGGGATATAAGTTCACCAATTAACCTTGCGTTCGTTGTTCAGTACCTACCTTGTAAACCATCAATCGTACACGTGTGTACCTTGTGGAACGTGTGAACTTGCCAATAATCTCCGTTAGGCAACTTTGTTGCACGCACAACGAACTTGCATGCCTTGTCCTTATAAGCAACCTCAAAATGAGCGCGATATGACTTTTTAACTTTAATCTTGAAATGCTCTTTTAGTGCCAACATATTCAAAACTTGTTTTAATTCAACCTTGGAGGGAAACACTTTTCCTCAGTATAAACGATCATCAATTGATCTAGACTCCTCGGTGGTAATTGTTTAGAAGGAGATCATATCTACACCCCAGAATAATCCATTGATGAGATACCCTTACATTTACTCTTTCCTAATCATTGTCATCGAGTGAACGAATCTCGTTGTCACCAGCGATGGTGTTGTTTTAAATAGGATCATCACATTGAACATCTTCTAAGACAATAGTTGTGGCATGTTCTGTACCACCATACACATGATTGCAATCCGGAATGTCATTGTTGTCACCCCTATCTTCCTCTAAATAATCATCCTGCCCACCAACATAATTGTCATCATTCAAATTAGTAGTGTCATCTTTTACATAATCATTATGCATCTGATCAAATGCATAGTCATCACTCATTGCCATAGCAATGTCATTTGAGAATGACAATGTTCCCACTACAATCTCGGGCGACGGTTGTATTCATTAGCAAGAACAAAGTATTTGGTTTAATGCACAGGCTAATTAAAATTGTGCAGATAGCATTTGCAAACACCTCATGTGTATACAGGGCTGCTTAAACTTATTGCATTCATTGATGGTGATTGTCATTATTATCAATTAAGGATTGCATGGTGTGGTTTGTTTGAAGTAATATAAATCTGATTTAGGTGATTACTATGTTGGGCAGCTTATTCATGTGGCATAACATTTATATGTCATTCCTTAACAATCACAAACATTACAATTCCCCTCTCATCTCGTAGAATACTTGCTAAATCTTCATCTTCCCTGATAACCGGGCATGAAATCCCTACAACATGACTGAGCAATGCATGTAGCTCGATTTTGTGAGTTTATTCTAACAACATCTTCAACTAGTTTCATCAAGCCCGAAAACAACAAATCACTCTCAACACCCTTCACTTATGTCTCACCACTCTTGTAAGTGTCATCAACCCAATGACCACCGTATATAATTGTAAGCTTCACATTTGGCATGCCGCTGAAATTTAATAGAAAATAAGTGTCACAATCAATTTGTCAAACACGTGTCACAAAATGCTTAAAATCCAGTCACGTAATGCTTAAAATTCAGTCACATAATACCTAAAATTTAGTCACGTTATGCCTAAAAATTAGTCACACAATGCCTAAAAACTAGACATGTAATGATTAAGTCACACAAAGGTTAAAAGGCAATCTCGCAATACTTAAGTCGCACAATGCCTAAAAACCAGTCACGTAATACCTACAACCTAGTCACGCAATGCTTCAATCACACAATGCCTAAGTTACGCAACGCTTAAAAAATAAAGACACAATGTGTCACGATCCGAAACTCCTATTGAGCCTGTGACAATTGCCGCGACGTCCCGATTGACATTCATTACCTGGAATGTTAATTGAAACCTCGCAAGGCTTAACATCAGTTTTTCTTGCTTCCCCTGTGGATATTAGTCACTAAAATTATGTTTTGAGAGATTATAAACTATTTCCAAATCAAAACAATGGAAAAATATTTTTTTCTCAAAGTATGTAGTTTGCGAGTACAAAACACATAATTCATGATCAAAAATAAGTTTAAACATCTAAAACCTTCATTTAAAATGAAATTTTGATTATTTGGATATAATAAAAAATAAAAAAAAATATTCAATAAAATATTCTATTTTCTTATAAAAAAATATTTTTAGAGTTATACGTAAATAATTTTTTTGCAGCGTAAAAGAAAAATAAATTCATACATACTGTAATACAGTAAGCCAGAGTATTTGATTTAATTTACAATAGCCAGTGGGCCCCTGAATAACTAAAAGTAATAAAGACTGTGAACCTATAGTTTGGAGGATGCAAATCCAATGATAGCCTTGATGAAATCAGCTATCTACAGCCTATTCTGAGCCTGAAATTGGTGGAAAAAAGGGTGGTGAGATTATATAATCCCAGTAAGTAAACAAATACTATCTAAAATATCTAAAACTGAGTAAATTGAGACAGATAAAATAGTTTAACATACTGTAATTCATCACCTTTCAACTCATTTCAACCAAATAAAATCAATTCATATAAATCGAGTAATCAACATAGCTTATGAATTTCTTAAAACTTTGGCTCGTGCCAAAATCATTCTCATACTCAGTTATTAGGGATACCTTGATCGAGAGCTATCCCAACCGAGTCCGCCAAGGCTGTTAAAAAGTTATGTACGCATAAATCATGTTTTTATTTTGAAAACATAGTCGTTCCTTGGCGTTGGCTGAGTTCACCCTCACGTGGTGGTTTGACGTGAAGTGAACTATAAAGTGTTAACCTCAGGAGTTATCCAACCGCCCCTCTCATACTGAGGTATGAAAATAATAGGATTACCGTGCCCCTCTAATAGGCTGGTCCATGGAACCCGTCCACTGCAACGACTAATTTATAACCCACCATATAATAAAATTTGCGATAACATGACATGGTAATTATTTTATTTTATAATCTCTTGAGGAAAATTAACAGTTCATACATTTTCAACACATTTACCAAATCAACCATTCATGCCAATATTATCATAAGCCATTCAATTCAAACCATGATTTATAACACATGAAAACAGTCTCCAATTACTCTATTTTCAAACCATCATTTCATTTCAAGACAATTTTATAAAACACAAGGATTTATCGTTTAACTCATTTTCCATAAAATCATAAAATCGGATAAAAATCACTTTAGATAATTAAGATGATAGTAAGTTTACTCACTATTTCGGGAGTCGAATTCCAAATATTTCGATTCTTGATCCTCGAGTACTATCTCTTTACTTTTGCCAGAATGCTCACCACCTAGACATAATGCACAATAAGCCATTTACTACATTGTGCTAAATTGTTATAAAACCAATTCGGGCTTTATACTAATGTATGAAATGGGATGCAAATTATTCGGATTATCATCTAAACACGATGTTCTACACAAATTCAATTGTGTACCTAAATAAAACGGTATTGGCCTAATTCGATCTATCACTCGATTAATTGGCCAATATATCCAATTTAACTCCAAGTAATTCCATTTTTCTCCCAATACTCCAAATCATCAAACACAAATTAAATAACTTGAAATATGGCAAAAATCATCCTCACATTTTCTCTTGGAAATTTCGACCATAGTGGGTGCATCAATACTATGATTTTTTCTACTTGATTTTCTCACCGTAATTTATCATTTCCTAACCAATTCACTTGAAATAAAATCAAAATCATCATCCACACTCTACATGGAAAATTCGACCAATGATGAGTGATGAGAGAAAATGAATTTTTCTTGCTTGATTTTCATGCTACACATCACTAACTAACTAAAAACACTAAAATACATTGAAATCTAACCAAATCAAGCATCAAAATCTCTCTCTAAGTGTTCGGCCAGCAAGGGATTTATCATGCTTTCATGTGATTTAACCATGAAAAATAAGAAAAAATGCTTAAGAAAGATAGATCTCAAGCTTAATTGAAAAAATCTTACCTTTTTTCACTTGTTCCCTTGAATTTTCACACTTTTCCCTTGAATTTTTCCACCTAGGGTTTGTTCTTCCTTTTTCTTCCTTTGTTCTTGCTTTGGCCGGCTATAATGAAGAGAAATGGGCTGATTTTGTGCTAATTTATAAGGAAAATAATAAATGGATGAGATTTTGACTCATGTCACCATTCCATTGGTCCATGTGTCATACTTAGCCATTAAGCAATCTCTCTTCATCACTTAAATTTTCTGAATTATCCATGATAAAATTGGGTAAAATCCATGTGCTGGACAAGTGTTGGGTGGTGTAAAATTACAATTTTACCTTTGGGTGGCAAAATGACTATTTTACCCTTTATGCTCGAAAAAATGCCGAAATTAAAATTTTTCACTTCTCAAACTCAAATTATACTCCAAATGATCAATCTTAGTCAAAAATTTCATCCAACACTCACATCTTAACCTCGGGTAGCAAAATGATCATTTTGCCCCTAGGTCATGAAAATTCCAATTTGACTCCAAATCGGTCCTCGAACTCCGAATCACCATTTTAAGTCATTCTGGGGTTTTAAAATTCTCAATTTCATCTTAAAATCTCTATTTGGTCTAGTTCGAGGCTTAATTCAACTTAATTGTACCATTTGGTATATTGTCGTCCTTTAACGATTTTTGAGGTACCCAAGTAAGCAAACATGCATTCTTATGTAAGAATGACATAATAAACATATTGTAGAGCTGGGCTTGACACAATGAGCTATTGTCGCAATGCCTAAAAATTATAACGCAATGCCAATAACTAGTTGATTTGCTTGCTCGCAGTTAGGTTTAAATTGCCAAAGTCATATAGTATTTTAATTTACAGATATATCTAATCAATATCAACCCTTTAACTTTGGGGTTCTATGAATATAAACCAATAAACTCAAGAACCAAAAACACATACCTTGATGTCATCTCTGTTTTTTGGGATGACGAGAAATAGCCAGATGATGAGATAGATAGTATTTGGCAAAAAAGAGAAATCGGGCATTTAATTTTGTAATTTTTGTCTAGATGGCGGGATAGAGAAAACTGGCACTATTTAATTTGTCTGAAATTGTTTAAAGGGTATTGTTGTCAAGTCATATAAAAAATTGACTAAAAACAGTTAAAATTATAATTAGAGATATTTTTGAATTGAACTTATGAAGAGAGTTATTTTTCACAATTTCCTCAAAAACTTATTTAACTAATATGCTAAGATGAACAACTTGTTTTAGTATATATATAAGGATATATTAATAGCACCCTATTAACGGATTAATCTTGACATATGAATGTTAATAACATCATTAAGAATTAAGTACTAATGATTGTTCGACTTCACTTCCAAAATATGCAAATTCTCAAAGATCTTGATTTAAATTATTGGTCGTCTAATCCACGTAAAATTATTCTTACTATATGATAAAATATACATATAAAATACAACACTTCCAAATATTTAGTATAAGCTCTCTATGTAATAAAAAAAAAAGGTATTTGGATAACATAATAAAAGGGAAACTCATACTTGAAAAGTTTCTTATTAAAAGCAAGTCCTACAAACCGTTTATTTAGAATAAAGTCTTGTTGAATCATTCTTTATTTAATTGGGCAGTCTTTCTTTACCTTTCTTTGAATTTTTAATCATACTTAACTAGCTAATTAACACTTGCTCATTGGGTCTGAGGAATTAGGTAGAGATTTAAGAGTTTCAAAAGTGACACATGCATGCCTCATTAACATCAAAAGTGTAATTTTAGATTCCCATCATAAAGTTTTAAAGTTAGATGGATTATGCTTTCAATCATACTTCCATGCATTATTTTATATCAAAATTCAATAGATATCCCACCCAATAGTACTTTAAAAAAATATAAAGCTTGGGAATGCTCTGACTCATTGATTTCCTTTTGGTCTTCCCAAAGTACAATGTGTGTGATTTTTTAATTACTTTGAATTTTCTTAATTATGATCATTATGTAGATTAGTAATAAAAATGGATTTGAAACAAAACCTGGAAACTATATAGAATTGGACCAATTACAAAACCCAATATATATAAATATATATATATATATATCTCATCAGATGGATAAGAAGGTGGCTTCATTAGTGATGTGCAGTATAGTTTTTACTTGAAAGTGTTTGATTTTGAGTCTTTTTTTTCAAAAAAAAAAAAAAAAGGAAAGAGGGAATAGACATTATTTTGGAAGAAACCAACACGAAAATTAAACCATTTAATTTTAGATGAATGGAGCATGATTAAGCATGGATTTCATTAAAAGTAAGAATAGAACATGCAAGCATGTGCACAAATGCATCTAAAATTAATTAAAAAAAAAGAGCAAATAAAGGGCTAATAATGTGAATAATATGCCAACATGAAAAATCAAGGAAGAAACAGCAGCAAGTGCAAAATAATAATAATAAAAGTCTTCATCCCATCTTGCTAATAAAATGACAGACTCCAATTTTATTAAAATAAAAAATAAAAGCGGTGATTTTGATTTTTATAATATAATATAATTGAGTAAATTTCATTTACGTTTTTTGTGATTTTAATTTTTCTCACATGATATCTTATAATTTTTTTTCAATTAACATCCCATGGATATCTTTTCCATCTATTCGTGTCATATGAATAATTTTTATTCCCACGAGGGGATTTGCTTAGTAAAATTATAAAAATACTTTTAAATATGAATAAATAAATTAATTTTGAATTAAGGATATTTTAATTATTTTATTAGACAAAATCAACCGCCTCACGTGTTCATTGTAAAAAAAAAAAAAAAGGAAATCACAAAATAATATGGGAGAAAAAATTGAACTCACAAAAAATATAAGTAGAATTTACCCAATATAATTTTGATGACTAGGTTTGATTTGGTGATAAGCACCGGCATCCCCTGTTTGTTTAGGGTTGAAACCACGTCATAGAAACTTGGTGAGACTAAACCTACTCCTGCGTTGGCCACCAAAGTGTGTATGTATGTACAAAGACTATAATAAAGGTACAGTCAACCAAAATCAGGATTTTAATTAATTAATCTCGTCCATTTGATAGTCAATCAGATTTGTGAAAGCACAATCTGTTCACATGAGGGTGCAGGATTGAGGGCACACGTGCAACCACGATTAATGCACAAACAAGAAGAGCAATTATTGCCTCAGCAGATTCACAACAAGTAGCCTATGCTTAAGTTCAGCTGTGCTTGGAGCACTGAAATAATTCCGAGGCGAAGGTATCCATATAATATTACCAAGCTGATATTTTGGAATTCCTAGCACATGCATGTTTTCATGTATTTTACTATTGCACCACTCTTTTGTGTTGCTTCACTTTTTTTGAGTCTGAATATCTTTGAAACAACCCAAACCCCAATTTGCCTCTTTAATCAGAGTTTTAAGAAGGATTGTATTGAACAATCCCAAATTTGAAGAGAGTAGACAATACAAACGAGTGTGTGCATGATTAACACAAAAGCAAAAGTTTTATGGGTCTCACTTGGAACCAATCTAATATTATCTTCGAGCATTTTTATCATTTTTCTACACAGAATCATAAAGAAGTAGCTGATGAAATCAGATCAATATATTTTAAGGGCTGTTTAATGTTTTATAATGTAACGCAATTGTAAGTATATGATTATAAAAAATGTAATTGATTAGGTTCAGTGCTGTAAACTGTATCAAAGTCTGCTCAAGAGATAGTGCGAAGCTTCGCTTTGGATTGAAGACAGTGAGAATAATAGACTGCTCTTGTGAAATGCTTTGGGTGGTCTCTCCAAATGATTTTGTCTACTTTACCCCTTTATGGAGTCTTTTCACACCGTCCATACAATACAATATATATATATATATATATATTTCCAAGAACTTGACCAGGTAGCTTCCACCGCCAAGAAAAACGAAGAGAAAGTCCAACTAAACCAAACATTAGACCAACCAAATTTATCGTGTTTTGTATCACTGAATTCATTGTCTCCGTCCATATTTTTGTCTTGAGATTCTGAAGACAAAAAGTTATTCCTTAAAGTGGGACAAAACCTCAAAGTAAGAAACATATGGTCTGCTTAATTTCTGTGAAGGAATGGGGATGGAATATCTTCTGATGCTGATTTTGCACTTTATATATATAGTTTTTGCGGGAAAGAATATAATCTTTAATTAAAAAAGTATAGATTGGTACATTTCTCCAATTTTTTTCCCCTTAATTGGTAATAGAAGAACGGTTCATTTGAAATGGACATTGTTGTTAGCATTTCCCCTTGTCTTTTTCTATTCTTTTATATATGCTTTGTTACAAGGGATGAGAATATGATGGTGCCAGTCATACGCAGGTTGAGTTAAAGACAGTAAACAGGATTTTTCATCTCACCTGTTCATTTAATTGGGCCTTGACCCTTGGGGTTTTCCTGTTTTTGAAACTTTAATGACCAAGCTGGGCTGTCAGGCTCTGCATTAACACAGGCCTGGAGAAGCTAGGCCTGATTTTTTATGTAAATAACCTCAATCAGAATGCTTTTCAGCCCATGAAGTTTCATAGAATTTGGATATTAGCTTAGCTAATAGGTAGCCTATTGATCAAGGCATGAATCCCTGAAAGCAAAATATTTCACCTGATCACTGCATATATTTATTCATTCATTCAACTTTCTGATACATTATTTCTCCTGCATTCATCTTTTGCAATACAATTTGGTGTCGTTTTATCTTTTACATCATGTGACATTAAAGAAAAGTGCAAAATCTTCCTATTTGTATGGAAGTTGGCTGACATAATTTACTAGGCTGCGATGCAAGCCTTTGAAGAGGGAATTTTAACCAACTCAAGAAAATAGCAGCAGCCTTGTCTATTTGCTCCCGGTTCTAAGCTATACCTGCTATAGTTTCTTCGATTTCCCATGCTGAATTACACAGTGTTATAACAACTTGATGATGTTGTACAAGTCTTTCAAAGAAAAGCTTTGATCAAAAAGACTCTCTTTATTGGACAAGCTCAATATCATAGCAACTTCTATGGATCCGGCTTGCAAAGGAATTTGATTCACAACTCTTGTAAAATAGGCAACAGATAATTGTGTCAAGAACAATAAGGAGGGAATACAAATAGGCAATCAATAACCCTTCCAAAGCCATTGAAGAATTAAGCCCTCCCAAAATCTGGTAAACTCTTATGACCCTGAATCGAAACAAGGCTTCAATAGAAACAAGACCCATATTTGTTGGGAGAAACAACAAGAGAGCCATAGAATTTTTACCTTTTCGTAGCAAACAAGCCTTATAGATTGCTACATGTCCTTTACAAGTTTCCATCCCTGCCACAACCAAAGCTAAGTTGGCAACCACTATCGTGTTGGCTAAGAAAGAGTAAAAAACAGCTCCAAAAGCCGGTAGAATCTGGCTGATATCTGGCAACCAAAATGTTTTCAGAGAATTCAAGGAAATGAAAAGGAGAGGAAAGGTTGCTGAGGTGATGGCAATGATGAGGACTAAGCTGCAAAGGTGTGTTAAGAGTAGAGGTTTATAAAGTGATTTGAAACTGGAAAAGGGTGCTTGAAGAGATAGTTTGTGCTGATTGAAAGCTTGAATTATAGACGCTTTTGCTATGATGAAGGATGAAAGTGCAAAAGGGAGACTAAAAAGAAAGGGAAAAACAGTTTGGGATTTGAGTGGAGAGGAGAAAGGAAACCCTGCAAGATCAAAGATGGAATCCAATTGAGCATAGGTGGTTTCAGAAAGAAGTGGTGAGCTGTATGTGATAAGCGCCTGTGAAAGAAGGACAAAAGCTGAGAAGGGAAGCAATAGGAGAACTGGGATGGTGGTGAAGTGGTGAAAATATTTCAGAAAGGTATGGATCGAAGTTCTAATGATTTTTCCTGCACAATCCATCTGAGCAGAGGGGGTTTCTTTCGTTCTGTTGAGGTGATGAAGGGTTAATTCCCCAAGTGATAAATTGTCTTAAGGGAAAAATGAATAAAAAGAAAGATAAGACAGACAGACATTGATGTATTTCCTACTTGTTTGCTAGATTTTTTTAACCTGTTAGGTTACTTTTCTTCACATCTTTTGCCAACCACCAGAAACTAACACAACTGCCAAGTTATCTGGTAATAATTATGGCTATCATAGCCTAACATTTAACTTGAGATACTTAAATTTTCCATAAAAAAAAAAGAGAAATTAATATAAAATCATACTCTTCCTTTTACTATCATATTTCTTACTAAGAATGAATGTGAATTACGTGTCCATAAATATATCAAAATATAAACTTATAAATTTATATATTTATTAAAGATAAATCGATAAATGTTAGAGTAAAATCATTATTTTAACGATGAAACAAAACTTATTTATATTCAAATTAGTCTAATTAAATTATGGACTAAATATCACGACGGATGCAAAGAGATGGTGATTGAAAATGCTATTGTCTCCATAAATAAAATTAGGACTGGAGATGGAAGGTTCAAAACTCTGTTTCGGTCAAGGATGAGGAGATAGCTATGGGTGGCCATCCAGTCCCTATGCTATTCCAACCAGTAAATAGATTAGATTAGACTGAAGGAGCTTTAGAGAGTAACCTTGCTGATGCAAGAAAGCCTAGTTGGGGACATAGCTTAATGGCCACACCTTGTTTGTCTAAGCTTGCTGCAAGAAAATTAGGGTAAAAACACATGGTGGAGTATATCATAGTTTGGTTGAAGGGAGCGACCATCAAATCAATGGTAGGCCATGAGAATGGTCACGGTGCTACATAATTATTAATTACTTTAATAGTAAACCGTAAAAGGAGATCCATGCATTTTATTCAATTAAGTCTTGTGATATGATGAAGGGATTAAAATAGTCTAAACCCCTCCACTTGGGGATGGTATATATATTCAACATATTTATGATGTGGTGCTTGAAGTGATGAACAAAAATTTTTGTTTCAAGTGAATCCCTTAGTAAAATAAAACTAATTAATAAGACCCAAAGACTAAAGGGCATAGCTAGTAACAATGATAAATTAATATCAGACTAACTAGCTTTTTGAATCTTAAAAATCCATTGTCTTGTAATCAGGGTCCCTAGTTTATCACATACATTTTATTTCATTTATTTCAAATTTTGAGTTTAAAATTTTAATATATTTTAACTTTTAATTGTTAATCTTTTAAATTATTTAGAAATGTTAGAAAAAGAAAAAGAATATATGCCCCCAAAATCTTTTAAATTGTAAAGTTTTTTTTTCTCTTATTCAAAATAAAAATGTTGCTGCATGCTTTTGTCACAGGGTTTAATCAATTGAGTTTAATAAACATGAAAAGATACCAGAACTAAACTTATCCTATATTTGATAGATTATTTATTTTCTTTAAAAAAGAAAAGAAAAGCTTGGTAGTACTAGAATTTTAGAGCTGATTTAACAAAAATGAACATACTTGATTAATTGCATATGTAATAATTAAAACTTTATAAAATTTATGGATAAAGTATATATTATAAAGTTAACTACTCATATTAGACTTGTAGACCTTTTTAGCCAAATATACCCCCACTGATTCAACAAAAATCCACACTTCTTCCCGCTGGGGGACGACCCGATGATCAAATAAATCTCAAGGGTACTTACGTCATATCATATTAAAACAAATGAAAATTCCATAATCTCTCCTCTGAATTTTTGCCTTGAAGTTTCAACAGCTCTGGTTTTACTTTATTCCTTTCTTCAACAGATTGGCTATCACATTCTCCTTCTCTCCTCTGTAAGTCCATTTCTCTCTCTTTTTATGTGTTTATCTTTTCTATTTATTTTTCTGTTATTTTCGTTTGTTTTTCAATAATTAGATTTGTTTGCCACTGGGGTTCTTGAGAATTGAATTATATTAGGATTTTTTTTTCTGGGTCATTTAAACTTTCAACTATTTTCTTGTATTTGATGATTACCCAGTTTAGTATTGGCTCAAAGTTAGGTTCTTTTCTGCTGGAGCACTGGAAAAAGAGAAATTTTGGTTGTTTAATGATTTTATCTTGGCTCCTAAATGTCCAAAAGGAAAAACTGCAATTTTGATGTTAATTGGTCTGATTTTTTATTGAGATAATGAATATCAAACTGCTCAATTTTATGTTTCTTAAGCTTGGTCTCTGCGTTTGGATTTTGAGCTTGAGAGGTCATCAGGTTGGCTTGTAAGCAAAAATAAAGTTTAGTTCATTGTTGCATTTAGTAGTAAATACTGTTTCTTCGTGTATTTCTTTAACATCTTTATTGGATATCTGAAGTGAGAAATTTTTTGTTTTTTTGCCTTAGACGATTCAGGTTTATCTGCAACGTATCCTAGAAATTAGTTAAGGGTTTAACTAATATGTCGTCCAGGCGTCATGTTCGTTACAGTCCTTTGGCTGGTGATGAAAATGATTATGATGCGAACGAGGGAAGGCGTTATGACCCGCGATTTGATTATACACCAAAAGCCTTTGATAAAATCCCATGGAAGTCCATTGCCCTTGCTGTCTTTTTGCTTTGTCTTGGATCCCTGCTTCTTTTTCTTTCATTTTTCATCCTCACCGGGCATATGGGAGGAGAAAAATCACAAGCCTATGGCCTTCTAATCCTCGGGATTCTTACTTTCCTTCCAGGTACACAACTGATTCAACAATAAATGCTTTAACTAAATGGTGAATAAAAAGTATTCAATTATGCTTTTATCTTATCTTTTGAAATGGGGCTTTTGTTTGACAAGTTGAAAGCATTTCTCATAGTCATGCTTAATTTACTTGTTTCCATAATGACTGATATCATAAATTAATAATATTTTGTTAATTAATGAAGAACTGGCAAGTCAGGGTTCTCAAAGAGGAAAGTTGTTAAGAGTCCTTGGATAATAATTGAATGCTGTAGTATTGAGCTGCTAGGAAATGCATGAAGGGAATGGCTGATCATTTACATCTTTGATGAACTATGCTGTCTTCCTTCCAAAAGTTTTATGCCGATTGTGGATACTTATATTGTGCTCTTAGATTTGCTTTACTGGACAAGCATGTTGGTCTACCATTTTTAGCTTTTGGCAGAAGGTGGGCTGGTGAAATCATATTTTAAATGTTTCAAGTAAGCTGTTTGTTTGACTGGACTTGAGTAGATCAATTGGGAAAAATGCTTGGGAAGTTTTATGAAATTGCTAAAGCATCTGATGTTAAAGTATTGATCCTTGATGTTGTGGTTATTCATAGTCATAGAATGTTGCATTTTCCCCTTTTCTTTGTATTGCTGCTCTATGGGAAGTTTACATTGAAGATGACATTACCCCTTTGTTTGGATGGAGGGAGAGGATATGACAGGAGTGGAAAAGCGGCTCTTAGGACGGGCAGAAGATCTCCATTCAAATCCTCATTTTTTTTATTCTTGTTCCTTCAAGTTTAGTGGGAGAAATTCTTCTTTTGACTTTTTCTTTTAAAGATGAATATGCTTTTGTACTTTCAGTTTTATGCCCAATAATTGTGTTTTCACCCAAATACTAAGGACATTTTTTTTTGGATTGGGAGAAGGGGGACTCGAATGCTTGGGTTCCCCAAATACTAAGGACATTAATGTCAAAGAGATGCTAACTTATCTCATGCTTTCCTCTTCCTTGCTCTTTTTTACTTCCCCCTCATTTTATTGCATCATTTTTCATTCCTACCTCCCTAACATACCGTGAAGTGTGAAGCTTTTCTTTTTTCTTTTAGTTACCAAGGGACTTCACCAGTTATCTGGCAAGCTGTAAGCCTGTAACAAGAAAATTGTAATTGCATTTATTCACACACTCTACTTATTTCATCATGCCCCGCATTGGAACGAACATTCCTGTAATTAGGAATTACATACCAAAAATAGTGCATGAAGCAATGGCATATGATATGACACAACAAATCAGTTTTTCAGCATTGCAGGACAAATAGATTTTTCAAAACTGTTCTGGAAAAACTTATGAACCATCTTTCTGATGTCTCTTGCAAGCTTCTAGTGATCTGCCTTGAAGTCATCTTCAGCTAATATCAAACTTCAAAAGAGATTGACGAGCATTTGATGGATTTGGAACTTGTATGGTGCAGGTTTTTACGAGACTCGGATAGCATATTATTCTTGGAGGGGAGCTGAAGGATATCGCTTCGCTTCCATTCCAGATTATTAGGACATGTGCCTTTTATGATGTTCCTGGAATCAAAGCATGCCTTGCCTCTATGAGGTGAAGTGTATCCCTTACATCACACTTAAGAGCTTTTGCCTACAGAACAATCCCGAGTCTGTAAATTGTTTAATTTTGAGTGTAATTTGTTTGTTATTGTAAGCATGAGGCAGAAAACATGTATGATTAGTTCAAGATTCTTTCTTCTTCTTCAGCCATTTACTGTCCAATAATCTTATGTTTGATTTGCACAAACCCTTTAGCCAACTTTTTCCTTTTAATAAAAGTAGTTGCAGCAAATGGACAGAAATATGCCTCTTCAAGTTCAAGGTGGACTAATTTGAAGGAAACTTATATAATAATAATAATAAAAGTAAAACTATTATTTTGTTTTGTCCATATCAAACAAACCAAACTTATTGTCCGATTGATGTGTCAATGCCAAATCTTTTCTCTTTTGACATGTAACTAATTTTATTTTTTCCTTTACTTTTTTTTTATTTGAATAATACTACTAGTATTGATTTAATTGAGGCTCAATAATGAATAATTTAAATTATTTAAAATTAAATTCTCGAGAGCTATACTTTATGTAACCGGATAGATCCTATTTTATATATGTATATTAAAAAAAATAAAAAAAAGTGTTTGACCCACAAATAAGAATGTAGTGCCTCTTCTAAATAAAGCAAACACTTAATATGTTTTCAGCTGTGGATTCCTTTTTTATGAATTTCACTTCGTTTTCTTGTTATATGAAAAATAACTTGTAAAATTTTAATCCCTGATTTGCCCTCATCAAATAACGAAATGCCGCCTCGAATCTATCCCTTCAAACTCGAAGATATGTACGACAAAAAGAAGGGGGGCGTCAATGTCATTCTGCCAAATCCCAAGGGCAACAAATTCTCTTCCCCAATCAAAAAAAAAGAAAAAAAGAAAACAAAAAGATAGCCCATTTTTGGACCAATAGGAAAAATCCTTCTAAACTCTCGTATTCTCTCGTACTTGCTCTTTCTCTTCTCCGATCGGATTCTCCACCAAAAAATACCCTAGCCCAGGCAGCTCCGATCAAATCAGGTAATCTTGTAATTACTCTTCATGATTTTAACTCTCTGCTTTGCTTGATTTTGATTTTGATTTTGATTTTGATTTTGATCTTGATAATGATTCTTTTTTTTTTCTGATTTGGTTTAGGAAACAAAATGGATGGATCAGGAGGAAGAGGAGGAAGTGGAGTGGATAATGTCTTACCGAATTACAAACTTGGAAAAACGCTTGGTATTGGTTCGTTTGGAAAGGTTAAAATTGCTGAACATGCTTTGACTGGTCATAAGGTTGCTATTAAGATTCTTAATCGGAGAAAGATTAAGAATATGGAGATGGAGGAAAAAGGTAAATTTTTTAAACATATTCCATTATTCACTCATAATTATCATTTTTTTTCTTAGTTTTGAATGATTTATTTTCTATGTTTTTGGTTTTTAATGAAATTTTTTAGGTTTTGTTTGGTGGTTGAAGTAAAAGAATAAAATGTAAAACTTGAGAAATAAGAATATAATTTTATTAGAATGACAAAATTAGTGATTTTTTAGTTTACTGTTTATTAATTAATTGATTTTTTAAGTTTGTTGTTTTGAATGACTGAATTATTTAGGTTCTTTTTGGTTTTATTTTTCTTTTTAAATACGAAAGTGATTGATTCTTAAATGATAAAATATTTTAATTTTATTGTTGTTTTATTAGAAATAATTCATTGATTAAAACAAGATGAAAACCCTTAGTAGCTTTTCTGACCCATCTTTTGTGTAAATCTTCGGTGCATGAATTCTTGCATAGAGTAGTGAAACTGTATATGATTGATTTAGAGGCTAATTTTCTTGGTGCAGTTAGAAGAGAGATCAAAATTTTGAGATTGTTTATGCATCCTCACATCATACGACTCTATGAGGTGATAGAGACAGCAACAGACATTTTTGTGGTTATGGAATATGTGAAGTCTGGAGAACTCTTTGATTATATTGTAGAGAAAGGAAGATTGCAGGAGGATGAAGCTCGAAACTTTTTTCAGCAGGTGTTGTCGGATATTCTTGTATATTAGTGTTCATCTACTTGTTTTTTCTTCTGATAAATTATTTGAGTGTACTAATTGTTTGTTTGGAAACAGATAATTTCTGGGGTGGAGTACTGCCACAGAAATATGGTCGTTCATCGAGACCTTAAGCCAGAGAATTTGCTTTTGGATTCTAAATGCAATGTGAAGATTGCCGATTTTGGCTTGAGCAACATAATGAGAGATGGCCATTTTCTGAAGACAAGTTGTGGCAGCCCAAACTATGCTGCCCCAGAGGTATGGATTTTGTGAATCAAAATTAATGATGGGTTTTTTACATTTATGGTCATGAAAAGGTTGATTGTTTAGTCTTCTTTTATCTAATAGAAAATTTTTATCATGTTATGATGGCATTTTCTAATGTATATTGATCTCCATTTTTATAGGTTATTTCTGGGAAATTGTATGCTGGACCTGAAGTGGATGTATGGAGTTGTGGTGTTATATTGTATGCACTTCTTTGTGGGACCCTTCCTTTTGATGATGAAAACATTCCCAACCTCTTTAAGAAAATAAAGGTAAGTGGCATCCTTTTTCATTTTCATAGTTTGAGATGTCTTTTATGTCTCTCTGACAAATCAGTCCTTTTTTTTTTTGAAAGGTGACAAATCAGTCTTGATTGTATGGTTATACTCATCTGATCCTTCACTTGTTTGTTTCTTAATTTTCTCACTAATTTCCAAATTTGATTTTTTTTCTCATGTTTCCTACCTCTGCTTAACTCCTGAATGTGCTGATACCTTCAAATTTTCATTATTTGTCCTTCAGGGTGGCATATACACTCTTCCAAGCCATTTATCTCCTGGTGCTAGAGATTTGATCCCACGAATGCTTGTAGTTGAACCAATGAAGAGAATGACCATTCCTGAGATACGCCAGCACCCGTGGTTTCAAGCACATCTTCCGAGATATTTAGCTGTTCCCCCACCAGATACAATGCAACAAGCAAAAAAGGTTGTTGATTTTTTTATCCTACTGTCAACTTCAGTTGTAAATATACTTACTTATATGCTACTTTATTAACCCCGAAATGGATTGATGTGAAAATTGACCATTCTGGTTTATTAAATTTGCCTAGACTGCATGTCCTTGTAAAGTTCTGAATGTTTTCCATTTTTGGATGTAGTTTTGCTACACTGTGATACCATGGTTTGTGTCATGTGGAAAACAACCCTTTTGAGCACTCTTGCCATTACTGTTAAAATGGGATACTTTTTAATTATTGAGTTCTCTCCTTGTTTGTCATTTGACTCTTGGGAATGGGATTGCTCCAATAAGTTACTTCCTACTATTCGCTACACCCTAACATCCTTGTTTTGGTTGGTGACACAAGCCTTGCCTGAATAGTTTCTTGATCATGTCTTAAGATTCAGCTGTAGCCATTTGGTAATGCCTGAAAACTTCTGAAGTCTGCTATAATAGATACTTTAATACTTGTTGGTTGTTATTTTGTCATGTGCTAGTTCCTGATTGAAAGATAATTACAGATTGATGAGGAGATCCTTCAGGAAGTTGTGAGGATGGGATTTGAAAGGAACCAGCTGGTTGAATCTCTTCGCAACAGAATTCAAAATGAGGTTTGAACTTCTTCCAACTCCTTGTTTTCATGGTTTTTTAAGCATTTCTGCTTATGCCTTGAGCATCTTCCAGGGAACTGTTGCTTACTACTTACTATTGGACAATCGATTCCGAGTCTCCAGTGGTTATCTGGGAGCTGAGTTTCAAGAAACTATGGTGCGTTTTTATTTGTACTTTTAATATTTATTTGCAATATCTGACGCTGCTCATGTTATTGGATTGATTAACATTGCTTATCTGAAGATGCCCATGTTATTGAATCGATTAACATTGCTTATCTGAAGCTGCTCATGTCATCTGATTGATTATACTCATGGAAAAAATTGACTCATGACTTAATAGAGTCCACTGTTGAGTGGACTATTTCTGTTAGATTTATTGATTGATATAATCTTTCTTCTTCCTTTGCAGACTTTCATATGTAGTTGGAATTCTAATTCTTTTTTCCTTCTTTTGATTCATTTTAGGAATCTGGCTTCAATCGCATGCATCCAAGTGAACCTACTGCTCCAGCTGTTGGACACCGCCTTTCAGGATATGGTGATTATCAAGCTGTGGGTTTAAGGGGCCTTGAGAGGAAATGGGCTCTTGGACTTCAGGTCGAGTTTTGTTATTTTCAAGCTGTTTTCCCACCCAGATCCAACCTGCTATTACATCTGATAGTAGTTAATTAAGTGATTAGACATCAATTGATAGGCATTCTAAGATCTGTGTTTTTATTTCAAATAATGACTGCCATATGAAAAAATGAAGTAACTAGCAGGAGAAATGTGGTTGATACTTTTACTAGTTCAAAAGTTGGGACGATTGAGACTAGATTCAGTATGTAGTACATGTGCAGTACCAATAGTGGGACTAGTTACTTTTATGTGCCAAAGGTAGACATTGCATTATTGATGATCATTTTCACTGTTTTTATTTTTGTAGTCTCGAGCCCATCCTCGTGAAATTATGACAGAAGTTCTCAAAGCTCTGCAAGAACTCAATGTCTGTTGGAAGAAGATAGGGCATTACAACATGAAGTGTAGGTGGCTTCCAAGCATTCCTGGTCATCACGAAGGCATGGTTGACAATCCTGTAAACAATAATCACTACTTTGGGGATGAATCAACCATTATTGAAAATGATGGTGTTATCAAGACGCCAAATGTTGTCAAGTTTGAAGTGCAGGTAACGGCTAACTTATGACTCTGATAGTAAATGAAATTTTACAAGGAAATTGTGTGTTTGCGGCTGATGCTAGAAGTTTGATGTTGCCCTCGATAAAAGTGCTAATATGTTTTCACTGCTATGATTGTTTACAGCTTTACAAAACTCGTGAGGAGAAGTATCTGTTGGATCTTCAGAGGGTTAACGGGCCACAGTTTCTCTTCTTGGATCTTTGTGCTGCATTTCTTGCTCAGCTCCGGGTCCTCTAACATGAGAAGGCTATATTTACAAGGACCCTTGTCCATGAACCTCCTATGATGCATGTGAATAAGAACATTTGATGTATATAACTCATTTTCTTTTTGTTTTTTTTTTTTAGTTTGACTAAACCTTCACTTTGTTCTTGTAACCCTCCATTTTAGATGGGTGATTGTGGAGTCAGTCCTCAACACTAGTGTTGGCCAATTACTGTGTTAGTCCAGGTTTGTGACACAGTTTGCCCTAATCATAACTAGGGTTTCCACAATATTATGGAACCAAAGGGAAATTTTTATGAATTATCATATGATAGAATTAACCTTGTGGTCTTTTGGATGTGTGTTTTTTTGGGTCTCGAAAATCATGCTTTAATGTTCACATAAGTAAAAAATTCTGATGGGTTGGACGTGCTTTTTCTCTCCCCACTCCAGTGTTAATGGAGTAGTTTCAGCATTTAATAGCTAATCATTTGTCCTTCATTTTATAAATGTGAAGGATTTATCTGTGAAAAACTCAGCAACTGAGCATTCAACTGAAAGTATGAGAAATTGTGTTAGCTACAGAATGTTGCTAGGAAGTAATTCTACCAGCGGCCAGACTATGGTGCTTTGTCTGTGACATGATAAGCGAATTTTATCATGAAACTTGAACAGAATCCAACTTTAGGTTTGGTTTTAACACTTCCATTTGGAGGTAACCATTACTAGGGCAAACCTTGATCATAACTCATAATGAATCAGGACAACACAGATGAATAGTTTTTGGGAGAAACTAGCAGGTAATCAAGATATGTTTTTATGGAAGCTTGGGATCAAGATTTCCCTTGTCTAGGCCTTAATTATACTTCATGTGAAAAATGCTTTTTAACTCCAAATTCTTCAATTTTCATGATTGCTCATATATGAGAAAAAGGAAAAAGAAATCACTACACGCAAAACGTTGCTCGTGCATGTAGATCAGCGTTGCATGAAATAGAATGAATATATAAGTTATGAGCTGAAGATCCTATATGTGTTAGTTGACAAAGCAGATGGGTGGAAGATCAAGTGAGCTCCACAGAGATTCACCATCGTTTCCTGCTGAAGAAGCCCCCATTTCCACTGAACTTGGAGATGAAAACCCCATATTTGAACCTGAAGATTCCACTGAAGTTTGTGGGCTTTTTTCCTGTTTTTTCCCCATCATTTCTGTATCATCTTCTTTCACAGTCTTCTCTCCTTTGTTCTTCTCACATGCATTTTGAAGCTTTGTTAATTGTTCAGATCTTGCTCTCCCCATGACATTTTCTGAACCAAGCTTTAGCCTCAACAATTCTGATATCCCATTAAAAGCATAGAGAGAAGCTGAGAATTTGCGTTCGTATGTCATTCTCTTCATGGCAGCTCTAATCATCGAAGGCTCATCCCCAAAACTCTCTGGCTCCATTGGTACCTCAATCTCTTCAGCAATCTGGAAAGGTGAGTAGTAACAAGGTGCTCCAATATCATCCACAAACTGGAAATCCAGTGCCCCCATATCATGGCCTTCTTCTCCATCTTCATCTCTTTCCTCTCCCACACCATCACCATCAAACCTGGAAGATTGAGCCGCATCGCTGAAAGTGCAACCGGAATCCAATTCTCTCCTTGAAGAATCTTCATTCTCAGTTAAACATGATTCAAGACTTGTTGTCAAGTAGTCAGCAGCATTTGCAGTTGTATTATTGATGTTATCATTTGACATGTAACAAACTTCAGAATCATTAAGAAAATCAGGAAACTGACTATCCAAAAAATCTGTTGTATCTTCTCTATACTTCTCTGCTTGCTGCATCGGTTGCTGGTTGATAGGTGGAGAAGTAGGCAAAGGAGCAGAGGGATTTTTCCTTGCTTTAAGCCTTTGGAGAAGGAGATTAGTAATCTTTGAAGAAAGAGCTGGGGTTGAATTAGATGATGGAGAACAAGGCCAGAAGTTTGTTCTTGTATTGGCTCCGCGAAGCAAGCAAGCAGCCTCATCATAGGCCCTGGCTGCTTCCTCTGCAGTATCGAAAGTGCCTAGCCACACCCTTATCTTCTGGATGGTGTCTTTAATCTCAGCTACCCATCTGCCTGATGGCCTTTGCCGGACACCAACAAATCGCTTCCTAGCTCTCCTAGGTCCTCCTAGTGCAGCTGCTGCTGCAGCTTCCTTCACCATTTCATCCCAAGCCATTGTTTGCTCACTAGTTACATCTTTCTCTTCCACCACTTGACCAGCCTTTCTTTTCCTAGCCATAATTCTTCCTTTTTTAGAATATCAAGTGAGTTTTCTTTCTGTTTCAGTTATGGCAGATGATATGCTGCTTTGGTTCTGTTCTGTTGGTCTGCATTTATACGAAAAGAGTGAAGATCCTGTCAAATGAGAAGAGAGAGATTTGAAAAGGTCTAAATGCTTGTTCAGACCTTTTTGTTCTTTTACAATTTCGGCTCCATATCAAAACACATGGATGTTCCTCGCTCTCTGTATGATGATCATGGAACAAAATATTATATATATATATATATTGATTAGATGATTGATGCATTTCAAGTAATTTTGTCCTGACCAAGTCAAAGAGAATCTTTGCTTCCATTTGGTAAGTTCTAAACACTTAATTTTAAACAATATTTCTCAATTGAATGAGTCATCACTTGTTATAGACCTTTCTTGAATTTCTTAGACAAGTGCGTACTGCAAATAATTTAATAGCTTTAACAGTGGAACATAGAATTCATCACTGTCTTGAAAGAGACTTATTGTACCCTTTTTATTTGTATGCCTTGGAAAACTAGATGCATTTTAAAACCAGTGAAAATGATTTCCAACAATGCTAGAAAAACCATTATGTTCACTTGCAAGCTGAGAATTATTGGCTACCACAGTACATAACCAGCAGTTTCCAGATTCATTAAAATCAAACGAAAATCTACATTTCTCTAATCATTGAATTGTTATTTGGGGTGCATTTGGCACTTCCACAATGTTTGAATCTGCTATACCATTTTCCTTTTATCTGCAACTGATACTTGTTACCTCTTCCCTTTCATACTAGCCACTCTCTCAATGGATTAGAACATTTGATCTTTAAACATAGACAACTTTTATCAGACAAGAGATTGCTGATATGAATATTTGGTCCTGGAACTTCAACATATCCAAATACTACTTCTACATTCTTCTGTCTTCACAGCTATCTAAATAACAAGAAAAGCACTCATTTTTCCTTGGAATAATTACCCCACAAACTTGACAGAAGTGTGATATTGGCAAATGTTATTCCATTCATAGTGTGAAAGGAAGCCTGCAATGTCACTTTCAGGGCTGCAAGAGGTCAAGGAAATTACCTTGGGTAAATAGCCCCTAGTACAAAGCAAGGAAGCCAATGATCACTTTGCTCCTGTCACTGCTGATATAAGTCAAACAAAACGATTCTTACAAAGTTCCACTGCCAATATGCTTGTTCCAGGCTTCTAGCCACTAAAGCTGATGACATTAACATTACTTAATTATACAATCTTTACTACTAAGTTTTTTTCCCCCTTAAATCTTTTTGATTAAATGATTGATTAATCTTGTTTACTGATTTCAATATTTTTGATGGGGTTTTGATTATTCAATTCTTTAAGTAGAGAAAATGACATTTGGGAATAGTTCCAAATGAGTGCTCACTGTGAAGCATTGTAAAGGGTTATTTGCTATGAAAACTGGTTTATTTGTTCTTAGAAAGAATAGAAAATATCAAAATGGTTATGATAAAATGGTTTATAGTATGGTAGAATAATAGTCTTAAGATTAGCACATCCCATTAGATACTAGAACTATTCATTAAATAATGATCAATTTATATGGTTAAAAACGTATCAGAAGTTTAATTATAATTACAAAGCTAAACAAGCATTGAATTTCAATTAAAAGGGTTTGAAATTTTAAATGTAAATTGAAATTCAATCCAAAATTAATTAATGTTTAATATGTAGTTGACCAAAATCTGATAAAAGAATATATGGGAATATTGTACTGCTATAACCAAGAAATTTGAGATTATTAAAAGTTCCCTAATGAGACAAAGTTCCCCTTTTTGTGTTTTTTATGTTGTTTTTTTATATCATTGAAGTTAACCACCAATGAGACCTTTTGTTTTTTTATTATCACTTTATAAATTTATTTATACCCTAAAATAATCTACCAAATAAATAAATATAGATGTTAGTAATATCCCTTAAGAGTGCAAAATTTTGGGATTGACCTTTGTGCAATCTAGCTCATGTTGCCATGTGTATTATTTATGATGCTTCATAATTATCATTAAGATAAAAAAAATTAAGAGTTGATTAAGCTATGAGAGCATGAAAATGTCAATGACCATTGTTGTGCCTCCACGTGGAGGGCCAACAGAAAATCAATTGTCTCCTCAAATATGAAGATCAAAATATTCTTCATGGTCAAGGCCTAAGAGAATATTAAAACATGGCCTACAACTCTTAAGCCATTTGATCCTACTTCTTATTGTGTAATTTAAAACATGGTTTCCACTTCAAAATTTAGAGAATATACCACATGGAGCATGAAATTTAGAGCATAACAAAAGAACCCACATTTTCTAATCCATTTTCTTATTATTTCTTGTTTTGGTGAAAAAAAATGCTACTTATTAAGCAAGAAATAATAACTTAAAGACATAACTTGCTGAAAATGTCTCCGTTAAAGGTATGACCAATGAATCAGTTGATCTATTCATTGTATAAGTCATCAAGAAGGGATTTGGGATTTGCAGCTATAAACAATTTGTCCCAAGTTGCAATAAAATGCAAAATTGTTGGCCTCCTATTGACCCTTTCAAGGGAAGGACAAGATACTGCCTTTTGTTTGCTGCCAACTTTTGATTCCAAAAAGACCCAAGGTCTTACAGACTAACTTGTTCTTGTCTGGTTTGGTGAGACCTTTGCCTTCTGTTGCTTTTGTAGCAGACTTTCTTGCTTGTACGTTTCTGTGCGATAATCAACTTTTAGTTTATCCAAGAAAACAAATACAAAAACCTTTATGACATCTATTGGTAGTGGAAACACAAGACACTCACATTAATTTCAGTAAGCATGATACATAGTCTTAGCAGATATCAAGGTTTGTGGTTCAACCTATGCTATCTATACTCAAAACTATCTCTGAAATTATTAGATGAGTGCCTGTTGCATGTGAATCGAACCGATGCCTATGGACAAGGTTTAGTCAGATCATCACATGATCTTTGATTACCTCCTTCAGAAGTGATCAGATGAAATTAGTCCTTTGGAATGCTTCAGCGCCTTCAAGACGATATCTACTCTGATATCGAAATGATGCACTGGCACATGCAGAATTGAAGAATTATAAAGCATGAAAATAGCCTCAAGTCAATGCTGAATGTAAGCCATATATTAATGTAGCCGTAGCCACACCAGAAACTACAAATAGAAGTTGATGGGGGAGAAATTCTACTATTCTAGTGATACAGAAGTGAAGAACATCTTGGTCAGAAATATAAAGCTGTCATGCTCCCACTCATTAACTGGGTTATCATGATTTAACTTACAACATACAGACTGGGCATGTTTATCAGTTTATGGACAGAAGAAATTTTGTTTCATTAGCATTACAAACTATTACGAGTTTGTATATTGTTGAAGTTTAGCATGCCTGCTTAATACCTAAGCACCACAAAGAGGAAAATTACTGACTTTAAACTTCAACAGCACAAAGAAGGGGAGAGCTGCGCCCATCAGCACTTCTTGAATTTTGGACTGGCATCAAAGCTGGATCCTGATATGCAGTGGCTAATTTTTCAAGAAATTCAGTCATGGTTGGATCATTCTGGTCTTCTCTATCTTTCTTTATCAAACACTACAAAAAAAGCATATTCAGGCCAAGACATTAGACATCTGGGCCTACTACTATGACAATAAAAAGACTAACAAATAGGCACCAAATAATTGATTACACATCTAAATCTACCTCTGAATGAATCAACTACTAAGAAGCCCAATTCCCCGGTATGTAGTAAGATATAAGGGACAACTCATTTTATTACTAAAGAATGTAAAACAAAATGAAGAATAAGTTGAACAACATCACCGAGAACTACAAACACTTAAAAATTCAGGAGAAAATATATAATTGAATGGGCAAAATTTGTTCATGATTTTACCTCAGTAGGATAAGCCTTGAAAATAGGCCGGAATCTCTTTTGGCAGTATTCATTGAATATAAGGGTGAGAACTGGAAGAGGGATAGATAAACTGGACGCTAGAGGAAGTTTCTTAAGCCCAAATATTCCAATCGCAATAATATGCATCAGCACTAAGGAAAAAATTGTTGAATTGTGCACAATTGGCCAAAACTTCCCACCAGTTTCGAACTTGGACGCATATACATTCAAGAACTGAAAAAAATGAAAATGATAATGTGTCCCAAAGTCAGTGATAGAATTTTGGTAGGAAACGTCGGAAAAGTTTAAAAGTAAGAACCCACATCACTTCAAGCATTAAGTGCCAAGTCATCACCTAGTAACCTAGAACAGGTGCTCTATTATTGAGAGAGAAACTCAACAATCCTAATAGATTAACATCTTACACACCTCAAATCATATTCCATTAGCATCCATAATGATAAAGCCTACCATCAGATAAACCCACTTATTCAAGCCTCTTTAGTCAAGAACAATCCAGTAAAGAAAGTATTACTATCCATATAATATGTTTTTGAGTTCAGCTCGTACACTAATACTAATAGATACCACTAAAGTTTCATGCAGAAAGATGAAATTGTTCTTTGGAGGGATAATCACTTGGTTCTCTATTTTCTTTCTTTCTTTTTTGTTTTTGTCCTTGAGAATTTTGCATTTAGAAGCAAGAGTAACCTCTTTATTTTCTATGTCAAGCCAAACTAAAAGAGGAGACACCTCAAGCATATAATTCTAGTACTGCCTTGGTACATGCATCTCAGTCTTTATAGTCAATCACATTAATCTGCATAAAATATCAGCAACTTGAATTCAATTTCATCAACATACAGGATGAATTGTGAATAAGTAGATCTATCAGAAATATTGATAAATGAGGTAGATAGTGGCTTTTAGAAAGGTTTGTGAATCCTTAGCAAAGTGAATCTCGTTTTCTGTTCTATTATATCTGATGCAAGCTGTTAAAGGGGTATTCACTCACCTGGTTGCGATAGATGATGTATCCTAGGCAATAATAAACCAAGAGGAATGGCAGAATTAGTGGAGCAAGGAAGAAGTAAGTAACACCAAGAATTTCAAAGAAGAGAACCCTGGGAATTTCACTATGGTAAGGCATTTGAGGAACCTCAAAATCATCATCATTGTCTTTCCCCACAAATAGTCTTTTCATGAAACTGCAAAGAAGAGGAAACAGGCGAAAAAGTTCTGAAGATAGACTGGTCCATCCAGACGTCACAACATAGGCAATGAAGAATGATGCCTACACAAATATAAAGAACTTACATTATATCATGATTGGATTCACAAGCAAAGAGTTAATACTTGAGTATGTGTTAATAAATACACGTAATTGACAATTAATGAAAAATAATGTTCATGTTTATCATTCTCAGCTAAATGTTAACATGGAAATGCAATCTCAACCCCACACATTCACACTGCAATATAAGCAATTGAAAGGGGATGATAAAAGTCAGTAGATTGGTTGTGGATGTGGTACTAGCAAACAAACCAGAACTAAGATGTGAAGCTTTTCCAAACATCAATATTGATTGGTTACCTCTAGTTGAACCACTCTTTGGAGAGGAAACAACTCAACACAAGAAAACATCATCGCAAAAACCCAAGATCTAACATTACCATTTTGCATCTCAGTTTTGTCCAGTGCCATATAACCCAAGAGAAATCTGCCATCTTGCCAATTATTTCTCTCAAATTTTCAAGTTTAAAATTAAATTATTTACATCTCTGTCTTGCTCAACTAGTAATCTAGACCTGGTGCCTCTTTCAATTGCAGGCATTGTAGAAGTTCAACTAAGGAATTCAAATTCCAGTATGCATGTCTAATATATTACTTCCCTAGGCAGCAAAAACATTTATTCAACCAGTAGATGTTGAGAAATTTTACATCAAGTCACAGCTCAGTCTGTGGATTCTAGGGGATTTGCCTATTTAAAAGCAGACCAACAGAGTTTACAGTTTGTAGGTCTACTTTTTTCCAACCAGGTCAATGGATCAAAGGAAGGGGAGTCTCTTTGAACACATCATGAAACTTGCAGAAAAGAAAAATCGGATGAGAACATGAAAATGGCAAGGAGGCAAGGCCCATAAAACTTTCAACGAATCATGGCCCTTAATGTGAGCAGTGGTGAAATGGCAAAATATATTGAGACTTAGGCATTTGTTTCTCTACCAGAAGCAAGTAATTAAGAAGATTACCGTGTTTGTGGATAGAATCATCAAATGCTTTAAAGGAAAAAAGACTTAAAAAATATAAAGAAACTCCATGGCATTATTCAGTGGAGGTTGTGCACTATCAGAGAGTTTGTGTTTTCACCTGTGCTGGAACAGCTTCAGCTAGCACGCTGGGAATTTTCTTGGGCTCAAGGAAGACATTGACCAGATAAAGAGCTGATCCTGATAGTACATTTGCAAAGAAAATGTTCCACACAGTAAACCACAGCAGCTTTGTACATGCACTTTTCTGTATTTGACTGTGGGATATATATCCTTGCATAGACGAGAAGAGTATCATAATAGGTGGCACAACAGATAGGAACAATTGAAGAATGAGACTTGGAAGATATCCGGTAACCAAATCACTAACGAAAGTCCTGCAATTTTAGAATCACACATTCAGTACTATGCTGTGAATCGACAAATCTATATTTAAATCCACCTGAACAAGTGGATATAGCTAATTTAATGATAACTAATAAAGAAGCAGAGGAAATACTACCAATTACCAAAAATGACAAGTGACTCATCCAATCATTTATCTTCTATCTAATAATTGGACCTCATCCTTTCAAACATAAATGCACTTTAGACAGCTTTCTATTCTGAATAATAATATGATGCTCCTTATTCCATTATTTCTTTTGAAGGTTGTCTTTGCATTATTACTCAACAATTTTACTTCAAACAGCACATGCCCAAGCAAATATTACTGGGCTTTTAGCTCCCAATACATGCTGCTGATAATTTTCTGTGAAGCATCATCATATAACTCTGTCTTATGCATAGCCCTGAAATTTACACTGTCACTGTCATTATTAGAAAACCACACTTTGGTCTTTCAGCATGTTTATTAAAGTTTCTTTAAATATATGCTTTCTTGATCTTAAAGGGGAAAAGAGGGGGTAAAGTATTCATATATTGAAAAACAATGCCTTGGAATTAAAACCTCAGAGATGGTTATTGGCCCACAGACCTTTCAATCATTATCAATCCTAATAAAATACTGAGAACTGTATCCAGTACACTACAATTACATGCAAATAAGATTTTTCTATTTGCCAAGACAACTTGAAAAACCAAGGGCCTGCCTTTTTTCATAAGCATGAAACCTGAAAAAGCAAAAGAGGAAGAATATGCTCTTACAAACTCAGTAGGCCTTTTAGAAAGGGGAGCCAAGTCTCCAGCTGATCTAGATGAGTGAGACCTTGCACTACTACAACTGGAATAAGAAATAGAATTGTAAGAGCAATATATGCAACAACCACTGCTATCTTGAAGATCCCTCTTTTCATAAATGATGCAGAAAAGAAAGGCCAGTAAACATCTTTGGGCTCAGGAGCTCGCTCAGTAACCCACTCCGTGGGATCAATCCCTTGCTGGATGTGCAAAGCTATTGCAGTACCAAACCTTGACTTAAATGACACAAAAGCTGCAGGAACTTCCTAGCAAGTTTTGAAAGGTATGAGGAAGATTAGGTGCATCAAGTATTATTTTTTGTATTTAAATCAGGATATAAATGCAGATCATAGATGTCTATATGCTCAAACAGTTCTCAAACTCAGCAGAGATTGTCACCGTTCAACAATATAATTTGTTCCATAATTTGAACTCAGTTTGCATTGATGCTGGTGTCTCCTCGGTTAAGAGACCAATATATAGACACAAGAACATCACAAACCTCTGCTGCCAATGACGATCGTTCTAGTCTCACATTGTCTTCTATATCTTCCAGCTTCTTCTCATAGTGGTCTACAATATCAACTTTTTGACCAAAGAGTCCCAAAAATCCATCACGCATAAACCTTTGTTGAGAGTTTCTAGCTTTTAAATTACCAAGCTTTCTATATAGCTTTTCTGCATCATTCTACATGCAATAACATGTAATTGTCAAAACTCTGATAAAAATAGCAAAACAGAAAGGGAAAAAGCTGGATAAATTTGGTGTCAAAAGTCATAGTTTCAATCTTATATGTATGACAACATTCTTTTTGTCCTAAACCCCCTATAGTACATTGATCATAGAGCCTTAGAAAGTATTGCAGTAACTCAAATTTCTAAGGGCCATCTTTCCAATAACCAATCCACTCATAAACAGTTTCAATTGCATACAGAGTTTAGCACATCTCATAGGTACATATTTAATCTATCAGAAGAGTTAATGTTAAAAATTTATTAACATTTACTACTTACATGAAATAAAATGAATTGTGGTTGACTAGATTTTTTCAGCAGAGTTTGTTTCAGTTTTTCAAATTTATTAGCTTGATCAATAATAAAACAATTTGATTTCTTAAATATTTATCTAGTCCAATTTCATAATTAAAGTTTTCAAACCAATATATAATACAATTTCAGATTAGTAACTCATACATAGTATATTAACATGATCCAAGAAGTAAACAATTATGATTTCCAAATTAAACAGTAACTATCAGAGGATGACTGAGTCAATCAAATATTAACACTGATGCTTACAATAAGACTTTGAATCTTGCTTGTTCGACGAACCACTGTGTGTGAAAGATAAGTTGAAGGATGATACTCAGTAAAAAAGTTCTCAACAGTTTGACTGAAGCTGCTCCCAGTTGGGGCAGGAATACCACGAACTAATATTGTAAACTGATGTGGCTGACGTTTGGAAGAATAGAAGTAGGCAATTCTTTTCAATGAAATATAGTTATACTCCTGCAAATTGCAGTATCACCCAAATTAAAGCTTTGGTGGATGTTAATTTTTCCCATAAATCAACAAATTTGATGGCATCAGCAGAGGAACATACATAAAATATCACTTACACAATAAAGGAGATAGCAGACAACTCCAGTGAAAACATAGGCAGCACAAAAGTGAATCCATAACCTTGAGAATGGCAAAAACTTGTAATCAACATTCCCTCAACATTAAGATTCTAAATGCCTGTTTTGAAACGATAAATTTTGTATAAACTTGTGGCATCTAACAATAACTCTGATTCACAGCCTTTCAAAGGAAGTTCTTCTATAAATGAAATAAACAGCTGAAAAGAGAAACCAGCAGGGAGGAAACATTCTGGAAAGATGGCGAATTATCATACATGACACTCAATCTAGAATTTATGGACAGAAATCTTAACAATCAACAACAAATGAAAAGATAAGTAAAATTTTGATCATATCTCAGCTGCACCTTTTTCATCCACTTCCATGCAACTATAATTGGTCAAGAGTTGCAGCATCAAGAATTGAAAGTATGTTAACTAACCACATTACAATTACCTGTTTGAACCATCATCGACATTTGAAATACTGAAAGATTCCAGAGATTTCTTTGGCAAATCAGAAAAATCATCTGCTAACTGGTTCCCCAAAAAGTTAATTGGCAGAAGAATAAAGATTCCAATGATACAGGCAAAGGTAAACACTCTCACACTGCATTTAAACAGGGAGAAAAGAAAAAAAAAAACCAGATGAATTGAAGATGATATGCAGAAAGGTGGATTCTGCAGAATATAATAGTAAAATGATGTGCTTTAATATGTGACAGAAATATCATGTTCATTCTTTCAGGCAAATCAATTGAAAATGCATTCAAGAAAGGTTTTCCTTCCAGGAAAAATAATTGATTTTGAACTTGAAATAATAGTAAAAAAGATACTCCTACATGTTGGGATACAAGTCTAGTACACATTTACTCACAAAAGCAAAGTCCAGATGACTCAATTATAACCATAACAAGCAGAACAAAGTTGAGACCACCGTCCATTAAATGGAGTTGCTTATAATTAGCTGAAGTCATATACAAGTCTTGTTATCAAAAGGATTTTTGTCATCTCATTATTATGAGTTTATACTAAATAGGCTCCAGCCAAGTTGAAAGTCACAACTTATGATTCTACAACAACTTTTTTGATTAGCCATAACTCAGCTAAAAGAGTTGCACCTATATAGTACTGACCTCAGAGAGAGTAACCTATTCTATCTTGCAGAAAAAAATGTTCTTGATAAATGGAAAAATTCTCTGAGATCAAAGCTACAAATCTGCTAAGAGAAATGAATAACTATATAGTACTACCTGTTTCCAGGTGCTATTGCTATTTTAGTGAATAAAGGCGCATCATAACACATCAGAATTACCAGAAGATAAACACGCGCATAAACACAACAGCATCCAAGCCTGTTATTGACAATAATTCGTCTTCAGAGGGCTGCCATGCCCTTTTCACCCAACCAGGAGATGGTAGCAATCTTTCCAAGTTGAATTCATCCTGCTGCTGAGCTTTTCTTTCATTAAACAAGAGAGGCGAATAAACTGTGATGTTACCTGGCTGGTTCCTCAAAATAGAATATAGTGCAAAAAACAAGAAGCAAAGACCAAGATTGATCCCAACAGAAGTTAAAAGAGCTGAAAGAATCATTTCTTCCTATAAAACCCTCAAACCCAACAACTCAACTGCAGTCATTGACTGTCCAAACTCATGAATTCCTGATATTCAAAATTTAAAGATTGTGTCAAAATCAATAACCCAATATGAAAATAAACTAAAAGATAACCGAGCAGCAAAGGAAACAGAGCACACAAAATTTAGTTATCAAAACTGTTAAAAGGAGAAAACTTTGTTAACAATTTTATAAATGGTTTGTTTGGTTAGTGTAATAAGCTTTGCTTTCTCATTTGCACCATCATTAAAAAGCGTTCACTACTCTACACAGTTTTCAGGCAATTCAATAATCAATATCACGCTAATTTTAACGAACGCAGAGCATTTGCTTAGATTAAACCAAAACAACTGAAACCCAGAAAAGAAAACTACGTTTTAATTGTATTTAAGACAAAAAAACAATCATATTCATAAATATGATCATCAAAGACCACACTGCCTAGCATGAAACTGAACTCCTTTATAAACACACACACACACAAACGCAGAGCACCTGGTTTAGAGTGGGAAAGAGAAGGAAAGGAAAAGATACAACTGGAGCAAGAATACAAAGCTTGGGTTAGTTTTAGCTCTGGGAGACAAAGCAAAAGCAAAAGCTAAACAAAGAAAGGAATTTTCGTATTCATAGTATCACTCTTTTAACTTTACCGAAATTTTAAATGAATACTTATATCTTTTTGTGAAGTGCCCGTTCTGTCCCTTGTACCTTTGCCTTTGCTATTTCAAGTTTGCTTTGGGCCTTTGTCTGCTTATTGGCCTCTTGCCTGATGATCTAATCTTTTGCTATTTCAAGTTTTGTCCTGTAATTACTGATCTCATCTAACTACTTTGGAGGATTTTAAGGTGGGATACGAGGAAAATCCATTCGGAATTGTACTATGATGATGAAAGGAAGATAATTTTAATAAGCGAAAGAGTAACTCAGCTGCTTCCATTGCAGCATTAGCCAAATCTTACTTTCATGGTATACAGTATACTACTCCGCAGCTTGGGAACCCAGAACTGAAAACTCTAACTTGGTGCAACCCATGAATGCTGATGCACATTGGCTTGAGCTTTGGTTTTTGAAGAAAAAAAAAGGCCAAAATACTAAAATATTGAAATGCCCATGGTTGGGTAACTTGGACATGGAACAAAACTTATACCTCTTACAAAAACACATGATGGGTTCCTTCATATGTATGTGCAAATAATAAATAAAGCTCATTTTATTGCAAATATATATTCACTTTGTCAATGCAAGCCATGGAAGCATTGAAGATGTTGAACATCAACGTCACCAAGTCTAAAGAGAATGGAATTAAGCCAATCCCAAAATCTTATTACTCAACTAGAGAAAGCAAGTCTAACACTGTTAATATCCCGGTATAAGCAATTCGTCAACATGTTGACTCAATTGGTTAAATTATACACTTTCATGTAAGTCCTCTTGGATTTCAATTTTACCCCTAACTAATCTTGATATTTTCTGACCATAGACAATGAAAAATACAATTATAAAGTAAAAATGTGCTTTTTTTTTTCTCAAGCAAAGGAAAATCTTTATTTAACTCCATATAATCAATCTTTTCAGCTAAGTACTCAATTTATTTATAATATACTACTAACTTGGAAAGCATGTTTTATATTGTTTTATTGACACTTATATTGAAGTTTCTAATTCATAATCTGGTTAATCTTTTTTTTTCTATTTATTAAAAAATATAAAAAAATAAAATAAGGTATAAGGTTCAAATTTATCATTCTATTCAAAATGATGGAACAAATTTACTATTTATATTTGAAATGATGTAATTTTATTATTATATTTTTTAATTTAGTTAAAAAAGGGTTAAAATTAAAATATTCTTTTACCATTAATTTTGATATTTTTATACTATATTAAAAAAATTACAGGGATAAAATTACATTTATTTTAAGATAAGTAAAATTTATATGAAACTTTAAGATAAGTTGGAATGTTGCTTTTAAGAAGTTTTTGGTATAAATTAAAAGAATTATAATTAAAGATCAAATAATATTAAAATATTTAGAAAAAAATTAACATAAAATTAAAATAAAAAACACAGACGATGAGATTTAAGAGAGCAGGGAAAGAAGGCTTTTCTCTTCTTGGAAAACGCGAAACTAGTTGAGGTCGATTTCCCATTTCGGAAATATCAAAAATCAAATTGTCAGTGCCACCCCATAGGAAAACAGAAAGCAGAAGAAACAACTCCCTACACTCTCTCATGTAACCGAAAGAAAAAGGTCTAAAATTCCTTCAGAGCTCACTCTTTGCTCACGTGATTCCCCAATTTCCAACCTTCGGATCCTCGACAAGGTACCATACTTCCTCACTTGCTCCATTTTCCTTTTTTTTTTTATTCTTGCTTAATGGAACCACTTTTTTGCCTTCCAAATCCACCCAGATTTGATGGCTCATCATTTTTCCTTAAAAGAACTGATCTTTAACCATGTTTTTATTAAAGTTTTTAGTTTGATGCTGTTTGGGTTAGATCTGGTTTCTGAGATTTCAATCGGGATCTTCTTTTGTTTGTTTGTTTTTTTTTTTTTTGAAATTCTTTTGGTTCTACACATTGTTTCCTTTATTGGGTTTTTGTTACTCCGTTGATTAATGTAAGCTTTAAGGCATGACAATTAGCTTGTGTATCCTGGTTTAACAAAGTTTCTTCTCTCATTAAGTTTTAATCTCAATTTCGGTTCATTTTATTTTCAGTTTTGTAGTTAGTTTGGTTTAACTTTGTTGCCCTTTGCAGCTTAATTTCAAAGCTTAATCTTGTTATTATATAGGAGGACTCCTGTTAATTGCTCATTTTTTAGTCTGCTTAGTTTAATTGTTTGTATCACAAGTTTAGAACACTCTTTAATTTTTTGTAATGTCAGTGAAGTTTCTACATATCATAATTATAACGGTAGATTATTCTTGATTGCTGTACATTTCTGGTAATTGTTGATTGTCAAAAGGCTTAGCTGGGTTGACATTTGCGTTTTTTGTTTCCTTTTATGGGTTTTCGGTACCATTGTAATGCGGAAAGTGAGTGGCATGAATTTGATTGATAAGAGTCTGATAACCTGCTTGCGCTGAAACTTCTTTTTTTGTTGGATGAGAAAGATGAACTTTTGAAACGTGAAAATTCCCTGTCATCCTAACCTTTAAGGCAGCCTCTGAGAAGTGTTTTTTTTTCCTCCCTAGATTTATATTTGAATTCATTTATGTTGACATCCTTTCTATAATTGGAGCAGATAATATGATTTTGTCAGAGTTCGGCATTACTTTTGCATAATTGCCCGCTTCGTCATTGAAATATAGTCTTCTTGTACTAAGAATCTTGGTTGAATATGGGGGATCTGACTACACAATCTGGAAACAATGGATTTGAGGGAGAACTTGTCAAGCCCTCTAGAGGTGCTTTCGCATGTATGATTAATTCTGAAATTGGGGCTGTTTTGGCTGTCATGAGGAGAAATGTTCGATGGGGAGTCCGTTATGTTGCAGATGATGATCAGCTGGAGCACTCCCTCATCCATTCCCTGAAAGAATTGCGGAAACAAATTTTTTCATGGCAACATCAGTGGCAAAATGTTGACCCAGTTGTGTACCTCCGGCCTTTTTTGGATGTAATTCGATCAGATGAAACTGGTGCACCAATCACCGGGGTTGCCTTGTCTTCCATTTACAAAATCTTAACACTGGATGTACTTGATTTGGATACTGTAAATGTGGGAGATGCTATGCATCTTATAGTCGATGCTGTCACAAGTTGCCGGTTTGAGGTAACTGATCCCGCATCTGAAGAAGTGGTGCTGGTGAAGATACTTCAGGTTCTTCTAGCTTGCATGAAAAGTAAGGCAGCAACTAGGTTGAGTAATAGGCATGTATGCATGATAGCAAATACATGCTTTCGTATTGTTCATCAAGCAACCTCCAAAGGTGAACTGTTGCAGCGGATAGCTCGGCATACAATGCATGAATTAGTTAGGTGTATTTTCTCACATCTTCCTGAGATCAGCAGCCCAGAACATGAAATGGCTAATGGAAGCTCATCATCTGCTTCGGAAGTGGTAATTTGAAATTTAAGCATAAAATGTCTAAGTTGTAGTCCTGGTTCTTTTTTTTTTTTTTGATAAGCTTGTAGTCCTGGTTCTTACTTGGTTGAATATCCAAACTCATTTTTTAACTTCCTAATTTATAAAATTTATTTTCTTCTGCAGGTTACACAGAACAGTAATCACATGCTTGGAAGTACACTGCTAGAAAATGGAAATGTGGGCCTTGATTGTGATGGTCCGTCCTCCATTAGTGATGCTTTTAGTCCTCTTGTGGTGAATTCAGCTACTGAAACAGACACAAGCAAGATTGGGGAAAGTGATGGGAAGGAGGATGCTCAACATGGTGAAATATTGATGGCAGCACCTTTTGGAATCCCATGCATGGTGGAGATATTTCAATTTTTATGTTCTTTGTTAAATGTCATTGAACACATTGGTATTGGCCCTAAATCGAATCCCATAGCATATGATGAAGATGTTCCCCTCTTTGCACTGGGTTTGATTAATTCAGCTATAGAATTGGGTGGGCCATCATTCAGCAAGCATCCCAAGTTATTAGCTTTAATTCAGGATGAGTTGTTCCGCAATCTGATGCAATTTGGCTTATCCATGAGCCCATTGATACTTTCTACTGTTTGTAGCATTGTTCTCAATCTATATTATCATTTGCGTACTGAACTAAAAGTGCAGCTTGAAGCTTTCGTTTCATGTGTACTTTTGCGACTTGCACAAAGCAAGCATGGGTCATCCTACCAACAGCAGGAGGTTGCTATGGAAGCGCTGGTTGACCTTTGCAGGCAGCAGACCTTTGTGGCTGAGATGTATGCCAATTTTGATTGTGACATAAGCTGCAGTAATGTTTTTGAAGATCTTGCTAACCTGTTATCAAGGAGTGCATTTCCTGTGAATGGACCTTTGTCTGCAATGCATATCCTTGCTCTTGATGGTCTGGTATCTATGATCAAGGGTATGGCTGAGAGAATTGGCAATGAATTGCCTGTTTCAGATGAGGCCTCAACAGATCATGAGGGATATGAAGCTTTCTGGACATTGAAATGTCAGAATTACAGTGATGCTAGTTCTTGGATTCCCTTCGTCCGTAAGATGAAGTACATCAAGAGAAAGTTGACGATTGGAGCTGACCATTTTAATCGTGATCCCAAGAAAGGTCTAGAATTTCTCCAAGGAATCCATCTATTACCTGATAAGCTTGACCCAGAAAGTGTAGCATCATTCTTGAGGTACACAACCGGGTTAGATAAGAATCTTATTGGAGATTTTCTAGGAAATCATGATGAATTTTGTGTTCAGGTGCTTCATGAATTTGCTAGGACCTTTGATTTCCATGACATGAATTTAGATTCAGCATTACGTGTTTTCTTGGGAACTTTCAGATTGCCTGGAGAATCGCAGAAGATACAGAGAGTGCTTGAGGCATTTGCTGAAAGATATTATGAGCAATCACCACATATATTGTGTAATAAAGATGCTGCCCTCTTGTTGTCGTATTCACTTATACTGCTTAACACAGATCAACACAATGTACAGGTTAAGAAAAAGATGACTGAAGAAGATTTTATCCGTAACAATCGACTCATCAATGGAGGGAAAGATCTTCCTCGAGAGTACTTGTCTGAGCTTTACCACTCTATCTGTGAGAATGAAATCCAGATGATCCCAGATCAAGGTGCTGGTTTCCCAGTGATGACGTCGAGCCGCTGGATTAATATAGTGCACAAATCCAAAGAAAGCTCTCCTTTCATTGCCTGTGATTCTAGAGCACTCCTTGACCATGATATGTTTGCAATCCTGTCAGGCCCCACAATTGCTGCTATATCAGTGGTTTTTGATCAAGTGGAACAGGAAGATGTTTTACAAACATGCATTGATGGATTCTTGGCCATTGCCAAAATTTCAGCACACTATCACTTCGGTGATGTATTGGATGATTTGGTTGTATCTCTTTGTAAATTCACAAACCTCTTGACTCCTTTATCTGTTGAAGAGGCCATTGTTTCCTTTGGAGATGATGCCAGAGCCAGGATGGCAACCTCAGCAGTTTTCACAATAGCAAATAGCTATGGTGATTATATCCACAGTGGCTGGAGAAACATATTGGATTGTGTCTTAATCTTGCAAAAGCTTGGCCTTCTGCCTGCTCATCTGGCTAGTGATGCAGCTGATGAAATGGAGTCCTTGTCTGACCATGAGCGTGGTAAGCCTGCTACAAGTTCCTTATCAACATCACAGACAGTACGTGCGCCCACTCCTCAGAAATCCTCCAGCCTGATTGGGCGGTTCAGTCAACTCTTATCCTTTGATATGGAGGAGCCAAGGTTGCAGCCAACCGAGGAACAGCTTGCTACTCAACAGAACCTTCGTGAGATAGTGGAGAAATGCCACATTGATAATATATTCATGGAGAGTAAGTTTCTCCAATCAGAGTCTTTATTGCAGCTTGTTGGGGCCATTGTCTTTGCTGCAGGTCGATTCAGCAAGGGAAGTGGCATTGTGGAAGATGAAGACACTGCAGTGTTCTGCCTGGAGTTGCTGATTGCTATTACACTAAATAACCGGGATAGGATTATGATTATCTGGCAAAATGTTTACAAGCACATAGCAGATATTGTTCAAAAAAAGTCAACGCCTTGCACTCTAGTGGAAAAAGCTGTGTTTGGGCTCCTTAAGATATGTCAGCGCTTACTTCCTTACAAGGAAAATCTAACTGATGAGCTTCTGAAGTCAATGCAACTAATATTGAAACTTGATGCTCGGGTTGCTGATGCATATTGTGAACCTATCACACAAGAAGTCATGCGTCTTGTAAAAGCAAATGCAACCCACATCAGATCACATTTGGGTTGGCGCACAATCATCTCCTTGCTATTTATCACTGCCCGACATCCAGAAGCATCTGAGTTTGGATTTGAGGCACTAGCATTCATCATGTTTGAGGGGGCACATCTTATGCCATCTAATTATGTTCTCTGTGTGGATGCAGCAAGGGAATTTGCTGAGTCTCGGGTTGGAGAGGTTGATAGGTCTATTCATTCCCTGGACATGATGGCAGGTTCGGTTGTTTGTCTAGTAAGATGGTCGTATGAGACCAAGAATGCTGCAGAGGAGGCTGCTATACAAGTGAGTCAGGACATTGGAGAGATGTGGCTGAGATTGGTGCAGGGACTGAGGGCATTGTGTTTGGACCAGAGGGAAGAGGTGAGGAACCATGCTATTTTGATGTTACAGAGATCTTTGGCAGGGGTAGATGGAATTCACCTTCCTAATGCTATGTGGTTCCAGTGTTTTGATCTTGTGATCTTTACATTACTGGATGACTTGCAAGAAATTGCAGAGGGGAGCTCCTCTAAAGAATACCGGAAGATGGAGGGTACACTTGTTTTAGCCACAAAACTAATGTCAAAAGCTTTTTTACAGTTACTTCAGGATCTGTCACAGCAACCATCCTTCTGCAAACTATGGCTAGGGGTTCTCAATCGTATGGAAAGATATATGAAGGTTAAGTTCCGGGGAAAGCGTAGTGAAAAAATTCATGAATTAGTCCCAGAGCTTCTCAAGAACACCCTGCTGGTGATGAAAACAACAGGTATTCTCATGCCTAGTGATGATATTGGTGGAGATAGTTTTTGGCAATTGACATGGCTGCATGTGAAGAATATAGTCCCATCTTTGCAATCTGAAGTGTTCTCAGAACAAGAATTGGAGCAGATGCAAGCAAAACACAAAAATAAAGCAGAAATTCCTGAGACGGATGGGGTGGTGCTTGTTCCATCAAAGGAGACCACAGCATGAAGGTGCGCTGCTAATTGGAAATCTCCAGAGCATGATGTGTTTTAGGATGATGTAAATGGCGGCATTCATATGCTGCACTATACATGTTCTCCATTGCAAATCCTCAGAATCCAGAACTAAAGCCATAGAAAGGAAAGTAAACATCGGAATTGAAGTTTCATAACTTGGTTTTGGGATGTCAGCTTCATTTTTCCACTCCCTGAACTTTCAAGGAGTGTTGTTGGGAATTGTGTGTGTAGAGTCCATTTATTCTACCAAGGGATCAGAGTAAATCCCTGCATAATCTTTGTATTGGCACATAAAGTCTCTTTACCGGAAACCAATTCCTCTGTATACTTATACCCCTGGTATACCGTGTTTAGTTCATCTGCAGTTTTGGGAACTTCTTGCAGAGTTATTTGTATTCTAGAGAATGAGAAATGAAGTCTTTGAAAACTTTTTGCTTCTTCCCTCCCATTTTTATGCCTTTTCTTTTATGGAAAAAGTAATTGTTTTCCTTTTGGCAACTTGCATTGAATTGCTAAGGAATCAACAAATATATTTGGCATATAAATAGAGTATTCTACACAACTATGAAATTCATATGCAACTGAAGTTTACTATGAACAATCAGACTAGACCCTAACAGGATAAGATCAGCTGGATGAAGGTTGAGGTTTTTGCTTGTTTCCATTTTTAGTGTTCCAAGCTTTACTTAAACCAAAGTCGGATAATACTAAACACACTTTAACTTGTGAAATTAACTTGAACTTAATTACAATATACCTTATCCAATTACTCTTTGTTAAAGTCAGATTTTTCGTTTCTATTCATTTATTTCTATCTTATATGTGATAATAAATGTTCATATGATTTTATAGACAAGTATAACTAAAAGGTAAATTACATTTAATCAAGAATAAAATCAATTCAGATAATCCAAATAAAGACATGTGGCATAAATTTACTGGCCAATGGATTGGTTACTATAAGAACGCCTATAAGGGATAAACACCTCCCCAACACCGAAAATGCCCCGCTTCCACTGATTAGAGCAAATACTAATCATACCAAGAGCTGTACAGGAAAAGCGAACCAAACGCCCATAAGACCACGAGCTTATACACGTGTCAATCACAGATCTGGAAACTCCTAAAAGCAATAACTCTAACCACGTGCCTTTATCATCAACCCCCTTTCCCCCACACGAATAAAATGATAACAATAAAAATCCAAAAGCGCTGTCGTTTGGTCGCCTCTTTTCATAAAAGGAAAGGAAAATTTCCAAAACCCACCGAGCCACGATCATAGCCATCTCAGGTTCTCTCTCTCTAACTTTTTTAATTCTATTTTAAAAAAAAAAAAATTTTTTTGATCAAAGTTTGAGCTGATTTTGAATTTTAATGTCCTGTTTTTCAGTTATATTGTACATAGAATTATTTTTCGAAAAAAAAAGAGAAATAAAAAGATGAGTGAAGTTTTCGAGGGATATGAACGGCAGTACTGCGAGCTATCGGCGAATCTTTCCAAGAAGTGTACGGCAGCTGGTGCTCTCGATGGAGGTTATAATTCAAATCCTTATTAAAAAAAAACTCTCTTTTTTTATTTTTTTGGTTAATTTCTCTTATCTTTTTGCTCCTAATTAGGGATAAGTGATGGATTAATCGGTGCTTTCTTTCTAACTTAGCGTGATTAAGGATGCGGAGGGTATTTTCTGCTAATTTTGTTGGATTTATGCTGATTATAAATTAGACTTAGAATTTTTTTTTCAAAAATGTTAGGTTGCTTAATTGGGGGAATGAAGAGAAGAAAAGAAGATCCGACCTTCTTTTTCCCTCCTTTAGTTTTTAAAATTTTAATTTTAATCTAATTTGCTTAATAATCATGGTTTCACCTCCGTGCAAATTTTCAGCTTGATATTCTGTTTTTTTGCAGGTTTGTGGTTTGTGGATTTCTCTTTGGAGGCATTAGTGTAGATTAGGGGAGAAAATTACACTTCTGCCACTTAGTTTTGGAACTTTGAGTTATTTAGATCAACGGGAAGGATTTGAAATTATCTGAATATTAAGCAATAAACTAGAACCTGTTAAAGTCATTTCAAAGTATAAAGTAGAATGTATGTTGTAATTGGAATTAGTTTGCAGCTATTTAACTTCATACTAATATATTAAACTACTGTGAATCCAAGTGTGGGAATTAATTTGGATAGTTCTATCATATTTTAATGTGCTATGACAAGCTTTAAGAGGGCTTCGATTTTGTTTTTTACTTAGAATCTTTGAATGAATGTATTGTTAATTGCATGTATCATGTGAATCTCTGAATTAGCAAAGGGAAGTGATTAGAAAAGAGTTTGACAGGTGGACGATTAAGATCTAAAATGAAAAAGGAAAAGCTAGAATTAATATCAGCTGTCACTTGATAAGTTTTGGCCTTGTAAGGAACGGCATCGAGATGATATGGCTTAGAGTACCCCATTTAAGGGAAAAAAGATTAAATGTGTGTCTACTTGGGAATAAAGATTCCAATTAACTCCTTTTTTTAAAAAAAAACTTGTGTGTGGTTACCTTGCATCTACTTTGTAAAATAGTGAGTCGGACAAGGAAAGTGACAGTAAAAAGTTTAGTAGACAGGAGATTAAGATATATAAATCAGAATAATATGTGTTTCCTTTTGTTGAATAATTTGGTCGGTTCATTTTTAATTCATCAGCTGTTTGATAAGAAATGTTATCAATTTGTTCGAGCATCAGCCTATCTAGTGAGCCAATTGTTCTTGTTCAAATTCTTAATTTTTTTTCTAATTTTCAGAGCAGAAGAAACAAAAACTTTCTGATATAAGAGCTGGATTGGAAGGTGCAGAAGCTCTGGTACCTAGTTCATTGCATGTTTCGGATGCTCCTTTTTAGTCTTTCCTTTTTTGGGTACTAAACTTGATGCTGCTCTTTTCTTTTCTCAGATTCGGAAAATGGACCTTGAGGCAAGAAGTTTGCAGCCTAATGTTAAGGCTGTGCTTCTTGCTAAGTTAAGGGAATATAAATCAGATCTTAACAATCTGAAAAGTGAAGTTAAAAGAATTGCATCTGGTAATTTAAATTCAGCTGCTCGAGATGAGTTGTTAGAGTCTGGAATGGCTGATGCCCTAACGGTATGTTTTGGTTCTTCTACTTCCTTTTAACTTGTGGCAGTTCTATCACTGGTCTGCTTTCCTTCCATTTAACTTTTGATTACTTGTAATTGATGAATATGTAATAGGCATCAGCTGATCAAAGATCAAGATTAATGATGACTACAGAGCGGTTGAATCAAAGCAGTGATAGAATTAAGGACAGCAGAAGAACCATGCTGGAAACAGAAGAGCTTGGTGTTTCAATTCTTCAGGATTTGCACTCACAGCGACAGTCCCTCTTACATGCCAATAACACGGTATCTCTTTTTTTCACTGAGGTTCTCTACTCTGTTTATGGCTCATTACCTCCAATTCTCTACCACAACCAGTAGGCTCTTTTTGGCTTTATTTTTATCATATTTCGGTTGTAATTTCAATCAAGCTCTAGTTAACAACTCCTTAATGTTGCATGAGCACGCATTTTTGAAAGTTTATATGATGGTTAGACTTTAAATTTTCTCACATTAAGCTGTAACGGGTGATTGTAAACCATTTGGGCTATCTATTTAAGTCGGGGTTTCCTTTCGATTGCAGCTCCATGGAGTGGATGACAACGTTGGCAAGAGTAAGAGAATTTTGACAAATATGTCAAGGAGGATGAGCAGGAACAAGTGGATCATTGGCATCATAATTGCCGTCCTTATCCTTGCTGTCGCCCTTATTCTGTACTTCAAACTTGCTAAATAGTCAACATTTGTATATTCCCCGCTTGGTTTGGTCTTGGTTTCTGGGTGTTTTTGAGAAACATAATTTTGTTTTGTCCTAGCGAGCTTGCCCATGTTGAGTGCCAATATAAATGTATGCTTCATTGATCCAAAGACTTTGTATTTATTAATCATTTCAATCCTATGGGGTGACTTTTAAGGAAATAGTTTGGTTATCTTTATGTTCTCTGTCCATTCCATTGTTCTAAGCATCTTGCACTTTACCTTTGAAAATTTTACTTGGGAAGATAGTTTCCTATTTTGCAGCTCAGTCAAAGTCAATCAAAATCCTATATATATATATATATATATATATATACACGCCCCTTTTCTGTTCATTGTTGCCAAGAAACTTAAGGTAGATGAAATGGCCAATTCTCCAAGCCTTCCCTTCCTTCTCTCCACGCTACCTACGTCCCTTTCTTCGCTTATGTGCCCGACAATCTGCCCTCACCATTGGGAAAAAACTGCATGCCTTGGTCCTCACTACTGGCGTTTACAGAATCCGAAACTCCTTCCTCCTCAACGCCCTCCTCCACTTGTATGCATCATGTGGAGATACGCCCGCCGCCCATAAACTGTTCGATGAAATTCCCCCCTCAAGCAAGGATACTGCAGACTGGACTGCCTTGATGTCCTCCTTTTCCCGCGATAACATGCCTCTTGATGCTCTGCATTTGTTTGCTCAAATGCGTGGAAACAGCATGGAAATTGATGACGTGGTGATGGTATGCCTGTTTAGTGCGTGTGCATGGTTGCGGGATGTTGGGGTGGGGAGTCAGGTGCACGGGTGTGTGGTGAAGACAGGTTTCCAAGGGAGGGTAAAAGTGTGTAATGCAGTGATGGATATGTATGGGAAGTGTGGGATGGTGGGTGAAATGAGAAAGGTTTTTGGTGATATGAAGGAGAAGAGTGTAGTGTCATGGACTGTGCTTTTGGATGGGGTGTTGAAGTGGGAGGGTGTAAGGAGTGGCAGGGTGGTGTTTGATGAGATGCCAGAACGGAATGAAGTTGCATGGACCATAATGATTGTGGGTTATATGGGGAGTGGATTGTGCAGGGAGGGCTTTTCACTTTTATCTGAAATGATGTTTCATTGGGGCTTTAAATTGAATCATGTAACACTTTGTTCTTTATTGTCAGCTTGTGCACAGTCTGGAGATGTGCTGATGGGTGGGTGGGTTCATGTTTATGGTTTGAAGATGATGGGGATGGAGATGGATATCATGGTGGGAACTGCCTTGGTGGATATGTATTCCAAATGTGGGAGGGTAGATACTGCGGTTAAGGTTTTTGAGTGCATGCCACGAAGGAATTTGGTGGCATGGAATGCTATGCTTAGTGGGTTAGCTATGCATGGACGGGGCAGAGTTGTGGTGGAAATGTTCCCAAGGATGATTGAAGAAGTCAAGCCAGATGACTTAACCTTTATTGCTGTTCTGAGTGCTTGCAGTCACTCCGGTCTGGTAGATCAGGGTTCCTGTTACTTTGATAGTCTTGAATCAGTGTATGGTATAACGCCCAAGATTGATCACTATGCTTGTATGGTGGATCTCCTTGGAAGGGCTGGTCGTTTGGAGGAAGCTGAAACTTTGATAAAGCAAATGCCAATTGCTCCAAATGAGGTTGTTTTGGGATCTCTTTTGGGTTCCTGCAGTGCACATGGGAAGCTACAGTTAGGTGAACATGCTCTGCAGCGGCTGATTGAGATGGATCCCCACAACACAGAGTACCATATTCTGCTTTCTAATATGTATGCTTTGGCAGGTAAGCGAGACCAAGCTAATGCCCTTCGGACGGTTCTTAAAACTAAAGGAATTAGGAAGGTTCCTGGAATGAGCTCCATTCATGTAGATGGCCAAGTTCACCAGTTTAGTGCAGGGGATAAGTCACACTCAAAAACCCAGGACATCTATCTCATGTTAGATAATATGATCCAAAGGTTGCGATCGGCTGGCTACGTTCCCAATACTGCTTCGCAAGTTTTCTCTGGCTCTGATGGTGCTGAGGATAACGCAAGGGATTCGGAGGAGAAGGAGCAGGCATTGTTTTTGCACAGCGAGAAGCTGGCAGTCTGTTTTGGACTGCTGAGCACAAAACCTGGTACGCCTTTGTATATTTTTAAGAACTTACGTATATGCCAAGACTGTCATGCTGCGCTTAAGATTGTTTCGAAGATATACAACCGGAAAGTTGTAGTCAGAGATCGCAACAGGTTTCATTACTTTAAGCAAGGATCGTGTTCTTGTTGTGATTTCTGGTGACCCTCACTGCATCAAATACTTTTTATTTGCCTGCCCATCACTTTTCAACTCCTCGTTGCAAGAGAGTTGTGTTGATGCCCAAATCTTGTCCAGAGTTATCGCACTGACATGAAAGGGGAGAGACTTTAAAACAATTGCAGATGCTTTTTGTTTTCCTATATTCAGGCATTCTCCATCCTTATAACTATTGAAGGACAAGATCTCCTCTATCCACGCATTTAATGTGCCTCAAAATGGGAAATGAATTTTATATGTTGATGTCTACATCTCTGTATAGGATCTTGCTTTGTGAATTGAAGTCAAAAATCATTATAGAATCACTGCCAATCAACGCAAAAGACAAAAAAACCACAGCTTTGCATGCATGAAGCAACATATGGAACGAGTTTTAACTAACATTGGATGGATGTCTCTCATGCACTAATGGGACTGCATTCGAGCTATACATTTTTTTGTCATTTATCTGTGCAACACTAGCAAGTGGGGATGTAGCTCAAATGGTAGAGCGCTCGCTTTGCATGCGAGAGGCACGGGGTTCGATCCCCCGCATCTCCATTATCCTTTGGTTTTTTTTTTTCCAACATTTTAATCATAAAAAATGCTGAAACAGAGAAATTTCACTGCTGCAAGTTTCATTGTTCTCAACTTTGCAATTTCAATATCCATACAATCAAAAGAACTTAGGCAAGCTTTCAGAGGTTCCAAGATTATTAGATCAGTAATCCTAAATAAACAATGGTGCTAATTTTAATCCTAAATAAACAGTGGTGCTAATTTTCTCAGAGCACTTTGTCTAAGGCTAGCTTCTTATTTTTCTGTCCGGCACTACACACAGGGTTGTTATCTTAAAATGGTAACAGTGTTTAGCTATACACGTCTATCAGATCTCTCCCTCTTGAATTTGCTGTAATCTGCAAGCAAGCTACCATCAACCTTCTGCTTCATGCTCTCAACCATCTTTGTCATTATCTTTCAATAGTAGGAAATAGTTAGTTAGATCGTACACAAAATATTATATTGAGGAATTGTAGTATCAAGGAAGCAATTGGTAGGTGAGGGTTTTTGATGTTCTTACCCCTTTTCCAAGAATGTTGCGAACATTTTCAGGAATTAAAGCGAGTGCAGGAGGAAGAACAAAGCTTATGTTCATCTCTAAATGACCCCTAAGCCGGCTTTTGTTTCCTCTTCTATCAGGGTATAATGTTCCTTTCACAATCAGTGTGAAATGGGATTGATCAACACCATTATTTAGCCCTTGGAGTTCCCATCTTGTCTGCAAGAAGAGAGCTTTGGATTGTTTTAGAGGAACGATCAACATAAACAGTTTACTTTGCAAATCTGGTTAATTCACATGTTTTTCTTCTGCTGCTTACAATGTCAAGCTCAAGAACTTTTGTGATATAATGAGGAACTTCCGGTGGGTAATCTCTACCTCTTGATTTGCATCTCAACCTCAAGTCTACTACAGGCCAGACAGTTAGAACCAATAACTGCAGGGGCAACATCTTGATTCTCCATTCATCCTGCATAAGTTCAACGGTAAAAAATGCATGTGAGGGACATATTCTAGCCCAGTACGGGGAAAATATTTTTGGGACAGAACCTGTGAGGACGTCCATTTCTTATTGTAATCATGAACTCCAAACACTGATTTCGATTAAGTTTAAGCAAATTGCCAGTTGTCTAGAGATAGAAAGATATTTCAGATTTAAGCTATAGGATAGCCAAGCTTGAACTGGGAAATAGTGTGTTCCAAACCATGCTATCTAAAAGAATTCAGCAGCTTGAAAATCTATAGCATAGCCACTTTTGCAATCAAGGCTAACCCTACCCAGCATATATAGTCAATTTTTCTTAGAAATTATGCACTGCTTTACATTCTATTCTTGTAGCTCTCATACTTAAGTAACAACAGGTCAGTTAGTGTAGATCTGCCAATTACTTACAAGCCTATGCCTAGTTTCAACAACTTATTCAGCTCCGAGGAACATAAGAATTTTACTACTTGTGTACCATTAAGAAGCAAAATGCTATCAAACATCTTTACGAGAATCGTGATGGGCATGATTCTAGCTTACGAGTCATTAAGCCTGAATTTATTAACTGTCAATGATTACTAAATAATTATCAAGTGACTCGTGTTAGGCATGTATTTTCTTCATTATTTTTCATGAGTTCTATAATCTTCTACCTACACCTCCCTCTAATTAGAAAATAGTATTAGTTCTTCATCCTTTGACAAAACATGACTGTTTATGCCCCCATGGCCACCAGAGTCAAGAACAGAACAGGAAAATAGAAGAAACGCTCATTCCCCAATGCAACAAACCAGTAAACTCTATGCACAAATACAATGTACATTTTAAGAAGGGAACTCCCATCTTTTCTGTTTCAGAGAGCAATAATATTAGCTACCTTTTCATCAAAATATTGAACAAATCTCTAGAATAGTGGTTTTCATGTGAAAACAATTAACTTTAGGGGCATTTAACCTTTTCCTCCTTAGCCTAGAGAATTGTGTTACTCAAAAGGTCATACACTCGGTTTCCTTTTCAATAAAAGAACCCTTTTTTGGACTTAATTTTTCTTTTAAAATTTGTTTTTTGGCTATTAGGATATGTTGCCTGGAAAACACCTTACACCCAGAAAGAAAATTAATTATGAACTAGTAGTGATTCAATTTTTTTAGCAACCATTCGATATAGCATGAGCTGTTCTTTTAGTAGAATGTAATTTAAGAATTGCTGAGTACAACCATGAAGTCGACTCAACTCAACTCAACTCAACACCAATAACTAAAGAGGTAATGGAAGAGGAAAATAAATAGCAAGAAAGCAAAAACCTGATTAAGCTGTTGGCTTCTATGTTTGTCTGGAAACATTGCATTGAAAATTCTGGGCTTATCCTCCAAATACTGATCAAACAAAGCCTGTTCAACCCCACACTCACCAATAAAAATTAACACCCATCTCACAAAAAAAGAGAACAATTGAGAAAGAAATGAGTTAGTGGGTACCCCAGGAGCCTCATAAAGAGGAATATTAGTGGAAATTCTTGCAGAGTAAGTAGCAGGCTTTACTGTTAACTCATTCCTGACCAAATATTTCTGTGACTTTGACTTGAAATTTGCATGGCATTGCAGTTCTGGTTTCTTCAGCTTGACTTGCCATTTTCCTTTGCTAAAATTTTCAACTCTACATACAAAATAATTCTGTTGGCATGGAGCAAGAAAACCTGCCAAAACTTCAGTCATGTTTAATTTCCTTAGTATTCCCTTCTCTAAACTCTAATTCAAAATTTAAAGACAAGAAGATTCTCCTTATATTTTGGTGGTGATGGAAGACAGGAAGAGGGAAGTGCCAAACTGCTACCAACAGGCAAAAGTTCACTGCTTGACTTGGGAGAGTGAAAGATAACCATATCTGATTTTTGGGTCACAACAATGTGATGAGGCATTTTGCTAGAGATTACATGTGGTGACACAACTCTAAAAAAGTGGGCCAACCAAGCCAAGTAATAGGGGTAATAATAATATGCCCTTTTCATGGGGAGAAAAATGGGGAAAAAATGTAATGATGTGAAGCAAAGCCACAAGGTTAGCCAAGTCATGACTTGGTTGGATCCTCCTGGGGTTTTGGTCTTGTGCCCCCTAAGTCTGACAAGAGCTTTTTGGACTCAACACAGGCTTAGTTTCAAAAAGGTTACTTTTATTTGTACAAAATTAGAAAAGAAAAAGTGAGCCTCCATACAAGAGATTACACTTCCCTCTCTGTTTTTTTTTTTCTCAATTTCCCTCTCATTTTTACATCTTATATTTTCACTTTTAACCACAAAATTACTTATTGATTAATGAAGTTGTAAACAAATCTACCATCTAACTATGACATTATAGACAAAATATTTATTCATATACATGACTCATCCATTTTGCATCATCTCTTGTTGCCCTATCTATCAAAGCTTCTTGCACAGCCAATATGCTACTATCAAATCTTTATTTGTTTTAAATTGCTCTATAATAAAGTTGGAACAAATTAAATCTATGTTATGGTACAACAACAATCTCCATTGACTTGACTTTTCTATTGATGTAACTTATCAAATTTACTCATGTAAGAATCGACTTCAAAAGGATTGATAATTTTGGCATCTCTGTTCTTAATAAGCTGGGAAGAATTAATGGAAATATCTTGCTCTGATCTTGGTAGCCTTTGATGATATTCTAAGAAGAAAATATTCAGACCACAACCATGACACATTCCAAAAACAACAGGAACCTGTAAATAGGTTGCAGAAAGAAAATGGGAAAGAGGGGGTGGGTTAGAGTTGGATCAGCTAGGGTGAATAGTCTAATCTGCCCGGCTATGATGGCAGGAAGGAGGGTTAGACAGGGCATGTTGTCTCTTTTTGATGCCAATTCAGATACATGACCACCACCACTCATTCTTTACCAAAAATGGCATGACACAAGGATATGATAATTTCCAGTGAATGGCAACTAAACCACTCCCCTAGGCCACAGCCGAAGTCAACCATTGCAAGAATACTACAAGTTTTGACACTAAGTTGCTCATTTTAATCACTCTCTGGTGGACTTATAATAATCGAAACAAACTTTATAATGAATACATGATTAAGATCTTAGTAAAACTGCCCAATTCATATGAGCCACCCTTTCTCTAAAATCTTCAAGGCTAAAGAAACTTGGTGGCACTAGAAATGGATTTCATACTTGAACACTAAGCTTGAAATAGCCGCAACGGAGATTTTATTCTATGTATAAAAAGGTTAAACGCCATTATTTCGCTGATTATTAACTCATGCCAGCTTCGAAAGTGACTTCTAAGCAGAATATGGTATTCTCAGGGCCATTCTTTGAGCAAGCCAAGGTCTGTTTGGATCAGGGTCGATGAATCCGTGCATGAGGAACTGTTCTGCTTCTTCATCCAGCAGTTCCCTTGCCCAAGTTGCGCGTTTTGATTGACAACAGCCAGGCCCATAACATCTGCAGTGTCAATCAATTAAAAAAATTAATTGGTAGCGTAACATAAAGTAGAAAAAGAGGTAAGCAGAAGGTGAATATTAGTGTCCAGCAGAAGGTATTATCAAGAGCAGGCAGGTTAAGTATTGAAGTTGTACAAGCTTAATAATATTTTCACATAATGATAATATCAAAGCAGTGTTGTGCATACTTGTGTAACCAAACTAGATAGGCATTATTCCAACTCTGGGTTAACCTTTCAGATTAACATAATCTATCAGTTCTATCATGCACAAGGTATTGTCAAAACTCAATCATGCCACTTCCCGGCTATAACCAAATTTTCAAGATAAAAATGTTAATGGGTATGAACTTTTGGTGATTTTCCAAATTTAAAAAGGTAAAAGAAATGAGAATAGGAGAAGGGTGAACCTGTACTCATAAAAGCAAGCACTTCTCTCATTTTCAGGTTTTCCCCAGTTATTCCAACCTACATGCCTGATACATTGATCCATGTAAGTGTATGCAAAGACCACCCTTCCAAAGGGTCCCCATGGGCGCCCAAGATATGAATATGAAGACCCTCCATTGCCAGTTATGACACATCTGCATAAATGCCGCAAGTTGTTCAAAGGGAAAATTGCATGTGAAAATGGAGTAGATGTTGTAGAAAGAAAAAGAATAACTGTGGAACCTAGGCAAACTTCATTGGTCACAGCTGATCAGCAAACCTTATTGATGACTGCTCATGATTTACAAGAAGTGCCTCAGGCGATAATAATGAAAATTAAGAAGATTAATACCATTATATTTCACTCAACAGACAACTCACAAGGAATCCACACTTTGATTTTCTTTCCTATATAATCAAAGTACTGGGAATAATAAGCTGGGAAAATGCAGCATAACCTTTTCTTTAAGAACTTGAATTAACCCTAGTTCACTCTACTAAACAAAAACAATTTATGTACTCCTATATAGCCATCTCGCAATTTGTATAGCTTTCTAAGAAGTATAATCCATAGGCTAAAAATGATCATACAATTGCAACACAAGACAACAAAGAGCCAACCGCAATTAATCAGTGGCAGAATCAAAACTTTAGGTGAGAGATGTAAAACCTTTAACAACTATTTGACAAATAAAGAGAAAATGTTAAGGATTACTGCAAGTGTCACATTTGGCTAGCAACAACATGCAGGACAGATCATCATGATAATGATTTTCCTCACAAGCTGGAAACTAGGTCGTGGGTTGGTAAAAGTATGTGATTCCAACCAGCAGATAATGACTCTGCTCATGTACCGCTATGGTGCTGTACATGGAACTATTTTATTTTGATTCAAACATATGAACTATGTTGGATAGTTACCTCCATCTTTTAAACTATTTAAAGTTTTGTCTTCTTAACTTGACAAAAGTAGCTGTCAGTGACAAACTTGATCAAGGTAGCCCAACATTTGTTAAGTTTCCAGAAAGAAACTGTAAACATCAAAATCCTCAAACAACTTGAAAATTTAGAAATGCAAGACCTTAATGGGGAATTAACAAAAAAACAGATACTAGTAGAAAAGAAAAGGACACAAGAAAACTAGTCAACCACAGACCTCAAAAACACGTAACCAGTTGATTCCTGAGAAGATTTCCTGCTCTGTGCAGTTATGAAACCAGCTGACTTGCAGTGGATATGGCAATGCTCTAAGAGAGCAGTACTATTTCCAAAAATGAAGTCCACACTTCCTTCAATATAGCAATCTTTTAAGTACTGTTTTCCATAATGCAAGTAGAGAGTATCCTGCAAAAGTTTATATAAGCAGTAAGATTTTAGCTAAAGTACAACTCTATGAACACAATTAAACCTCTAAATTGGTCATGAACTACCTAAAAGACCTTAGCAGGTAGCCAACACTATCCACATACAAAAATATAGTTTCGCCAACTATTCTCTCAATCAATTGAAAATCTCAATTTAACCGGTTGAGCTAGTGAAGATAAATTTTTATGATTTTTAAAATAATGAAGTCTACAGTTTGCACCAAAACACAAGGCCTATAACACACACTGTACTGGTTCATAACACTACTACATTAGGCCAACAAAAATGAGAGAGTTAAGCACCTGCCATCCCAGAAATCTGCAATTATAGAATGCACATCGATCTGCCGTTACTCTGATTGCCACAGCTTGGCCCGAACCCTGTAAGAAAGAAAGACTAATGATTCAGAAATAATCACCACACCAATTTCGAAGCATTTGGAAGCAACTCAGAATCTGCACTTCTAACAATGATCACAACCTCAATTGGAAACTGCAGAACAAATCAAGGCTAAAATCATAATTTTGAGTTAATCAAAAGGTAAACTTCCAATCATAAGAGCAAAACAGTATTCAATACGCGCATAGCTGAATCCCACATATGTTGAGAAAACAAGTCAAAAAGTGAACTTCTTGATGATGATACACAGTCACAAAACCCAAGAATAAAACTTCAATCACGATTTGGAGCACAAGAAAATATCAAAAAATAAGCTGAATAAGAAAACAGAGAATTTCTTTAAAAATGGGGAAAAAAATGCTGTACCTCAGGAGCGGAGTTTTCAAAAGTGATATTCTCAGCAATAAAATCCTCTCCTTCCACAATCACACTCCCACAGCCAAACGTCCCCGTCCCAATCACCCTCGAAGCCTTCAAAAAACCACAGCGCCATCATCACACGTGGCAAAAACCCAGACAAAGTAGCAGAAAAAGGGCCATACATTACCTGGTGATGTTCAATTTTAGTAGCGGTATTGTTCCAGGTAAGAACAGTGAGCTCAGGTCCGAGACCAGCCAAGGTGATGAGGTTCTTGGTCTTGGGAACATAAACGGGCTGCTTGTAAATACCAGGTGACAGTCGAATGATAGTTCGACGGGTGTTGCAGAGTGGAACCGCGTCTATGGCTTCCTGTGCTGTTCGGTAGTCTCCACTGCCGTCTTGGGACACTGTTATCACCCTTGCCGCCATTGATCAAATAAAAAACAACCCTTTTCTTCCCTCTCCTTGTCTGTCTGTCTCAAATATTGTCCTTCTTTGTGTGTTTGAGTTAAATGGGTGACGGAATCGAGTCAAGAGGCAAGAAATGGACAAACGAGGAAAGGTTAAAGACGATTGAACTACTTTGTTTAGTCTTTACTATAAAATCTAGGATGTCAGTACCATTATGTTTATCTTATTTTCTTGAATAAAGGTGAAAGAGAGAATCTTGGCTTCATCTTTCTTGACCATTTGTAAAGGAATATTAACAGCTGTGCTGATGAAAAAGCATTGAGATTGCGCCTTTGATTTCGGTGAATCATTTATCCGGCTATGCAAACAGCAAACTCCAATAATTTTTTTTGCAGATTCTGTAATTCCCTCATAGCAACCCCAAGCTTATTATTGTATATATCTTATTGTTTTGTTTGCATATCAGATTATACTGAAACAATCATGATAATTAAGAATATGATTAGTTATTAACACTTCATAATTATATTGGACAACAAAGAGTTAGTCAAAATTTGATAAAGGTGAATGTAATTAATAAATATTTTAACCAAAATAAGTACCTAGTTGTAGATTCAATTTTCTTAATAAAAGCTATCTATTGCACATAAATATATCATCTTTGAACTCTTAAAACAAATAAATATAATGTTTTTATTATTATTTATGCTATTTTAATATTAATTTACGAAATTTATATTTGCATGAGCTTTACAAGATGATTTTTTCTTCAAATACTATTAAGTTTATATATTTATGTACAAAATTAATTTATCAATAATAATATCATGTTTCTTCATGAGACACAATTGACATGAATCTAATTTTTTTCATGTAATTATGACACTTCTTACCTGATTTATACCATATTTATATAATTTTACTGTTTATAGTGTTTATTTATGTTAAGATTTTTTAAAATTTAAACTTTACATTGTGTTTTTCATTTATGAGGAATGTTGAGTGTTTTTTTTTTATCATTGTAATTAATATTTACATTAATTTTTTATAAATTAAGAATAATTTGATCTTTGGATTGACATCTTACTTATTTACGTTAAACTATTATCAAGTTACGTTAATTGTTACCCTCCATTATGTTTATAATTATCATATCTAATTAAAATTGATTATGATATTTTTCATCCATTTTATCTCAAATGTTCTGTAATGTTATTTTTAGCACTTACATTAATATTTTAAAAACGCTTTTTTTTATTGAACCCTCATATTTTATTCATTTTCATTAAATTATATTTTTTGTGTGTGACAATTCTTGATAGCTATTTTGAGAGATGCAAAATACTTTGAAAATTTTATAAAAAAAAACTAAAGTTGATTTTTTTATATTCGATTTTACAATTGTTGAAATGGAAATCCTCTACCTTTTTTTGCGCCCCTGCCGGTGCCCCATGTTTAGATTTATGCCACATCATCTCATTAGTTAATTGGAAACTAGAGTTCATTAAATATTTATAAAAATAAAATAATGTTATGAAATACAACTTCAAAAAATAACAATTAAAAAAAATATTTAGAGAGAGTAAGAAAATTTTATTTGAGTGTGTATTTATAAATAAAATAAAGATAATATTAAGAGATTAGATGCATGAATTAAATCATAATCTTAATTTAATCTAATCTGCATTCAAATCGAAATATACATAATAAAATGGATATCCACACTTATACACTCTCCATTGACTATTCATTCTGTTAAGAATATGTCTTGTTAAAATCTTATTAAGAAAAAACCTCATTAGAAAAAATCTGAATAAAGAAAAAATAGTATATAATTTTCTTTAAGAGTACGCTTTTAAAATACTGTCTCATCAAAAACCTTATCAAGAACAACCTAATGAAAAAAATCTTGATAAAGGAAAAGAGTAAAATGTGTATTTTACACTTCTTGATAATTACATTATTTAAAATTTTTAAAATTATATATTCTAATCTTTTATACCAACTTTTCAAATATTGTAGTAGGAAAGGCTTTGGTGAACACTAATTTCACCATTTTTTTGAGATCATGAGTGAAGAAGAATTTTAACGAAATATGTGTCATTCTATCACCTTTAATGTATCATTCCTCTAATTGTGCAATGTAAGCGGTATTATCCTCATATAACGTTGTTGAAATTTTTTTCTCGTTTGATAAGTCACACGTTTCTTAAATATGTTAAAAAATAAATATTAACCAGACACATTCATAATTTTCCTCATGAATTGCCAAAATTTCTACAAGGTTAGAAAAAATAGTAAATATAGTTTATTTTACAAAACACTATGAACTAGTCATACCTCCATATATGAATAAGTAACTAGTCTAGGAATAAGCCTTATGTGGATTAGATAAATATTCTACATTTATATAACCAATTAAATTTGATTTTGATGCATTTGAGTAATATAAACCGATGTGCATTATTCCTTAAAGATATCGAAGTATATGTTTAATTCTATTCCAATGTCTTTGAGTTGAAGAAAAACTATATTTTGTTACTAAATTTATAGCAAATGATATATCTAGTCGTGTATTGCTAGTAAGATACATTAATGTTTCGATTAGATTAAAATATAATATTTTGGGATGAAAAAGTTCTTCATCATTCTCACGAGGTCGAAAAGGGGTTTTTTTTTCCACATCTAATGACCTTACGACCATTGATGAACTCAATAGATGTGCTTTATCTATATAGAATTATTTTAACACTTTTTTTATATAATTTGATTTATGGACAAAAATTTCATTTGTCAAGTGCTCAATACTAACAAAACCAACAAAATATTAAGATATTTCATTATTTGATATTTCCATTACAAATCAAATAATCAATTTCTCATTCAGAATGGATAAGAAAATCTATAACATCCTAATATGTTATATCAACTTGGCCATAATTAAACTCATATTGAACAAAATTAAATTTACTTTGATTTTTTTCTTTTAGCATTCAATGATGCTTGATAAAGTTTAATATTTTTTTCCTTTTAGCATTTAATGATATTTGATAAAGTTCAATAAAATTTTTTGATATACATACAACAAATACGTGACCAATAACCTTTTATGCCACATTGATGACAAGATATTTTCTATATTCTTTTCATTTTATCCACTTTTGCCTTTATTATTATATCTCTTCACTATTTATCAACTTTTAAAAAGTTTTTGTCAACTTCCGGTGGTTAAAAAGTATTTTTCCATTTTTGATAGGTTAAAAGATATTCGTCCACTTCTGATGGGTCAAAAATTATCTATTCACTTCTGGTGAATTAAATTTATCCACTCACTCCTAGTGGATAAAATTATTTTTAGAATTAAAATAATTATTACTTAAATTATTATGGCGACTTTTTCCATATCCATAACCATAACCATAATTATTAATTGATATCATATTTGATTTGAGGAATGAATCAAGTTCATGATTTTTCATTATTAGCTATATAATAGCAAATTCACTTTTCAATAAATGGATAAAAAATAGTATATAATACATGATAGCAAATTCCCATTTAAGTTAATTTTTAAAGATGAAAGTGCCGAAAAGATATCAAGTCACTTACCTGATTCGGTAAAACCAAAAATTAAAAAACGATCATTGAAATCCTTTTGAAATGTGGAGATGCTGAAAACTAAATAACACCAAAACTTAAGAGATTAAAGAATTATGTTGATAACGTATTATGAAATATAACTTGAAAGAACAACTATAAGAAAAAGTATTTAGAAAGAATAAGTATTTAGAAAGAATAAGAAGATCTTATTTAAGTATGTATTTACAAATGAAGTGAAGGGTTATTTATAAACGAATAACCATTTATCTAGATAGAATTTATAAAACAAAGATAATACTAAGAGATTAGATGGATGGATTAAATTCTAATATTAATCCAATTTAATCTATATCCAAATCTAGGTATATGTAGCAGAATGGATATTCACATAAATATTCAAAACAAGTAAAAATATTTTGTTTGAGTACAAATTTTTTTAAATATGTTCAAATAAAATAATAAAAAAATTAATAAATTATCAAAATTATTTAAAGACTCCATTAACTAATTCATATCACTATAAACTGCTATGACTGCTTTAAACAGCTCATAAAAAGATTGCTTCTACACAATTTCAATCTAACATATATATTTTAAGAAACATCTCTAACAAAAAATTCATCAGACAATTTACTTGTATTTTTTCTTTTAAGGAGCTTTTACCAGATAGCCTGTAGACACCCATTTTCTTTCTTTTGAATATTTTTCCTTTTAATTCTATATTTTGTTTTTATTTTTATTTTATTTTGTTTAGTGGATTCATACTGGACCAAAATAGAAACTATCACGAGTCTTTGGACTTTGTAAACTGTCCAAGTTTCACTTGGGCCTTAAAATTTTAAGCTCACAACCTAAACTTCCTTAATGGTCCAAAAACGGATTTAACAAGGTAATTAAACTTAAAATAGATCAAAACATAACAAAATAAGATTAGGGTAAAAAATTAAAGAAAAAAAATAATATGGAAATATAGATAGAAAAAACAACAAAACAAAATAAAGAAAAAAAAAGAAACCAGTAAACAGTGGATAGTTGGGCATGGCAACAAAACCATGTCCATCATTACTAGATTCGCGCACACTGCCAAGCGCGATATTCTTGCACCTGGTTAGGACCTCACCAAGGTAAGGTGGTGGCTGCAAAGCCACCCCACCCCCATCTAGGGTTTGTGGGTATAAAACCAACGGAGCCATTTGAAAAAGCAAAAACCTTAGGAATTTTTTTTCTTTTTTTCTTTTTTCCCTGAAGAAACCTTAGATTTTTAGAAATGCCTCAAAAATAAAACATAGCAACCCTAGTATTTTATCTACCAATCACATTATACCACAAAAAAAAAGTAAAAAAATAGAAAATCATCCAATAAAAAAAACAACAAAAAAAAGAAAAAAGAAAAAATGCAACAAAAAATATTCAAGGGAGAGGAATGGTTTTTTTTACAGCTTCTGAGATTTAGTAAGTACAAAGAGGATAGAGGTTAAGAAACAGAGAAAGAAGCAGAAGATCGACGGTTTGAATGGTGGTAGCAGTGGCGGTTCAACGAAGTTTAGGCTTATTCAAGTCTTTTGGTGTGCATTTTCATTTGGACCATTTATTTTCTTGATGCTATTAGGCTTGAGTTTTATTATTTGTATGTTTTTTTTTTATTTTGTTTGTTTTCTTTTTTTTTTTGTATTTTTTTAGATTCGTATTGAGTGTGGTAATAATAAGTTTATTTAAAAAATATTAATAATAAATAATAAAATAGTTTATTATGTGGATCACTTACAAGTAAAAAAAATATATTTATATGTATATGAAAAAATAAACATAAATATATAGCTTAGTAACGAAAATAAATAATATTTAGAATTAGTTAAGAAAGATGTAATGTTGATGCCCAGGGAAGTAGAATATTTATGTTTTTAAAAAATAGTAACAATAATAAGAATGATAACATATTATTTGGATAGAGACAAATGATGGAACATTTACTAGAATTCGAGAAGTCACAATTTCAGATTAATTTTCTTAAATGAGGGATATAATTAAAACTCTATCAATATTATGAGAGGGTTTTAACCTTAAATCTCAATATTTCTTAATTCAAATAATACTTTAAATTAATTAATAATAATAAAGAATGTAGTTCAGTAGAAATAAAAGAAATAATAATAAATATATATATTCAAGTTTTTAAAATATATATGCATAGAATATTCATGCTTTTAAAAATAAAACATATAATGGTATGAAATATATTATTTAGACTAATACCAATGATGGAGTATTTCCCTTAGATGCTAGAAATTGTAATCTCAAGTTGATTTTCTTAGGTGAGAGATTTGATTTAAATCTCACTAGTATGATGAGAGGATTTTAATCTTAAGTCTAAATAATTGATACAAATAAATGTTCTTTTAAAATAACAAAAAATAATATTAACAAAGAATTTAATAAGAAAATTAAATTAAATAAAAAGGAAATAAAATTGAAATAATAATAATAAATATATGCCATAGATAATGGTTAATGTTGAAATTTATAACACGTCACACACCATTATTGCATTACATTATTTGTCATTGCATTCATCTCGATATATTTTGTATGCGAGTTAAGGCTCTAATGATGAGACTTTTCAAGAAAGCTTGCGAATGCAAGCTTACTTAGAAAATTCTCTCAGTAAAAGAATATCTTTAAGTCCCACCAGTATGATTCAAGAGCTCGACAAATGTTTTTAATAAAAAGCCTTTACTCTTACTAAGGTTTGCATTTATTAAAATATTATTTATACTCACAAATGATTACTCTGATGATAAGATTTGCTTAATAAGCTTACGAAAACGGGTTTTTTTGAGTAATATAAATGTGAGAGAGTATTCCAAGATTCCACCAATATGATTGGCGGATTCAAAAAATATTCTCAATATAAGGTTTTTATCTAACATTATCGAAATTTATGCCATGCATCATGTGCACGACACACCCATAACATAGAATAATGGACTTTAGGTTGTGAATAAAATTAAAAATAAATAATGATTAAAGAAACACAAGCATAAAGTTAAAAATTAAAGTTTAAATAGGATAACATATGATTAAATGATACCGTTCGTATAACGGGCATCACAGAAGTGCTAATCTTTCCTTGTGTGTAACCATATTCCTAAATCCAATTTAAAACTCATAGACCAAATTATTATTTTTAGACAAACCTAAAATCAATTTAGGATCTCATTGAGTAGAACGAATTTAATAGATCGCCAATCACACCTTAAGAAAAAGATTGGTGACAACTCTAAAAAATTTTCACGTCGAGACGGATGGGTTCTTGGACTCGCACGTAGTGGCATAGCAAAAAACATACAAATATAGCAAAAATAAAGTAACCACATTTAGTATCACAGATTACACTTCTTCGCTCGAATACGTAATAGCTCATGCAACGCTTGGGTGGATGTTTCCACACAAGCTAGCTAAGAATTCAATTATATCTAAATAAACACAAATTATAAGCACTGGTTAGCTTGCAAAATGCAATAGTAGAATCATATAAGGTATAACGAATTTCATATATGCAACCGTTAGTTCCTAGTAAAGGAAAAATATTTTATTAATATTCAAAAAGGAGTACAAAAGATCGAGAGTATAAATGTGCAATTGTCGGGCCATGGGGGTAGTCCTAGATGGTTAACCACAAACATACTTTTACTAGTGAAGTAGTCCAGCAATCTGCTGACTACTTACCCTGTATAACAAGCTAATGAGTTTTTACACTTATGCCATCAAAAACTGTTACAATGAGTGAAAATAAGGACATTCCTTCCCTCAAGGGCTTTCCCCTTAAATACTTAATAAACTTTTATAAGTATGCTACCAAGTGACATTACATTGTTTGAAATAAGGACATTTTTCCTTTAAGCAAATTAGTCTCCTAGACAGTTTTACCTTGTCATGGCCTTATACAAAGGTTGGCTCATGACATCTTTTCCAACTCAATCTATTGATGTCCTCGTTGATTAGTTGACTTGAAATTTTTCGATCTTCTGCTTGAAGACGCGGAGGTCAGTTTCTTTTTCCTAGGTGATTTCATCTGCTCTAAGACTTTCTCATTTAACTAAGAACTCCTGCATTGGTTGTCGAGAAACTAGAGTGGTCTTTTTTGCAGGAATCTCTTCTACTTAGCACTGTGATAGTGACTTGGTGCTGATGATGGCTTTCGTGGCTTGACTTTCGACTTGAATATGCTAGATTTGCATGAAACAGCTTTAAGTTACTGATATGAAACATTAGATGTACCTTCATCCACTTGACGATCATTGAAATATTTCTTATTATAATTATTAGTAAGATTTAAATCTATTATAAATATGTATTCATCAAATAATAATTATTGAAATATTTTTTTATTATGATTATTAGTAAGATTTATTTCATTTATAAATAAAAAATTTAATTGTATTGAATAGTTTCATTAAAAAATATTTTTTTAATTTTAATAGTGTTATATAATTTAAATATTAATATTTTAAATTATTTTTTAAATTAAATATTAATTTTTTAATATATTAAGTTAAATATTATTCATCAAACTTATATTTATAAACTTACTATAAAAGTTTTTTTTTTATTTCTTAAAAAATACTTTATTGACTAGTAAAATATTTTATATTTAAAATTAATTTTTTATTTATCAAAAAAATATAAATCTTAAAAATATTTTACTACAAAACAAATCGATATAAATCTTAAAAATAAAAACAAAAAATATTTTATTTCAAAACCAGCGATCCTAAAGTAGCATAAGATTTCCATCAACTTATTCAGGCCAGGTGTGATGAACAACTTTTTGTTTTCTTATTTTAAGGCACAAAGTTGTCGGCATAGTTATTAACACGTGTCAGTACATAATAAAAGCAGAAATCAATCAAAGCCAACGGCCCACATTGCAACAAAATCCGGATCTAATCAATGACAGTAACACCCACATCATATATCGATTCCCTGTTCATCTCCTCAAACTGAAAACGTCACCGTTTAAGCTTCTAAACCAAAACTCACCTGTCCTGTTAAATCACCCCTCGCGGCTGCGATTCGCTTTCTCCATTTCCACCGGGATACTTTTCTTTTCGAAACGCGAGTGAAACAATGCCGTACTACTCAAGGCAAGGCGAAGATGACGTCCACGACTTCGACGAGTACGATCCGACGCCATACGGTGGCGGATACGACCTCGCCTTAACCTACGGACGTCCGTTGGAACCGTCCGATGAGACTTGCTACCCTTCATCGACACCGTCTGATGGAGACTTTGATTACGCTTGTCCCCATTTCTCTTCCAGCTGCGAGCCCTGTGCTTACGCCGACGAAGCTCTCCAAATTGAGTACAGCAGCTATGCCCGAGCCAAGCCCCGACCAGGACCTGGACCCGCTTATGGTGGTGGCCCTGGTGGCTATGGGGCTCAACATGAGCCTGATTATGGATCTGGGTACGGAAGGAAGCCTGACTATCAGCAATCCGAATCGGGTTATGGACGGAGGCCGGATTTTGAACGACCCGGATCCGAATTTGAATCTGGATATGGGCGAAGACCAGAGTTCAAGCAGCCTCCGCCGGAGTTTGGATCTGGGTATGGCCAGAGGCCCGAATACGAGCAGCCACCTCCGCCGGAATTTGGATCCGGGTATGGACGAAGGCCCGAATTTGAGCAACCTCCACCGCCTGAATTTGAATCTGGGTATGGCCGGAGACCCGAGTATGGGGAACATGGATCCGAGTACGGAACTGGGCATGGCAGGAAACCCGAGTATGGAGAATACGGATCCGAATATGGGAGGAAACCCGGGTACGGTGAGTCTGAATCTGAATACGGGTCCGGGTATGGCCGGAAGGCAGAGTATGAGGGAGGTGGATCCGAATATGAGACTGGATATGGACGGAGGCATGAGGGCGAGCAAGGATCGCGTTATGGAGAGAGGACGGAGACAGGATATGGGTCCGGCTATGGGAGGAAGGAGAGCTATGGTGGGGAGGAGTATGGAGGAGAGAGGAGCGAGTATGAGAGGAAACCAAGTTATGGGAGATCGGAGGAAGAGGAAGGGGAGTATAGGAAGCCGAGTTATGGTTATGGTGGTGAAGAAGGTTATGGCCGCAAGAAACATGTAAGTAGTTTTACTTGTTTTGATTGAATTTTACCGAAAAAGGTTGATAGCTTAATTTGATGTGTAGTTTGAGTTTTGTGTATGATGAAAGTTTTTAGCTTTGTCGTTGAGGACTTCAGAACTTTTATCTTCTATTGTTTAGATTTATACCTGTAAACTGCAAAGCTGGAATACATGATATTGATCCTGTCATGCTTTAGTATTTAGATAGGATGTGCTTGAAGATGTGGAATTTGCAGACTTATTAGCTGTTATTAGGTTAGAGTGGGAATGAGTAAAAATTGTTTTGATATGTGTGTTGAGGGTGGCAAGCAGGGAGTGAATATTAGCATCTGCATGGATTTTATGACACTGCATTTCCGGAAGTAATTGTTTGTCATATAGGTGTCCATTCTTAGTAGTTAGTACTAAAACTTGATCATTTCTAACTTGTTTTTTCTATTTATTTGATTTACTAATTAGCTTTATAGATCATTAGAAGCATTCTGTTCTTTTGATTTTTTGTCCCAGGTCAACATTTTCTAGCAAGTTCTTTATTGAAGAAAAAAATTTATGAATAAGCTTGATTTTAGATCTTGCTTCTTGTTTAGAAGAATGTTTGGTGTTCTGAACTCACTTACTTTAATGACATATAGGAAATATTGCCTCTAGAACACATTGCTATGGCTGCTTTTGTTATTTTGATTTGTGATTTATCATCTCCATTGGAAATTGAAGGATAAGCTTGGGCCTTTTCATTCATCAAGGCATTTCCATTTAGTAAAGTTAGATTTTTTTGTATACTTGTACTTTGAAGTTCTGAATAATAATATCCTTCTTTTTCTGCTACAGCTATATGTTGAAACTAGGGACTTGCAAATTATTCATGTTTAGTTATGCTTAGCATTATGTTATAGAGGTGTCAAGAAATATGAAACGAGTGATTGAGTGAATATGGTAGATTATCTGGAATTGATTTGGGTTTCAGTAAGTTTATACTATCATATATGTTGGACTGTTTTTTTTGGTTGTGGGAAAAAGGTGAACTATGTTGTTATATCTGTACTTGTTTATGTTTGATTGTTTGTGTCAAAACTAATATGATTGAATGAAATTAAACATTGCAGGGGGATGACAACTCTGATGATGATGAGGAGAAGAAGCATCACCGCTATAAGCACCACCACCACAGGCACCATGATGATGATGAGTAATCAGACTGGTGGTAAATCACTGAATGGAGTTCGTGCCATAGTAGCTACTACTAAATAAAGGTTGAGGCATGCCTCCTTTGATGGTATCTACTACTGTTGCCGAGTGGTTCATGTGTGTCAGTGACTGTGATTGTCAATAAAATCCCCAAACATTTGGGTTACTGTGTTGTGCTTGCATAATATCAACTTGGTGATGATAATGTGATGATGCCGTATGATGCTTATGTGTGCGTCTGAAATTTCTTTCTTTTTCAAGTTCTCCGGGCATTATCTTGAACCAAAACCTTTCCACTGCACCTTGGGTGTTGAGTTCACTTAATCAGGATTCTTAAAATGAGAAGTGATTTATGGTTACGGGTTGGATGTTTCTGATAATTAAGACAGCAATCTATTATCCATCGGGCTGTGTAAAAACCGGGGAGGCTCTGTTTTAGAATCCTAATATCCTGCTAATTATGAAATGGTAATAGTTTTTGAAAATGAAAAAGTTCCGAACTTCCGACCGGCACCCACTTTGGATTTATCTGTTGTCTTTGTGTTTATTGGCCGGAATGACCGTAATGTGGGTCAGGCTCAACATTTCTTGTATTTCTTTAGTTGATTTTTTTGTTATTGTTTACAAAATAAACAGTAATCTAAACATGTATGTCTGAAAACGATTACACCGTTTCCCAACAGTGCTCTAAACATCTTGCTTGCTTTAAAGAATGCTTCGAACGTTTAATATGCTAATAAAGCAATGTGCCATAGATTTTAATGAATGAATTTGCCTATTCGACTGCATAATGCATCAGCTGTTACAGCTTTGAGTCACAACTTCTGGGTGGCAATCAACTGCATACGGAATCAATCATGTAGTTAATACTACTCGTAACTAGTAAGCACCATAATCAGACACTTCTTTCATATAATCCTTGTGCTTTTCCATACAAATTTCCTCCAACTTAGAAACTAGTCAGAAAGTATAACTTGATTCAACAAATTAATCAATAAAAAATAAAGTTCAAGCTAGAGCGTATAGGACGATGTTCTAGGGTTAACTTGTGCAAACTACAATTCCAGCTTAACTGATAAATTAGTCTATTACATTTAGCCTCTGAAATAACAATGAAGGTACAGATGAGATGCCTATGACTTCCAAACAGAGTGACAAGGAGAACAGAGCAAAACTACAGGAGCTTCTTCCTCTCAAAAAATGCCTTTAGATGCCATATCTGCAACCCAGCCACAGACAAGCAAACAACAAGCGAAAAGAAACTAAGAGTAGCCATTTTGGAATTTGTTTCTCTATTAAGCTGTTGCATTTCTTCCTCCCTGAACAAAACAGATAGAGAAGGAAAGATCAAAGCACGTAAAGACCTACTGCTGCTTTACATTAGCTATAACCTGAGAAAATTGCTTTTCCAATGCCAATTTGACAATTTATCTTCCTTAGAAGAATGAATGTAATCTGACTCGGTTACATCCAAATTTAGCATCAGAAGCAGAAGTTATCATAGAAACAAAGCCCTGAACCCAAATTCATTTTAAGAGAAACAGCATACAAATGGAGGGTCGGAATGGGGAAGACAGACAAAGTATTATCCTTGATGAGAAGCCCTAAAATCTGTTAATATGGACAAATCTATCAAAAGTCGCAATGTATGGAAATTCAAATCCTTGGAAAGTGAGGAAAGTTAAGTGTCTTTCTTTCTTAAAGAAGAATAATATGCCAACAGAAGAAGTTAGATAAGAAAGGATGGATTCCAAGCCAACAGAATGATTAAAATAACAACACTAGTTATTTCATACCTCTCACGAAGATAAAACATCTCTTCATGAATAGACGTGACAGTGTCGTACAATTTCTTCAACTCAAGTTTCATTGTCTATCACAAGGAAAGAAATGTTAACTCAATAAACATGATACAATCCAAAACTCTCACTAAAGTTGTCATGTGGCATCTGTTCATTTAATTATTTCTTTTTTCCATGCTAACAGGAACCCAATGCTATGACCAAGAACTATAAAATAGCATATGTCAACTTCTTAGAGGCCTCCAGAAATCCACATCATATCATAACTCACACAGAATGGTGTACAGCCACAGATTTGTCCTTTCCTCCCCCTCCCATGTTCTCAAAGCAGCTTCATGCTAAGATTGATTATACTTATAATTCATACATAGGCAGAAAACGAAACCATCCAGACCTACCAAAGAACAACAACTTTCCACCACAAAGAGTGAAATTACCATCAAAACTAATCCTTTAACTCACTTTTTGATGCAACTTCTTTAAGCAGGTTAAAACATATCATTGCACATATATAATAATAACATTCAGAACACCAAAAATGTAGTTCATTCCAAGTCTTATTGATAGTTATACAATCATGTTAAACTAAATGCTTTCTACGGACATAGTTCAAGTACAAAACATAAAAGGAAACACAAAACAAATGATAGCTTAATGTTAATTGTTGTGAAGAAAATTTGCCAACGTATAAGAATGTTTGTCTAACTTCAACTACTGGCATGTTGTCAGCCCTTTTAAATGACAGCTTTGCATAAATCAAGAGGAGCAGTCATTATGTAAACTAAGAAAGTACTACCATTAACAGGCCTATAAATCTACTTTTGTTTCCAAAAGTTGCAAAATCTAGTTTAAACATTAATAAAATATCCAACCACCAACAAAATGAAAAGGATATTGGTAAATACACTTACTTCAACCTGCCCTTTCTTGGCAACCTTGGACCAATCCTTAGCAGCAACACCAGTTTTCCAATCAAAATCAATTGTAATCGTTACAGGAGGCTTGTGGTCAGTAGCCCAAAAACAAGCAGTGTAATCACCACCCTCAACTGCAGTAAACGCAAAAGTCCCTGAATCCACACGATCTCCATAGTGATTATTGTTCCCATAAGGTGAAGTCACCTATAAAAGTAAACACCTTGTTATCACCGAAATCCATCCCCTAAATTTCAAAAGCAAGGATCTAACCAAAAGCATGATCCGTCTTGCATAATTTTATGTTATACCCACTAATCTTTTTTTTTTTGGGAATTAAAAATGAAGCTATAAGAAATGGGAAAAATAGAAACAAATCAACAACACGAAAATTATCCCAACAACAGAAATGCATCTAACCCAAAAGAGAAGGAATTAAAATACCCATTTTCAACAATTCAAATCCACCATACATTCACTTAGCAAAAGAGAAAACATATTCTTTTTGACAAAATGAGAAACTTTAACTCCTAATTATATCATAAACTTTCCAAACTAAATTCAGCTTCCCACAGAAATAAAAATCAACAAACCAAAGAAAAAAAAAAAAGACAGAATTGCATGGGGCGTACCCTGAGAGTGAGTCGGTGGGAATCAGGCAAAGGGTAACCTTCGTTTGGATTGACAATGCTGTATTTACCAACACTCATTGCATTCGGCTTGATGTCTTCTGAAATGCACTTTGTGTTCCCTGATTCCAACTCAAATCTCATTGATTCCCCAATGTCTGTTTCCAACATTAATCCTAGGATTATGAGAACTATACCCTGAGTTAATCTAGACATTCTTGTCTTAGACACAGAATAAAAATCACAGGTTTTTGAGTTGTGAACTTCTTAAAAGTTTGGAAGAGATCTGTTTGTGTTGTGTTGGCTTGGTGTACGTTAAGAGAAGCTTAATTTATGACGGCCTATTAGATTCTGCCGTGTAATTAAACTAAGTTTATAATAGTAATAAATAATAATAATAATTTATTCTTATTTGAATCTCCATTGTTTCATTTCAAGTAAAGTAGCATTGTTTTTATCGAACTTAATTTAATTTAGAGTCATGAGATGATCATGAAGCAAATAAGCTTATTAACATGATACACAAACTTACATCTAAATTAAAGTCACTAATTCGTGTTAACCAATGATAATCGTCTTATATAAAATTGAAGATATTATAAATAAATGAGTCGATATAAGTACAATGAAATTACTTTATCGTATTAAAATTTGTCACAAGTATGATATGTTTATTATATAAATTTTATGTGTATGACATGATACTATTAATATATTTAAATACAACTAATTTATTTAAATATAACTCAATTAATCCATTATGATACAATTATTCGATTTGAATTGAATAATAAGTTGTTTATATATTTTAAATATTGTCTTATTTAACTAATGGGCTACTTTCATAGCCCGAATCTAGCTTAAAAGGCCATCAATAGTTGGGTTGTGTTATCAATATTGTATGATACATAATACATATAGTACAATATAATATAATATTAGTAAAAAATGATACGTATCGATAATTGTATCGTATTTGATCAAGTATCGAATTGCATCGTAAGATACAGTTAATATAATTTTTATAAACTTAATTCTAATTAATTATAAAAATTTATTTATTTATTTATTTATTTTGAATTGAAATATGAAAAACTATTTTTTATGAGATTCAATGATTTAGATTTTAAATAAAAATACTAAAAAATTGAAATTCCATTTGAATTTTAACATGATAAGTGTTTGTTTAATTTTTAATTCATAAATTAATATAAAAATATATACTATTAAGGAATATATTGAGAATTTCAATAAAAAATAATCATATTTTCAGTTTATGTTCTATAATTTCCAATTTCATTAAAAAGTATAATATTTTTATTTTTTAAAATTTTACATGTATAAATATTATTTATAATTAATTTTAATTTTTTTTACTGTGTCTTATGATACTAAAAAATAAAATATCGATACACAATACGTGCATCGATTTAACAATTATACTATATAATCCATTTTTGATATATAATATAATATATAATAAATGTGCATGGTCCGATACTTTGCACTTGTACTATATTGCGAAATTCATTCTATTCAATGAAATGGTAAATTTGAATCGGATTGAATTCATATGATTGAGGAAAAATACATTATTGATAGGAGAGTACATAATAAACATAATATAAAAACAAATTAATTTTAAATTACTTGTGAGGCAGCAATGAAGCTGTAGATGAAGATGGGAAAGACTCCAGCTCCAAAACAACAGCAGCAACAAAACCAAGGCTTTGAAATACAAACTCAGCCTTGATATTTCATCAGAATGCTTGTATTTCAAAGCCTTGTTTCTTGCTGTTGTTATATCTCCATCCTGCCTGCCGCTTATTTTTCACTGGTAAACGACAGAAAGCAAGGTTGATTTTAGGGTTCATGTTGAGAAATTTAGGGCAACATTTATAGAGCTGGAGATCAAGTGGCGATTTGCAGCTACATGAGTAAGTGGACCATATTACAACATCATGAGTAATTGTACTATGTTATGACGACATTGTTTCCAGAAGTTGTAGCGACTTTATTCCAATCCATATCACTATCACAATTCTTGCTCAAGTCTTTAGGAAGCAGTGCCCCCCCTTTTTTTTTTTTTCCTATCCATGATCTAGAGTGCATTGACAGATACACTTGGCTACAATCATGTTCTAACTCTACTTTACTTTTCGGAATTTCTAATTAATATTTGAATTAATTACCTAATGATAGTAATGAGTTTGAAAGTGTAATAACATCAATATTGCATGAAAAAGTAGAAGCTAGAAGAGCAAAGATATTCGAGTATTTAAACCATGAAAAGGACACTCACAAATCTACTTAGGATTAGAAACAGTAATATTGTGGTTGTACCAACAATTAATCATTCACAATACAGGCTTTAGAAATTGACAGGATTACTTTGTATTAATGTATTGATGAAAATTCCAGGCAAAACCATGAACATTGCTTAATCCTTCAGAAACCTCAAAGTTTGCTTATACAAACACAAATATGTGGATTTCTCTTCAAAAATCAGCTCCCAAAATGTATACTTCGGCCCTTTTTCGAATAGGAAGAAACGTTTAGTGCATGAGAATAACTCACGATACTAAAAACCTTGTTCTGATGAGTTTTGGGATCATATCCAAGTCCCATGGCTGATGAATAAGTAATGTGGGAAGTCTGTTAATCAGATAGACTAATGCCTGAAATACATTACACCAGAATATTATATGGCATTGAGGCATAATAAAGCAAAGGGACGACTTTTTTTAATTTTTAAAGATAAAATGTTTTCGAAAATAAATTTTTTTAATCTTATTTGTTTTTAATCAAGAGCAAAGATTTTTGGAGATAATTGTTTTCAATGAAACCTCTTCATATTCAAGTACACGTGTTAAAAAAAATATTATTACATGCCATGTTAAAAAAAAAAACTGTTACACACCATTTTTTTTTATAATTACAGAAAATATTCACAACAAAAAAGAAAGTATTCACAACAAAAATTGTTACACAGCATTTTTTTTTATAATTACAGAAAATATTCACAACAAAAAAGAAAATATTCGCAACAAAAATTGTTATAGACCATTAATGGTTAAGAAAGTATATAAGTCTGGTCTAAAAGTACTTCAATATTAATAATTACGGGAATAGTACATTATTGCACCGATGATGAAATGTTCATTAGGAACGTGAAAAATCACAATTCCGAATGACCTTTTCTAGGCTAGAGATTTCGATTAAAATCTTACCAGTATGATGAGAGGGTTTTAATTTTGAATCCTGATGTTTGCAATTTTAAGTAAATAAAAAACCTATTAACCAAATTACTAATCAAACAAAATGTAAAAAAAAAAAATAATAATGGCAAGAAGAATAATAATAATAATAATAATAATAAATGTGAGAGGGAATAGGTAGAAAATATATATAGTTTAAAAATATAAGATTATATAAAATAATAATATTCATGATGATAAACAAATAGTAAAAAATAAAATTTTCATAGATAGTAAATTCATAATAATAATGAATATAACTAAAATATGAAAGGCAAATATATATAATCATAAAACATAGATTTATGTGAGAAGATGGCAAAATAGTAAGTAAAAAAAAAATAGGTTAGGTTAATAAAAAATTTAGGAAAGAAGTTGAGAAATGTATGCATAAATAATAATAATTCTAAAATAAATTTTTTGATTAAAGAAATAACATTCAAGTAAAAGGAAAATATACTTAGCCAAATAGATAAATACTTAAAATATAAAAATATATAATAAAAATAAAAGATTTATTCATGATATACATATTTTTTAAGATAGATAATTTTTAAAGAAATTACAAAAGAAGTTATGGGATAGTTAAGAACGAATATTGAAATTATTTAGGTCCATTACACATTATCACTGCATCGTTAAATGTCAAACATATTGTGCGCACGAGTTAAAGCCCCGATAATGGGACTTTTCGATGGAGCTTGCGAAGAAGAGTTTCTTTCGAAAATTTTCTAGGTGAAAGAATAACTTCGAGTCCTACTAGTATGATGGGAGGGTTGGGAGAATGTCCTTAATAAAAAGCTTTTGCTTGTGTTAGGGAGTGCATTCACGAAAATATTATTTTTACTTGCAAACGACTACCCCGATGATGGGATTTATTCATTAAACTTGCGAAAACTAGTTTCTTGGGTAATTCCCTAAGTGAGAGAATATACTCGGATCCCACCAATATGATGGGTGGATTTGAAAAATATCATCAATAAAAAGTTTTCATTTGGCATTATCTGGATTTTGTGCTATGCAATTCATAATTGCATCATGTGCACATAGCACTCGTAACACCGAATAAATGTTTTAATTTGCTAATAAAATAAAAAATAAAGTAAATAAACAATTATTAGGGGAACATAAGAATAAAACTAATGGTTTAGGCTATAGTAGGATAATATATGATTAAATGGTACTGTTCGTGGAACGGACGTTACGGGGTGCTAATCTTTTTCCGTGCGTAACCGTACTCCCTAACCAAACTCTAAAAATTCACAGACCAATTTATTGTTCTTTAGATAGACCTAAAATCAATTTAAGACCCTATCAAAGAGAACAAATTTCACCGGTATCCAATCGCACCTAGATAAAAAAAGATTGGTGGCGACTCTTAGTTTTTTCTATGTCTAGCGGTCAGGTTCCCGAACTTACATGTTACGACTAAAAGGAATGTAATTATTTTCCATATTAATCTGCATATCAATCCTTATCCAAGGCATACTATTCAAATTACAATTTTCTACTAATCAAATAATTTTTGGTACCCTCCACCATTATCTCAATATGTATATATGGTCCAGGTTGTGCATGCACTTTGGGTAGTAGATATCGATAGTGTTGTCAAACAAATACAATTGGAGACCCAGTCCCATATCTATAAGGTATAATTTTAGTTGAGTTTTTATTTATAAGCAATAAATGCTTTATATTAGTAAAATAATGATAAGTATATTTTACTAGTAGATGCAATAAGGTTTTGAGCTTAGATATTTGGATTGTAATGTAATTTTACATTTAAATTTAGTCCTTGAGAGTTGGGAAGAGTGTTAGAAAATTAGTAGAAAAAGAAAAGAGAAGAAAGTAAGGCTTGAGGTGTGCTGTAACACACTTTCGTTAAAGAGTGGTTGCCTACTATGGGGATTTGCTGACAAGGACTTTGCAGGATACAACAAGCCTTTTTTGCAGAATGCTTTCAATGAATTTTGGCTTGAAAGTACGTTCTTTTTATAGATAGTGAGAAGTTGTGTCTGTTGTCTTTCAACGATACATCTTTTTCACTTTCAACAGATGCATCTTTTTCACTTTCAACAGATGCATCTTTTTTACTTTCAACAGATGTGTCTGTACTATTTTTATAGATGTGTCTGTTGTATTTCAACAGACGTATCTATAACTTTCAATAGTTGTGTTTGTTGTAAATACTTATTTTTTATTTAAAAGTTATATTTATTCTTAAACAGTCACACCTGAATAATTATCTTTCAATAAATATTACAAACTATTCAACAATCCCCCACAATTTGTAATATTAATAATACTATGCATAATATAAAGTATCTTGAAGATTTCAACTTTCTATTAGTGTAGAAATTTTAAAGTTAAGACGAAGTTATTGGTATCACAAGGATTGAACCTCAACTCTTTATGTCATAATCGAAAATATCACACACATAGTATTATTTTTTAAGATTTTGCCAACTGCTTTAGCAGTTATGGCCTTGTGCTAATCCTAGTTTCTGTATATTTATAAGAATAAACCCTTTTAGTTCTTGGTTGGAGCGGCACCACTCCAATATTCATATAGGTGGAATTTGTAATTATGCCCTGTTACTATAGGCATTTAATATTTCCATTAAGAGCTTTTGGCTCATCCTTTTCTCGTAATAGTCACACTGAATGTTCTAGAATGAGACTATTTGAATATTCTAGGATGAGGCTATTTAATATAAAATTCAGTGCATAATGATAGCATATAGTAACTTGTTATTACCCATTGAACTTTTATTGTTAGTGTTGCTAACTCAAAGTTGGGTTTCCATTACTAATGCTTTTAAGTCAAGGGTTTTAGCCCCATTCCACTAAAAGTTGACTTTACAACCTCTCTTGGCAAAGCTTTGGTAAGTGGATCAGCCAAATTCTTGCAAGATTTAACATAAACTATTGTTATAATGCCATTTGACACTACAAAAAAACATGTTTTTTTTGACAAAAAAAATTTCGTTGAAAATTTTCCATGGATATCAATCCAAAATTGTTACAGTTTTTTCGATAGATTTTTGACTGATTTCCAACGAAAATTTTCCGTTGGAAAATTATCATTGGAAAATTTGTTAGTGCCAAAAAAAAAAAATTCTCCCACCAATTTTTCCAACGAAATTTTCCAACGGAAAATTTTTCGTTGGAAATCCGTTGGAAATTTGAAGAACCCAAAAAAATTTGAAAGCCCGCTGAAGTTTTCAACGAAAATTTTCGTTGGAAAAATATATTACCAACAGAAATTTTTCAACGGAAGATTCCGTTGGTAATGGTATTTTTGAATTTTTGTTCTTAAAATATTTTAAACTTTTTATAAATAGGACATCTTTGCTCAACTTGGGAGCCAATCCACGATAGAGTTGCCGCAGGTGGTGGTGGTTGGAAGCCAGAGCAGTGGCAAGTCTAGCATGCTTGAGTCACCCGTTGGCTGCTACTTCTTGCCTCGTGGTTTCGATATTTGCATGCGCCACCCTCTCGTCCTTCATGAAATGCCCCATACTTTGATATGGTGACATATAAAGCTTATCGGATGTGAATTGAGGCATAATAAGGTATTGTGAGAACTAAAGAGACAAGATAAAATTTTTAAAATAAAATAATATTTTATTAATGAAATAATATTAAAATATTAATATTTAGTCGGATGTCGAAATCAATCGTGAAGAAGGATCATATGGTTGATCCAAGTGGGGGAGAAGATGTCAAGCCTGACTCTATAAAATACTTGTCATGACATGCATGTGATTGACTGAATGTTTACATACTAGGAGAGCCTCGAAAAATCGACAAAAGTCGATATTTTACCTAGAGGTACAACAAAGTTGATTTAAACCTTGAACTAGATCAAATAGAGATTTTAGGGTGAAATTAAAAATTTTAAAGTCTCAGAATGACTTAGAATGGTGATTCGGAGTTCGAGGATTAATTTGGAGTCAAACCGAAATTTTCACTATCTAAGGGCAAAATGGTAATTTGGCCACCTGAAGATAAAATTGAAATATTGGAAGAATTTTTTATCAAGATTGATCACATTTGACTCATTGGAGTATAATTTGAGGTTGATACATGAAAAAAATTATAATCCCGATATTTTTCGGAGCATAGGGGTAAAATGATAATTTTACCACCTTAGGGGCAAAATTATAATTTTACCACCTTAGAGGCAAAATTATAATTTTTCACCACCATGACATTTGTTCAGCACATGGTCTTCCCTTATCCTCATTTTGACCTTTGACTAATCATGTGGTGGAGATAAAAGGTTTAAAATTTTTAAAGTTTTAAAAATGGACCAATGGAAACATGCCATGTGTCAAGCTTAGGATATTTTATTATTTAACTTAAAAATCAGCATAAATCAGCCCATTATCTCTCCAAATATTCGGCCAAGCAAGGAAGAGAGGGAAAGAAAGGAAGAACAAACCCTAGCTGAAGAATTTCAAGAGAAAAAGTGTGGAAAATCAAGGAAAACAAGTGAAAAAGGTAGGATTTTTCAACTTAAGCTTGAAATCTATTTTCCTTAAGCATTTCTCCTTATTTTTCATGCTTAAATTACATGTTTTCATGATGAATTCATGGCTGGTCAAAATGGGTAAGGAGAGAGAAAGATGTTGGATTGAATTGATTTTAAGATATGTTAGTGTTTTTAGTTAGTTTAGCATATTCAGAAGCAAAACAACAAGAGAAGAATCCATTTTCCACATGAATCTTCATGGCCGAATCTTCCTTGATGTGTGTGGGTGATGGATTGTTATTATTTTAAGAGAAATGGGTTAGAAAATGATGAATAATGGTGAGAAAATTAAGTAGGAAAAATCACGGTGTTAGTGCACTGTGATGGCTGAATTTTTTCATGAAGAAATGGGAGGGTTTTGATGCTGAAATTGATGTTATTTGAATAATGTTTAGTGAATTGAGGTATTAGAAATGAAATGGAGCAATTCGGAGCCAAATCGGACACAATTGTCATTTAATCGGGTAATAGGCTGAATTAGGTCAGCACTGCATTTAAGCGATAGTCGGATAAGTTACATATCATATCATGAATATACACCGAGCCTGAATTGATTTATAATGGTCAAGCATTAATGTGGTGAATTATGTATTGTACATTGTGGATAGGTGGTGAGCAAATTACACTGGTAAAAGTACAAAGATTGTGCTTGAAGACTGGGATTAGGAGTACGTCGACTCCTAGAACTGTGAGTGAACTTATTATCGTCTTAATTATCTAGAGTAGTTTTGTACATTTGTGTGATTTTATAGAAAATGGGTTTAAATGATAAATTGCTATGTTTTAGGAGAAATTGTGATTTTATAAAATGATAATATAAATTTTCTGGAAAAATGAATATCGGTTTTGAAAGTAGAGTAATTGGAAACTGTCCGCTTATGTTATAAAGAAATGGGAGGGTTTTGATGCTAAAATTGATGTTTTTTGAATAATATTTGGTGAATTGAGGTATTGGAAATGAAATGGAGTAATTTGGAGCCAAATCGGACACAATTGTCATTTAATAGGGTAATAGGCCGAATTAGGTCAGCATTGCATTTAAGCGGTAGTCGGATAAGTTGCATATCATATCATGCATATACACCGAGCCTGAATTGATTTATAATGGTTAAGCATTAATGTGGTGAATTATGTATTGCACATTATGGATAAGTGGTGAGCAAATTACGCTGGTAAAAGTATAGAGATTGTGCTTGAAGATTGGGATTAGGAGTATGTCGACTCTTAGAACTGTGAGTGAACTTACTATCGTCTTAATTATTTAGAGTAATTTTATACATTTGTGTGATTTTATAGAAAATGAGTTTAAATGATACATTGCTATGTTTTAGGAGAAATTGCGATTTTATAAAATGATAATATAAATTTTCTGAAAAATTGAATACTGGTTTTGAAAGTAGAGTAATTGGAGACTGCCCGCTTGTGTTATAAATTGTGTTTTAAATTATATGGCTTATAGCAATATGTGAGCATGAATGGCAAAGTCAGTATTTGTATCAAAATTATATATACTATGTATTCAGCCTTGAGAGGCTAAATTGCGATAAATTACCATGTTATGCAGATAAAGATTTTATAAATCAGGTGGTAGATAAAATAATCCATAATCTTTGCAGTGGAGGTTCTGTGGACCAGCCTAAAGAGGGGGCACAGAATCAGATATACCTTACCTCAATCAGAGAGCCGTGTGGAAGGTTTCTCTAGAGGTAAAGATTTGAGTGCAGTTCACGTGAACCACCGCGTGAGAGTGAGACTCAGCCAACGCCAAGGAACGGCTGTGTGTAAGATGCGAAAACATGTTTATGGGTATGGGACATTTAACAGCCTTGGCTATTTAGTGGGATACCTTGACGAAGGTACCGGTGAGAACGATTTTGGCAAGAGCCAAGTTTTATGAGATATATAAGTCATATTGATTAATTGAGTAAACTGAATATTCATGTTATGAAACATATATTGAAAAAGAATATTTTAATTCGTTTCCATTTACTTGCCTTTAGATAGTTTAGATGGTATCTGTTTACTCACTAGAATTTTATAATTTCACCACCCTCAATTTCCCACATTTCAGGCTCGGGATAGCCGGTAGATAGCCGATTGCATCAAGGACTTCAGTTAGCCTTACATCGACAAAATTGTAAGTTCACAAACTCGCACTTTATTGGTTAATTGGAGGCCCACGTGTCACTGTAAAAGTAATTTTATACTTCGGTTATCTGCTTTAAAGTACGTATGAATACATTTAGCTTTTACACTACAGAAATTAAATTACGGATTTCTCTATAAATATTATTTTTTCTATTTAGAAAATAGATTATTTCATTGAATATTATTATTTTATTCAAACAATTATAATTTCTTTTCAAATAATTATTTTAGATATCTAAATTTACTTTTAATTATGAAATATGTGTTTTTCACCTACACACCATGTTTTTGGCAGGTTTCAGTATTTTCGAAAAAAAATGACGAAAATGCCCTTGTGAGTTAAAAAATAATATTATATTGTTTTGATTTGGAAACGACTTATGATTTCTTGAAATGCGAGATTTAATAACTATCGCTCACCGGGGAGATACAGAAGCTGATGCTAAGTCTTGCGGGGTTTCGATCGGCATTTCGGGTAATAAGTGCTTATCGTGACGTCGCGACGGTTGTTGTCATGACCCGGAGCTCCCCATCGAGCCCGTGACAACTGTGGCAAGGCCTCGATAAACATTCTTTACCCCGAATATTGATCGAAACCTCACAAGACTCTCGTATCAGCTTTTGCACTTCCCCGATGAGCAATAGTTATCAAATATCAAATCAAAACATAACATATTGTTTTCTAGCTCACAGGGGTATTTTTGTCTTTTTTGTCAAAAATCTCGAAACTTGCTAAAAATGTAGTAGGTAAGCAGAAAATATATATTTAATGATTTAAAAACAAATTATATATCTAAAACGTTCATTTGAAGTGAAAATTTGACCATTTGAATATAATAAAAATATTCAATAAAATAAACTATTTTCTTGTAAAATAATTTTCATAAAACTATTGGTGCATAATTCTTATAGCGTAAAAGTTAATTATATTCATATATACTATAAAGCAAATAACCAAAGCATAAAATTTCTTTTACAGTGACACGTGGGCCCACATCTAATCAAAATGCATCGAAAGTTGAAAACCTTCAGCTTTTACCGATTCGAGTCCAAATGAAGGTCCTTGTCAAAGTCAGCTAACTATGGAATTCCCCGAGCCTGAAATGTGAGGAAATGAGGGTGGTGAGATTATAAAATTTCAGTGAGTAAACAGATACCATCTAAACTATCTAAATCGAGTAAATGGAGACAATTGAAATAAATCATCATACTGTAATTTCATTACCTTTCAACTCATTTCAACCAAATAAAATCAATCCATAAAAATCGAGTAATCAACTTGGCTTATGAATTTCTTAAAACTTTGGCTCGTGTCAAAACTAATACTCGGTGATACCTTACGCAGGGCATCCAACCGAGTCCGCCAAGGCTGTTAAAATTTTTGTATACACTTAAAATATATTTTTAGTTTGAGAAAAATACAGCCGTTCCTTGGTGTTGGCTGAGTTCCCCTTCACGTGGTGGTTTGCCGTGAAGTAAACCCTAAGCTTTACCCCAGGAGATACCCTACGCGCCTCTCCGTTCGAGGTAAGAATATAATGGAGTTTACCGTGTCCCTCTAATAGGCTGGTCCACGAAACTCCCTCTACAGTGAATAATTAATATATACTCCACCAATCAATAAAATTCATTTTAGTATGACATGGCAATTTATCGCAACCTAGCGTCTCAAGGCTGAATGCTCAGTACAAATAATTCTAACACCAAAATCAGTTTAGCCATTCATGCTCATTTATTGTCATAAGCCATTCAATTCAAAACCATAAATTTACAACACAAGCAGACAATTTCTAATTATTCTATTTTCAAAACCAGTATTCGATTTTTCCAGAAAATTTATAAAATTATTTTATAAAATCACAATTTCTCCTAAAACATAGCAATTTACCATTTAAACCCATTTTCCATAAAATCACACAATTGTATAAAACTACTCTAGATAATTAAGACGATAATAAGTTCACTCGTAGTTCTAGAAGTCGATGTACTCCTAATCTCAGTCTCCAAGCACAATCTTTGTACTTTTACCAGTGTACTTTGCTCACCATCTATCCACAATGTACAATACATAATTCACCACATCAGTGCTTGACCATTATAAAATTAATTTAGGCTCGGTATATATGCATGATATGATATACAACTTATCCGACTACCGCTTAAATGCGGTGCTGACCTAATTCGGCCTATTATCTCCAATTTAACTCCAAATCAATTCTTCTCACTTTCTACACTCCAATTATACTTAAATTACCTTAATGACTGTGAATGAGATTCAATTTATCAGTCTCGATAGCAAATTACGAAAATACCCCTAGTGGGTAAAAATTCATATTTTTGCTCTGAAAATTTTCATTATTTTTCTAGGCTCATAATTCATCATTTCTTAACCAATTCTCCTAGAATAAAAATCAAATTCATCCTCACTCAACACATGGTAAATTCGGCCATTAATGGTTGTGGGAGAAAATAAATTATTTTCTTGTTGTTTTGTTTCTAAATATGCTAAACTAACTTAAAACACTAACATAACTTAAAATCAAATTAATCTAACAAGTTTCTCTCTCCTAACCCATTTTTCAGAATTGAATTCATCCTCAAATCACATGATTTAACCATGAAAAATGATGGGAAATGCATGGGAAAGGTAAAGCACAAGACAAATTTAAGAAATGTTACCTTTTTTTTCACTTGATTTTTGAATTTTCACCTATTTTCTCTTTAAATTTCTTGGCTAGGGTTTTATTTTCTTCTTTCTCTCTCTTGTTTCTTGCTTGGCCGAATGTTGAAGAAGAAGAATGGGTTATGGGCTGATTTTTTTATGCCTTTTTATTAGTTTAATGAAATAATATTATTTTATTCATATTTTGAATATTTTGTTAATTCATTTTTTTTCTAGCCATCCACTTGTCCTAATTTTTTCACCGTGCATTCCCTTTGACTTATCCAAGTCTTAAGTGAAATTTTCAGATTTTTTCAAAGTTTTGGTGGAGTAAATTTTTCAAAATTACACTTTTACCCCCGAACTTTTCAAAAATTACATTTTTGCCCAAAAAATTGAAAATTTGCCATAATGCATAATTTTCACTCCTCATACTCATTTCACACTCCAAATAATAAAATTTGATCAAAATCCTTTAAAAAATTAAAATTTTTATTTCGAGTGGTAAAATTACCATTTTGCCCCTAACCGATTAATTTTTCGGATTGACTCCAAATCGGACCTCAAACTCTGAATTACGATATTAAACCATTCTGGGACTTTAAAATTCTTAATTTCATCGTGAATTCTCTATTTGATCTAGTTCGAGGCTTAAATCAACTTTGTTGTACGTCTAGGTACAATACCGACTTTTGTAAATTTTTTTCGGGATTCTCTTAGCATGCAAACATGCTATCCATCACATGTATGTCATGAAAATTATTTTTATAGAGTCGGGCTTATCATCTTCTCCCCCACTTGGATCAACCATATAATCCTTCTTCTTGACTGATTTCGACATCCGGCTAAATATTAATATTTTAATATTATTTTATTACTAAAATATTATTTTATTCTAAAAATTTTATCTTGTCTCCTTGATACCCGAAATACCTTATTATGCCTCACTTGACTTTCGAATCGCCTTTTATCTCATAAATTCTCCTCCGATAAAATTATTATTATTTTATTGTTATTTTCTCACTTGCGGAATATTTTATCCTAAACTACTCCTTTTGTCTTTTATCACTTTTGAACATTTTAATTGACCTCAATTTGCATTCGATCAACTTTATTTATCACCATATCAAAGTATGGGGTATTTCAGTTGTCATGGACCCGATGAGAGTTCCGAGTCTTGACACTTCAGCTCCTTTAGACCAAACGTAAGCCTGATGGCTCTGAGGAGGAGGATGGCGAGTTTCTTCACTTGCTTGGAAAGTGCTTCTATGATTTCTATGAGATTCGCAGGGAGATTCAGGTTCTTTATTGCTTGCTTTTTATGATTGAGAAGTTCAAATGTTAGGCATTTTGATTATTCAATTTGAAAAGGTTTTTATTATGGGGTTTTTATGAAGTTAGGCATTTTTTAATTTTCTTTTGCCAACTGGTTGCTTAAGGACTATTAAAATTGTGAGATAAATTTTGAAGCAAGAAAAAGATTAATTAGATGATACGTGAAAGAATTAAGATGCACAATAAGTTGTGATTAGGGAAATTAAAAGCTTGCCAAAAGGAATAATTAGGCTTTAGGTGATAATGACGCTAAAATTCACTACATTGAAGTTTTTAGGGTTTAGGTCGATAGTTACTTAACTAGTAAAGAGAATCACTTAATTTAGATGTTCTTGGCTAAGGATCTTAGATATATTTCTTCTCTCTCCCCCAAGCTCTTTGACAAACTCTAGCATTTTATTGCTGCTTGCAAGTGTTTTTTTTGAAAAGTATTGCTTGCAAGTTATAATAGTTTTTATGAGATCACGAAAGCTTGTTTGTAATTTGTGGAGTTAAAAGAAATGAAAATGTCCTTGCATTAAGTAAATCTTAATTGATTGCAAGCTGAGATAGATAGGGAGGCTGGAGGAAACAAAGGTGTGTCAGACAAGCAAATTTGACTTAAGATTTTCTCTCTAAACGTTCTTGATATCACTTTTGTGGATCTTCCTGGAATCACAAAGGTTTCTATGGGTGACCAGCCCTTTGACATTGAAGCTTGAATTAGAGCAATGATCATGTCTTACCTTAAACAGCCAAGTTGTCTGATTCTAGCTGTAACTCCAGCAAATTCAGACTTAGCAAATTCTGATGCACTGCAAATTGCAGGAAATGCTAATCTTGATGGTAATTTTGACTATCAAAATGCCAATTTCTGTATTGAGTTGTTGTTTGGTATTTATTTAATTGAATCATTTTGCTAATTTTATGCTGGCAGGTTATAGAACCATTGGCATAATCACAAAGGTGCAAATTTTAACTTGAAATTCTCTTTTCCAAATTATTATGATATGACTTATATGTAAACTGTTCTAAATTTCTGATTAGTTTTGGCTTATTTGTATGTGAACCAGTTGGGTATAATGGATTGAGGTACTGATGCTCGTAACCTGTTGCTTGGAAAAGTGATTCCCCTTCGACTTGGTTACATAGGTGTTGTGAATCGTAGTCCGGAGGTAACCATGTAACCTTACAGGAATAGCAATATTAATTCATCAGTTTGTATTTTGTTACTCTTTTTAAATAAATTATTTCTGAATATGTTGTTGATGTGGATGATTTATCATTTTTAGAGTTGTTTTTCTTAACTATTATGCTGTAGTCATTACTTTGAGATGCTCTAATGGCATTTTGGTCTTCTGTCATATTACTCTATTGAATTAGAACATATATTAACTTTTTCATGTCATTTTGCATAGTGAGATCTTCCCGTCCATGTACATGTCCTGTCATTTTTTTATTGTGTGTTGTATACTATTGTCACTTCACTGTCAGTTTGAGTGTTGTATCCAAACTTCAACCAATTTCCAACAGAATTCTTTCCAACGAAATTTTCCGTTAGAAATGGTTTTCCAATGGAATTATTTCCATCGAAATTTTCCGTCGAAAAATTTCTTTCCAACGGAAAATGCAATTGGAAATCCATTTCCAACGAAATTTCCAACAAAATTCCGTTGGAAATTTCCAACAAAATTCGAAAGAGATACCCGACCAAAATCAGATTTTTTCAACGAAAAAGAATTACAGACAAAATTTTCGACGGATTTTTTCGTTGAAAATCCGTTGGAAATAGGCATTTCCAATGGAAAATTTCGTTGGAAAAAGGCTTTTTTTGGTAGTGTGAGATTAATTCTCTTATATAGACATGTCGTAGACTTATGTGTCTAGACTTTCCATTATAGACCTTATTATGGGCTACACACATTATAGCCTCACTGTGACAATATATGGAAATGGCTAGCATCGGTTTTTGCCACAACTTTATATTTAGTAACAAATTTCTCAGCTATTTCGCTTCTTTTCCAGCAGCTGCTAATGCTAAAAATTTCGACTTCATTGTGGAATGCGTAATACAAGTCTGCTTCTTAGATGCCCAACTAATAGTACCACCTCCTAAAGTAAAAGTCTATCATGATGTGGATTTATTGTCATCAATACTAGTTATCCAACTAGTATCAAAAAATCCTTCTAAAGTACTAGGAAAACCATTGTAACAAATTTCCAAATTTTTTTTCTTTAAATATCCAAGTACTCTAGTAATAGCCTTCCAATGACCTTTGCTGGTTTACTTGTAAACCTTGAAAGTTTACAAACAGCAAAGGCTATATCTGGTCTGGTACAATGCGCAACATACATAATGCTGCCTATGACACTGGCATATTCTAATTGTGTCATAACTCTTTCACAATTCTTAGTCAATTTTATACTCGAATCATAAGGAGTATTAAACTTTTTGATTTCCAAATGACTATTTTTGTGAAGAATTTTCTCTATGTAATATGATTGATTTAATGAAATCACATTTTGATCTCTTTTGACCTTAGTTCCCAAGATTGTGTCAATTTCATTGAGATATTTCATTTTGAAAATTGAAGTAAAATATTTCTTGGTTTCAACAATTCCAAGCATATTTGTACTAAAAATCAACAAATCATTTACATAAAGACATATGATTACGCCATAGTCTTTTGTAAATTTAGAGTAAATGCATTTATCTGCATTATTATGTACAAATCCGTTTGAAAGTATAGTACTATCAAACTTTTCATGCCATTGCTTTGGAGCTTGTTTTAATCCATAAAGCGATTTGATTAGTTTACAAACCTTCCTTTCATTTTCAGGAAGTATAAAACCTTCAGGTTGCTCCATATATATTACTTCATTAAGATCTCCATTTAAGAAAGCAATTTTAATATCTCTTTGATGTACATGTAATTTATGAATAGATGCTAAAGCCAAAAGTGTTTTTATGGATGTTATTCTTGCTACCGGGGCGTAAGTATCAAAATAATCAATGCCTTCTTTTTGCATTGAACCATCTGTGTTATATTTCCTTCTAAATACGTACTTACAACCTATGGGTTTTGATTCAAGAGGAAGATCAACCAAAACACATGTTTTGTTTGATAAGATTGAATCCATTTCATCATTTATTGCTTTTTTTTGAAAAGCTACATCCCTTGACGACATAACTTCTTTAAATGTTTTTGGATCATCTTCAACGTTTAGTAAAATAGGTATCTTTTTACACATTGTTGTTATACTTCCTTCCACAAGGAATGCTAACGCTTGTGAGTTAATGAAATCTGGATCTAAGTGCTTTCTTTTTATGGCTCTTTGACTTTTTCTTGGCTTAATTTGAGTATCATCTCTTTTTCTTTTTCTGGATGTATTATGAGAAGTCATATCACTTTGGTCACAACTTGGAATTAAGACATTTTGTTCACAATCTTTATTATTAGAGTTATACATAATTATTTTCAATAAATTTAACATGTATAGACTCTACAATAATATTTGATTGTAAATCTAAAATTCTATATGCTTCAAAATGTTGGGCACAGCCAACAAAAATGCCTTTTATTGCTTTGGGTCTAAACTTTGTTCTTTGTGGTTCAAGAACTTTATAAAAAGCCAAGCACCCCCACACTTTAAGATATTCCAAATTTGGTTTTCTTCCATTCCAAAGTTCATAAGGTGAGACCTTAATACTCTTGGAAGGAACTTTACTCAGTATATGATATGCCGTTAATAAGGCTTCACCCTATAAATCGTGCGATAGATGTGCATTCAATAACATAACATTTGTCTTATCAACCAAAGTTTTATTTTTTCTTTTAGTTAATCCATTTTGTTGTGGTGAATAAGGAGCACTTTTTTGATGTATCAAACCATTTTCTTCACAAAATTATCAAATTCTATAGGAATATATTCTCCTCCTTTATCACTTCTTAGAATTTTGATTTTTCTACCTTTTTGGTTTTCCACAACAGATTTATATTCTTTAAATTTCTAAAAAGCTTTATCTTTTGTTTTAATTAAATAGACATAAGTGAATCTAAAATAATCATCTATAAAAGTTATAAAATATCTTTTTTCTCCTCTAGTTAATTTTCCATTTAATTCACATATATCAGAATGCACAATATCTAATAATTGGGAGTTTCTTTTTACCTACGAAAAGGTTTCTTTGTCATTTTTGCTTGTATACATATTTCACATTTCTCTAAGTTCTCATGTTTACATGCAATATAACCATATTTAGACATAAATCTCATGGAATCAAAATTTAAATGTCCTAGTCTAGCATGCCATAATAAAGAATTAGACTCAATCGTATAAGCAGAAATTATATTTATTTCATCAATACTGAACTTGTACATGCCATTACAAAAGTATCATTTTTCTACAAATAGGTCATCTTTGGATACTATTACATTATCAAATTCTATTACAATTATAAAACCTTTCTTTGCAAGCAAACTAGCAGAAACTAAATTCTTTCGAATTTCAAGAACATGGAATACATTGAGTAATGTCAGCTTTTGTCCAGAAGTGAAATTCAACTCAACAGTCCTTGTTCCTTCAACTTTGGTTGTAACATGATTTCCCATCAAAACATATTCTGATTTACTAGCTTTCATGTGTGTCTTGAACAAGTTTCTGTCATTGCATACATGAATTGTAGCACTAGAATCTAGCCACCAATCTTTACTTTTATTGGAATCAACAACCACATTCAATTCTATTACCATTCTAAGATTCATTGTAGAAATCATGGCAACCAATTCATTGACAGCCTTTTCTATTATGTTTGCTTTTTCAGGATTTTCAAAACCAAAATTCTTTCCTACCTTCCTTAATCTGCACTCACTAATCATATCGCATTTTTTTCCACAATGGAAACATTTTATATTTTTCTTATCTTTTTTCTTCAAGGCCTGTCTCGAAACTTTTAGTGCAGATGACTTGAATTTCGTAAAATTCTTTCCAAAATTTTTAGAATTCCGACTCACAAGATTCACCTTCGAATCAAAAGGTTGAAATAGTGTATCACGAGCACGTGTTTCACATTCTATTTGCGTCTGAGTCATGAATTATTCTATTGATAGAGACTCCATAGAATGCAGAACCTTTTTTCTATAATTATTCCAGGATTGAGGCAGTTTAGAAAGAATTGCACCTATTTGTAGCGCATCAGGAACCTTAACCTCAAGGTCTTTTAGTTTTGAACTAAAATTTGTAAATCATGTACTTGGTCCATGATAGGCAGATTGTCACTTATCTTGAACTTGAAATATTTTAAAGATAAAAGTTTGTCAGTACCTTTTTTTTGTTTTTATAGGTAGTCTCCAAGGCTTCCCAAATTTCCTTTGGAGTTTTCAGATTGGAGTAAAGATCATATAGACGATCTGTCAAAGTATTTAGGATGTGTCCATGACATATCAATTCATCTTCTTCACCTTTTTTCCTTTCTACCTTTTGTGCATCAGAGTCTTCAACAGTCGGTTCTGGAAGTGTAGTAAGAGTTGGATCTAAAACATAATAAACCTTCAAGGCTATGAGCAAAAACACCATCTTATCTCTCCAACGGGTGAAATTGGTTCCATCAAACCGATCAAGTTTGATGAATTCTTGATTCATAAGTTGAAATTTTGAATTTGAAGTAGACTTCATTGAAAACAACTCTTTAAAATTGTTAGAAAATTATTAGAAGAAGAAAAGAGAAGAAAGTAAGGCTTGAGGCGTGCTGTAACACACTTTCTTTAAAAAGTTGTTGCCTACTATGGGGATTTACAGACAAGGACTCTCCAGGATACAACAAGCCTTTTTTGTAGAATGCTTTCAATGAATTCTGGCTTGGAAGTACGTTCTTTTTATAGATAGTGAGAAGTTGTGTTTATTGTCTTTCAATAGATGCATCTTTTTTACTTTCAACAGATGTGTTTGTACTGTTTTTACAGATGTGTCTGTTGCATTTCAGCAGACGTATTTACAACTTTCAATAGTTGTGTTTGTTGTAAATACTTATTTTTTATTTAAGAGTTATATTTATTCTTAAACAGTCACATCTGAATAATTATCTTTCAATAAATATTACAAACTATTCAACAAGGAGTATACTACTTTGCTTAATTTTTAATCTAACTAATTATTCACTAACTAATCAAGTTGTCGGATTCTTGTTTTATATTAGGATTTTATAGTGAAAAAATTTATTATTATTTTGTTAAGAATTAAATTTATTTTTATATTTATTCGTAGATTCAAAATTTATCACAACTTCTAACTGCATAGGTGGTGGGTCACCCTTTTCAAATCCAACAATATGTTTTCTTTTGTTAAGCCACGAGATGTACCAATCTCCAGTTCTGTTTTGGTAATTTTCGATAACAATGGATCTGTTTTTCAACATTGATTTGGACAAAGCTTTTTTCTTTTTATAACAATATAAGGCAGCCAGCATGGTACACTAGAATTATGTCATATACTTGATACAAAACTAAGTGGGCAGAACAATGAGAGAATAATTACAAGTCACAGACAACTTAAAATTTACTTTGCTTAATTATATAATACATTATTTAATGTCTTAACTATTTCTATAAATACTATTTTTTTAATTGGGGGAGGGGTGATTATTACAAGTCACAGACAACTTAAAATTTAATTTTCTTACTTATGTAATGCATTATTTAATCTTTTAACTACTTTGATAAATGCTATTCTTTTTTTTTTAATTGAGAGAGGAGGGATTCGAACCCTGCTCTAAACAGAGAGATCATGTATCAACCAATAAGTCAAATACTCATACAAATGCTACTTAATTTTTAGATTGATAACAAAAAAATTAAAAATCAGGTAACATATTAAATTGTTTCTAATGCAATTACCATATTAGACATTTTTTTAAAGTAAAAATATTAAATATGATATCAACTTCTTGATTAAAGTTTAATAAATGGCTGTCTAAAGTTTTTAAACAAAAATGATATTGAGAATTTCTAAGTTGCATACACAATAATGGTGGCCAGAAGCTTAAGCACAACCCTTTTGCTGACTTTTTACACCACCAAATTTATAAAGCAATAAGAACAATTCATAAGGATGAATGTCACTTGTGAGATTTCACTTAGACATCAAAAGGGTGGAAGTTTGGGGCTAAGTGTGTATTACTACATGTGTATTACAATAAGTTTTACTCGACCTCAACAAAAATTATGTAATAATGCATGATCAATTCTTCTTGATTGTTGAGGTGATCATTTTATATTCTTCAATAAGCAGCCTAAGTAAAAAGTTTCAGCCCGTTTGCAACTTGATCATGGAGGTCCAATAGGGGGCGACACGTTGTCTCTTCAAGATTATGACTTAACGTCGAATTGTTCAAGAGTGATTTAATGGCTGGCGACTAGTATCTGTCTTGCTACAAAGCCTTTTTTTTTTCTTTTCATATTAATGCCTTTGTACACTTAGCCAATAAATAGGACAACAAATCATCTTACTTTTGAAAAAAACTTAATCTCATAATTCTTAATTAAGTACAAAACGATACATAATTAATTCGACCACAATTCGTTTGATGAGTTAGTGTTTATAATGGTTATTATATATGATTATAATAATTTTTATTTTGTGGGTATAATCTCATAAATATAAAATTAAGATTAATCTTTTGTTTTGAACACCCAATAGCAAATGGTCAAATCAACGAAGTCGGAGTTAAAGTAAGCTAATCAAGGAATAAACCCAATTTGAAGAAAAGTGAATCCTAATAAAATTGTTAGCATTTCTTGATGAGCCACTAATTAAGCTAGCCTTGATGATTTTGCAGCAACCATGACCCAGCGACCATGCAAGTAATGAATTTATACAAGTTGACAGACCAAACAAATCGGCCGCCTTCGAAGCTTTTATGTAATTTGGCAAGTTGACAAGCCATGCCACCTGGCTAATACCTCTCCAGACTTGAAGAATTCAAAGTCTTGAGCCTATAACGGCTGAAACTGACAAAAAGAGAAAATCAAAATACAAACAAAATCATTTGTAATTTCCTCAAATGAGTCTCTAGCCGTTGTCCTTGTTGGTTATAACTTCGATTGATTAAGAATTAAACTACATTTTTACTTCCAAAAAGTACACTCACTTGACAAATCCTTCCCTTCTGTGTGACTTAAGGCCATGTGCTTGATTTTCGCGACCAAAAACCTGCATTAAAAATCCAAGTTAATAAAAAACATGCATGAACAACATTAATTAAAAAAACACAAAACGAGTCTTTGATGTCATTATTAATTTAATTAATTAATAATGTCTTTCTAGTAATTGAGATTATGTAGGAGAAAATATTGTCATCACGCCATTAATAAAGGAAGCAGGTAAGAAGGAAGATGGTACACAACTTGGAATTCCTATAAACAAGTTCATCTTCATCAAGATTATTATAATTCTCGTATTTCTTTCTGAGCTTTTAGAGTGTTTTCTTTTATGGTGGAGGAAGATGAAGTTTGGGAAAGAGTGTGCAGAACAAATGGTGCAAGAATGGCAGGAAGCATACATGGATTACGGTAATCTCAAGTCAATATTGAAAGATATATTAAGGTTCAAGCAACTGAACAAGGCACCATCGCCAATGGCAGCAACAACAAAAGGGTCATTGAAGAGAAGGGTATCGCTCTACAGGACATTTAGTAGACTAACAAGCCGATATAGATCAGGTTCTCCAATGAAGAATAATGAAGATGAACTGATATTAGTAAGTGCGATGCAAGAAGGAGGGAGAGAGCGGGATTACCAGACCATGTTTCTTATGTCAGGCGAAGAAGGAGGAGAGTACGAGCTACTTTTCTTCAAGAGGCTTGATGATGAATTTAACAAGGTGATTAAGTTTTACAAGAAGAAAGTTGAGGAAGTGATGGTGGAGGCTGATGAGTTGAGTAAGCAAATGAATGCCTTGATTGCTCTTAGGATTAAAGTTGACAATCCAGTTGTTGGAGGAGCTGATATGGTGAATCTTGTTGCTAATGAATTTTCTTCAAATTCTTCATTAGTTCTTCATCCCACCAATGGTGGAAAGCAAGGAGAATCAGGGTTCTGCTGAATTCAGAAAGTCCAGTTTCCTGCAATTTTTCTCTTTTTTTTTTTTTTTAATTCTAATATAATCTGGGAGTTCCAATTTTGGGGTTATGTCCAAAAAGTCCTTCAAGTTTTCTGAAGTTTTCAATCTGCCTTTTTGTTTGTGTAGTATGGACAAGGGTGGGTGTCATCCAAGAAGTTGAGATGAGCAGTGAAGGAATATCAGAAGAAGAAATTAAGGAAGACAATGATAGAGATAAACTCAATGGAGCAGAAGCTAATATTCAAGGATTTAGACCAGCTCCATTAGACGTCTTGGATCATGTAAAGATCAATTGTCAGCCTGAAACTCCTCTATCAACTCTCAAAGGCGTTATCAAAAGCTCAAAATCGGACTTATCATTCAGCAGGCAAGAGCTAAGGAAAGGAGAGGAGAAAATAACTCAAGCTTTTGTAGAATTCTACAGAAAGCTCCGACTTTTGAAAACCTACTGGTAACATTGCTTCATCCTTTAGAACTATAAGCAAATGAAAAAATTTTGGGCTTTATTGTTGATCATATTTGTACTGGATTTATCAGCTTCCTGAATCAACTGGCATTTTTCAAGATCATGAAGAAATATGACAAGGTCTGTCCTTTTAACTTCATCATGATTAATTAAAATCACTAGGTTCTTGGTTCATTTGTACTAATTTAATATGCCAGTGCAGATCACATCGCGGAATGCATCAAAGGCTTACTTACAGATGGTGGATGAATCTTATCCTAGCAGCTCTGATGAGGTTAGATATAGCTAGTTGAACTCTATTTTTGCGAGTTGAATTGACTACCCTTTGTCACTGACTTTGCTCTTCCTTACTACTCTCTTCTGTTTTGACAGGTTGGTAAGCTTATGGAAAGGGTGGAGGCCACCAATGTTAAACATTTTGCTAATGGAAATCACAGAAAAGGAATGGAAAACTCTAAGACCACAAGTTAAAAAGGAAAGACATAGAATTGCATTTCTATATGGTAAGACTGTCTCATTTTAAAGCATCTGTTAGAACAAATTCTTTGTATTGTGGTAGAATTTTGAGGTTACTGTGAAATAGTTAGGAAAAAAATCACACTGTCCTATTACTACATCAAGCACACTTGATTAAAGTCATGTTTTTGTGTGTGAAAAAAGGCGTCTTAGAGCATTTCAGTCTCCATCCCATTTCGTTGTTTTGAACTGACTATTTCACAAATTTTCTTCACTTGCAGGCTTCTTCTCTGGCTGCTCCATTGCACTTGTAGTGTCCATTATTGTGAATATACATGCAAGAGATCTTCTTAGGACTTAGGGACGTCATCAGTACGTGGTCAACATATTTCTGCTTTACAGGTCAAAGTCACTCAAAATGTAAATTTCCTTCAACATTCTTGATTCTTAGCAATTTTTGAGGCAGTTGTTTAGTTTCTTGAAACAATCTTCTTGGTTTTTCCTATCCTTCTGAAATTAAAGGACTCCTACTGAATTCAGTATTATACTAATGATTATGCTTAATCATTTTGCAGCCTGTTTATTTACATTGGCCTGCACATGCTCATGTACTCCGGAAACATATTCTCTTGGAAGCGTTATCAGGTCAACTTTTCATTTATATTTGGTTTCAAGCAAAGAACAGAGTTAGGCTATAGAGAAGTACTTCTTAGCACCGCGCTTTCTCTGCTTGCATTAGCTGGTGCCATTTCACATTTGGATATGGAGATCGACCCCAGAACAAAAAGTTTCACAGTTTTAACTGAACTAATCCCCTTGGTCCTGCTCCTTGTAAGTCCTATCTAGAATACATTGTCCCTACTGAAATTTCTTATTTTGATGCTATTTCAAGACGAGCATCTGATTGAAAAATTTTCCCTGACCTGCTTGCTGGTGCACCTATATTGCAGGCCGTTCTTTCAATAATGTTCTGCCCTTTCAATATCATATACCGTTCAAGTCGATTCTTTCTTATCAAATGTGCATTTTACTCTGTTTGTGCACCTCTTGACAAGGTAGCAAGACTAAAAGAATAAATTTCTATTTACTGATATATGAGTAATGTAATGTAATATGAGAAGTTCATCTTTATTTTCACCTTGTAGGTCTCCCTCCTAGATTTCTTCTTGGCAGATCAACTTACTAGCCAGGTTTGATATTCAGGTCAACGTCTATAGAACACTATAACTCCAAACTGGTTTGTTTGTTGATCAATATCCATTATATTTCATATCAGGTGCAAGCATTTAGAAGTTTGGAATTCTACATTTGATACTATGGTTGGGGAGACTTTAGAAAGAGATTGAACAAGTGCGAGGAGAATGAAGTCTATAGGGTGTTTTACGTAGTAGTAGCCATTATTCCTTACTGGTTCCGTTCCCTTCAGGTAATGGTAACAACCCACATATCTTGTACAGCAATGACAATGTAATCATTTTACTATTTCAAATTGCATGCCAATTTCATTTCTGGATTTTCTCTAATGTTGTATGTTATCTTTTATCTTCTAGTGCCTTAGACGTTTGTTTGAAGAAAAACGTGCAGCAAATGGTCTTAATGGTCTGAAATAGTTGTCAACAATCGCTGCGGTTACCGTAAGGACAATTTATCAGCTCCAAAAGTAGAAAACTACAGCCTGGCTGGTCTTGGCTGCAGCAACTTCTGGTATTGCAACAATAGCTAATACATATTGGGACATTGTCATCGACTGGGGTCTCCTTAGAAGAAATTCAAGAAACTCTTGGCTGAGAAATAAACTTATTGTACCACACAAAGGTGTTTATTTTGTAGCCATGGTAAGAAAACATGCTCTCATGATATTTATATCATTCGTTTTCCTTTTGGATGGAGATGAGATTGTTGGGGTGTCAACATTTTGAAAGATTTGACCTTCCTTGATTGGTGTAATAACTTCCTAACTAAAAATATATTTGGGTAAATTACAGGTATTGACCTTCCTTGATTGGTGTAATAACTTCCTAACTAAAAATATATTTGGGTAAATTGCAGGTATTGAAATGTCTATTAAGACTTGCTTGGATGCAGCAAGTGTTGGGTATTCAAAGTGTACCTTTCGTGCATAATACAGTCTTAATTGCAGTTGTTGCTAGCTTGGAGATCATTTTCCGTGGCATTTGGAATTTCTTCAGGTAACTTTAAACTATTCTAGTTAGTTCTCACTTCTCTCACTCAATTAATGTTCGTAGGATTTAACCTTTTAGAATCAAGCTGGTAAAAACCTTTGAAAGTTGAAGTGTGGAGGTAACAGCTTCAGTCATTACACAGTGGGCAATGCCACCAAAAGAGAAGGAACCAAAGAGATCCAATGGTCCAAAGAGACCTTGGTGAATGTGCATCACAGTCTTCAAGAGAACATAATTCAAATTAAAGAGGAGAGAACTAGGGGGTAAATGGATGGTGATTGCAATCATAATAATATTGAGTTGGAGTGTGCAGGTGGACTTGTGATTACAGACATGACAATCTCTCCAAAAGAAAGTAAGGATTTGAGCTCCAGGCAAGTAACAGGGTTGGTGGGTCCAAAGGAAATGGTGGTTAAGGAGGGAGATGGAGTGGGTTTGATCTCTAAACATAAAAAGTCAATAATTAATGATGGGTTTCCTTATGGGCTGAACAATGAAGCGTAGGGAACTGGAGTGAGCCCAAGAAAGACAAATAAATATTGAGTTGTAAGGATGGAAATTTAGGCCACGTTTGGGTCATGAGCTCCTTGGAGAGATGTTGGGAATTTGGGTCCACTAGCAAACAAAATAAAGTCCCAAGGCTGATTACTGGCTCATTTAAGTTGAAGAGTGCAACTTGCTTCAATGGTCCATAGGTGGCTAACGTGGGGACTGGTTGTGTGAAAATAGAGCCAAACCAGGTGGAAGTTGGGAAGGGTCTGCCCCCTTTAGACACAGGAAAAAGAACAATTATGAAAGGCAAGGAGGGGAACAGGGAAAGCGATTGCAGAGTTGATATTTCCACGGGTGAGTCAGGTATGCCATTGGTGGAATTGGTCACCAAAAGGAAAACAAAAAAAAAAAGGCTCAAAAAAGGTGCGACGAAGGTAAAGTAAGAAAATATGAGTACTTGGGTAAATCATTGGAAAGAATGGGTGTTGGGAAAATGGGTCTACAAAAAAATATAAGGAAAAGGAAGAAGGCAACTAGGAATGGAGTGTTAGATTTGGAAACTGGCCTTACATATGGGGAATCTTTCTCCAAAGGGAGCAGTCGTGTTAGGCAGCCAAAAAGTAGAATAGGTAGAGACAATGACGAGCATCAAGCCATAACCGATATGGAAAGTTCTACCGGGGAACTTGTCTTAACGGATTCACAGTTGAGGATTGAAGAAATAGTTGAGAAAGATGGTAAGGCTCAGAAAAGGAGAAATAGTATGAGAGACACGATTAATGAGGTGAGTCTTAGGGAAAACAACGAGGTTCGGCATGAATCTTCAACTTTGGAGGTCAGGAATTGTATAATCAGGAGGGAAGCAAAGATTACATTTGAGGCAGCAAACAAATTGGGTCTATAATTTCTTTTTAATAAAGGCTCTTTCACTGACGAGTTTGCGAGGCTAGAAGTAGAGATGCAAGAGGAAACGGTGGTCTTAGGCGCGATTCCAAGTATAGGTATGTGGGTGAATATTCTTTTTTTCGTGAAGTTAATCACTTGGAATGTAAGAGGGTTGTATAGAAACGAAAAACGAAGAGCAGTTAGAAAATTGTTGAATAGAGCCAAGCTGAATGTGGTTATGCTTTAAGAGACAAAGTTAAAAAAGATCGAGGCTAAGATTATCAACGTAATTGGTGGAAGAGGGAAGTTCAAAAGTATGTACAGGGAGTCTGATGGGCGTCAGGGGGCATCATCACCCTCTGGCAAGAAGAATTTTTTGATGTTGATAACGCATTTATATGTAAGAATTTTATTCTGATTGAGGGCAGAGTTAGGGAGGGAAATTGGAAATGTGGTTTTGGCAATGTTTATGCACTAACTGATGATAATGCTAAGATTGAGCTATGAGAGGACTTGGCGAGAAGGTTAATTGAATCTGACTATCTTTAGTGCCTTGTTGGCGATTTTAATGTAGTGTTGAGAGTAGACGAAAGGGTAGATATTGCTACTAACGAAAGAGAGATGGAGTGGTTCTTGCAATTCGTCAATTAGGTTGGATTGGTTGATCTCCCACTTGGAGGCAACAAATTTAATTGGTGTAATACTGTGAGGAAGTTATTTTCAGTAGACTGGATAGATTCTTGTTACATGATGATGTGATTAGGAGGTTTCAAAATATTCGACAGTGGTGCATGTCTTCATCGCTTTTAGATCACAACCCAGTCCTCTTAGGAGTGAATGATGTTGATTGGGGCTCTAAGCCATTTCGTTTCTTCAATCGTTGGATGGAGGAGGAGGGCTTCTAGGAGGTTTTTAGAGAGGCTTGGGTTGAGAGTAACAGTAGACTCGGCGAAAAGGGAGCAATTTGGTAGTGATTGAGGCTCACCAAACCAGAAATAAAGAAATGGCAGTCATCTAAATGGGCCAAGCTCAGTTTAAGATTAAGGATCTTGAAGAGGAGATACAGGGGAAATTACAAGAGTGGCAGAATAGCAGCATGAACTGCAGCTTTAGGGAGAAGATCATTAAAATGAGAGCTAATCTATGGTCACTATATAGAGTGGAAGAAAGGTCATGGCATCAAAAATTAAGAATTAAATGGTTTTTGGAAGAGGATAAAAATTCCAAGTTCTTTCATGCCGTCACTTCTGCTTGAAGAAAGAGGAATTTTATTGATAAAATTCATATTAAGGACATTGTCATTGTTGATCTCATAACCATCAAAGAAGAGGTGGCTCGACATTTTGAGAAACTTACGGCCAAAGACCGATGATTACTTTTAGAGATTGGGAGTTGGATCTTAGAACGTTTAATGAGCACTCAATGGGTGCTTTAGAGATGTAGTTCTCTGAAGAGGAGGTTAGGGATGCGATTTTCAGTTGTGATGGAAATAAAGCCCCAAGGCCCCGATGAGTTCAACTTCAATTTTTTTAAATTTCAATGGCCTATCATTAAGAGTGAAGTTATGGCGTTTATGCAGAAATTTTATGACACGGATAGCTTTGATGAAAGGATTAACTCTTCGTTTATTACGTTTATTCCTAAGTGTAATAATCCTAGAGCACTGAATGAGTATTGTCCTATAAGCTGAGTAGGAAGTGTTTATAAAGTGGTGGCCAAGGTCCTTTCTAACAAGTTGAGAAAAGTGACAGAGAAAGTGGTTGGTCCTAACCAGTTTGCTTTCATCCAAGGTAGACAAATCACGGATTGTGCCTTGATCACTAATGAATTGGTAGATTGTCTCAAAAAGAGTAGAGAATGAGGTGTCTTCTTCAAAGTCGATTTTGAGAAAGCCTTCGATAGTGTGGTCTAGAACTTTCTTGATTTTGTTATGAGGAAAATGAAGTTTGGAGAACGATGGAGAAGTTGGATCTGCTCTTGTATCACAACAGTTGTGATGTCAATGCTGGTTAATGGTTCCCCATCTAGACTAGTTAAAATGAGAAGAAGGCTTAGACAAGGATGTCTGTTACCTCCCTTCCTCTTCAACCTCGTGGTGGAAGCTTTTAGTGCCCTCATGAACAAAACCGTGGCTATTGGTTTGTGTAAAGGCATTGAGATTGGTAACAATGGATTGGCTATATCTCACCTTCAATATGCAGATGATACCATGATTTTCAGCAAATTGGATATTAAGAGTATCTTTAATATTAAAATGGTGTTGAGGTGCTTCCAAGTTATCTTCGGGTTGAGAATTAATTTTTACAAAAGTAGCTTGTATGGTGTCAAAGTGGACGGTATTGTGGATTCATGGGCTAACAGAATTCCTTGCATCGTTAGGTCAATACCGACATCTTATCTGGGCCTTCCCCTTGGTGCAAGATCTCACTTAAAAAGTATTTGACGCCCAGTTATTGAAAAGTTTGAAGTAAGGCTTGTTGAGTGAAAATCTCATCTTCTCTCAATTGAAGGGAGAATCACCTTGATTTAGTCGGTCCTTGAGAGTCTCCCAATGTATTTCATGTCTTTATTTGAGATGCCACAAGAAGTCAAGGCGGAACTGGACAGAATTCAGCTAAGGTTCTTGTGGAGTGGCACAATTGAAAGGTGATGTATTCATTGGGTGGATTAGGACTCGATATGCAACTTCAAAGATTGTGGGGGACTTGGGTTCATGGATCTTTGGCCAAAAAACAGAGCTCTGCTAAATAAATAGATTTAGAGATATGGTAGAGAGAATGACTGTCTACGAAGGAAGTCATCATCGCTAAAACAGGGGGGGGGGGGATAATTTGAGCCTTATTCCTTCTAACTTAGGGGGGAGTCATTCCTCCACTATATGGAGGAACATTATTTGTCCACTAACCCTTTCAGAGAATTTATTTTCTTTGTTGTGTGCAGGTATGGAATATGTAGTTGGAAATGGCGCCAACATTAGTTTTTGGGATGATGAGTGGATCGAAGGTATTACACTCCGCATTGCCTTTCTTTGGTTTTTTGCCCTCGCCATCAACAAATCTGGCAAAGTTTGTGAATTAGGATCGTGGGTGAACAGTGTATGGCAATGGGAAGTGAACCTAAGGAGAAGAATTTTTGATTGGGAAACTAATTCTTGGAAGTTGTTTAAAGACTGCCTTAATAGCATTATCTTTGACCAAGAGATGAATGATAAATTGATATGGAAATTCACACCAAGTGGAAGCTATACACCAAATTCCTTCTGTAGACTGGCTTTACATAATAATAAGGCACCTATTGATCTCTGGCAAAGCGTGCGAGCTGGGCTTGCTCCTCCTAAAGTGGAGGTGTTTGTATGGCAAGTGATCAAAAAAAGAGTGGTGGTGAAGGAGGAACTCGCCAAGAGGAATTTAATGCAGAGGGATTTGGCCTTATGCATGCTGTGTAACGTGGAAATTGAATTGGTAGGCCACCTCTTATTTACTTGTACTGAATCTTGGAAAGTTTGGTGCTCATGGTTTGAAGATGGGGGAATTAAAGGATGCATGCCAAGGGAACCAGCTGACTTTTTTATGGCTTGGAACGCTTGCCATGTTGAAGTTAATAGGAAAAAAATTTGGAGAATGTCTTTTTTTACCATCATTTGGTTGATTTGGCTCTTTATAAATGAAATGGTATTTGATGGGGTAGGCTAAGACTTTTTGAAAATTCTGAACATCATTCAGACTAGGGTGGCTAAGTGGGCGAAATCTAGATGGCCTAATGAGATTCATACTATCACAGATATTGCTAGATCCCCTTTGAATTATCTGGCTACTGACAGGAGAAAAGCCCTTAAAATTTCAACTAAATGGGAATGTCCACCAGCAGGATGGTTCAAGTTCAACACGGATGGGGCTGCTAGAGGATGCCCAAGTTATTTAGGAATTGGAGGGATATTGAGAGATGACACGGGGGCTGTTAAAGCAGTTTTATCCAAGAAAGCAGGGTGGGGGATACGAACCTAGCTGAAGTTTTGGTTATTCGAGAGGCAATATTGATCTTTGTTGCTTCTGCTTTGGTGTCTTCAGGTGGCATCATCATAAAATGTGACTCCAAGAACGCCATTACTTGGATTGACAATCTAGATTCCTCACCTTGGTATTTGAGGCAATTGATCCTAAAAATCAAAACCCTTCAAAAACAAGCTCTTGGTTGGTAGATCACTTATATCCTAAGGTCAGGAAATGATAGAGCTGATAACCTGGCCAAGTCAGGTGTGGATAGATCCAATGACTCACTGTGCGTTTACCCTTAACTTCTTAACACCATGGTGACAAAAAATGAGAAGTCAAGAGGAATTTTGTCCCTTGAATGGTTTTAGGAGAAGTAAGAACAAGAAACAGGCCATAAGACATGTTTCTCAGCCTTACTTGTTCTTTTGGGATGGTGTTTGTGGTTTACTATTTTGAGTTTGTTGTTTGCCTTGCTAAGATTTATGTTGTTGTTCTAAGAAGGTTATCTATTGATAATTGTCTTGTTGATTGTTCTGAGTCTGATAGCAGGGTGGTGGACTCTTGTTCTCTGTATAGTATAATAGGTTGCTATCATGGCTATTTTTTTTGTAAGCCATCCTAGGACTATTTTAATTGGAGGAACACCAGTTGATAAGTGTCTGTTTTTGTAAGTAATAGTTCTATATAATGAAATGACCCTCTTTAATCTTAAAAAAAAAAAACCTTTGAAAGTTGCCCACCAAGCCAACTAAAATAGTTTTCCAAAGTCCATAGGAGATCTATTTGACCTTAGAGTTACTTTCAAGCATGTCCAAGCAAACTGATAAATGCTTGCCAACATTTAGGTAGAAATGGACATTTGTGGTTTCATGTTTACATAGATTGCCATACCTAACATTGCTCACCATCATCAACCTTGTGTTTTTGATGAAATCATGGCTCTGAAATGTTATAAAATTTAAACTCTTTGTTAGAACTAACAGAAATTTGATTCTTAACTGATCAGGTTGGAGAATGAGCATTTGAACAATGAGGGCAAGTACCGAGCATTTAAATCAGTACCCTTACCTTTTTACTATGACTACAATGGAGACAAGAGTATATAATATAAAAACACATCGTGCAAGAGAAATGATATGAGATTTTTTTTTTTTTTTACAAGTTCAATGAAAATTTCATTGTAGATTGCATTTACTTGCTATCTACATGCAAAACACAACAATTTGTGACGACCCAAGTCCTATTAAGTTGTAATACTTGCATGGTTGCTGTAGCACGTGAATGCTTTCAAATTAACTTAGCTTTCTTTATTTTTATCAGTTTGCTTTTTTGTACTAGTTTTAGAGTTAATACCATCTTTGTGCTGTTCCATTACGTGTAAGGTTGCATGTAAACTTGTTTTACACTTATTAAGCATGGTTACAAGTGTATTTCATGTACAACAGAGTATATAACCTCTATGTTATCTTAATGAAAATATAATGACTCTATATTCAATCTTTTTTTATTTTCTACTTCATATCCTCTGTTACTTACATTAACATGGTATCATAGCATTCTTAGGATCTTATTGGACCTGAGAATACTAAGAATCTTTCTTCCTTTATTGTTGATTCATCTCTTGACATTTCTAGCATCTCTTCACCTTCAACTTCTCATATATCTCCACCTACATTTGATGGCAAAAATTATCAAGTTTGGGCTATCAAAATGGAGGCTTTTCTCAAAGGTTATGACCTTTGGACAACCATTGAAACTAAAGAAGAACCTGTTACTTTGAGAGACAATGCAACCATAAATCAGATCAAACAATATTCTGAAGAAGTAACAAAATGATACAGAGCTTTGTCTTTCATTCAAGCTGTTATGTTTGAAAAGATCTTTAGTAGGATCATGAGTTGTAAAACTACAAAGAAAGCATGAACTAAGCTTGAGGAAGATTATCTTGGTACAACAAAAACCAGGCAAATGTAGGCTCAGAACCTTCGAAGAGAGTTTGAGTTGATCAGGATGAAAGAATCACAAACTATAAAAGATTATATAGATCATGTTAGTCATTTGGTGAATCAAATGAGGCTGCTTGAGATGATTTACCAAAAGCTAGAGTTGTTCCAAAAATTCTCATCAGCTTACCTGAAAGATTTGAAGCAACAGTTACATCTTTATAACAAACTAAAGACTTGTCACAGCTCATAGTGTCAAAACTGGTCAGTGCACTTCTAGCCACTAAGTAAAGAATATCATCTCGACTAGAAGCAAATGTGAAGAATGCTTTGTTTGCTTCAAGCAAAGGGAAATCTAATGTAGAGGCACATGGTAAGAAGATGACTAAAGATAAACTGCAAAAGAAATCTTCCCATGCAGGTCAATCTTCAACCAAGAAAGGTAAGTTCAAAGTTTGTAGTTACTTCAAGAAAAGAAACCATTCAGAAGATCATTGCTAGTTCAAATAAGATGCAAAGTGTCAAGCTTGTAATGAATTGGGCCATGTCAAGAAAGCATGTAAGAATAAGTCCTTTGTTACTAATAAAGCACTTCAAACAGTTGAAGCTTCTACTAATCTTAAAGAGAATCTATTTATGGCCCTAGAAAACACAAAAAATGAAATTGATAATCAGGATTAGTTATTGGACAATGGGAGTTCTAATCATGTTACACCAACTGAAGCTGACTTTGTCAGCTTAGATAAAAACTACTAGTCAATGGTTAAAATAGGAAATAGAGTTTATCTTCCTGTTGTTGGCACAAGTACAGTTTGAGTCCATACTTCCACAAGTCCCAAGTATATTTCTGAAGTCCTATTAGTATTTACACTTACCTCTAATCTATTGAGTGTTGGACAGCTAGTTGAAAACAATTATGCACTTTTGTTTAAGGATAATGCTTATGTTATATTTGATGCTTTTGGTTCTTCTTTGATGACCATACTTGTGCGTAAAAGGTGCTTCACTATGACTGCTGATGAGCTATGTCTGCAAGCAAGAAATTTAGATTCAAATCTAACAAATTTATGGCACAAATAACTTGGTCATTTCAACTAAAGATGGCTCAAACAGGTCAGTGCTTCTAGTTCTTTGAGAAACTTACCTAAGTTGATTGATGAAGGCTCAGTTTACAGTGCATGTTAGTATGGTAAGCTTTCAAGAAAGCCTTTTCCATCTACAAGTAGTAGTAAAGCTATAGCTAAGCTTGATTTGGTCCATTCAAATGTTGTTGGACTAATGAAAGTAGAATCTTAGAATGGCAACGGATATTATCTTATTTTTGTTGATGACAGAACACGATGGTGCTGGATATACTTTATGAAAGCTTAGTCTGAAGTCTTTGAGTAATTTCAGAGATTCAAAGCTAAGGTGGAAGTTGAAACAAGCTTCAAAATCAAGGTTCTCAGAATAGACAATGGAGGAGAATATATCTCCAAATATTTTAATGATTTATTTGCAGTTGCAGGTATTTGTCATCAATTCTCTACACCTTATTCTCCTCAACAAAATGGGGTTGGTGAAAGGAAGAATACGACTATTCTTGATATGGCCAAGACTTTGTTGTTTGAAAAGAATCTTCTAACCAAGCTTTGGGTAGAAGCTTGTAATACTGCAGTATATCCATAGAATATACTTCCTACTCAGGCACTAGGTGGTAAATTACCATATGAGGTCTGGTTTGATCAAAGACCTTCAATAGAGCATTTGAAAGTCTTTGGTTGCATTTGTTATGTCTTTGTACCAGAAGCTATGAGGGATAAATTGTAGCATAAAGCTCAAAATCCATCTTTATTGGCTATAGCACTAAGTCCAAGGCTTACAAAGCCTATTTTCCAATTTCTGGTAGAGTTGTTGTCAGTAGGAACTTGTCATTTGATGAAGCTGCAAGTTGGAATTGGAATTTGCAAGGCAGTACATAATCTCAAAGGCAAAGTTTAATTCAATCTCTTCCAGAAACTGAGGTTGATGTTGATCAGAATGTTGATGATGAGCCTGTGAGAGGAACTCGATCACTCAATGATATCCATCATAGAAGCTATGCAGCAATTGAAGAACCTTCCACTTATACAAATGCAGCTAATTATCCAGAATGGATAACTGTTATGAAAGAAGAGCTTCACATGATCAACAAAAGTGGTACATGGTCACTAGTTGATCAACCTTCAAATAGGAATATAATTGGAGTCAAATGGATTTACAAAAACAGATTGAATCCTGATAGCTCACTCAATAGACATAAAGCTCGATTGGTGGTGAAAGGTTATAGCCAACAACCTAATGCAAATTATTAGGAAACATTTGCTCTAGTTGCCAAGTATTATACAATTCGATTGTTGTTAGCCATATCAGCTGCCTTGGGATGGAAAGTTTATCATCATGATGTGAAGTCTGCTTTTCTCAATGGTTTTCTGGAAGAAGAAATTTATGTTGATCAACTAGAGGGATTTGTTGCAAAAGATGGACCAAAGAAAGTTTATAAGCTTCATAAGGCTCTGTATGGCTTGAAACAAGCTCCATGATCCTGGTATAGCAGGATTGACTCATATTTGGTTTTCAAAGGACTTACAAAAAGCAACAATGAAGCTATTTTGTATTTACTTAAGTCTAAAGATCAATCTCCATTGGTTGTTTCACTATATGTAAATGACTTAATGGTTACTGGAGGAGATGATACTTTCTTACAATTGTTCAAAAAGTAGATGCAAAGTGAATTTGAGATGTCTGATTTGGGATTGATGAGCTTCTTCCTTGTTTTATAGATTAAGCAATTTGATATAGGGATATTTTTGTCTCCATAGAAATATATCAATGAGGTTCTAAAAAGGTTTCCCATGCTCAATTGCAAATCTGTAGCTATACCATTAACAGTAAATGATAAGTTTTCATTACATAATGGAAGCAAGTTAAAGGACCCTTCTCCATTTAGAACTATGCTCTTCAAGATGAGATATCATGTATTCTATGAGCTTGTTGTCCTGGTTTATGAAAAAGCCTACACATCTTCATTTTGCTATTGAAAAACGTGTGCTGAAGTATTTAAAGGGCATTTTAGACTTTGGAATTTGTTACATCAAAAATCCAAACTTCCTTCCTTTTTACTACATACTCTGACAGTGATTAGGCTGGAAATAGAGATGATTCCAAAAGCACTTCAAGCTATGGTTTTTACTATTGAAAATGGAGTATTCTATTGGGACTCACATAAATAGTCCATTGTTGCTCAATCTACAACTGAGGCTGAGTACATATCAACTGCTTCAACTTCCAACCAAGCAATCTAGTTAAGAAAAATATTTTTTAATTTACAGTTCCCTCAGAAACATCCACCTCCACTGATGGTAGATAACAAGTTAGCTATTGCAATCACCAAGAACCCTGTTTTTCATGGCAAAGCCAAGCATATTCAAGTAAAATTCCATGCCATTAGAAATGTTGAAAAGGTAGGTAAAATTAATGTTCAGTACTGCTGTTCTAATTTGCAACTAACTGATATCATGAACAATACTTTGGGAAAGCCAAGATTTGAATACTTGAAAAGCAAATTGAATGTCCAAAATGCAAGTATTATGGAGGAATGTTAAGTTGTAGTACTTGCATGGTTGCTGCAGCACGTGAATGTTTTCAAATTAATTTAGTTTTCTTTATTTTTGTCAGTTTGCTTAGTTGTACTGGTTTTAGAGTTAATACCATCTTTGTGTTGTCCCATTACGTGTAAGGTTGCATGTAAACTTGTTTTACACTTGTTAAGCATGGTTACAAGTGTTCTTCATTTACAACAGAGTATATAACCTTTGTGTTATCTTAATGAAAATGTAATGACTTTATATTCAATCTTTTTTCTATTTTCTGCTTCATATCCTCTGATACTTACATTAACAAGTCCAAAGACCGTGACTTTTAAAAGCATAAGCTCATGTTACTAGTAATGATGAACTTGAATTGTTATATAAATCTTAACAATGACATCCGCATCTAATGTGGGATATGGAGTATCATAATCTCACCCATTCAAATTTTCGATGTCCTCATCAAGGTCACATATCATATCACAATCAAAGCCCATTCCACAAAACCAAGATTCATCAACGTAATGTGGAAGCCCACATCAAGCTAGTGCATGATCTAATACCATTTATGTCACGCCTCAAAACCAAGATATGACATGACCATATTACTTCGAGACTAAACCCCAAAGTATTACGAAGTCTTTGTATCTAAAATTCATATAAAATATCTCAATCGAATTCATATTAACAATTATGTTATAACATATTGTTATAGATAACTATTACAATCCCAATAAAATCTCCAAGATAATCAATTAAAAACTAAAACTTAAATATCAGTTACACATAATAAGAGTTTCAACAAAGCTAACAATGTCTTGTCACTAAAGTAGACTTCTCAAATTGTTCTCTTAGCTCCCATAACTCTAACGCTCTCATTCACTAGTCATCTGTAAAACTATAAGTCAAGGAGTGAGCAGCCCACGACTCAGTAAGTATAATCACACACACCCTACTGGATCAAGCATCGTTTTCAATATAACATATAGATCATTCAAGGATATTTCAATAAATCATGCTTACAAATAGTTAAAGAATCATTATATACAAAATAAATAACATCATAGGTCCATAAATCATTGATCATCAAATGTCATTCTTAAAATATCGTTTAAGCAAATCATTTGCTCAATCTTTGAAACTCATAAAGTTTCATCATCTTAACTATGGTCACTATTATATCCCATGACAAAGACCATATCGACTAATCATTCTCATGATTGTTACCAACTATTATATCTTATTAGTTGTCACGACCCGGAACTCCCATTGGGCCAGTGACAACCGTCGCGACGTCCCGATAGGCATTCATTACCCTGAATGCCGATCAAAACCCTGCAAGGCTTAGCATCAGCTTCCGCATCTCCCCGGTGAGCGACAGTTATTAAATCTTGCATTTCAAGAAATCATAAGTCGTTTCCAAATCAAAATAATAAAATATTATTTTCTGGTTCACAGGGGCATTTTCGTCATTTTTCTTCGATAATATCGAAACTCACTAAAAACATGGTGTAAAAGCTAAATATGTTCATACATATTTTAAATCAGATAACTAAAGTATAAAATTACTTTTACAATGACACGTGGGCCCCCAACTAACCAATAAGATGTGAGTTTGTGAACCTATAATTTTGATAATGCAAGGCTAACTGAAGTCCTTGATGCAATTGGCTATCTACCAGCTATCTCGAACCTGAAATGTGGGGAATTGAGGGTGGTGAGATTATAAAATCCCAGTAAGTAAACAAACACCATCTAAACTATCTAAAAGCGAGTAAATGGAGACAATTAAAAAATAATTAACTTCAGCAAATTTTTCACATCACGAATATTCATCTCAACCAAATAATCAATATGGCTTGTGAATTACTCAAAACTTGGCTCATGCCAAATCTTGTACTCGGTGACACCTGGACCAGGGGTATCCAACCGAGTCCACCAAGGTTGTTAAAAATTCATATTTCGTATAAATCATATTTTTATTTTGAAACATAGCCGTTCCTTGACGTTGGCTGAGTCTCACTCTCACGTGGTGGTCCACATGAAGTGCACTCAAAAGGCCCACCTCATGAGATACCCTACGCGCCTCTACGACCGAGGTGAGAATATAAAGGAGTTTACCGTGCCCCTCTAATAGGCTAGCCCACGGAACCCCCCCACTACTGCAGTAGCTAATCTTTTATCTACCACCTGATTTATAAAATCTTTTTCTGCATGACATGGCAATTTATCGCAACCTAGCCTCTCAAGGCTAAATACACAGTACAAATAATTCTAACACCAAAATCAGTTTAGCCATTCATGCTCATTTATTGTCATAAGCCATTCAATTTAAAACCATAAATTTACAACACAAGCAGGCAGTCTCCAATTACTCTATTTTCAAAACCAGTATTCGATTTTCTAGAAAATTTATAAAATCATTTTATAAAATCACAATTTTTCCTAAAACATAGCAATTTATCATTTAAACCCATTTTTCATAAAATCACACAATTGTATAAAACTACTATAGATAATTAAGACGATAATAAGTTCACTCACAGTTTTTGAAAACTAAATTCGGGTACTCCAACTATTACTCATCGAGTGCGATTTCTTTGCTCTTGCCAGAGGATTCGTCACCTTGACAAATTGTACAATTAAGAGGTTTACTACTTTGGTACTAAACTAAAATAAACTAATTTATACTACTAATGCATGATATGAAGTGCAAAATGTCTAAATTTTGCCTAAACGAGATGTTAGTCTATTTCGATCTTTTACCCGATAAATCGATATATGCGTCCTTTTAAACTCCAAATTAATTTTTTTCAATTTCTATACCTCAATTGCACCCAAATTGACTTAATGTTCCTCAGTGTGGTGCAAATTATCAGTCTCGATAGCAAATTACAAAAATACCCCTAGTGAGTAAAAATTTATATTTTTGCTCCGAAAATTCTCATTATTTTTCTAGGCTCATAATTCATCATTATTCATCATAATTCCTCAAATAAACATCAAGATCAGCAGCCAATATTCTCCTAGAAAATTCAGCATAATGGGTTTCAATGGGAGAAAATTATTTCTCTTGCTTATTTTTGCTATATTTCAATATAACCTAACTAAAATCACTTAATTCAATTAAAATCAACCAAAACTCAAGCTCAAAACTCATCCATGGAGGTTTGGCCAGCATGGGTGTCCATACCCACTTTCTAATTTTGCATGGAAATGAGAAAAAAATGCATGGGTAGTGAAAATCACAAGGAAAATCAATGAAATTTACCTTTTTAATGCTTGATTTCTTGATTTCTCTTGATTTTCCCCAAATTTTTTCAGCTAGGGTTCTTATTTCTTTTCCCCCTTTTTCTCTCCTGGTTTGGACAGCTGAAGAAGATGAGAATTCTGGAATTTTGACATTTTTAAAGGCTAAAATAATATAATATTATTTTATTCATTTTTTTTTGTTTTATTAATTCCTTAAATTCTAGCCATCCATTTATTTTCAAATTTTCACCATACACTTTTCCCACACATCCATAGCTTAGATAAAATTCTCAGACTTATCCAAAGTCTTGGTGGAGTAATTTTTGAAATTTACACTTTTACCCCCGTAAAAGTCAAAAATTACATTTTTGCCCCAAAAACTGAAAAATTGCCCATAGACATATTTTTCATCCCTTATACTCATACCATTCTCCAATTTGTCAAATTTGATCTAAATTCTCTCAAAATCTCAAATTTTATCCGTGGGTGGAAAAATTACGATTTTTGCCCCTACACTCCAGAAATCACCGAAATTAAACTTTTTCACTGCCAAACCCTCAAATTATACTCCAATACTCAAATCATACTCCAATAAGTTAAATGGGGCCAAAAAAAAATCTTTTCTCAAAATTTCCATTTTGTCTTCATGTGGCAAATGACCATTTTGCCCTTGGATAGTGAAAATTTCGGTTTGACTCCAAATTGATCCTCGAACTCCGAATTACCATTTTGAGTCATCCTTGAACTGTGAAACTCTTAATTCACCTCAAAATTCCTATTTGAATTAGTTCGAGGCTTAATCGACTTAATGGTACCATTACGGGCAATATTGTCTTTTAACGATTCCTCGAACTTCCTAAACATGCAAACATTCTATTGAGCATATAAATGACGTCATAATTATTTTATAGAACAGGGTTTGACATTAGTAAAATCATGTGCTAACTATTATATCCCATTAGTAAGACCATAAAACTAGTTCTACTATCGATTATCCCACTCCCCAAGGACTATTTCGTAGCTTTTAAAACATTTTTTAAAAATGATCAAAGATTTCATTTCGTTCTTAAATTGATGCTCTTCAAATAAATAAACCAAAACATTCATAAAACAATGTTTGTCATATGTATAACTCAAATCATTCATAAATCGATTTTCCATCATATAAGTAAACCAAATCATTCATAAATCATTATTCATCATATTATTAAGCCCAAAACAAAAAATAATCATATGCTTGACCCCATTTTCATATACTGAAAATAATGAAATAAAACGTTGGATTTTTTTTTTCATGAAATATACATATATGATAGTTTCGAAACAAATAAAGTGTGTGAAGATATAGTTATCTTTCTTTGTTCTAACAAACTCGCTTCTTGCCAAAATAATTAAAAACCTAATAACAATCATTTAAACATATTGAAACAATATAACTCTCTAAAATCTATTTATCACGTGAAATTACACAAAATAACCCAAACTCTCCTAAATTAGAAATTTAGACAGCTTGCAGATCATTCATTAAAATGACCATATCTTAAGGTATGAAACTCGAAATAGAGGTTCATTTAATGCGTTGGAAACTAGATTTAATAATTTTTATAACCATATAAATGTCAACACTCAGTTCACTGTAGGAAAAGTGTAGAAAATTTTCAAAATTTCCCTTGGTGTTGTTGCTAGGCAGTTTACACTATTTTTACAAAAAAAAAAAATCATATCTTCACATAGGAAACTGGAAATCCAAATCCATTTGATTTGTTAGAAAATAGACTCATGTAACTTTTTAATCATATATAATTCAACTGATGAAACTCCATACATCATTTCATAATTAAACTCAAAGTGACTGAACAGTACATGATACTTGATTCTACAAGTAGATTATCATTTTCAATTTCAATCCAAATTCTTCTAAATCAATCAAATATTTTTTTTTGATTTAAAAGAGGGTTTTACTCACCTTATAATGATGAATCCAGCAATGACTTTTAATTTTAATTCTCCAAACTTGCTCTTGAAAATCCCCAAATCTTACCACAAAGAGAGATTTTTGTGAAATTCACTTTAAAGCATTTGTGTTCTCAACCAAATGAAAAGTGGTTGCTAAAACTTAAGTGATTTATTTATATTAACCCTGGTTTATACTCTAATAAACCCTAGCATAAGACTATGGTTTGGGCTCAATTATTTTTAATTAACTTGAAATATCTGTTTGTCACATTTTGATACAATGTAGATATATTAGCCCAAATGTCATTGGGGTTGGGATATTACACAATTAAATTTTCTTCAATAAATTTAACATTGTTTAATTTATAAGATGATGTATAAGAATAAAGCAACAAATAGTAATATTTCAAAATTAGCATTCACATATGATAGCGTTTATAAAATTAACATTGTTTAATTTAATTAGCCAACCACATATCATGGCGTTTATAAAATGCATAAAGTTAAACTCCACAACATCGCTATATCTGGCTAAGCTTGCATCAAAAACTTTGCATTTTGTGACATAATATTTTGAAGAGACCATAGGCGGCCTTTTTAAGTAATGGTGCTAAAAAATTAACCTTAATTTATTAGGTTTGTTAAAGAATAAAAAAAAATACACTGAAAATTTTAAAAGAGCTACAATTATTATATCTCATTTCTCAAGGCTTGCTACAATCTATAAATAAAGTTCACACCAATCATGTCCACATGCATGATAACTTCGGAGGTTGCATTGTTAATGAATAAACAACAAAGAATAACACTTCTCTTATATACCTAGTTTCGTATTACGTTTATGATATAGTTTCTGGTATATATTATTATTTGTTACTATTATAATAAAAAGTATTTATTAAAATCAATTTTGAATAATAAATTCATCGTTGTCAAAAAAAATATCACAATGGGCTTTAAGATTGCCACCGCTGTGATTTAACCCAAAAATTGTATTGTTGGGTTTGGAAAGAGTGGGCGACCACCAATGCATGTCGTTTAAAGTTGCGTTGATAAAATTCGAATGTGCGTGTGTTATATATTGCAACTGCATACAGTTATTTTCAGCACATTACCTCACAGTGTCTCTGGGGAAGATTTGAACCATTTATAGATGATTTGATATCGGACAGTGATAAACTCAATTAATGAATATATGATCACAAGCAAAACCTTTTGATATTATAGCAAAAAATTATATGAAAATAACAATTTCATTTATCTTTTATTTATATAATTGACTCACTGAACCACAACAATTAGTACTACTCACATTTTTTTCATATCTTTATTTTAGTACTCGATAAATTCACCATCTTATAAATCAATTCTAATATAAAATTAAAAAAAAAGTAAATTAAAATAACTCTAATGCAAAGATTCTCATAAAGAAAAGTAGAGTTTCAAAAAGAGCACTAAGATTTTTCCTTGAAGTGAATGATAGACTTGAAGGGCAGCCCCGAGAATGTAAACAAAGAAGAAATTAACTTTTGGAACATGCACAAGGCTTGGAGTATCTCGAGGAGCATAAAGGAAAGACATATATTAATTATTACTCCTTTGGCATGACTATCTCCATTTGTTGCGTAACCCAAGTTGAAAATTGTCAAAAGATATCGCATTGTCAAAACGTAATTGATAATTTCACATGCAATCAAACAAGATTTTCAAAAATCAGCTCTTTTAATTCCAACCACAGAAAGACTAATAAAAATCACACCTGAAGAGACTTGAAGAATTGTCATCTAATTCTGACAAAATTTGGATCAAAATATTATTATAAGAGGCATTTGCATATAAAAATGTTCCCAAAATATATACATAAAAAATCTCAAAGGATTTTTCATCGTTTTTTAGTTAAAAAAAAACGGACTTAATTAACTAATACAAGCTTGGTTTTTTTTTTTTTTTGGAAGGAAAAGAAAAGGTAAGATTTGAAAGGAAGTTGGAATAGAAGAAGGGCAGTTAATGTATATATATTACGCAATACATGAGGGAGAGGTGGGTAAACCACTCGGACTCTAGGTCCCATCTAGACATATAACATGACAATTGGATGAATTTATATATTTTTTTAGTATCAAGAATGTGTTATCTAATCTTTGTTTTATAAGATTTACATAATCCTCCAGCAACTTCCTACTCAATATGTAAATTAAGTCTTTTTTTTAATTAAATGAATAATAAATTGTTTAAGAAAAATCATTTGAGACTTTTATTTTTTTGGAAATATTAATTTTATACCTAAAATCCTCATGTAGATTATATCTCGACCCAAGCTTTTGTTAGCATTACCTGACAATTTAATTTGCAAGTCTCTTCATGTACCATCTTTTTAAGTTTTTTATATATCAAAATAATATTAACTATATACAAATTTAGATACCCCTTTTTCAAGATAAAAACAAAAACTAGCTAACAACCATATGAAAAACTCGTGAAGTAGCTGAAATTGTTTGATTTTTGTGTGCTTTTAAACAATTTCTCAGTCTCTCTCTCTATCTGGCTTGGTGAATGTGTGAAAGCCTTACATATTGCTCGTCTCCCTAAATTAACATTATATTTAATCCTTAAATTTTAGAAAAATATCGGATGTGATATTTATACTAAAAAAAGTTCAATATGATATTTAAATTTTAATTTGATGTATCAATTTACCTTAATTCTTAATATCGGTTGCTGAATTCATTGAGATATTGGATAATCAATTATAACTTGATTTACGTCATAAAAATATTTATTCACTATTGAATGACATGGTATTTTTATGCCACATGTCTCGTTGTGATTGATGGTCAACGACATCAATATGTGTTTTATTAACTGTGTTAGATTGATAATACGAGTTCAAGTACAATATTAAATATTATATTTCTCATAATATCATGGAGATATATATATAATCTCTGTTTTTTAATTCAAAACTTAGAAGATATTGAGAGAAAGTAATTTCAATTTTTTTTTATGGACTCTCATCAATATATGAATGTTTTTATATTTTTTTCCTTTCAGCACCAAAATAATTAGAACTTAAAAAGATGTTGGAAAGATTATAAGATTGTGTGTACAGAGTCCAATGATGAGTACAAATGGTGCCTCCTGCTTATATCCTTGGAAAGTCAGATGTCAAACAAAGAAAAGGCGTGCACACCCAAATAAATATATATATCAAAATGAACAAGGAAAACAAATTAATGATTAATTCTTGTTGATTATCCATGTGATTATTTTATATTCTTCAGTTAGACAAGTTGAACATAGAGGTCCAATAGGCGGGCGACACATTGTCAATTCGAGATTATAACTTAACATTGAATTGTTCAATAGTACCTATCATGCTACGTAGCTTCTGTTTTTTTTTTTTTTTCTTTTCATATTAATGCCTTGGTAGACTTAGCCAACAAATAGGACAATAAAGTCATCCTACTTTTAAAAAACCGTAATTTCATAATTCCTAATTAGGTACGAAGCCGTACTTAACTGATTTCGATCCCATTCAACAATTCATTTGATGGGTTAATGTTTATAATGGTTATTATATATGATTATAATTATTTTTACTTGAACATATAATCTCATAAATATAAAATTAAGATTAATCTTTTGTTTCAAACACTCGATAGCAAATGGTCAAATTAACAAAGTCTGTGTTAAAGTAAGCTAATCAAGGAATAATTAAGCCCAATTTGGAGCAATTAAAGTGCATTCTAATAAATTTGTTAATTAGCATTTCATAATAAGCCTCCAATTAAACTAACCCTAATGATTTCACAACGAGTTGGATTAAATAATCTGAAAATTCAAAGAGGAGACAGGGGCTCCTCGAGTTGGTAGCTCTTCCTATTGTTTACATTAATATAAACCATATTTGAGCTAATAAGGTACCAAATCCAAATCTCTAAGTTAGACGATTGCCTTTAGAAAAATGTAACAAGTAATTGGAATCCAACGCGGCTTCTGTCACTATCACTATCACCCACCATGCAAATAATGAAATTTATACAAGTATGACCAAGGACAAGCAAATTGGCCAAGGTTTAATGTAATTTGGCAAAGTGACAAGCCATGCCACCGGGCTACTTAATGATTGCCTTTCTCTGCACTACAAGTCAATTATGATTCATTAACTTTTTTTGGTCGGCTTTGTTACATCGACCAATTTAAACATTCGGTTTCCATCTTTATATTGTTGATTCATTTCCTAATACAGTCTTTAATACTTTTGAATTAGAAGAGAAAATCAAAATACAAACAAAATCATCTGTAATTTTCTCAAACGCGTCTCTAGCTGGTGTCCTTGTTGCTTATGATTTTGATTGATTAAGATTTAAAAGAACATTGCTACTGTCATAAAGTACACCCCCACCCATTGCTACTTGACAAATCCTTCATTTTTGTTTTTCATGTAAATTGTGAAGGTGACTTGCTTAAACAACAAATCTACTTAATGACGGCCGTGACATAAGGCCATGTGCTTGATTTTCGCTACCTAAATTGAAAATGCAAGTTAATAAAAATCAAGCCATGAACAACATTGATTAATAAAAAAATAAAATGGGTCTTTGATGTCATTATTAATTTCTTTAATTAATTGTATCTTTCCAGTAATTGAGATTATGTAGGAGAAATGGTCATCACGACATTAATAAAGGAAGCAAGTAAGAAGGAAGATGGTACAAAGCCTGGAATTCCTATAAATAACTTCAACTTCATCAAGTTTATCCTAATTAATTCTCTTTATTTCTTTTTGAGTCTTTAGGGTTTTTTCTTTTATGGTGAAGGACGATGAAGTTTGGGAAAGAGTTTGCCGCACAGATGGTGCAAGAATGGCAGGAAGCATACATGGATTACAGTAATCTCAAGTCAATATTGAAAGATATACTAAGGTTCAAGCAACTGAACAAGGCACCATCGCCAATGGCAGCAACAACAAAAGGGTCATTGAAGCGAAGGGTGTCTTTTTACAGGGCATTTAGTGGACTAACAAGCCGGTATAGATCAGGTTCTCCAATGCAGAATAATGAAGATGAAGTGATACTAGTAAGCGCAGTGCAGGAAGCAGGGAGAGAAGGGGATTACCAGACCATGTTTCTTAAGTCAGGTGAAAAAGGAGGAGAGTACGAGCTAGTTTTCTTTAGGAGGCTTGATGATGAATTTAACAAGGTGATTAAGTTTTACAAGAAGAAAGTTGAAGAAGTGATGGTGGAGGCTGATGAGTTGAGTAAGCAAATGAATGCCTTGATTGCTCTTAGGATTAAGGTTGACAATCCAGTTGTTGGAGGAGCTGATATGGTGAATCTTGCTGCTAATGGATTATCTTCAAATTCTTCATCAGTTGCTCATCCCACCAATGGTGGAAAGCAAAGTAAGGAGAATCAGGGTTCTGCTGAACTCAGAAAATCCAGTTTACTGCAATTTTTCTCTTTTTTTAAAAAAAATTCTAATATAATCTGGGAGTTCCAATTTTGGGGTTATGTCCAAAAGGTCCTTCATATTTTCTGAAGTTTTCAATCTGCCTTTTTGTTTGTGTAGTATGGACAAGGATGGGTATCATCCAAGAAGTTGAGATGAGCAGTGAAGGAATATCAGAAGAAGAAATTAAGGAAGGTAATGATAGAGAGAAACTCAGCGAAGCAGAAGCTAATATTCAAGGATTCAGACCAGCTCCATTAGACGTCTTAGATCATGTAAAGATCAATTGTGAGCCTGAAACTCCTATATCAACTCTCAAAGGTGTTATCAAAAGCTCAAAATCAGACTTATCATTCAGCAGGCAGGAGCTGAGGAAAGCAGAGGAGAAAATAACTCAGGCTTTCGTAGAATTCTACAGAAAGCTTCGACTTTTGAAAAGCTACTGGTAACATTGCTTCCTCCTTTAGAACTATAAGCATATGAAAAAGATTTTTGGCTTTATTGTTGATCATATTTGTATTTGATTTATCAGCTTCCTGAATCAACTGGCATTTTCCAAGATCATGAAGAAATATGACAAGGTCTGTCATTTTAACTTCATCATGATCGATTAAAATCACCAGGTTCTTGGTTCATTTGTACTAACTTATACCAGTCCAGATCACATCGCGGAATGCATCAAAGGCTTACTTACAGATGGTGGATAAATCTTATCTTGGCAGCTCTGATGAGGTTAGATATAGCTAGTCGAACTCTGTTTATGTCAGTTGAATGGACTCCCCTTGGTCACTGACTTTGCTCTTCCTTACTCTCTTCTGTATTGACAGGTTAGTAAGCTTATGGAAAGGGTGGAGGCTACCTATGTTAAACATTTTGCAAATGGAAATCACAGAAAAGGAATGAACACTCTAAGACCACAAGCTAAAAAGGAAAGACATAGAATTACATTTCTATATGGTAAGACTCTGTCTCATTTCAAAGCATCTGTTAGAACAAATTCTTTGTATTGTGTGAAATAGTTGTGGAAAAAAATTACACTGTCCTATTTCCTACAGAGTACATATCAGTTTATAATCATCATAAAAGCACACTTGCTTAAAAACATCCCATTTCCTTGTTTTGAACTGTCTATTTCACATCTATTCTTCACTTGCAGGCTTCTTCTCTGGCTGCTCCATTGCACTTATAGTGGCCATTATTGTGAATATACATGCAAGAGATCTTCTTAGGAGTCAGGGACGTGATCAGTACATGGTCAACATATTTCCTCTTCACAGGTAAAGTCACCTCAAAATGTAAATTTCCTTCAACATTCTTGATTCTAAGCAATACTTGAGGCAGCTATTTACTTTCTTGAAACAATCTTCCTGGTTTTTCCCATCATGCTGAAATTAAAGGACTCCTACTGAATTCAATATTATACTAATGATTATGCTTAATTATTTTGCAGCCTATTTGGTTACATTGTCCTGCACATGCTCATGTACTCCGGAAATATATTCTTTTGGAAGCGTTATAGGGTCAACTTTTCATTTATATTTGGTTTCAAGCAAGGAACAGAGTTGGGCTATAGAGAAGTACTTCTTCTTAGCACCGGGCTTTCTCTGCTTGCATTAGCTGGTGTCATTTCACATTTGGATATGGAGATCGACCCCAGAACAAAAAGCTTTGCAGTTTTAACTGAACTAATCCCCTTGGTCCTGCTCATTGTAAGTCCTATTTTGAATACATTGTCTCTACTGAAATTTCTCATTTTAATACTATTTCAAGATGAGCATCTGATTGAAAAAGTTTGCCCGACCTGCTTGCTGGTGTACCTATATTGCAGGCCGTGCTTTCAATAACATTCTGCCCTTTCAATATCATATACCGTTCAAGTCGATTCTTTCTTATCAAATGTGCATTTCACTGCGTTTGTACACCTCTTTACAAGGTAGCAAGACTAAAAGAATAAATTTCTATTCACTGATATGTAAATAATGTCATGTAAAAAGAGAAATTCATCTACATTTTCACCTTGTAGGTCACCCTCCCAGATTTCTTCTTGGCAGATCAACTTACTAGCCAGGTTTGATATTCAGGCCAACAATGTATAAAATATTATTACTCCAACATGGTTTGTTTGTTGATCAATATCCATTGACATTTTATATCAGGTGCAAGCATTTAGAAGTTTGGAATTCTACATTTGCTATTATGGTTGGGGAAACTTTAGAAAGAGATTGAACAAGTGTGAGGAGAGTGAAGTCTATAAGGTGTTTTACATAGTAGTAGCCATTATTCCTTACTGGTTCCGTTTCCTTCAGGTAATAGTAACAATCCACATATCTTTAACAGCAATGAAAATGTATTTTCATCATTTCACTATTTCAAGTTGCATGCCAATTTCATTTCTTGATTTTCTCTAATGCTCTATGCTATCTTTTATCTTCTAGAGCCTTAGACGTTTGTTTGAAGAAAAAGATGCAGCACATGGTCTTAATGGTCTGAAATACTTCTCAACAATCGTTGCAGTTGCCATTAGGACAATTTATCAATTCCAAAAGCAGAAAACTACTCCCTGGCTGGTCTTGGCTGCAGCGACTTCTGGTATTGCAACAATCGCTAATACATATTGGGACATTGTCATAGACTGGGGTCTCCTTAGAAGAAATTCAAGAAACCCTTGGCTGAGAGATAAACTTATTGTACCACACAAAGGTGTTTATTTTGTAGCCATGGTAAGAAGTCATGCTCTCATATTATTTATATCATTCTTTTTCCTTTTGGGTGGAGATGGGATTGTTGGAGAGTGTCAACATTTTGAAAGATTTGACCTTCCTTGATTGGTGTAATAACTCCCTAACTAAAAATATATTTGGGTAAATTGCAGGTATTGAACTGTCTATTAAGACTTGCTTGGATGCAGCAAGTGTTAGGTATTCAAAGTGTACCTTTCCTGCATAATAAAGCCTTAATTGCAGTAGTTGCTAGCTTGGAGATCATTCGCCGTGGCATTTGGAATTTCTTCAGGTAACTTTAAACTATTCTAGTTAGTTCTCACTTCTCTCACTCAATTAATGTTCCTAAGATTTAACCTTTTAGAATCAAGCTGGTAAAAACCTTTGGAAGTTGCCCACCAAGCCAACTAAAACAGTTTTCCAGAGTCCATAGGAGATCTATTTTACTTTCAAGCATGTCAAAGCAAACTGATAAATGCTTGCCAACATTTAGGTAGAAGTGGACATTTGTAGTTTCAACTTTACTTAGATTGCCATACCTGACATTGCTCACCATCATCAACCTTGTGTCTTAGATGCAATCATGGCTCTGAAATAGTATAAAATTCAAACACTTTGTTAGAACTAACAGAAACTTGATTTTCAACTGATCAGGTTGGAGAATGAGCATTTGAACAATGTGGGCAAGTACCGGGCTTTTAAATCCGTACCCTTACCTTTTTACTATGACTACAATGGAGACAAGAGTGCATAAACACTCACCGCACAGGAGAAATGATAAGAGATTGGGTTTTTTTGTTTTGTTTTTTTCTTTTTACACAAATTCAATGAAAATTTCATTCTAGATTGCATTTACTTGTTATCTTTTTTAAGTTATTATTTCATTCTTTTTATTGTAAATAGTGGTAGCAAAAGCAAAAGTACATTTGAGTAGTCATATAATGTATATTGAACAAAAACTATGCACCAATTGTCGGGAAATTATGCAAAACGCAATAGAATTTAAAATTTTCTTCCCAAAATTTAGATCATCTTTGAATATTTAATTTTGATTTTCCTAGTTTTTTTTAATTAGAAAAAGGAGATTCGAATCTTACTTTTTTGTGACGTTTGATACTTTACAATACAATGTGATTATAAGTAATGTGATCGCAAGCAATGTGACTGTAGGGAAAATAACATTACAGTGTTTGGTATACAAACAAAATAATAATTAAAATGCAAGATAATATTACAGCATTTGGTTTACAAATACTTTGTTAGGAATGTAATGTTAATTTTCAAAATTACCTTTATTTATTAAAATACAAGTTTAATATACTTGTATTTTTTATTTTTTATTTTTATATAATATCATCTCTTAAATATATTTTTAATGTCATATATTTTATTTTCTTTTTATATTATAATATTATATATTTTATTTCATTTCTTTAATATAATTTTTATATTATATATTTATTTTAATTTCTTTTACCTATATTATATAAATTTTAATTTCTTATATTTTATTTTATTTTAATTTTTAATTCTTATATTATATATTTTATTTCAATTATAATATTATAAAATGTTTTTAACAAAGTAATAAAGTTGAAAGGTAAAAATGTCTTTTAATAACATTACAGAGTGCAATGTAATGTAATTGCATTGGTTTTGAACTGCAATCACATTACATCCTTTAACTATAATATGATTGCATTGTAATCTTACATTGTAATCTTACATTGCAGTGGTCTGTTATAAAACAAACACTATAATGTAATTTAATTGGACACATTGCAGGGAATGTGCTCTCACTTTTCTCATACCAAAAGCTACTTTAAGTAAGGGAATTATACATTAACTAATAAGCCAAATGCTTAGAGAGGAAATTCAATGTTAAATTTGGCCCAATCCTCCACACAACAAGGAGAAAGAATTGTGGTAAATCACAAGTTATCTAAGTTTCCGATCTCTAATGAAAAATCTGTACAAGTGATTTGGGAAAATTTTCTACAAGAGAGGGAAGAGTCCAAGGAGATTTCTAGGGCTAGTTAAGGCTTTTCAATTTTATGCTCTTAAAATGACAAATTGCTTTTCAACACTCGCGTTTCTTGTGAGTTTTATGTGCAGTTACAAGACTATTATTCATAGGCAATTACATAACCTTTAACCCTACTAGGATTTGCATAATTTTTATACTTATTTATAATATTGTTCCAATTTAATTGACCCCTCAATTAAATCATTAAAGTTCCAAAGTTCTTTGCAATAAGTCCTTAATTCTCTATTTAAATTTCTCACTTTGTCACTATTAAAATATGTGACCCTTCTCCTAAAGTCAAATAAAATTAGATGAACCAAATTTTTTCATATTCATCATCAATTCTAAATGTATCAATTCATATTTATAAATCAAAATTGACATCTAGTGCACCCAAATGTTAAGAAGAGTCAATATGATTTGACTCAATCTTTCTTTCTTTACTCATTCTAGTAGTGTAATTAGATCTTTCATCAAACAACATTTACCCTATATATGTCTTTATCATTTTAGCTCTTAAAGTTGATTGTTAACTCTTTAATGAAATTCAAAAGATCACTTTCCCAAATCTTCGTTCTACCTTGACCAAAGATTTTCTTGCCTTAAAACATGTTAAGAAGCAATGAGATATTCTCCTTAAAATCACTTAGGGCCGGTGATATATCCTTTATTTATCATTCTTTTATCTTCATGTGCTTTATCTTATACCCAATATCCTCTCATTGTACATCTTTGGCTAGGACTACATAAGATTGCATCAAATTATAGATATCCACACATAAAATAACTCGATTATGTTTCTATACACACTTAAGGAAACTACCCAATGGAGTTCTCACGATGGGTAATGTTTAGTGAATTTATTCATTTAATAGGCATCCACATGATTGTTTAAGTATCCCGTACTTCGATTTATGAAACAAATTGCTTACTCCATAAGAAAGAAACGTAACATGTGTTGGGGTCTTGACTTTCAATATCCTATTTGCAGAAAGTATTGATTAAGAACAATTTATGGATGATGCTTTAATGCAATAAGGATTTCATAATTATAACACTTTATAATTTCTTTTGTAAGGTATTTTTTTGTAAGTAAATAACATTAATTGTATAAACTCATAAATAAAGAATACCATTTATTAAACATAATGCATATATCGATTTCAATGTAGCTATACATCCAAGTCGATTGGCTTCTAGGGAACATATCTTGTTTGGATTGTCTTTGGATTGTTGTGAGACGTTGGTTCCTTTACTTGCACAATGGCTCCATTGTTGTCGGAATATAGGGATATTGGTTCAATAATGCTAAGAATATTTCACCAAATTAGTGATGAACATCTTAATCCAAATTGTCTCTTTGCACCTCAAATGTTGAGATCTATTCAGCTTTTGTTTTAAATTCCATAATTGTTTCTTATTTGGAACTCTTCCAACCAATTGCACCGCCATTTAGAGTGAATATATATGTATATCCACCTTGCAATCAGTTACCATCTGTGTTAAATTGAAAGTAAGCATCACTGTAACCCCTTACTTAAAGTTCAACACCTTCATGAACCAAAAGGATTTTTTTAGTTCTTCTTAAGTACTTAAGAATGTTCTTCATTGTTATCCATTGACATTCACTTGTATTATTTTGGTATCTACTCGTGACACTTAGAGTATAAGATACATACGGCCTTGTACATAACATTGCATACATGATGGATCCAATTATTATGACATATGAACTCTTACCTATTTTATTTATTTCTTCTTGTGTCATAAGACACATGTCCTTTAATATATATATATATATATATATATATATATATATATATATATATATATATATATATGTGTCATGTGGCATAGGCTAGTATCCCTCTTGGTTTCCTTCACACTAAACCTCTTTAGCATCTTATCTTTGTATATGGTTAAGGAAAGTCCAATCAATCTCCTAGATCTATCTCTGCAGATCTTAATTCTAAGAAAATAAACTGCTTCTCTCAAATTCTTCATGGATTCTTGGATAGCCAAAATTTGACAAATTATAGCATAGGTACATTGTTTCTTATGAGCAATATGTCATTGTTAGCTTTATTAGTTTTAAAGTGATTATAGCTTTGAAATAATAAAAATGATCAAAATTGCTTGAATGAGTTTTGAACTTGTTTAAATGAGTTTTAAACTTCAATTATTCATGTTAAAAACTCTTTTGCCTTTGCTTTTGACTTATCCAAGTGTTTTGGCATCAAATTGGGTTTAAGAAAAAAGTATTTTCTATGTTTTAAGCTGCACATATGGGGATACCTTCCTTAAAGGTATCAATATCTTAAAGGTAGTGACAATGGCAATGGCGATGTTGAGGGATGCACCGATTTAGCACCATAGTGGCCAAATCTGACTACATGATGCTCCAGATCGGTGTTCCATTACACCAACCACATCTCTAATGGCCAACCAACGAAGAAGAAGGAAGGAAAAAAAATTTTAAATAAAAAATTATATTTTTAATTATAAATTATAAAAAATAATATTTTAATCATAATAATATTTAAATTATAAATAAAATATTAATATTTAAATTATTAAATTTTTAATGAAAATTATAAATTAACAAAAATGAAAAATACAAATAAAGAAAAAATAGAAAAGTATACTAATATTTTAATAATGAATTATTAAATTATTGAAATTTTAAAGCTTTAATGAAAATGAAAATTGAATGATCAAAAATGAAAAATTTTGCTTAATTTTGTATTTTGGCATAAATTTTATTAAATTATATAAAAGGGTATTTTTGTTTTTGATGAAATAAATTTTATCACAATAAAGAGTAGTCTTGTTATTTTATTATTTATTCTTTAGTTATTTCAAAGTTATTGTTACCAACCAAATATTAAAATAAATCATAATAGCAATTTCTGCCTTATTCAATTCCATTTATATCTTATTCTATTCTTACGGAATAACTATTCATTTTTACAAACTAATCATGATGCCAATGGATGAGTAATTGAAAATTTAAGCAAAAGACAAGATGCGTATAATTCTCTTAACTAGAAACTGTTCTTCTAGGGAAGCAAAAGCCAAGATGAAAATAATTCTGTGGACTGGAAATTGATATTATAGGTAATCAATATTAGTCTATAATTACTAAGAAATTGTTATGTCGAGCATGTGTAATAAGCTTTCCTTTGTTCATTTGATGATAAGTTGACACGTTTTACCATTAGCAGCATCATTCATTTTGGGGGCTTGAAAATTAAAAAAGTAAAATACCTCCACCCTCTAAGTTGTAGTCAAAATTCTGAATGAGTCTATTAGTTTTCAAAATAAACACTCCGCCACAAAAATACAAATATCATTAATAGAGATTAAGAAAAGACTAAAATGCCTTTTCTTTTTTTATTAATTTTAAAAGTTATTATCATTTTTTAAAAATTAAAAAAAAAAAGAGCACCAATCAGTGCTTCCTAACTCCCCAAGAAAGGGGGCACTAGGGGGAGCTTTTTTTTATTAATAAAAAACTAAAAAATAATAAAATTATATCATAGTAATTCTAAAAATTAATCAAGGGTAAAATTATCTTTTTACCCTTGCTACATTAGCAAGTTGACGGAAATACTAATGGTTGGACCTTACGTGTCCAACAAAAATATTTTTTTGGACGAAGTGTCCATTTCGAAAACTAATGGACCTTTGTATAATTTTGATCAAAACTTAGAAGAACAAGAGTATTTTACCCAAACTAAAAAGAAGGAAAGGGGAGGGAAGAAAATTCATTTTGAGAAAAGGGAAAGGTGTCTTATCATGGAGCTGAAGAAAATTCATAAACTTGATTACATTGATCATCCTTCTCAATCAATTAAATGATTTTTTTTTTCTGAAAAGTGAATTTTATTTCTCCATCACTGATAATGCCACGGTAAATCTTTAGCTTAATTGATAAAAAAATTTAGTAGCATAAAGAACCTAGTTAGGGCAAATCCATTATACAATTACAAAAGAATCACTACTCAACAAGTAGTTAGCAATGGAATCATTGACAACCGATTAAATGATTAACAACAGAAATACATATGGCTAGCCCCCACTTCCAAGCCAAGATTGAAGGAGGGATGAAACATGGAGGCATTTGTGGATTTGGGAGTCTATTTCATACATGTGGATTTTTGTGGTCTTTTGGACAATCTATAGTTCTTATGTGACTTTTGAGGACAGGGTGTGAATGAGGTTGTTCCCTTCTCATACTGAGGAGAGAATTTCTAATTTTCTTTGATTGTATTAATGAAATGCCTTGGCTTATCAAACAAAAAAAAAATTATGGATATAGCAAAATCAACTAGAACACCCATCTGTCACGTGGTGGTTCTTTCGACCACCCAACCATGCGACCTTAGATTCAACCCTTAGCTCAGTTCTAGAACCTAAGTCAGCCTAAGATATGCCTATCAACTGATCTTCAAGGTCACGAGGACTAAGAAGCACGTAATATGCAATATGCAATGCAAGCACACCCACCTTAACACTAGGCTCCAGCCCAGCAAACACTTAGCACACACAAACAAAGCAGCACGAAGCTTTCAGTCAGCAGGCTCACAGCACACCCACACAACAACACAAGGTTTCTAGTCAGCAAGCAAGCACACACACAGCAACACTAAGCCTTAGGCCAATAAACAAGCATGCAGCAGAAGATTGAAGAAAAAAAGAGGAAAAAAGAGACCTAGAGAGTATTTGAGAGTGAAAAACTTGTATTCCTTAAGTCATCAGTTGTACAAATAATTTACAAGAGCTATATATAGTCAAAATTCCCCCTAAGATTCAAAATGGCTTAACAAGATAGTTTTAGGCAAGACATTTCAAATTCAGGCAGTTCAGGCCATTACAAGGGCTACAGTGGTGGGCTGGTTTGGTTTGTGGGTAGTCTGTCTTGTCTGGGTAGCCCATAGGTAGTCTGCCTGGGCGCTATGCAAGCTGGCTCGCCCAAGGGCCAGAGTTGTGCGCTCCTATTAGGTAGCTTGCATCTGTCTCACGCTACCAAGCAGGGGTTCTCTCTCAGCAATACTCCCTCATATGCCGGCACTCCTAAACACCCTAGGACGTCCTCTAATGCTCTGAACTACGGTCTATGACACCCACCCCCACCTAAGTTGGCAGCGTCCTCGCTGCCATGTGGAAGGTGTCGATTTGATCTTGGAACTGCCATAAGTCTTCCGTAAACTCCCAACTAGCTTCACTCTCAAGCAGTCCCTTCCACTTCACAAGGTACTGATGTTAGGGCATTTAGTGTTATCGTCTGAGTACCCTATCAGCCAACACCTCTTCAACCTCTCTATCATATGTTGCCTTTATGCAAGCCTTTGTTCTTCAAGACCAAATGCAACTTGACCATCATCATATCCCCCACGCTGAAGTGAGCCTCCCGTCTAATCTGATCTGCCCACTTCTTTGCCCTCTTGGCAGCCTGGTGGAGATAAGCCTGAGCTAAGTCACGTTGCTCTTCCCAGCCCTTGGCAGTTTTGTAGGCAGTTGGTGCTAGACCGGTATAGCCTATAGCAATAGCACTGGGCATGTGCGGCTACTACCCTATCACAACCTCAAACAGACTCTGGCCAGTAAACTCACTACATTACAGGTTATGCGAAAACTGGCCATGTCGAGCCACCTTGGCTAGTTGATCTGTGTGCCCCGCATGAAGTGCCTCAAATAGAGTTCCAATAGGGCATTCAATCGTTCTGTCTACCCATTAGTCTACGGGTGGTTACGGTGGAAAAATAATGTTCTGACCCTAGTAATCTAAACAACTATGTCTAAAACTTCCCGATGAACTAGCTATCCCCATCACTGATTATAGTTTGTGGCACCCCTTAATACTTCACTACATGTTTCAAGAACAGCTTGGCAGCTTCTTATGCAAGACATTCTTTCATAGTCAGTATGAAGGTAGTGTACTTACAAAACCTGTCTACCACCACCAAAATATTGTTGAACTCATCAGCCTTAGGTAACCCCATGATGAAATCCATACTTACACTATCCCAAGGTTTCTCTAGGACTAGCAATGGGTTGAGTAGTCCTCTAAGCCTTTGCTATTTAACCTTGTCTTGCTGGCACACTAAGTAAGTTCGGATGTAGCCTTCAACATCATCCTCTATTCTAGGCCAGTAGTAGTCGGCACTTAGTAATGCTAGAGTCCGGTTTACCCCTAGATACCCTGCCCAGCGATTGTCATGGCACTCCTTCAGCAGTAGTTTCCGCAAGCCCCTGTGCTATGGCACATAGAGTCTATTGCCCTAAACTAACCCGTCACTCACCCAAAACTGTTTGGTCTTGCCTGCCTTGGAATGCTTCAATATAGACTATGCGGTAGGGTCGTGTGTCATGCCTTCCCGGATGAGCTACAACAGTTTTGCTCACACCTCACTGATGGCAGCTAGTGTGGCCTTCCGACTCAATGCAATAGCCACTAAATTAGCCCTGCTCGGCTTATATTCCAGCACATAGTCAAATTTGGCTAAGAAGTCCTGCCATCTGGCCTACTTCGGGCTTAACTTTTTCTGACTTTGGAAGTAAAACGTGGCCACATTATAGATCCAAACCACAAACTGAGCCCCTAGCAAATAATGCCTCCATGTTCATAAGCAATGGACCACTGCCAACATCTTCTTCTTCTGAACTGTATACCGCAGCTCGGTATCATTCAGCGTTCGACTCTCATAAGCAATAGGCTACCCAGCTTGCATTAGTACCACTCCGATGGCAAAGTCGCTGGCATCTATGTGCACCTCATACGATAGTGCATGGTCCGGTAACCCCAGTATCAGTTGCTCACACACTACTCGTTTTAACTAATCAAAAGTCTGCTGGCTCACTGAATCCCATACCCACACTTTACCTTTCTTCAGTATGTTTGTAAGTGGTGCGACGATGGCCAAATGTCCCCCAATGAACCTTCTATAGTAGTTGACCAACCCTAAGAAAGACCTCAACTCTTTCACCTTGGTGGGTAGCTCCTACTCTTGGATAGCACTAACCTTTGACGGGTCCATCTGGATCTTCCCATCCCCCACAATGTGCCTTAGAAATGGCACCTCATACAACTTGAAACAGCACTTTTCCTTTTTAACATACAACTCATGCTGTCTAAGAGCTTCAAAAACCAATCTCAAGTGTTCAACATGGTCATGCAAAGTATGCTTATAGACAACAATATCATCAAGGTAAACTACTACAAATTTATCAAGAAACAGTTGTAGTACCTTGTTCATCAAAGTGCAAAACGTTGTTGAGCCATTCGTTAATCCGAACGACATAACTAAGAACTCATAGGATCAATACTGAGTGACACAAGCAATTTTAGCTATATCCCTTGTCGCTACCCTAACTTGGTAATATCCGAACCGCAAATCCAGTTTAGAGAACCAACTAGCATTGCCCAACTAATACAATAAATCAGCTATGAGTGGAATGAGGTATTTGTTCTTGACCGTCAGCTTGTTCAAAGCTCTATAGTCAATGCATAGCCGTAATGAACCATTATGCTTCTTTTGGAACAAAATCGAGGCATTGAAAGGTGACTTAGATTGCCTAATGAACCCAGCATCGATAAGCTCTTTAAGCTGTTTTCTTAATTTTGCCAACTCGGGAAGGACCATCCTATACGATGCTCTAGCGGGTGGTTATGCCCTTGGCACCAGCTCTATATGATGGTCAACTTCACGGATGGGAGGTAAGTGGCTCGACAGCTTAGGAGGCATCACATCCCGAAACTCCTCCAACACCTCAAGCACTTCTAACGAAGCCTCAATCACACTACCTGAGGTATCCTTCAGGCTCAACACAATAGCAAATGTCTACTCGCCCTTGCCCACGCCTCTAGCCAATTACATGGTAAACGACATCTTGGTCGGTTCGGTGTGCCCTCGTTTGATCGGCACTACACACTGCCCCCTTGGGTCCAAGATACATATACAGTCATTGTGCGGCACGAGCATGGCCTAAATTTTGTCTAAAAATCTGATCCCATAACTGCCTCATAGTCGTCCATCGGAATCACCTCTATATCTTCAATCCCATGACATTGTCTTAGTTGCACATCTATCCCATTAGCAATTCCCTTAGTGCACACCCTTTTAGAGTTTACGATCTTAACCCAACCTCCGACACTGTCAGCCTTGATGCCTAACATAGCGACACCTTGTTCAGACACAAATAGGTCGGAAACACCCATGTCTACTAAAGCCTCGACATGTTGACTAGCCATAACCAAATCTGCATACATGAGCCACTTGGCTCAGTTGCCAATCTTATTCACTACTCTCAGTAGCATTAAACCCAACTTAACTGCCTCAACTGGTTATTGTTCCTCCTTCGAGGCAATTGCCACCAACTTTGAGCGCTTAGGGCAATCCTTGACCTAGTGCGGGCTGTCACACAGGAAGCAACTCTTAGCCTTGTCCTCCTTGTTTTCATAATGTTTTCCCTTCCATGTAGACTTGTCTTTCCACCATTGTTGTGGCTTGCCATCACCACTGTCTTTGTCCCTGGGTTGCTTGTCCTTGTCTGCCCAGCCCTTGCCTTTATCCCGCTGCTTGGCTGGTGCAACCTTGTCCTTGTTCGAGCGGGAGTAATCAACCAAACTCTCAGCCACTACCATAGCCCAAGTGAGGTCCTACACCCCATCTCTACAGTTCCTGCTTGGCCCATGGCTTCAAGCAGTCCATGAAGGTAAAAAGAGCCTTTTTTTTTCCCTAGACCACCCACTTGTAAAGCCAGCTCACTGAACTTTTTGACATATTCCGGGATTTCCCCACGTTGTACCAACCTACGCAACTTACCCCTAGCCTCATCCGTGGCATATTTCGTAAACCTAGCAATTTTAGATACAACATGTTACTATGACACGAGAAGACACGGGGTTAAACAGGTTTGGGTTGAATCTTAATGTGTTTCATGTTTAATATGGTCTAACACGTTTAAAACACGAAAATTTTCATATCTTAACGTGTCAAACACGAATAACACGTTTAAAACACATTTATACACGTTTAATTAATCATGTTATTGTGTTTAAACGTATAAACATATTTAATCGTGTTATCGTGTTTAAACATATATACATGACACGTTTATCAACTTGTTAAAAATTAATATCAAAGACTATTTTAGCCTTACTTAAATAATTTTAAACAATTATTTTAATAAGATTTTTAAATTTTGTAAAGATAATAATGTAATTATGCCATGCCCAAACCTTAATTTTAAATTTTGTTTTGTTATATTTGATGTTATTGTTATTTTTTTTGTTATAATTGTTTTTACAATTATTTATTTTAAATTTAAATAATAAAATTATATTTAATTGTAAATATTTTTATGTAATCTTGTTAAACGTGTTAATTGTGTTATTAATCGTGTCGTGTCATATATTGACATGTGTAACAAAAATGTTAATCGTATCATGTCGTGTTACGCGGTTATTAAATGTATATGTGTACATGTTTCAGATTTAAGACAAATAGTATTCATGTCGTGTTCATGTTTAACTTTAACGTGTTTCGTGTCTAATCGTGTCTGACACGTTTAAGATACAAAAACACGAATTGCCAGCTCTAATATTCCGGGTAGAACTGTTTTCGTAACTCACTATGGAAATTGGCCCATGTGAGAACCGGCGCTTTCTTAAGCTATCATCACACCACCTCCTCCATCAAAGCAGTGTTGTATCTCGCAAATACATAGATGTCGCGATGATCTGGTGGTCATCAGTAGCAATACCAGTGGCCTTGAAGAACTGCTCCAACCCCCAGAGAAAGTTATCAATTTCCTTGGCATCCCTCCGATCGCAGAAATCTCTCGACTTAAGCACTTCAAGCCTCACCTCTAGTTGTGTGGCAGCCCCCTAGCCACCCTCGGTTCTTGTCGTGCAGACTTCTGCACTCAATTCCTCCATTTCACGCCTCAAGATATCCAACACGTTCTCAAGCTGAGCGTTTCTCTCTGTCATAGTCTCAAGGGTCTCCCTCACCACTTCTTGGACCTCCCCTTTGAGCTCCTCATCCTGAGCATTGAGCTCATCCATGTGCTCCTCCTACACATCAAGGCGAACTAGCATCTCGCCTACTGTCGCTTCCACCCTGGACAACTTAGCGTCGAGAGCAGAAATAAAGTCTTGGGAGGTAGACTTACCCCTCCGACCGGCACGAGTTTCCCTTCCCTCGAGCACTGGGTCTAGCAAGCTTGACCCACTAGTAGTCATTTTTTTCACCTCAGATCACCTTCTAGAAAGCTTGCAAACTATGGCTTGCAATCTGATCGCAATTAACCCAACAACTAACTGTCTAGCAACTGATTGCAACTGCTTTGATACCACCTATCACGTGGTGGTTCTTTAGACCACCCAACAGTGTTGTCTTAGATTCATCCCTTAACTCGGTTCCGAAACTCAAGTCAACCTAAGATATGCCTACTAGCTAATCTTCAAGGTCACTAGGATCAATAAGCACACAATATGCAATATGCAATGCAAGCACACCTACTTTAACACTAGGCTCCAGCCCAACAAGCACTCAACACACACACACACAACAGCACAAGGCTTCTGGTCAGCAGGCTCACAACACACCCACACAACAGCACAAGGTTTTGGTCAGCAAGCAAGCGCACACACACACAACAGCACTAAGCCTTAGGCCATCAAACAAGCATGCAGCAGAAGATTGAAGAAAAGAAAGGAGAAAAGAGAACTAGAGAGTATTTGAGAGTGAAAAACTTGTATTCATTAAGTCATTAGCTGTATAAATAATTAACAAGAGCTATTTATAATCAAAATTTCCCCCAAGATTCATAATGACTGGACAAGACAATTTTAGGCGAAACATTTCAAATTCAGGTAGTTCAAGCCATTACAGGGGCTACAGTGGTGAGCTGGTCTGATTTCTAGGCAGTCTAGCTCGTCTGGGCTGCCCATAGGTAATCTGCTTGAGCACTGTGCAAGCTGGCTCACCCAGGGGCCAGTGTTACGCACTCCTGCTATGCAGCTTGCATCTGTTTCGCGCTACCAAGCGAGGGTTCTCTCCCAACAATACTTCCTCATATGCCGACACTCCAAAACACCCTAAGACCTCCTCTAATGCGTTGAACTGCAATCTATGACACATCCACATGCTTGGACCTTTGAACCACTTGGAAAATGTCAACCGAAATTGCATTTGACCAAGCAACTGTTTGCCAACATTGGGAAGGTCAAGGTCTAAAGCCAAAATCCCCCTACTCCCCTAGACTTCTCAATGTAAAACATTCCAAAAAATCTTTTTCAGATTAACGCTACCTTAATTTTTAACCCAACTTATATAACGTGAAACTGATTTGTAAAACACAGCTTCCAACACATTATTCATTTGTCAGTTGTTCCAACATATAAAACAAAAATAAAAACTAAAAGTAGCCAAGAAAAAGGAAAAACTAGCGATGTTGCACAGATTGCGCATCCTCTTTATCAGCCTCCTCGCCCTTTTGCAAAGTGGCTGAAGTGTTTGAAGCAGAGTTTTCTGCTGTTACAGCACCACTGTCACCATCCTGGTTCTTAAGGAGAGCTGAGAATGATAATGGATTGTACGTGGAGCTTGCCTTTTGAAGGCCACGTATTGCTTTCATTGCTGCCAGAGTACTACGATATATATCCAAGGTTCCCTCTCCCAGAGTTGATGAAGCATCCAGCGAATGATTTGCAGTGTTATTTGATGGTGAATTCGGTTCTCCTTGTGTGGTAGATTCAATGACTTCTGCTTCCAGTGGAAAGAGAAGCTCAAGATTTGCCTCACACTCATGGACTAGCCTTGTAAGAGATTCTGTCGTGAAGAAAGGCTGGCGAAGGACAAGTTGGGTGAACTGTAGTCGCAACAGTCCCCCTGTTCGTTTATCATACTTCTTTAAAATTTTAACAAGCCCTATTAAGCAGAAATGTAGAAATGGTTTAGAAACTGACAGATCCATATAGTAGAAAGAAATTGATGATGTAACCACTATACCTGCAAAATTGAGGGAACTGTAATTTTTGAGAAGCACCATCTCCCCATGAATTATGACAAGATCCTTGCGAATATCCATCATTTCTTCACTAAATTCACTCTCCGATGTAATAACTCCACCCTTTCCACTGCTCTCCTTAATTTGTTCAATTCTCTCCTTCAGCTCCTGTTATACAGTTATAGTTGAACTAAAAAATTACAAAATAAAACATTAATGAGCATCCGCATAACTCTACACTGAACAGTCCATGCCTCCAATGAAGGGGATTATTATACTCGGCATCTAAAAGGCATACAGAACAATGCTTATACAAATTCATATTCTCAAGCACCAGAACCTAAACCAAAAGAACTCAATAAACTACTTAGAAACAATTACAGAAGATCACTGATTTTTATATACTAGATCACAGACTTCAAACCCTTGTTTTGGTGCGATAAATGACAACTACAACATAGAAGGAAAAACCACATTCTGATTAAAAGAAAATTAAAACAGATCTAAACGATTTACTGGCGATTTACACTTCAGGAATAAGAAGACCATGATGAGGGTGGGGATGAAAGAAGTGCTTATTGAGTTAAAATCGGTTCGATAAGCAGGTAGAGCCACCTTAAATAACAAAAGATGAACTTGAGGTCAAGGCATATCAAGCACAATGACCAATTCAGGTTTCTTTAATGACTTGAGTAGATTTCAGAGGACTAAATCACTTTAGAATCATTGTGAGAGACGATGTTACCTATGTAAACTGCTCATGAAACACAATATTAAACTGTTATAAGAGTAACAACATTTTAAGACATCTGTATAATGATGAGATACCAATAATATTCCTGTCCTATCAGCTTAACAGAAGGTGAATACTCAAATTATAGATAGGTTACAAAAACTTATGTCAGAACTCAGATGCAAGCAACATCATTTAGTTATAAACTCCCAGAGATATCTGATTCACACTATCCAGCACTGATTCCTGATGCCATATTACTTGAAAATTTTAAAGCTCGCATTAAGTTTCATCATTCATGAACAATTTCTTTATAAATTGCATGCCAAAATAGGAACTTTTGAGCACAAATTCAAAAGACAAGTATATCACAGAGGAACCAAGGGCATTGAAACATTGTCTTGGAAGTTATAACTCTCATATCCTCACTATTTTACCTATACCAACAATCAGGGTTTCTCAACTCTCATTGACACTTCAAACTTGCTTCCACTACCGTAGTATTGCACTTCCTAAATTTTCAGAAACTTAACAATCTATAAAGCAAAAAAAAAAAAAAACTTAACTGCTGCAAGTTTACTTAATTTTCGCTTCATGTCATCTAGAGGCAAAATTTAACTTCATTCTCATAATAATCCAAAAAAAAAAAGCCCAAAAGAAAAACTCCCCATTGAATGGAAAAATTAAGAAAACCCCAATAACTCATTTCCTCATTCGCAATACGAAATGTCACGGCTACCCAAAAAAGGTGAAGATAAAAGAGAGAGTAAAAAGGGAAGAACCTGAAAGCGAATAACGAAATCTTCTTCTTTATCAACATAAAAATCATTGAACTTTTCAAGCTCTTCATTCAGAATTCTCACAAACCAATCTTGCAAATCAACCGGAGGCTGTTGATGATCATGATCAACGGTCGTAACAGCAGTGTTGGTGGTGTCAGCAAATACGGGTCGTTGATCATGTGGGAGATGAGGATCAAGGGTCGGGGTTTGAGGAAGGTTTTTAAGGAGTTTCTTCAAGGGTTTGTAGCATAGGAACTTGTCCCTCCACTCGGGTAGAGTCTCCTCTAGATGGGCCTTGAACTCTTTGCCGAATTTCATTGAAAACTGGATTTTTTTTTTTTTTTTGGGTTTGTTTGGACAATCACGATGAAGATATTCTTTGGGTTTTAGTATGCTTGGTTTCAAGTGAAGTAGAGGGGTGAGAAAATGAGAAAGGGGAGGGAATCTTGAAGGGTAAGCAGGAATTTGGAATCTCATAATGGAAAATGGATAAAGATGACGATAAATAAATAAAAATAGTAAATACTTACTAAATTGGCTTCTAATTCTAAATATCAAGTCGTCTTTTTCTTTGCATTTTTGCCAATTTTTTTATTACAAAGAAAAAAGGGAAACCTTTAGGATTTTAAGTTTTCTTTTGAGCTTGTTTGTTTGTTTGTTTGTTAAAAGTTCAAGACAAATGTCAGGCATCAAGCACCAACACACTCTTTTTTTTTTTCTCTTTAATTTCTTTCATTTACCATTATTATTATTATTATTATAATTATTATTTGCAGGCCAAACATGATTAACAAAAGTTTTCTTAAAAAATAAATTGTTGTTCTTTTCCTTGGTTTTTTTTATTATCTCTATAAAAAATGAGCGGGTGTCACTTTCTTGATTACCTTGGGTCCTTTGCTAAGAACATTTTCTTGAATTTTACCACTTGGTTTGACTTGAATAACTTAGTTGGAATTTGACTCAACCAATTCATTTTGCAAAGCCAGACAGTTGGAGCAACACCAATACCATGAACTGAAATTCCTCCTTGAGCTTGCTTTTTCTTTTTCAGTTTTGATTACTTCATCAAAATCCGCATCGCATTGAGAACAAGCATTAAATAAAATTGCAAATTATTCAAGAGATCATTACTTCATTCAAGCAATGAGCTGCCCAATTGAAACACAACAGAAAACTTTGGAGATCAATGCCAATTGAAACACCAAAATAACTTGACCAGACCACAAGGTTTGTAACTAAGAGTCGGAAAATTTATATATAAGGGCAGGGAATGCACGCCTTTATATGGTTTCCAGGGCCTGGAGTATATCAGCCTTCAAATCTTCGAAGTCTTCAACTCCAAAGCTAAATCGGACCAAGTTATCCTCGATTCCATACTTACGCCTCTCAGCTTGAGTAAGATCCCTGTTTCATAACGCACAAAATGATTACTGCAGTTTCAGAACCATCCCCCAAACAACAACATACTGTCACTGCTAACCATGATAATAATTTGGATCTACCCATTTTTTTACTACTATAACAGTAGCAAAGCTTATAGTGCATTAGATATATAGGGTCAATTATGTTCTTATTGCTTTATATGTCATGCATCTTTCTCTAAATCCCCTACTGTTACTGCATTTTTCTCTCCTCGATCTCAATCTATCAACAAGCACCCCATGCATTTGACTCATTAATTGATGCATGATCCCTTGCTTAAAAGAGTAAATACAGAGCTCAAATCCCCTTCCCCCAAATCCAAACAATAAAAACTCAGTCCAAAGGTTGAGCTGTTGCCTAGACAGATAAACGCAAGCAGTGCGGAACACAAGTATAGAGAAATAATGCCATACCAATAGGACATTATAGCTGGCTGATCCACAATGCTTTCACATCCACCAAAGGATGGGGCAATGTATGGTATCTTCAATGCATCAACAAACTTGATGGTGGTCATCAAATCTCCATCCACCTGAATGATTTAGAAGATGTTAATTTTGAGCAATTTTTGCATGAATTACACCAAATGGAACAACACAGATTAAAGATGAATTTCCAGTTACAAGGTTAAAGTAGTTAAATAATACCAACCTCAAAACTGACCACACCACCAAAGCCGGTCATTTGCAGCTTGGCAATTTCATGTTCAGGATGACTTGGCAAGCCCGGATAATAGACGCGTTTCACCTACCATTGACATTTAATACGCCAAAAGATTACGAAAATAAGGCCAAAGTTAGAAAAAGTAAGAAATGATAAATCAAATGAATTCTGAATGGTTTCAAAATATGACGACATCAAAAGCTTGATGAAGGTCACTCGACCAGTAATCCCATGCAAATACAACATATGATACCAACAATCGAGGAAATATTCCCAGCGGGAACCAGATGCACTATCAGATTCTTTGAAAATAAACCAGATTCCTCTCCAGGAAGTTCAAGACATGCATAGGGATGACACCAAATGTTGGGAACAACCAAATAATGGAAAGAATTGTTCATTGAGACACTAAAATCCAACAGCACCCAACTTAACTCACATGCACACTTTAAATTGATTTCAGTATTCCCATCCCTTTTTTATTTAGTTTACCATGTTCCGGTTCTTAAATTGAGTTGCATTAAATGAAACATACATAAACAAGAATAGAATAAGGGAATGTCAGTTGTACCCTAGGATGAGCCTCTAAAACTTTGGCCATCTTCAATGCTGTTGAATTCTGTTGCTGTACACGAAGATGCAGTGTCTTCATGCCTCTGATGATCAGGTACGCAGCATTCTGTTAAACATAGAAACAACATATTACTTTGTGAACCATGCAACTTACAATGGAGAAAAATTAGGGCGCAAATCTTCAGAAAAGTAAGGTGGAAGTCATTAAAACATCATTCTTGAAACAAAAAAACACATTCTTCTTAGACAAGAAGTTCAACTAATACCACCTAACGATATAGTCCTCTTAACTGATTAGAATTACCAAATAAATCTACTCAAGGCAGACAAACAAATACATACAGTTTGAGATGAAATACACCATGAAACTGCTTAATCAAGATTCAGGACAACTAACCGGGTTGAGAGTACCGCCCAAAATATGATGCAAAGTACGAATTTCAGTAATCAACTTCTCAGAACCACTAACACAACCAGCCAGAACCTGTAGCAAGAAGAATTACCCTAGTTTATTGCTTGAATTAATGATAATGCACACATGAAAGGAGAACTTATTTCAAACTGACTAGACTAACAAGAGCAAGTGCTTACATCATTGTGGCCCCCAATGAATTTTGTTGCAGAGTGCAAAACAAGATCAGCACCAAGGGCCAGCACCTTCTGGTTAAGAGGTGTAGCAAAGGTACCATCAATGCAGACAAGTACTCCTTTGCTGTGACACAGCTTTGAAACTTTTTCTATGTCAACACATCTGAGGAACGGATTTGTTGGAGACTCAGTAAAGAAAAGAGAAACCTGTATGGAATCATAATGCACTTTCAACTCAGGATGAACTGTCATTTCCAAAATAAACATAAAAAAATAAATCTAGCAGAACAATGGAACCACTTTCTACGCTACTGACTTTATTCTTGTTCAGTGCAGCCTCCAAGCCATCCACATCTGCAGGGTCAATAACAGTAGCCTGCACATTGGATGACAACCAAAACTCAATTAGAAAATAACACCAAATTTTCAAGATATTGCAACACGTATAACACTAGAAATATAAACATTTAAGCAAGGCAAGCATTGGAACTTGCTACAAGCAGCATTCGATTATTATCGCAACTGCACTTCCCATTTATAACAAAAGGAAACCCAATAAATAATGGGGACAGGTGTAAACTTTTGCTCTAAAAACTATCTTACTGTAGGTGCACCAATATTATTGTTAGAAATTATTTAGGGTGATCAAATCACCTAGGTAATCTTATCATTATGGTGATTAGATCACCATAGAAAATTATACAAAACCCTACCAAAAGATTAACAATAATAAATTTGAAGCCATACTGAGATTCCCATTTTAGGCAGAATTGTCTCGATGAATATCCTAGTCTTCCGGTAGCAATCTGTTGTTGTCACAATATGCCCACCAGCAGGAACCAATGTCATCAGCATGACTGTGCTAACGCACATTCCAGATGCCACAATTAGGGTCGATTCAGCACCCTCAAGTGCACTGAAACAAAGAAAGATCAGCTTAAAAATGTTTCAACAACAAAGATTCGAGACACAAGCAAAAGCCATTTAATTTAACAAAAAAGACTATTAAAAATGAGAAAAAAAGAGAGACAACCGGACCTTATCTTCTCTTCTGCAACCACTGTCGTCGGATTTCCATACCGTCCATATTCAAAACTTTTATGGCGTTTCTCCTATGACAAGATCACACAAATGTTAATGCAATATAATCTCCAGGTCAACCATCAAATGCTTTTAAGACATTTCATTACTTCATCACTCCTTATAAGAATAATAAAAATAAGACATCTTTCAGATTGTATTTTGGCAAACACTAACAAGGTGATATTTCATGCACCAAAAAAAAAAAAAAGGTGACATTTCATCTTTGACTCTGACTATGGCGATTTAACATATAATGAACCAAGATATTTATTTCAATAGAAACCTTGAGAAGTAAACCATTAAATCAATGCAAACATTAACTATGAAGACAACCGATTCATTAAGGCTCTTATTATTATTATACCTTGAAGTCAATAAGCTCCTGAGTTTTCTTAAAGAAGTAAGCAGAAGTATTAACCACTGGAGTAGTAATTGCATCAGTAACTATACCCCGACCTAATCTTTCACCTGCAGGAAAAAAAAAAAAAAGATAGCGCAAAATCCATTAAGTTTTTAATTATTAAACAAATAATAAGAAAAGGCTTCATAATCTTATTTTCCATGTAAATGTAAGGATTAATGACAGAAAATAACGTATTTTTAGGAAATTATAATTAAATCATTACTAATTAATCATCAAATCTGGATAAAACGAATCTTAAATTATATCCACATATTACTGTAATTTTTAAATTATTAATTATCTCCTAAACATAAATCCATAAAAACCACAAATATCGCTATCCTTTCCTTTCCTTCAAAATAGAAACTTTTTAAAAGAAAACATAAATAAATAAAATAATTCGATGGAATTAAAAATTAAAATTAATTAGTTTATTTACCAGCATGAACCGCGATGCTCCCATCGGAGCTCAAAAAGGATGTCGTTGAATTATCTGAACCCCCAATCTGTACACTACCGTTGTCATTACAACCTTGTACAACCGCCACGTCATCAGAAACGTGGACGGTGGCGGCTGTGGCTGCCTGAGCAGCAGCCGCCGCTGAGGAAGGGGAACCTGAGGCGGGACTGTTCGACCACGAAGCCGCGACTATTTGCGCAACACCGATGTTGCTACAGTTGCGGCGAGCCTTGATGCTGAGCTGGCGAACGAAGTTTGGCGGGAAACGAAAGATCAGAGACGACAAACCCCCGCCGCCGATTCCTCCAGTACAAAATGATGCCGCCGTTACCCGTCGGCTGGGCCGAACCCGAGGCTTGTCGCCGATCGGTGCACCGGAGAAATCGGGATCGGAACGGCACTCGAATGAAGAATAAGCATTAAAAACCCAAGGAGGACACGAACAGGAGGATACGGCCATTTTTAACGCAAAAACGACACCTTTTCAGCTCTCTCCTCTCTCTCTCTCTCTTTTTCTGGGCCTTCTCTGAAATGCGAAGAGGCTCCCGTGTCCGCCTTCGCTGGCCTCTAACTGAATAAATACGCGAATTCGATTGTCGTTTTGTGGAATTTTTAAGTTGTTGGAGCGGTGATCTTTTTAACTAGGGTTAGGTTTCTGTGGAGTTCAGTTTTGCTTACGTGGCAGATATAGACTGGTTGGAAATTTTTTGCTTGGGTGGAGCGAGGCGTGTTTTCCTTGTCCTTTTCATTTCCTTTTTTGGAGTATATCCCCACCCTACCCCGGAGTTTTTGGGCGTTTGAGATAGAAAGACTCGAAAGTTGAAAGTTGCTCCGTGTTTTCTACAATTAGATAGATAGGATTTCAAATTATGCCGGACTACAAAGGATGCTCTCCTAAATCAAAAAGATATATGTTATCTCATAATCATGTACATCTATGAAATTAGTGTTGATGAGGGATCTTTATAAGATTAGGATGAAAGATTAGTTTAATAAAATGTATAATAAATTAAAGACATAATATTTAAAAAAGTTTTTAAATTATTCATAAAATTTTAAATAAATTATTATTTTTTATTATATTTAATTAAATTTTCATATTTTTACTTTGAATCAAATAAGTCTCTACTAACTATCTTTAGTTAAAACATATGTTATTTTGTACATTGATATATCATAATAGATGATGATATGATATGCTAATGTGACATGATAACGAAATTATATGATATTTTTACTCTTAACCTAAATACCATATTAGCGTCATGTGGATATAAAAATTATAAGTGGTGTTTAGACTAATGATAATTGATTAATCGTTAATTATAAGAGTCTATTTGACTTAAATTAAAAATATAAAAATTTAATTAAAATAAAAGACGAAGAATTTATTTAAATTTTTTCACATAATTTAAAATTTTTTTCAATAATTTAAAATTTTTTAAAGTATTATACCTAAGGTAAAATATTTGATTAACTCATTGAACTTAGCATTCATTTTTTTAAGTATATATGTGTTAAAGCTTAGGTGATGGTCCTAAAGAGTATCATTTGTTTGTTAAAAGTGTTGTAATTTTACGAATGAAATTTGTGTATGATATTTATATAAATAAATTGTTTCCATAGAATAAAAAGAATATATAATTTAATAATTGTGAAACAAAATTTGGTAACAAATATGGAAATACACATTAGGATGGGAAATGGATTGTGACATTGTCGGTTATTGCTTATCAGCCCACACAATGTTTCGTAAATGGAACGAAGGAGGGAAGAAGAAGAAATGAGTGTTTCTTTTCTTTTCCGTCTTTTGGTAAGAGGAAACCAAGAGGAAGAAAGGAAAATGGACAAACTTGTATTTTTTTTCCTTCGCAAATCTAATCTTTTCAAATTGAGATGAAATTTTATTTTTACTTAAGTTACTCATTTTATTTAATGTAAAATATCTTTATTTTCTTAATTTTAGTGACAATTTTATATAAATTTATTAATTTTTAAAATATACAACCCCTACTAAAAGAATATATTTAGCGAGATATATAAATTCAAGTGTTAATAAATTATTAATATTTTTATTAATTTAATAACGTGATAATATTGAAAAAAAATTATTTTTTATTAATTTTAAAAATTATTATACTATATAAATTATAATTTTTTTTATTTAAAAAAATTTTATCCCCTGCCTCTTCGAGCGATCAGGGTGCCATATTCGGCTCTTGCCGGAGAATGCCAAATCCGACTTCCGCTAGATCTGCCTTCCCCTATGCTCCGTAAGAGAGAATGGGTCTGGTAGGGGGGGGGAGGGGCGGGGGGGTTGTGGGAGGTGCGGTTTCCTAGGTGCGAGATCCACACTGACTCCTCCAGGGAGTGTTAGGGTGGGGGGCTGTACCTCCCTTGGGGAACGCATGGTGGCCAGCCTAGACCACCGTCTACTAGCTTGAAAAAAAAAAAAGAAAATAGTGAGAAAGAAGTAGAAAGAGTAAGTATTTTTATATTTCACACTTGCCCATTAACATTGTTTATGTATTTAGAATAAATTATTTATTTAAAAAATTAATAAATTCAGATAAAAATTATAATTAAAAATAAAAAAATACTGATATTTTACTCTTCTATTATAATCTTACTTTTTTTTTCATCTTTTATATCAAATATGAAGAACTAAAATTAACTTTCTTTCTGCATCCATTTTTTCTCTTTTTTTTTGAAAAGTAAACAAACATGTTAATGTTAATAATTGCTTGTAAGTTGGTCCAAATATTAAATTGTAGGTTGACTTCAATGTCTGAAATTCAATAAAACAATTAATAGGAATAATTGAGTTATAATTAAGATTTCTAAGGCAATAAAAAGTTATAAGGTGATATGCTGTAGCTATTCTATTCGTGGGTTGAATTGCCACGTAGGCTAGCTCCCAAGTTTAGGTTTAAACTTTTAAGAAAATTTGAGCCGATCCAATTTGTGAAATATTATTTTATCATATTAACTATAGGACTTTTTATGAAAAATAATAATAAAAAGGTATTATTTTAATATTATTATAAATCGGTTCAAGCTCGACATAAATCTGATCGAAACCAGTTGAAGTCAGCAACGAAGACCTGTACGCTGAGCCATCAACAAAATCCTAAAAACATTATTAATTAGTACTCAATATTTAATTATAGATTAGAAATAAATTGAATTGCTTCTCAAAAAAAAAAGAAATAAATTGAATTGCTCATTTCATTAAAAAAATAAAAGTAAAATAGAAATAGTTGATATTTGATTCTCAAGTTGTGAAAAAGGAATATTCGGTATTTAGGAAATATGACTGGACAATGTTATGGGGCAAAGTGTAGTCCATATATATACTTCATAAAATTGGTACCATTAATATCACAAGTCATTTTCTTGGCTTTACTCTGTTGGGGTGGTGGCGGGTTCAAAGGATATTGCCAAATTGGGTCCCAAGTACATTTAATTTAATGCTAATACTTTGAGCCCGTCCTTCCAGATTTTAAGTTCTTTTGGGTTAATTAGTCATATAATTTAATTTAATAGATTAATTTTCAATTTATCTATTAAAAATCATTATTAATTATATATATATATCATCATTTGTACGAATCAAATTCACGAAAGACCACCTACTTACGAATTGAACTAACCAGGTCAATAGTCTTAAACATGTATGGACTTGAATTAAGAGTTGAACAAAAATCTCTTCATAGGTTTAGTCAATATATGCCTCCCCTTCATAATGGTTGTCACATACCCAAAAGGAAATCTCATACACTAATAAGAAAATGACTTGTTACCTAATATAGTTGAATATCAATGTAAAGATAACAAAGTTGTGGGTATAGCCGACTCATAACCGCGCTTGTGCACCAAACGTCTTTGGTTCTGTCCTATCAAAACCTTGTTCCTTTTCTTTGGTTTTGACATTTGATTCAAAGCCTAAAAAAAGGCTGAGTTAATCAAGACCGACAAAAGTTATTGGGTTTATGGGACGAGGAGAGCTTTAGTTTCTATTGTGTTAATCAAGACCTAATGGATCTCTATGCTTATCAAAAAATAATTCAATTTAATATAATTATTTCTTGTTCAACAACAGAACTAAGCAAGACAGGAGATAATATTTTCTAATTCCCTCACTCTAGATTCTAGAAATTAAAAAAAAAAAAAAAAAACCAAGTGGTTAAGCAGTATAGTATAATCTGTTTAAAATAAACAAATAAGTTAACATGTAAATTTTTTTAAACACAAATGCTTCCAGGTGGAGAAGCAAAGTTTTGCTTTTGTCTATACATAAAAGTCAAAATTTCAATTCTTTTAATTCTTGTAATATTATAAATTATTGGTATAATATTTTACAAAAATTTTAATTTATTTAAAAATATGTAAATAAGTCTTTATTCTTTTATTATGTTCAATCAAGCTCTTATATTTTTATTTTGAGTTATAATTAAGAGTTAATTAACTGTTATTAGTCAAATCATTATTTTTTAATGTTTATGTTACGTGATATTAACGTATTATATTGACATATCATAGTGAATAGTGATGTGATATACTATTGTGACATGATGATATAATTATATAATAGTTTTCATCTATCACGTTAATGTCACATAAACACAAAAATGATAAGTTATATTTTGACTACTGATAGTTAGTCAACCGTTAATTATAAAATTTTATTTGATTCAAATAAAAATACATAGACTTGGTTATATTTAATAATTTTTTTTAAATAATTTAAAAACTTTTTAAAACATTATATCTAAATTATTCTTTACTCAATAACGTTTGTATTTGACTAATGACATTTCACAATGTCTAGAACTCAATATTTGTGTTTAAACTTTTAGCTTCTCCTAAAAAAAAAATTATATTGCATTAAAAAAGAAGAGGCGAAAACATAAACAAAATAAAAATATTGAACTAAAAACTACATATATTCAAAGAGAAAGGTGGATGCTGAGTGGATTATCATTGGCAACAACTGTTAATGGGCAACAAGACAAGCTAGTCATTTGAGTTGTACCCTAACAAAACAACAGAGAGTAACAAAAAGGAAAAAGAAAAGAAGATTTGACGGGGCAGAGAAGATCATAAGTTACAATTTTTTCTTCTTGAGTTTCATCATCCATGACCCTCACTCTCAATTATCCCCCAGTAACTTGATTCCTTTTGTGTTACATAACTCATTGTCAAAGTTGCACTTGAAGCTACAATTTATTTCTAGATTTCATTGCAACTTGCAAAACTATATATCTTTCTCTCTCTTTGTAAGAAAGAAAAATAGATCATTAACAAGTTTGCAATTAAATATTTGAATTTTGCTACCGTTTGCACATAAGACAAACTCTATTAGTCAAATGGATAACATGGTAAAAAAAATTTAATATGCACACGATTCTAACTTCTATTGGTTACTTATTGTCACGTCACTTGTTTGATTAACTAAATTGGTAAAGTGTGCTATTAGCTAATGGGACGAAAGATAGAAAATTTAATTGCGAATTTATTTATTTGAACAGCTAAACTGATAAATTCATTGTAGTTCAGATACCAAATGCGTAATTAATTTAAAATTATAATATAATTAATTCATACAAAATTTCGAACCTCAAAATTAACAATTCACAAAATTATAATTTTTTTTAAAAAAACTATTAGTACCCACTATTCCTATTCTCATACCCACACTTAGTTCTCCTTGTTCAATCAGATTGAAGTACAAGAAAGGAAAACTACATTAGACTAATTATTTACTCAAATTAAATACGATTTGGCATCCGAGTATTTGGTTCATTGATTGGTATATTATCCCCCTACCTATAGAACATGGTTCGAAATCTCCATTCTCTAATTATAAAAAAAAAAAAACTAAATACGATTTAGATAAAACAGTTCAGTCTAATTAATTTATTGGGTCAATTGGTCCAAAATGTTTGATGTAATTGATTTTTTGATCAGTTCTCAGTTTTAAAATTTTTGGATCAAATCAATAAAAAACCAAATTAATTTTTTATATATATTAATATATATAATATTATACTATATATTATTTTTTAATTTATATAAAATATAATATATATTTAATATTTCACTTCATTTCTATTTTTTCAATTATTATTTCTTTATTTCTTTTAATTCTTTTTTGTTTATACATTTTAGAGATGTCGAAGATTAGGATTATGGATTCCATTTCCGTTGTTGACCATTAATAAGTGAAGAGGTTAGAAATACAATCTTTACAATTCAATTGAGGTAAATATTAAGTTTTATGACTTTTTACATAAATTTTCATTTTTAGTCTTCTTTTACTTTGTTATTAAAAAAATTATACTAATTATATTTTTTATTTTTCTTTCAATTGTTAGATATAGCCTATGTGAGTGAATGTCAAAAGCCAAGTCAAGGAGGGGATTCAAATTGATAATTTGTGATGGTTAAGGATCTTCTGTTATATAGTTTTATTTTATGGATGTTAACTTTATTATTTTTGATTTTTTGTTATGTTAAATTTTAATTGTTAATTTAATAGTTTATGCAAAAAAATATAATTATGTGAGTAAAGGGTCTAAGCCTAGCTGGGGAATTAGGTTATCACAAAATAGAGCTCCAAGTTGATAGCAAGTTAGTGGTGCAAGCCATAATTTCCCCCATGAGTCATCTATGTTTAGATTCAGATTTGATTGAAGCTATCTAGCATCTACTCCAGCGTCAATGGGAAGTCAAAACACAACACATATTTAGAAAATAAAACACTTTCGTTGACTTTTTAGTAAACAAAGGCTTCTCCATAAAGGAGGATTACGGAATTTTATGATGTGCCACTCATAGACACTAAATCTTTTCTTATGAAGGATATATTGAGAATTAGTTTTTTTTGTTTAATTAGTATTTAATAAAGCTTTTTTTTTAATAAAAAAAAGAACAAATGTTATATTTTTTAATGTTTAGATTATTTGTTTATTTTATAATAATAAATGAAGTTTATAAATTTTAATATTATAATTTAGAAAAAAAATAAAATTTTAATCTATTAATCTAAAATCTAACTGATCGAACTAATTAGATATTTAATTAATTTAATCTTCTTTTATATTTGATCAATTTTTTAAAAATATTTAATCAATTTAATCTTTAAATATGGTAGATCAAGCTACCCATTTGCTTACTCCTAATTGAAGTAATTACAAGATTTTGTTTACGAACCATATGTAATCCAAACGAATTGACCAATCACACGGAAACGTGTAAGTCCTTTTTTGTGTGTGTTGGGAAGCTCAAACAAGCACGTTGTTTAGGCGGCCGCCGAGGCGACAACTTTGACTAAATTGATGTCTTTATAGGAATCTTAACGCATGGCAATAACCCTTTTTTCTACTTGTTTATGACCTTTTTGTTGACTAATTTCCAAGATAGTGAACTGTAAAGCACTAGTTTCCATTCGAGGAGGGGGGGAAGTAGAAAATGAAAAGAAAGGAAAAAACATGATTTCCTCCCTAATCCATCAACGCAAAATTGTCACTATAATAACTGATTTTACTAATTTAGGCACATTTACAACTTCCTTTCCAGAAATTTTAATTTGGACACTTTTTTATTATTTTATTTTTCTTTTTTTCTTTTTCTTAGTTTTTTTACACATATGAGAAAGTATTTTTTTTTTAAAAAAAAATCAAGTTTTAGACATTAATCTTTTGAAAAAGTAATAACAATAATAATTTCCTTAAACCTGGGTTAATTTTATCCTTAAAGGTGTAAATGAATCAAGATTGGTACTATATCGATTGGCTCGACTTAACTCGATAACAATCTTGATTAGTTGAAGTCCGTAATGTGTTGGTTATGCATTTCTTTTTTGGTCAAATTCTTAATTAAGTTCCTGCTTTGTATAAAAATATTGAATTCAATCCATCTGCTATCTTTAATACAAATTGCTTCCATATACTTTCAATAGTTAACACCATTAACATGCTTTCATTAAATATATTGTCGTGGCATTGACCCCTTTAATTAATGCTGACTTAAAGTTGATCGTTTTAGATTAATATTCATTGATGTTGATTAAAAATACTTTTTATTTATTAAAAAATTTTAGGTATAATATTAAAAAAAAGTTCTCAATTATAAAAAAAAATAATTTAACTCTTATTCTTTTATTACGTTTAATAAAATATGAATCAATAATTTTAAGATGTGTGACTGCACAAAAAGAAAAAGGTAAATCAATAACTAAAAAATCTAGTTAGTAACATCTTTAATCACGTCATCTGTTACGTAATAATGTTTTTTTAAAAATGATACATTAACATGTCATATCATCAACATGTGACATTAAACTTGATAATTGTAATTTTGACAAACAAAGTTAATCAACAATTGGTGATAAAGACTTAATTCACCACAATAAAAAATATTACGACTTAATTGAACACAATGAAAGTATAAGGGTTGTATTGAATTTTTTATATAATTTAAGAGCATTTTTGGGTATTATGCCAAAATTCAAAAATTAAAGACAAATAATATTTATTTTTAAGAAACCACCAAAGGATAAAAAAATCAAATTAGTATTTTATTATAATTTTTTAAAAAATAAAAAAAATATTTTTTGAAAACAGATTTGAAAATTAAGAAAATTAAAAATAAAATTTAATTTAATAAAAAAATTAAGACATTTAAAATATAAAAGTGAATTTTTTTTGTTAAAAAAACTCAATCTCTCTTTTTTTTTTTATGTTTTTCTCCCTCTAAGGTCAAATCTAGTTGGTCAATGTTATATCTATATTAGACGACTAAAGAAGAAAAATATGATCTTATTAATAATTTTAAATTGATTCTTATTTTGAAATAACAAAAATTATGATAAAAATTGCTCAAATAAATTCCATCTTGAATTTTTCAAATTCAAAATCCCTTAAACAATTTCTTTCAAACTCAAAAAAATTTAAAATTTTAGAATAATTAATAAAATTCAATTAATGTATTTATTGTTATGAAAAAAAAACTTAAAAGAACAAATAAAGATAACTAAAAGAATAATTAAAAAGAAAAAATAAAGTATTTAGGGGGAGAAAAGAGATCTTATTGAAGTGTGTGTTTACAAATGAACTGAGATGGTCTATTTATAGGCAAATAACCCCCTTATCTTGATAGAATTTACAAGATGAAAATAACACTTAAAGATTAGATGGATTAAATCCTAATCCAATCTAATTTACATCAAATCTAGATATAGATAAAATAAATGGATATTCACAAAATATTCATAACACTCCCCCTTGAATATCCATTGTATTAAGAATATGACTCGTTAAAACCTTATAAGGAAAAAAAACTCATGAAAAAAAAATCAAGTGAAGGAAAAAGAGTACATAATTCTTTTCAAGAATACGCTTATGAAATACTGCCTCATTAAAAACCTTATCAAGAAAAACCCAGTGGGAAAAACCTTGATGAAGGAAAAGAGTATAGTGCGTATTTTACTCCCCTTGACAACTATATTATTTAAGATCTTTAAAACGGTACATCCCAATCTTTTATGCCAACTTTTCAAATGTTGCAGTAGGAAGGGTTTTAGTAAACAAATCTGCTAGATTGTCACTTGAACGAATTTGTTGAACACTTATATCATCCTTTTCTTGGAAGTCATGAGTGAAAAAAAATTTTGATGAAAAATATTTGGTTCGATCGCCTTTAATATATCATTCTTTTAACTGTGCTATGCAAGCAGTATTATCCTCGTATAATGTTGTTGGAATTTCTTTCTTAGTTGACAAACCACACATTTCTCGAATATGTTGAGTTACAGATCTTAACCAGACACATTCACGACTTGCCTCATGAATTGCTAAAATTTCTGTATGGTTATAAGAAGTAGCAACTATAGTTTGCTTTACAGAACGCCATGATAGAGCCGTACCTCTATACGTGAATAAGTAACCTGTCTGGGATCGAGCTTTATGTGGATCTAATAAATATCATGCATTTGCATAACCAATTAAATCTGATTTTAATGCATTTGAATAATGTAAGCCCATATCCATTGTTCCTGAAAGATATCAAAGTATATGTTTAATTCCATTCCAATGTTTTCGAGTTGGAGAAGAACTATATCTGACTAATAAATTCACAGTAAATGAAATATCATGTCGTGTATTGCTAGCAAAATACATTAGTGCTCCAATTGAACTAAGATATGGTACGTCAGGACCAAGATGTTCTTCATTATCCTCACGAGGTCGGAAAGAGTCTTTTTTCACATCTAATGATCTTACAACCATTGGTGAACTCAATGGATGTGCTTTGTTTATATAAAATCATTTTAGCACTTTCACTATATAATTAGATTGATGGACAAAAATTTCATTTGTTAAGTGTTCAATCTGAAGACCTAAATAAAACTTTGTTTTTTCAAGGTCTTTCATCTCAAATTCTTTCTTTAAATAATTCATGGCTTTTGATAACTTTACAAAAGTTTTAATAATGTTTAGATCATCAACATAAAAAGCAATTATCACAAATTCAGATCCAAATCTTTTTATAAAAACACAAAGGCATATAAGATCATTTTTATAGCCTTCTTTCGACAAATATTCACTAAGGCGATTATACCACATGCGTCTGGATTGTTTTAATCCGTATAAAGATTTATTTACTTTTATTGAATAAATCCCTTGGGATTTCAAATTTTGTGCTTCAGGCAACTTAAATCCTTCAAGAATTTTCATATAGATATCATTATCAAGTGAGCCGTATAAATAGACTATAACTACATCCACCAAACGTATTTCAAGCTTTTCATGTATTGCCAAACTAATTAAATATCTAAATGTAATTGCATCCACTACAAGAGAATATGTCTTTTTATAATCAATACCAGGCTTTTGGGTAAAACCTTGTGTGACAAGCCATGCTTTGGCGTACAAATACCCATTTATATCCCACTAGTTTTATGCCATTTGGCGTACGAACTACAAATCCAAAAACTTCACGTTTTGCAAGTGAATTTAATTCCACTTTGATTACGTCTTTCCACATTGGCCAATCATTTCTATATCTACATTCTTCAACAGATGTAGGTTCAAGATCCTCATTTTCTTTCATAATATTGAGCACTACATTGTATGCAAAAATATCATCGACGTTTATTTCATTTTGGTTCCATATTTTTCTCGTCATGACATAATTTATTGAGATCTCTTCATTTTCACTAATTTCAGGTACCTGAATTTCTTTTGAAATTATGTTAAGGGTCTCTTCTAGAGTTTTTGTTTCCTCTTCTTGACCATTTTGAATATTTGCTCATTTTCTTTTTCAAGGATTTTTATCTTTCGAACCGATTGGTCTTCTACGCTTCTGGCGTGTCTTAGACTCATTAGCAACAACAAATTGTCCTACATCAATTTTGATTAGAGTATTTATAGCTGGTATATGAGATTCAATTACTCTTTGTAAGTTAGTAAATGCGTTTGGCAACTGATTTGCTATATTTTGCAAATGAATTATCTTTTGAACTTCTTGTTCACATTGATTTGTTCAAGGATCAAAACTAGATAATGATAATGTATTCCAAGATATTTCCTTTTCCATTTGCTTATTTTCTCTCCCTAATGTTGAAAAAATTGTTTCATCAAAATGACAATCAGCAAACCTTGCAGTGAATAAATCTCCTATTGAGGGTTCTAGATATTTAATTATAAATGGAGATTCATATCCAACTTATATTCCTAACCTCTTTTGAGGACCCATCTTTGTACGTTGTGGTGGAGCCATTGGAACATATACTGGACATCCAAAAATTCTTAGATGAGAAATATTTGATTCCTAACTATAAACCAATTGTATAGGGGGGAATTTATGATAACTTGTTGGCTTGATGAGTACAAGTGCTGTTGCATGCAAAATGGCATGTCCCCAAGCAGAAATTGGGAGTTTGGATTTCATAAGTAATGGCCTTGCAATCAGTTTAAGGCGTTTGATAAACGATTCTGCTAGATCATTTTGTGTATGAACATGACTAACAGATTGTTCAACATTTATTCTAATAGACATGCAATATTCATTAAAATCTTGAAATGTAAATTCACCAGCATTGTCAAGACGAATTGTTTTGATTGCATAATCAGAAAAATGTGCTCGCGAATGAATTATTTGTGCAAGTAATCTTGCAAATGCCAAATTGCGAGTTGATAACAAGCACACATGTGACCATTTTGTTGATGCATTGATTAAAACCATAAAATATCTTAATGGTCGACATGATGGATGTATGGGTCCACATATATCACCCTAAATACGTTCCAAAAACATAGGGGATTCAATCCCAACTTTAGCTGGTTATGGTTTTATAATTAATTTACCTTGAGAGCATGTAGCACATGACAATTCATTAGATTGAAAAATTTTCTGGTTTTTCAATGGATGACCACATGAATTTTCAATAATTTTTCGCATCATTATTGATTTGGAATGGCCTAACCGGTCATGTAAAACATTAAAATTATCAGTAAACTTTCGGTTTACATAAGTTTTAATCATTTTAATTTTTGTGTAGTACATTCTAGAGCACAAAACGGGTAATTTTTCCAATACACATTTTTTACCCAATATAATAGATGTAATATAAAGATATTCAGTATCTTTTTTCATTCGTTGTCTCAATATAATATCCATTCAAACGAATATCTTTAAAACTTAATAAGTTTCTTTGAGACCTAGTCGAAAATAAAACATCTTTTATTATAAACTTTGTTCCTCCAAGTAGTGAAATATTGGCTCTTTTAGAGCCTTTAATTAATCTTGTACTACCAGATATTGTATTAACATTAGCTTCTTCCATTGTCAAGTGGGAAAAATATTTATTGTCTTTAAATATAATGTGCGTTATAGCACTATCTATTGACATATATCTTTATCATTGATCTTGGATCTAACGAGATGAATATCGATATTTTCTTCAAGAAAATAAAACATATATAGTAAGAAACTTATATAAGAGAACACTAAATATAAACTTTGTTATTAAAATAAAAAAAATCTTCATAATAAACATATTAAAACACATTAACTTCTTAATAGAATTATACTAAACATACCAAGTTCTTAATAGAGTTGTACTAAAACACATCAATAAATAATTTAAGAAATTTCATTATTAGGATTTCCATCACCAATCAACTGATCAATCCGTCCTTCAAGGTGAGCAAAAAAATTAGCAACATCTAAGTGTGTTATATCAACTTGGCTATCATCTTCAACAAAATTTGTTTCAATATTTTTTCCTTTATCTTTTAGTGATACTTGATAAAGTTCAATAAGATGTTTTGGTGTATGACAAGTACGTGACCAATGGCCTTTCATGCCACATCGATAACAAACATTTTCTATATTCCTTTTACTTTGTCCACCTTTGTCTTTTTCTTGTATCTCTTCACTATTCATTCATTTCTGGTGGATATTCTTATTATCAGAACAATAATTTGTGTAACCACAACAATTGCAATAATTATGATGACCTTTTCCATGTTCACGAGTACAACCATGACCACAGCCAGAATTTCTAAATGATGTCTTAGGGAATGGAGTAAAACCAGTTGGGCGAGATTCATGATTTTTCATCAATAGCTTGTTATTTTCCTCAACCACAAGGAGACATGAAATCAGTTGCTGTAGGAGCACGTTTGAGGTGTGAAAGTAGAGAATATTTTTTCTAACAAATCAGCATCAGTCACCTTTTCTCCACACAATTTTAGTTTAGAACTAATTCTGTATAATGCTGAGTTATACTCACTTATAGTTTTAAAATCTTGCAATCGCAGATGTATCCAATCATAATGAGCTTTTGGTAGAATTACTATTTTCTGGTGGTCATAGCTCTCTTTTAGACTTTTCCAAAGATCGACTGGATCTTTTATTGTGAGATACTCAATTTTTAATCCTTCATGAAGATGGTGGCGAAGGAAAATCATCTCTTTTGCCTTATCCTGATTGGATGCTTTATTTTCTTCTTTGATTTTGTCTCTAAGACCCATAACATCTAAATAGATTTCAGCATCTAGAATCCAAGATAGATAGTTCTTACTAGTAATATCGAGAGCCACAAATTCAAGCTTTATAAGATTTGACATTGTAATAGCTTAAAAAAAAAACATAAATGCTAGTATTACAGAATATATCGTAATTGGCAAGCAAAACAATAAATTGACTAATGAAAAACAATTAATATAAAATTAGAAATTGACTTATTATAAATTGGTAAAATTTGGGCAAAACAATAAAGTGATAATAAACAAAAATTACCTGAAGAAAAATTAAACTTCGACTTTGTGAAGCTTAAGTGTGAGAGATTAGAGAATCGTGCTGATAACGTATTGTGAAAAATAACTTTAAAAAAATAAAGATAATTGAAAGAATAATTAAAAAGAAGAAAGAAAGTATTTAGGGGGAGAAAAGAGACCTTATTAAAGTGTGTGTTTACAAATGAACTTAGGGGGTTTATTTATAGGTAAATAACCTCCTTATTTTGATAGAATTTACAAGATGAAGATAACACTTAAAGATTAGATGGATTAAATCCTAATCCAATCTAATTTACATCAAATCTAGATATAGATAGAATAAATGAATATTCACAAAAATATTCATAACATTTATCAAATATTTAATATCATTCTAAAATATCAAAAATGTTTTGAAATCCCACCCTTCGAGGGATCGATCCCTCCTTCATAGAAACTTGAAGTTCAAGTCGAAAATGAAGATAAGACGGATCCCCTTATATTGAAATCAATCCCAAAGTAGCCATTGATAGTGCAGAGGTTAGATATTCAAACAAACCACCGACTCTTTCAAGCATTAAATGCTTCCCAATGGCTCCAACAATCTTCTTTGGTATCAATAGATCATCTTCAGCTCATTTACGAAGAAGAACCAAGAGTAGAAATAAGAAACAAGTTGAGAGCAAGTATTTAAATCATTCTTCCAAGCTTTCAAAGCCTTCAAGTGATATTAAATATAGATTTGAGTTTTCATTCCTAATTTTTGTACTCATTTTAAGATTGTTTCTTGGCTGATTTGAATTCACTAAGCAATATCCACTTATTAGAAACCGTTTCGCTTGTAAATCTTCTTAAACACTATAAATCCTTGAAAGATAAAGAAGTTAAACTTTAACCTTCAAAATGTATCAAAGATTCTATGTATATAATAAAAGATAGAGAGGTTGTATTTAAACCATAAAATGCTATTTTAATGATTGAAAATCAATAATGGATTGAACTTCTTAACAAGCTAAAAGAGAGTCAGTAGACACCAAGAGGAAGGGCGAAACCTCTATAAATTGAGTTAACAATTCCCTCTATCCTACGCTTTTACCTTTATTGCATTTTTTTTAATTGAATCTCTATTGAATTATTAATCAACTTGATATTTTTGTATATCTTCCTTGAAAATCTATTTTGTGACAAAGAATTTTAAAAATCCAATTCTCCTTCATCTTGGATTATTTAAACTATATGAGTTTGCAATTGGTATAAGAGTGTGGATATATTTTTGTAGATTCAACCACCTTCACGTGATCCTATTAGCTCAAGAAACCATGTTTTGAAAAGGCATCAAAGTTCCTAGAAGTAAAGGAAGTTGAAAGGAAAGCAACTTGAGGAAGGATCTTCTTCAAGTGATGGAGAAAATGAAAAATTAACCATGAAGTATGTTTTTCATGATCCAAATCCGAGCCATGATCGACGCATGGGCCCAACAGACATAGCTCACTAAACCTAAACAAGTCTATTACTGTATATGTATTTTTCATATGTTTCACCATTCATTATTTCTTTCATGATTCTATACTCATCATGTCCAACTATAATTTCCCAAAACATACTATAACATGTGATTATACATCATTCTTGAAATATCGTTAACTTTGCTAACTCATAGCTACAACGTCAATTATTCTAGACATCTAGCATGTACTACGTGTCTCGTAATTAATACCACAAACTTATACACACACACACACACACACACACACACACAAAAGGACTCATGATTGTCAATGGAGTAACTCTGACTTAGATATAGCTAATCGAATACCATAACGAGTACTTACAAATAATTGGTTACGTAGGACACCTTCCAATTTACAATCCAACTAATTTGAAAACTAAAACATGAAATTTAAAAATGTGAATATAATACTCAGCAAGGGACATAAAAAGAGAACAAGCAATAGATGGTTGAGAATTTATTAAATCACGTTGTTTTCTTTGAACCAATGCAACTTTTCATTAAAAATGCAATTTGTGTTTGCTTGATGATGTTTTGGTAATGATTTTAAATGACTCTTGTACATATGAGTTTGGATGATTATGTTGGCCATCCATTTTGATGCTATTTTCTTCACTTTTGCCTTGTGATTTCTTAAGGGAACTATTCAAAAGTTCCTTTCAAGTATTATGTCTTCCATATAAAAAGAGTAAGTTATATTGTCATCCTGTTTTAAATTGATCTTTCCTCTTTAGATTGAGCATAAATTTTGAACTCTCTTCCTTCATGTTTTCTTACTTGATGCCACTTGACCTTCATTCCTCATTACGATTTCATGTTGCCTTCTTTTTTTGCAATGACAAAAAAGAGAGAAATCTTGAAAAGGAAAATCTTCACAAATTTGATCTCGGAGCTTAACTTGACACATTTTTGAAAAGATTTGAACTTTGATCTTATGGAATGGAGCTTTTCAAACTTTTCAAAATATTTAAACTGTTCTCATTATTTTTTAAGCTTACCACTTCATAATGTTTTCGCGATTAAATTTAGGATTTATGAGGAGATTTTAAAATGGATTTATATTTAGTGCCTCTTTGGCCTAAATTATTTTTAGCTTATTTACTTCTTAAAAGTAGAAGTTGCCTAAACAGTATTTTGTTAAAAACTTTTTAAAAAAAGTAGTTTTTTTTAAAGAACATAATTTTAAAAAAGAAGAGCTTAAAAAAAAAAAAGCTCCAAATAAAAGCTTTCTTTTTTCTTTTTTTTTTTTAAAGCACACCAGCTTTTTAGGAGAGTTATTTTTTTTCTAAAAAATACTCTCTCAAAAAATACCTCATTCCTCTTTCCTTATCAATCTCCCTCTTTTCTCCTTTTTTTGCAAATTATCTTTCTAAGGGTTTTTTTATTATTACAAAAATTAAGGGAAAAGAAAACCCAAAATTCAAAACTGTATTTAAGTATTATTTCTTCTTTTTCTTTCTTTGTTTTTCATTTTATTTTTTATCATTCTTTTTTTTGGCTTTGATAGACTTGTATTTGTATGGAATTAACGTTGATGATTTCAATAGGAAAATGGGTTGCCAAATCAATGAGTCATTTTCCTGACCTAGTTGGATTCATTATTAATACCACATCGGGTTCTCTTCCTTTTATATAACATCAATTTTGTTTAGCTCTAAAAGTCATAAATTTCAAATCAATTCTTAAAAAATAACAATAACTATTTTTTTACACTCATCTTTTTTTTTATTTGATTCAATTTTTTACTTGATTTATTAAATACCCTTTATAGTAATTTTAATCAAAATTAAAGTTTATATAAGTTCTTTTGCCAAATAACTTATTCATAAAAAAAAGCTTATAAAAATTAAATTTACCAAACAACTTTAACTTAATTTTAAAAGCTATTATTTTTTATAAAAGCTTTATAATAGCTTTTAAGCTAAAAAAAAGTCCAGCCAAACATGCTTTTAATGTACTGACAATGTACAACTTCTATACATTGTTAAGTCATCAAAATGTGCCATCTCATTAATGAGGTAAAACTAAAATTCATTAGGAATTTAAAACTAAATATTAATAAACTTTTTTTTTAAAAATAAGTAAATGTTATGAAAATATAACCTATAAGAACAAATAAAGATAACTTGAAAGAATAATTAAAGAGAAGAAAGAAAGTATTTAAAGGGAGAGAAAAGATCTTATTGAAGTGTGTGTTTACAAATGAACTGATGGGGCTTATTCATAGGCAAATAACCCCTTATCTGGATAGAATTTACAAGATGAAGATAACATTTAGAGATTAAATGGATTAAATCCTAATTTAATCTAGTTTACATCAAATTTAGAAATACATAATATAAATGGATATTCAAAAAAATATTCATAACACTCCTCTTTGAATATCTATTGTATTAAGAATATGTTTCGTTAAAACTTTATAAGGAAAAAACCTCATGAGAAAAAATCCAAGTGAAAGAAAAAGAGTATATAATTTTTTTCAAGAATACGTTTTTGAAATGCTGCCTTATTAAAAACCTTATCAAGAAAAATTTAGTGGGAAAAACCTTGATGAAGGAAAAGAGTACAATAAGTATTTTACTCTTCTTAATGACTGCATTATTTAAGATCTTTAAAACGGTGCATTCCGATCTTTTGTACTAACTTTTCGAATGTTGCAGTAGAAAAGGCTTTAGTAAACAAATTTGCTAGATTGTCACTTGAACGAATTTGCTGAATACCAATATCACCATTTTCTTGGAGATCATGAGTGAAGAAGAATTTTGGTGAGATATATTTCGTTCGATCGCCTTTAATATATCCTTCCTTTAATTATACTATGCAAGCAATATTATCCTTGTATAATGTCGTTGGAATTTCTTCCTTAGTTGACAAGCCACACATTTCTCGAATATATTGAGTTACAAATCTTAACCAGATACATTCGCAACTTGACTCATGAATTACTAAAATTTCTACATGGTTAGAAGAAGTAGCAAGTATAATTTGTTTTATAGAACACCATGAAATAGCCGAACCTCCATATGTGAATAAGTAACCAGTCTGAGATCGAGCTTTACGTGGATCTGATAAATATCCTACATTTGCATAACCAATTAAATCTGATTTTAATGCATTTGAATAATATAAGCTCATATCCATTATTCCTCGAAGATATCAAAGTATATATTTAATTCCATTTTAATGTCTTCGAGTTAGAGAAGAACTATATCTTGCTAATAAATTCACAACAAATGATATATTAGGTTGCTAGCAAAATACATTAGTGCTCCAATTGCACTAAAAGATGGTACTTTAGGACCAAGAAGTTCTTCATTATCCTCACGAGGTCGAAAATGATCTTTTTTTCACATCTAATGATCTTACAACCATTGGTGAACTCAATGGATGTGCTTTGTTCATATAAATTCGTTTTAGCTCTTTTGCTATACAAATAGATTGATGGATAAAAATTCTATTTGTCAAGTGTTCAATCTAAAGACCCAAACAAAACTTTATTTTTCCAAAGTCTTTCATCTCAAATTCTTTCTTTAAGTAATCCACAACTTTTGATAACTCTTCAAGAATTTCAATAATGTTTAGATCATCAACATAAACAACAATTATCACAAATTCATATTTGAATCTTTTTATAAAAGCACATGGGCATATAATATCATTTTCAGAGCATTCTTTCGACAAATATTCACTACGACGATTATACCACATGCGTCTGGATTGTTTTAATCCATATAAAACTTTATTTAATTGGATTGAATAAATCTCTTGGGAATTCCAATTTTGTGCTTCAGGCAACTTAAATCCTTCAAGCATTTTCATATAGATATCATTATCAAGTGAGCCGCATAAATAGGCTCTAACTACATCCATCAAAAGCATTTCAAGCTTTCCATGTATTGCTAGACTAATTAAATATCGAAATGTAATTGCATCTACCATAGGGGAATATGTCTCTTCATAATTAATACCAGATTTTTGGGTAAAACCTTGTGCGACAAGCCGTGCTTTATGTCTCACAATCTCATCTTTCTCATTTCTTTTTCACACAAATACCCATTTATATCCCACCGATTTTACGCCATTTATTGTACGGACAACAGGTACAAAAACTTCATGTTTTGCAAGTGAATTCAATTCCACTTTGATTGCATCTTTCCACATCAGTCAATCATTTCTATGTCTACATGCTTCAACAGATGTAGGTTCAAGATCCTCATTTTCTTTTACAATATTTAGCGCTACATTGTATTCAAAAATATCGTCGACGTTTATTTTATTTCAGTTCCATCTTTCTTTTGTCATGAAATAACTTATTGAGATATCTTCATTTTCATTGATTTTAGGTACTTGAATTTCTTCTGGAATTATGTTAGGGGTCTCTGTTAGAGTTTTTGTTTTCTCTTCTTGACCATCTTAAATATTTAGTCCTTTTCTTTTTCAAGAATTTTTATTTTTGGAACTGATTGGTTTCCCACACTTCTAGCGTGTCTTAGACTCTTTAGTAATAGTAGATTGTCCACATCAATTCTGATTAAAGCATTTGCAGCTAGTGTATGAGATTTAATTACTTTTTTTAGGTTAGTAAATACGTTTGGTAACTGATTTGCTATATTTGCAAATGAATTATCTTTTGAACTTCTTGTTCACATTGATTTGTGCGAGGATTAAAACTAGATAATGATAATGCATTCCAAGGTATTTCCTTTTCTAGCTGCTTATTTTCTCCCCCTAATGTTGGAAAATTTTTTTCATCAAAATGATAATCAGCAAACCTTGCAATGAATAAATCTCTTGTTGAGGGTTCTAGATATTTAATTATAGATGGATATTCATATCTAAAATATATTCCTAACCTCCTTTGATGACCCATCTTTGTACATTGTGGTGGAGCAATTGGAACATCTATCGCACATTCAAAAATTTTTAGATGAAAAATATTTGGTTCCTGACAATAAACCAATTGTATAGGGAAGAATTTATGATAACTCGTTGGCTTGATGCGTACAAGTGCTCCTGCATGCAAAATGGCATGCCCTTAAATGGAAATTAGGAGTTTGGATTTCATAAGTAATGGCTTTACAATCAGTTTAAGGCGTTTGATAAAAAATTCTGCTAGACCATTTTATGTATGAACATGACTAACAGATTGTTCAACATTTATTCTAATTGACATACAATATTTATTAAAAGCTTGAGACGTAAATTCACCAGCATTGTCAAGATGAATTATCTTGATTGCATAATTAGAAAAATGTGCTAACAAACGAATTATTTTTGCAAGTAATCTTGCAAATGTCAAATTCAGAGTTGATAACAAGCACACATGTGACAATCTTGTCGATGCATCGATTAAAACCATAAAATATCTTAATGATCCACATGATGGATGTATGAGTCTACATATATCACCCTGAATACGTTCCAAAAATATAAGAGATTCAATCTCAATTTTAGCTAGTGATGGCCTTATAATTAATTTACCTTAAGAGCATGCAGCATATGAGAATTCATTTAATTGAAAAATTTTTTAGTTTTTCAATGGATGACCATATGAGTTTTCAATAATTTTTCACATCATTATTGATCCGAGATGGCCTAACCAGTCATGCCAAATATTAAAATTATCAGTAAACTTCTGGTTTACTATAATATAAATTTCAATCATTTTAATTTTTGTGTAGTACATTCTAGAGGACAAAGTGAGTAATTTTTCCAATACACATTTTTTACCCAATATAATAGATGTAATATAAAGGTATTCAGTGTCTCTTTCATTCATTGTCTCAATATGATATCCATTCAAACGAATATATTTAAAACTTAATAAGTTTCTTTGAGATCTATTAGAAAATAATGCATCTTTTATTATAAATTTTGTTCCTCCAAGTAGTGAAATATTAGCTCTTTTGGAGCCTTCAATTAATCTTGTACTACCAGATATTGTATTGACATTAACTTTTTCAATTGTCAAGTAGGAAAAGTATTTTTTGTCTTTAAATATAGTGTGCGTTGTAACACTATCTATTGACATATATCTTTACCATTGATCTTGGATCTAACCAAATGAGTATCCATATTTTCTTGAAGAAAATAAAATATATATAGTAAGAAACTTACATAAAAGAACATTAAATATAAACTTTGTTATTAAAACACAAAAAAAAAATCTTCCTAACATATTAAAACACATTAATTTCTTAATAGAATTATATTAAACATACCAAATTCCTAATAGAGTTGTACTAAAACACATCAACAAATAATTTAAGAAATTTCATTATTAGGATTTCCATCACTAATCAAATGATCAATCCGTCCTTCAGGGTAGGCAAAAAAATTAGCAACATCCAAGTATGTTATATCAACTTGGCTATCGTCTTCAATAAAATTTGTTTCGATATTTTTTGCTCTATCTTTTAGTGATGCTTGATAAAATTTAACAAGATGTTTTGGTGTACGATACGTACGTGACCAATGACCTTTCATGCCACATCGATAATAAACATTTTCTAGATTCTTTTTACTTTGTCCACCTTTGTCTTAATTTTACATCTCTTCACTATTCATTTACTTCTGGTAGGTGTTCTTATTATCAGAATAATAATTTGTGTAATCACCATGACTGCAATAATTATGACAACCTCTTCCACATCCACGATTATAACCATGACCATGAACATGACTAGAATTTTGAAACGATGTTGCATTCACTTCAAGGAATGGAGCAAAACTAGTTGGGCGATATTCATGATTTTTCATCAATAGCTCACTATTTTCCTCAGCCACAAAGAGACATGAAATTAGTTCAGAATATTTCTTAAAGCCTTTTTCTCGATATTGTTGCTGTAAGAGCACATTTGATGTGTGAAAAGTAAAGAATTTTTTTTAACAAATTAGCATTGGTAACATTTTCTCCACACAATTTAAGTTTAGAACTAATTCTATATAATGCTGAGTTATACTCACTTATAGTTTTAAAATCTTGCAATTGTAGATGTATCAAATCATAAAGAGCTTTTGACAGAATTACTGTTTTTTGGTTGTCATATTTTTCTTTTAGACTTTTCTAAAGATCAACTAGATCTTTTATTGTGAGATACTCAATTTTTAATCCTTCATGAAGATAGTGGCCAAGGAAAATCATTGCTTTTGCCTTATCCTGATTGGATGCTTTATTTTCTTCTTTGATTGTGTCTCCAAGACCCATAGCATCTAAAGGGATTTCAGCATCTATAATCCAAGATGGATAGTTCTTGTTAGTAATATCAAGAGCCACAAATTCAAGCTTTATAAGATTTGACATGGTGATAGCTTAAAAAAAGAACATAAATGCTAGTATTATACAATATATCGTAATTAGCAAGCAAAACAATAAATTGGCTACTAAAAAACAATTAATATAAAACTAGAAATTGACTTATTATAATTTGGGCAAAACAATAAAGTGCCACTAGACAAAAATTATCTAAAGAAAAATTGAACTTCGACTTTAAGAAGCTTGAGAGTGAGAGATTAGAGAATCGTGCTGATAACTTGTTATAAAAATATAACTTAAAAGAACAAATAAAGATAACTTGAAAGAATAATTAAAGAGAAGAAAGAAAGTATTTATAGGGAGAGAAGAGATCTTATTGAAGTATGTGTTTACAAATGAACTGATGGGGCCTATTTATAAGCAAATAAATCCCTTATCTTGATAGAATTTACAGGATGAAGATAACACTTAGGGATTAGATAGATTAAATTTTAATCCAATCTAATTTTCATCAAATCTAGATATAGATAATATAAATGAATATTCACAAAAATATTTATAACAGTAAAGATAAAAAATTTCTTTTTTTCTCCCTTCAACTCCACGTTTTCATCCCCTCTTCTTGTTTATTCATGAAGATTAGATATGATAAAAATTGTGCAATATCAAGAACAATAAGATATTCAAAAGTTTTTACTTTCTTCCTAAACTCTCTTCCACACATCTCTTTATACTTATACCTCATTATGTATGCTATGCTGGAAATTTTATCTATGCTCAAATGTTCAAGATTGTTAAAGAGAATATGTTTTTTTACTTAATTTTCTTTACATAAATATTTTTTACTGGTTTTTAATATGGACTTCATTGGTGTTGTTGAGACTGGTGTACTCATCATGAAAGTAGTCTTCACACATACAACATTGTTATCTTCTCTACTTGTTCCTGGGATCTATATTTGGATAGTGGTGATTGCAAGTACAATATAAAATAAATAACATATGTCCAGTATTCAACTAAGCATGTGGAATTTCAAATGGGCATAAGAACTAATCAAAATGAAAATTATGCACGTACCATGTTTAAAGGAATAAGATTGTTAAATTAATCCATGAGTTCTTCCAATATAAAACATATGAAAAGGCAATACCCCTTTCTAATCTAAGGAAAGCATATAATTGAATTAATAACAAGAATATAGCTTGAAGACTATCAATCTCAAATCTCACACTCTAAATTGAAAATTTCAAACTCTCGATTTCAAATCTCAATAAATCACATGTAAAGCAAACTTGAACTTGAATACATTTTTTATAGTTTTAAGAGACAAGATAAGGGTTGAAGGGAAGGGTGGATTACAATTTAGACAAAAAGTAACTTTTCCCTTTTGCACCTTAAACCCAGAAGAAGAAAAACAACCTTAAATCGAAAAAAAAGGAAAGCAAGATCCCAAAGATTCTTGAGAGAAGCATGGAAGATTGCAAAAACTTTTGAGAGAAGGGAAAGAGAGAAAAGTGGGAGAGAGAAAGAAAAAGTTTTTAACTTTTTACCTCATTAATGAATTTTAGTTTTATCTCATTAACGAGGCATTACATTTTGGTGACTTTACAATGTATAGCTTTTATACATTATTAGCACATCAAATATAAACCCTTTTTAAATTATATTGAAAGGATTAAAGAAAGTTTTTATTAAGCATATTTGCTTAAAAGTTTTATCATATTAAAAAGAGAGATTATTAGTTTTAAATTGATTTTTATTTTGAAATGACAAAAATTATGATCAAAATTACTTCAATAAATTCTATCTTGAATTTTTCATTTTTCAAAATCCCTTAAACGATTTCTTTTAAGTATCCAAATTATTTTGGAATGAAAAATGTTCAAATTAAAAGATTTTTTTTTTCTTTTAAAAAAAGAAGGCACAAAGATCGATCCCAAGGTGATCTCATTTTAGACAGAAGCTAAAGGTCCCTTAACTGCTCACTACATATCAATCCCACTCCTTGAGGGATCAATCCCCTTTTCACAAAAATTTGAATCTCAGACAGAAAATGAAGACCAAATGGATCCCCTCATATTTGGATCAATCCTAAAGTAGCCGTTGATAATTCAGAGGTCAAGTTTTCAATGAAACAACTCTTTCAAACATTAAGTGATTCCCAATGGCTCCAATAATCTTCCTAGGTATAAATAAAACATCTTATTCTTGTTTATGAAGATGAACCAAGAGTGGAAACAAGAAACAAGTTGAAAGAAAGTGTTAATTCATTCTTTCAAGCTTTTCCAAGTCTTTAAGTAATCTTAAATCTATTTGAGCTTCCATTTCTCGTCTTTGTACTCATGTTGATATTATCTCTTTACTAATTTATACTCACTAAGCAATAGCCATATATTAAAGACCTTTTTACTTGTATATTTCCTCCAACTCTTAAATCCTTGAAAAATAGAGAGATTATACCTTAACTTTCAAAAAGTATTGTTTATAGTTTCTAAGTAAACCTTAAGAAATAGAGAGGTTATAACTTATACACAAGCCTTAAAAAGATATTTGTGTTGATTGAAAATCAATCGTATATTGAACATTTTAACTAGTTAAGAGAGAGGACGTAAACACAAAAGAAAAAAAAAAAAAAGGACCGAACATCTATATCTTTATTGCAATTATAATCAATTGAATATTTATTGAATTGTTAATCAATTTGATTTTTGGTATATCTTCCTTGAAAATCTATTTTGTGATAAAGAGTTTTGGAATCCAATTCACCCCATTTTGAATTATTTAGACTACTTGAGCGTACAATATATTAAAAGAATTAAATTTAGAATTTGATGTGTCCTTTTCTATGTATTTTTCTTTTTTTTTTTATTATAGCAATATGATTATTTGAAGAAATATAGAATTACTTGTTGCAGTATTTATTTTCCTAGTTTGGGGCGGGCCGAGGTATTTCCTCTCATGGGCTCTGTTTGTATGGGCCATGTTATGGCTAATTTGGCTACTTTTTAAAATGAGAAAACAATCCGCCCATAGTTTTAATTAGAAATTTTCTTTTTTTCTGGTGAACGTTGTTGGGATTTTCTTTTTTTTTATTGGATTTTAATATTTTCTATTTAACAGAACTACATGCTCTATTTCTAATATTTTTCTTTTTTTTTGGTGAATTTTCACAAAATACTACATTTATGATGCTTATAATTGTTTTGATATGACCCCTAATTTCAGTTTTGGCGAAATATGGAAAATCTCTACAATAATTAAAGTAAAACTAGTGATTCCATTCTAAATAATTAAAGTTAAAATAATTTTAAAATAAATTTGGGCGTGATTTATGGAATAGGAGATGCCTAATTTTGGATTCATTGTATAATAAATCTACGTTTTAGGGCAAAATTCATCATTGATATGATAATTTAACATTCCTAATCTGGGCCGTCCAACAACCCTGGTAGCTGACCACACACTCAGAACATTTTATGTTTCGTACCGAAGATACGGTCCAAATGGGTGTGACTCTTCCCTATAATGCCCTAAAAGCCATATACTTCACCTATTTAGCCACCAGTCTTTGTTTGCAAAAGCTTGTCTTATACAATGGTGGCTGAAACTGAAGTTGATAATGGCCAAAAACCAAATCTGGTGATTTCTTTTCTTCCTTGTATTCTGTTTTTCCTTTTTATTTAATCCTTGTCTTAGAATTAATATTGCACTAGTACTAAGGCATCATGACCGTTGAAACAATGCATGATTCGCCTAATCTTAAATGTGCAGAAATGAACAAAGGGATCCGCTTTGCAGCTTTAACTTTAATCCAAGTTTTTGCTGTCAGTAATGCCCCCTCACATGCTTTACCTATAATGAAGTCGAGTGTCAGTAACAAATTTGGTTAAAACAACACTAGTAAATCCTCAAGTTTCACTAAATTTCTTTACGAATGAATGCTTTTGACACATTTGTGAAAACACTTGATTTATTGATTACATAGAGAGAGCCAGCAAGCTGATTTAATTCACAAATAATAGAAGAAATTGAAGTGACCATTGATAAGCAGCCATCCCGGACAATTAATTAATCTTGACAGATTTGAATGCAGGATTCAGGAACAATGTTTCTGCAGATCTTCTGTAGCAGCTTTTTCTTGCAAATCTTCAGTTTGTCTAGAGACTTTCTGCTATGGCTTTAATTGTCTTCTGATTGCTTTTCGATGTGTTTTTTTGTTTTTCAATAAATTGTTGCTGCATCCATTTATAGAACCATAGATCAGAGTATTCATTTCTCGGACAAATCTTGATGGATTTCAATGAATATCTCATGAAAACAAAAAATTTACATGGCGGTTTGCAGGAGCAAAGGCCATAGTAGATAGTAATATCCTTTTAATTAATTTTTAATGATAGGTTACATTACTTATTAATATAGTATAAATAAGACTTAAATATTGAATTTTTCGAAAAAATATTTAATTTAAAATTAAATGACAATAGATGAAGAGATCATTGTTATATTTATATGTCAAAGATACTCTTAATAGATGTGAAATTAATTTCTTTTATCATCACTTTAATTCTTTCTCGTGTCTAAGTGCCACAAATTCATTGAGCGGCCAACAAATAGAGATAGGGTGAAGATATCCTTGGTATATGTTTATATTCACAATATACTTAGTTTGATAGGTGTGGGAACAAGGACCTCTGCACTTATTTGGATGTCCGTTCTAAAACTTTAGCATGGTATTTGAGTAAGCGTTGTCCAATTCGTAATTGATTTATATCATGTAATATGTCTGTAGTCTTTATAAGTGAGGGAGAGTATAAAGTGATAAAAAAAAAATACACATTTTTTAAATTAGAACTATTTTAAAAGATATAAATATAACAAAAACTTCTTTATTTATTACCAATTGGTTTTAGATCGAATACCCTTTCTAAAAATTCAATATAGTATTAGATATTGTCTCTATTCATTAGTCTCTCCATAGGCCTGCGACGATGTAAGGGAGAGTATTGAAATAGTCATAAAAAAAATTACAAACATATAAATATAACAAGAATCTCTCCATCTATTAAAAACTAATAAAAATTAATATCTAATATGGATCTTTTGACGTATTTATTTTTCTTTCGTTATGTCAAGAATGAAGTTTCCAATGGCAGTCAAGGTGCCAGCTAAGTTAGCTTGTAAAGTGTTTGGGTGGTTATACCAAGGATTAGCTATGGGAGATTAATATTTGATTATAGACTATAGATGATGGATCCTATTTGCTCTAAAGCTTCGTGGCTAAGGCTGGCCCATGAATGGTATGGATTAGGTTTGGAAGATATCAACCGGATTCCTCCAGCCTACAGGGTTACGTTAATGCAGAAAGGTTTAATAAGTTTCAAATTTGATGCATAAAAAGGTTGCCTTGTCAGAAATTGAATTGCAAAGAAGTACGATCCAAAGATGCTTTTATCAGTCACTTTTTCAAAAACTTTGTATTAATGGATTTCTTGCACAAGCCTTTGAACAACTAACTATTGCCCCCTGTTTCTTCATATAAATTAATACAACAAACTTCAAATCATTTAGGCCTAATTATCTCACTAGAAGTACCCGGCCCCATGACCATTTGTCAAAGTTTGAATTAAATTCACTCTATAACATGAAATAGGTCATGCGCCATAAATATGCCTGAGCTGAGCTCACTGTGAGATAGGCATTTCGACATAAAACGAAGACTTAAATGCCTTCACTGCTTAGAGTACAGGAAAACAAAAATGTAGAAATAAAAACCACACAAGCACTTGGGTTTGAAAAATCTGTACAACTGAATCATAGGCCAAAATCAATGTTACCTGTAAATTTGTTCTTTCTATAGCCATTGCAGTCTCTTCTTTTTCCAGTTAATTTGTTAATGTAGCATTTCAAAAGCTGAATTGGACATTTATCCAAAATGGTGGCCTATTTCGTTTGTCCTAGCTTCTCTGGCCTGGCACTGATCTAGTATAGACTGTAAAGATCCAACAAATAAATTTTGGTAGGAAGAAACAAATTTGGAGTATCAATGAAAGAAATGAAACTGAGATATAAGAACAGTCATTCCATATATGTGTATAGCTAAGCTGTCTAAGGTTGATAAGATGATTAATATGGCAACAGGATTCTGTCTTTGTTCCTAAAAAATGATCAATGTTAGGAGATACTATAATTTAGGTTGATTTCAGTTTTCTCTTTGGTTTATGATGGTATCAACTGAAAGCTACTTGACATTTCCAGCGACTACAATGTGAAATGTTAATCGGGCTCAAATCATCAAATAACAAGGATAGGATTTATGAGATGGAAAAAAATACCTTTAGGTAATGAGGAATTTATCCCCCATTATCACAATCAAGTAACAATTTAGCAAGTAGCCAGCTCTTTGAAACATTATAAGGAGAAGATTAGAGTTGAAACGAGGTCTTAGGCTCTAATTACCATGGTTTCGATGTCAATATAGAAGAAATAAGGCATCAAAACTATGATGTCTTAAATGTCTTAAAAAACTTGGGATCATCGTTTGTTGTAGATATTTGTGTTGTTGAATATTTCTTTTAGTTGATCCAACCACTCTGCAGTTTTGTATTTAAGGGAAAGTGTAGAAGACTGCAGCTTGCCATATATACAGAGTCGGACTCGTCCTTTAATAGTTTGAACTTTTGATTGTAAATTCCGGTCTAAGGTAGTTCAGGCAATTAATTGGGAATTGAATTCCAAAGTTTAAGGATTTTATGGAAAATAGCAGGTGAAACAAAGTGAAGAAGTGATGAATGATTATCCTCTTTAAACTTTTTCCATAAACTTGATTGATGATTCAAAGGTTTGACCAAACCTTGTAGTTTAATCTCCATATAGCAGGTAAATCTGATCTCATGTTGTTTTCTTAACCCTTTGTTAGTGTCAAACTTTTCTAGGAAATTAGATATGTATACCATTAGATTGTTATATGGTGATTTTTATGTACATATGATCAAGTTTAAATCACAAAATGAGAAGCATTTCTCTTTTCTTTTCAGTTTGAGGTCTCAAAAGTTTCAACTCTTGGAGTATAAGCTAATTTGTGAAGTTATCGAAGGAACTGGATCCAAGCAACAAATTATTTAAAATTAATTACACGCTTTTAGATAGGCAATCATTCTGATATACATATACATATATATATATATATATTTGTCATTTAATACATCTAGTTTCATGAGATTGAAACTGTAGAGTAGCTCAACAAAAACAAAGGTACAAATCACTGCAGTTTCAGTGAACATTGTTGCATGCAAAATCCATCCAAGTCACAGTAGGCAAACCTCATTTAATAAGCACAGTTGAGCGCAGTCAAGGCAATTTAAGACCCATGTGGGCAGCACAATATACTGAAATAAATGTTCATGTACAATGGAAATTGAGAGAGAGAAAGATAGAGAAACGAAATTAATGTAAACGAAAATTCAAAATATAATAATTTTATATATAATTTAAAAGGAAAAAAAAAAAAAAAAAGAGTGAGAGGCGTTGTTTTTGACAACTGAAAGCGTGGCCACAGTTTCACCATTGCTCCCGACACTTTCATCACAGCCTGGCTTCATGATCCTTTCATTTAATGGGAAAATAACGGTTAATTCAATTTCTTTTTTAATATATATATATTTTTTGGTTTTGGGTGTGGAATTTTCACCAGAGATCGACATGTCTTGGCATGATCCATATGGGTTATGGTTTTAGGCTGCCATGCTTCTAACCATCCTATCATGACAACAATATTGTTAGAAATCTGAAGGATTCTTGTTCATTACATTGGATATATGTGGCTCTCCAGCTTAATAAATAATTATATCAGACATACGTCCATACATGTTCATAGGACAAATCTGATCTTTGAAATATCAAAATAAGAGATGTTGTAAACTTACTCTCAAAATAGTGATAAAGTGGGGCAAGAGGGATATGAGAAAAAGGGAAAAAAAAGAAGAAAATAAAAGCTGAAAAATAACTTGTGATTCAAAGAATGAAAACTTTTATCTGCAGACATCAAGAGGTTTCTTCTTATGCATATCCTTCAAGTAAATTTTATACCAATTTAGAAGTGTACGCCGTTAAAAAAGATGTTAGATTGTTTGCTAGCATTGCTTGGATTTTTAGAAGATGGATTCAAGTAAAAAGCAAAGCGTACAATCTGCTTTATGTATGTTAGTTCAGTGCTGAAATTAAAATACAAGGGCAATGATCAAAGTTGGAAAGGACAAAAAATTTAATTTCCAACTCTGGTACGTACTCCTCCAACTAAAATGGATGCGTAATGCTCAACATTATCCTTGAATCAGACTGAAATCTATTACTTACAAAATTTACTCAATATCCTGGATTAAAGAGAATTAATTTGTTCTTGTTATCAGCATTTGTAGATTAACTAATTAATTAGTAGATGTCAATATCAGGTGTGTTCACTACTCAGCTGATCTCCAGTACATTCTTTCTTAAACATCACCATATTTTTCATCTGATTTTTTCTTGCAGCGTGCAGCTACCTTTACTATCTTGGCATTCAAGTACTTACTCTGCATTAAATAGAATCTTGAGAGGAGAAATCTTTTGTGTGTATTTACATATATCTATCAGCAGGCATATGGAGCGATGAGGTCGAGAAAAAACACAATACTATGACCAGACAAGTGGAAGATCTGTGATCATTCATTAACAAGAAATAAATTCGAAGAGGGGGACGGGACCCTATATAAAGATTTTGTTCACATTACATTATTGCTTCTGCTGCAGGCAAACCTTAATTAAATCCTTATATCAGATTTTGATATGCAAAATAATTTTATTATTTCTGATCAACTATCAATCCACACAAAGAGACCAAAACTTATGAAACATGGAGCATGTGATCCTTAATTATTAAGCATTTCCCAGATTAATGTTTCGGCAAACAAAAACAGAATTTATGTTTTGAAGTCTCATTATTTGCAAATGCAAATCGTACGAGATAAAATATTGGAACCTAACACATTGCAGACTTCAAGCTGTTACTCCAATCCGAAGGCCTAAGCTCTTGACCTGCCAAACTTCTTCAAAAGGTTCTTTAAATGTTCAAATCCAAGACTGGCATAATCTAAGTCTGAAGGGGTATATATAGCAGTTCAAATATATTACGACATGTATATAAATGTAATTGTATTTGGTCACATACATGTTTATGAAACAAGTTGAAGCTCCCAAATCATGAGGTCGGTCACATTAATATCATCAATCGTTAATTGAGAAATAAGGCAAGGACATTGAGTTCTGGGAAAGAAATTATTGATCTATTTGCCTTGCACATGCATGCAACTGCCCTAGTCACAACAAATTGACTGCTTGTTCATATATACTAGTGGTATACTTTTTCAAGTGTGGAAAATTTTCGTCTTGCAATTTTCTGCTTCTTTAATATACAGTAATGATCTCAGCTTGTTTTTCTACTGACTAGTCAATATTCATGCACATATACATTAAGCTCATGAAAAGAAAAAATCATTTTTTTGGGGGTAATTAATAATTAAATACTGTTTAATGCATGATATTTTTGAAGTATGAGACGTTGATGGATTGTTAATTGATATATTAATTGCTGCATATCCTTTTTGTGCAGTAGAACTATAACTTTAGCTGTTACATGTCATTTGATGGAAAGCTTTGACAACAATGCTAATTTAGAGCATCACATTTCAATTAATAATAAGTTCTAACAAAAAAATTGATTAGGGTGTTTGAGAAAACAAAGTACCTCTCAACTAAAGGACAATGGAAAGACAAGGACGTCCTCATCCTTGTGGCACAAACATAGTGTTTATTAGCAAAACTTGAAGACAAAGGATTAGTGTCCTAGATGCATCCATGTTTATTATTGTCAATAGTCATGTGATCTTAATTTGCCAAAATTGATGTTAGATCACTTTCATCCCACTTAAGCATCCAAGAAAGCTTAAGAAAAAGGAGTCTAGCTACCGTCTTACCCACCATCTTTGCCAATCAAGCTGATCTGATATTGGCAGTGGTGGTTAGGAACACTTTTTTTTTTTTTTTGCAAAACTTTGTAAATTTCCCTCCTCTTCAAGTTTGATAGTTCCAGCTGAGAGCACGTATTCGAATTTGATACCTTCTTTGAATTTCTTTGGCTAGAAGAAGAGGAGAAAAGGGAGAGAAAGACAAAAGAAATACTTATGACTAGTGCTTAATTAGAGATAACTGACGAGCAAGGTAATAAGATATGGGCACTGCATGTGGTCTATGAGTTGTCCCAATCTTTGGTCTGTATTTATCGTTTCAGAGTAATATCATACGCCATTTATAATTTTCTTGTTTCTGAAATTAAATGATGAGCAAGCAATATCCTACAGCATTAATTTGAAATGTGTGATCTCGCGTCAGTTGAAAGAGAATCCGTTGAAACAAGTAGAAAAAAACAAGAAGAAATAATCTGGTTGAAAATCGAAAATGATAATGTTATATGGAAAATATTAGTTTGCAATATCCCCATAGCTTCTTCTGATAAATTCTTTCTGTTCTTCACAAGAAATATTAGCTCTGCAGAAAACTATTGATCATTTAAGTTTGCTTTGGTTTCATTTCTCCTGATTTTTTCTACCAACGAGACTAACAGGATTAAAAAAAAAAAGAGAGAAAGAGAGAAAGAGAAAGAGATACCAAGAATTTTTCTTGCTTGTTATTAGCAGAATGTGACCTGAACCTACCAGCAATAAAGTTTGTCATTAATACATCCCCGTATTTATTGGACTTGTCTATAAACAAAAAGTCTAACACAAAGGAAATGATGAACTTGAGGGTAAAACCATATCCACTTCATCATACACCCTTTGTAAAATGATCAATATCTTCCATTGGACCATCTCCTAGACCCTCTCCTCTCCTTGATGATGACCTAGAGATCTAGATGATGAGAATATAAAGATAAATATTAACAAAATTACAACTCAAATGTCATTAAATTGCACTCAAGCATATGTAAAAATCATCAACTGCAACAGGACTAAATTGAAAAGCTATCAACATTTCATTTTGAAGAAAGGCAAAGAGTGAAAGAGTGGCTCAAAGCTGTATTTGTTGCTTTCTGATAGGGATATAGCGATATGATCAGCAAAGCATGGTAGCAAATTAACCATCACGTGCGCACTTAAATTGTGGGGAAACAAAAAAATTAGCTGATGGTATTTGCACTGCTTAAGAACAAATAAAAATATAATTAATGGCTTTTTGACTTGGGCTAAGGATTGTGGTTGTGATCAACTTCTTTAGAACATTGGTGAATCTGATGGGGAAGAGTTCACCAAATTAAGAATGCTGTTCCAATAGTTCTTATTATCTTCATAGTAATCACTTCCATCACCACTGCCTCCACTGTTTTCATCAGATTCTTTGCCACTGTCTGATAAACTCCGGTCCATGGAATCATTAAGAAGAAGATTAGTGAAGCCTTCATCCATTACATTCCCAACATTAACATGGCCATTATTTGGCCTCAAAGACTCCGGAGTCCATCCTCCTTCCATGGAAATTGTCATATCATGAAGGCTAGAAGTGAAAGATAGAGAATTCTCCATACCCTCTTTGTATTCAGGCAAATTACTTGAACTTCCAAGGCCTTTCCAGTCTTGTTCACCTTCTTCTTTGATGATTCCAGTGTCTGATGAACCAGAAGTAGTGCCAACGAACTCAATCATGGGCATTGAACTCACGCCAAGCCCGGTACTCATGATCGGAGGTGCATTCTCTGAGAAAGTAAGTGTAGATGTAGGAGACTCAAGGTCACCAGCAACCCCAAGTCCAGTACTGTTTAAAACACCAGTATTACCTTCACTGGATTTAGACCAGCCACTGTTCCAAGCTGTCTTATTCACAAGCTGGGCAGCTGAAGCTGAAGTAGAAGCAGAAGCAGAAGCTGAAGGAGCATAACCTGGAGGGTTCAGCTGATGTTGGAGTGAATTTGAACGTAGCTTTGATTCTCTAACCAACCTAGCTTCAGCTTCAAGCCTAGCACTCTCCCACTGAGCCATATGGCTAAGGTTTGCTGCATTCTTGGATTGACCATCAGTGGAGAGTAAAGCATCACTTTTTGGCTTGTGAGTGACTGGATCAATTCCCATTTTGGCTAACCTTTTCTTGAGATGAGTATTCCAGTAGTTTTTGATCTCATTATCAGTTCTCTTTGGCAAGTGAGTGGCTATGGCCGACCACCTGAAGACAAAACAACGAAGACATAATAGAGACAGACTCTTACGTATACAAAACCCTAGAAAACATCAACCACCACAAAGCATTTTTTTGAATGCTTCAGTCATCTAGAGACACAAAAATTAAATAGACAATTAAGAAAATGAGAAAAAAGAATGAACAAACTAAAATTTATTAAAAAAGAAAAAAAATCATTTGCTATTTCATTTTAATGAAAAAATTGAAGACCATTTTTGCATTTAAAGATCCCCTTGTGTTAAAATCAGATGTCAGAAGAAGTAGCAACTTATTGCAAATGGCAGAGACCACAATTTTAATAAATATCTGTAGGGTCAAAAACCACCCAAAAAAAAAAATGTGTAGGTGATAGGGTAGAGTAGCAGTTCAGACTTGAGAGTTATTGTGTGCGGCCATTATATCAAAAAAATGTTATTGAGTGTAAGAAATTTGTGCTTGAATTTCCAAAACCAAATTTGGAAAAACTAGGTTTAGAAGATCAGAAAACCAGCCAGTGTTCCAAAGTGATACAATCAAGGGTCATGACGGAAGAAGACATCAAAAAATGGACGAGAAAAAGAAAAGAAGAAAATTATCATGAACTTTTACCTGTTCCCTAAAAGGGCATGTAGTTGAATGATGGTCTGTTCTTCTTGCAAACTAAACTTTCCTCTCTTAATATCAGGTCTCAGATAATTAGTCCATCTAAGCCTGCAGCTCTTCCCACATCTTTGAAGACCTAAAAAACAAACAAAAAGGAAAAAATTGAGCTGAACTGTAGCATGGATGAGGAATGAATGAAGTACCTTGTACCATAAGTAACCAAGAAAAGAGAAGAGAAAAGGTTAGGGTTAGTCACCGGCTTTCGCCGGCAAGGCACGCCAGCTTCCATGACCATGTTCTTCAATGTAAGCTAAGAGTTTCTGATCTTCTTCAGGTGTCCATGGTCCTTTCTTCAAACCCACTTTGTCACAGCAAGGTGATCGTCCCATTGGGTATTTAGTGAAATCAACAAAGAAAGAGGAAAGTTGGTTCTCTCTTTATATAACACAAGATATTGAGAAACTAATGGAGAGAAGGGAGAGAAAGAGAGAGAAAGAGGGGGGGAGGGGGGGAAGAAACTTGTGTTTGTAAATGAAGAGATGGGCAGAGAAGAAAGGTCAGTGAAATAAATGGGATAGAGAAATTAATTTTTGATCAGAGTATATGCTAAAGTCACATGACAGAAGGAAAACCCTTTAGTAGCATTATTTCACTATGTAGCTTTACTTAATTCATAGGGCACCAAAAATTGTCCCATGTATATATGGCCAAAGAACGAAGGAAGTCCCCAAACCCAGAGGGATTTGAAAGGATTTTTTGGTCCTCACAACACAAAAAAGCAAAGGTAGTAATGGCATGGGGTCCGATCCAAAATTTCAAGTCTCTCTCAAAATTTTCACTACATTACTCATGGTGATGGTGACTTCTCCTTTCAATTTTGACCCTTTTCTGAAGGTGTATTAATTAGCTTATAAAGTTGCATTTTAGAACTAGAATTGTGTATTATAGTTTTCATGGTGCCTTTAAATTTCTTTTATTACACTTTTTTCATTAGTGCTTTTGTTAAATAAATAGAATAGATGCACCTACCCTTTCATTACACAAGATTTTGGCGAAAAACGTACAATTTTGATGGTTGAACTGATGACACAAGAATGACAAAAACCTTGTTGATGCATGATGATATTAATCCGAACCCCCCCCCCCCCCCCCCCCCCCCCCAAAAATAAAAAAAAAAGGCAATAAAAACAAGAAAAGTTTACATATGAACTAGCTTTGAACTCATATTAAAATATATACAAAGTGTTCAATGTTAAATTAACTGGAATATAAGTAAAGACGTCTGCAATTTTCATAAACATATCAATAGTATGTAGTTGATTGGATTGCAAGATTCCATCTCTAATTATGAGACATCCTAATGATTAGAGATTCCACGGTAGAGGTTTTGAGTTTGAATTTTGAGATGAAATAAGTGAAATTTATGAGATGAGAAAGGGTTACTCATGTTATGTAACTCGAAATTCCTTATGTATTTAAAAAAGAAAAAACCCAAAGATGCAAGATGCTCTTAACAGTTCTATTTAACCAGAATTTACTCATGGTGACTATTAAATAAGTGACTAAGTACTAATTTACTCATGCTGAACTTTTAAATAAACTAAGTATTAACTTATAAAGTCAAAGTCTCATTGAGATCCTTGAAATTTGCATAGTAGATATATACATTCATGGATCAGAGATAGACAATTATGGAAGTTTAACTTGGCCTCAGGTTTGCAAGCTGTAGAACCCTACTTGAAAAAAAGATAGTAGATTTTAACTGTTTTGGAGACTGTAGGTTCTTTACTTCTTGACCAACCTAGCTAATTAGAGTAATCCATGCCTGTTCCTTTTGGAAATGTGAAATTTTCAGCTCACTGCTCACTACTTAGGCCATACAGAATGCAGAAACTATCACATCTGTTGATTGGCTACTCCACGGCATGAGACTTGAGTGTGGACTAACGCCAAACTGTTGAGAGCATTCAGATCTATTGTTACCCAAAATGACGGGGCCAGAGTATATTGCATAGGCAGTCAGTTTGGCATATTGAATCTGATTTATTGATTTCAGTAACAATTATAAGTTTTCTTCTGGTTTGGCTAAAAGCTGGCTACGACTGCAGAGCCTTTTATCAAGAACTCGAACCCCCATTTTTTTCCCTTATAATTTTTCCCTTACACTAAAAAAAAGAAAGAGATCCCTTCAATGCTATATATCACTACAACATATAGCATAATTATTTAGCAGTTAAATGTTCCAATAATGACTTTGTTTAATTGTCAACTTGTGCTGTTAAAATTAATCACTAAAAAGCTGCTGCTCAATGTGAAAAAAGGTCAGCACTCTGAAAAAGTTTGTTTCCTTGGTGAAAAATCTAAAAAAAAAAAGAAGAAAAGATGTGTTTTGTACACTACAACTCATTGAAAAAGTATGGTTTTAATTACTTCTTTATAGAAAGATCTTCAAAGACAATTTCTTTTTTATTTCTTTTCAAAAGGAAAAAGTGGATTTCCTTGATAACCTTCAGCGTACAAAAGCTTTAGTCATGAGACTTTTTGATTGTCATCCTGAAGTCACAGTAATGTGTTGCAATTTTTAGTATCGTGTTGCAGTCGTTTTTGAACTTTGTTGAAAACCCAATTTTCTTGCAGTGATATTGTGGCTATTGGCTATGGCTAACCTTTGTACATATGAAGCCAACTTACGGTTGTGATATATTTCTTTTTTTTAAAAAAAAAATCATAAAATTCTGAAATGTTGAATTTTAGGTTGATCGGAATTCAAGATTTTATTTGGCTAAAATTTTTATTTGTATACAATATTGAGTAGTTATATAGTTTTAAACTTTTTGTTACATATTTGAATCTTAATCCTATTGATTGGAATTCAAGATTTTATTTGGCTAGAATTTTTATTTGTATATAATATTGAGTAGTTATTTAGTTTTAAACTTCTTGTTACATATTTGAGTCTTAATGTTATTCTACTTTGAATTTTTATATTAGAAAAATGAGTCTTTAAGTTTTAGAAAAGTAGTAGTGCTTTGGAAGCCCTAAAGAGAACACATTGTAACTTTGTTTTTGCTATAAGTGGAGTTATAATGGGTGTGGGTGAGTATTCTTATGAAGTTATTAAAAGAGGGTCACAAGGGTCTTTGGGTCAGTTTGAGAAAGTATTAAGAGAAACTTTATTGTACATTAATTTTTCAATAATAAAAGAATTGTTACACTGACATAGGCAAGAGGTTGAACTACGTAAATTTTTGTGTTTTTCTATATGTTTGATTTTCTTGTGTTTGCATCTTTGTTGTTTTTGGAGCAATTTTCATAATAGACTAGCATTGGAGTTTCGGGTTTAGTAGGTCAAGATTCAACAATTATATCGAAAGTTACTAGTTCTACAAATTTCTCAATTAAGAAATTTGATGGGATGACTACTTTCATGGTGGCAAAGAAATATGAAAGATATCCTTTTGCAGCAATTATTGATACACCTTTTGCTAGCAATTAGATAGCATAAAAGATATTGAATGGGCAAAGTTAGAGGAAAAGTGCGGTAGTACTATTTGGTTTTGCATTGGAGATAATGTGTTTAACAATGTAATTGATGAAGAATTTGCTCTACAATTATGGGCAATGTTGGAGAAGATTTATTTGGTAAAATGTCTTTCCAACAGTTGCAGAATTAGGTACAAGCTGTATCACTTGAAGATGGAGGAGAATGGAGACCTTATGAAGAATATGAACAAGTTTGGTGAGATCATTCTTTAGTTGAAGAAGGTTAAACGTGAAGGTGGAGGAAGAGAAGATGGTATTATTGTTCCTTACATCAATTTTGGACTCCTATGAGGTATTTTTGAAATCTATAATTTGCGAGAAAGTACAACAATGTTAAAGTAAGCACAAACAGTTATGGGAAAGATACAACAACGTTAGAGTAAGCACAAGCAGTGTTAATGTCTCATGAAGCCCGAAAGAAAAATAAGGATCGGAGTAAGGATTCAATTGACTCGACATTGGTGGCTAAGGTTCAGAAGGGCAAGTCAACTATTATAAGATCTAAGGGTGGCAAGTCTAGACCTAGTAATGTTCAGTGCTTTCGATGTAATGATATGGACATATTCAAAGATATTGTCCTATAAAAAGGGATGAGAATAATGGGACAAATGTAAGTGTGTTTTCGTTACATCTTTTTTTGAAAAGTGATTTTATTAGCCTCATAACCATAATGCTATCTCTTGCTTAAGTCGTAAAAGACTCCCATGTCATAAGAAATTCGATCTGGGCAACAGAAGCTAGTACAATTGACAAAAACACTTTCCATTACTCTAATCAATGGTATCTTCTCACTAGAAGACCGAATCATTCATCAGGAGCTAAGTAACTTGTAAACAAAAGTTGGGTATTGCGTTCTATTACAATCTACTTAACAATTTCTAATCCAACCTAACCAACATAACCACACACTAATTACAAAATACTGAATAGCAAAAGCAAAAATGCTCCCAGCTACTATTTCTCATCTTCCACGACAGCAACTCAAGAAACTTGTTACATGTTTTTGACCCTAGTGTGTTTTCGTTACTAACAATGATGATTGTGTTGTCCTTGCAATCTCAAAGATATGAATGCAAATTCTAGTGATAGTTTGTACTTAAATTCTACTTATGTCACTCACGTATGCTACCAAAATAATTATTTTGATTTACTTTAGGAAAGGGTGGTCGTGAATTTAACTTTGGATGATAAGTCAACAATGAAGGTCATGGATCTTGAAGTTATGAGAATCAAAATGTTTGATGGGGTTGTGTAGTCTTTAGGTGGTGTAGCTTATGTCCCAAATATATCTAAGAATCTAATATGGTTTGTTGTCAATGATGGAGTGAAAGAAGTTACACAAGATTACATGGTTCTAATTAATGAGGGGAAATTTACATAATGTTTTTTGTTGTCTAGAGACATGAGCACTGCACAATGGATGATGGCAACCAAATTGAAATTTCATTTACCGAGAAGGTGATGAAAGGTTCCCAAGGTTCCCAAGGTTTTCATGGTGTAGATGATCATGAAATGATGAAAAATCTTGCTAATGTTTGTGAATTGGAAAGGTTGTCATGGTCCTTCTCTAAAGTCAATTAGCGTTATTGACTGGATGGTTATACATTTGCCTTGGCTGTTTATCAAATTGAGTGTTGGACCATACTTGATTCGTTATGTGTAGTCGAGGTAATTAATTTGAAGGTTAATGGTTTGGAAAGTCTTGTACTTGGAGAGTTGTTTAAAGTGTTAAAAAACAGGTGAAGTTGGAGAGCTGCAATTTGGGACAATTAGTGAAAAAAGTTTAAAGAGTTTGAATTTACGTCAAAGGTGAAGATTTGCTAAGTTTAGGGTTGATTGAAATTTGAAATCTTATTTGATTGGAATTCTTGTTGTGTATAACATTAAGTAGTTGTACAGTTTTTCACTTTTTGATCCAAAGTGAGTCCTAATAGTATTATGTTTTGAACTTTCATATTATAAAAGTGGGTATGTATCTCGGTTCTAAAAGAGTAGTAGTGCTTTGGGAGCCCTATAAAAGGAGTGGGTAAGTGTTCTTGTGAGGTTGTTATTGATAGAGGATGTACAAAGGTGTTTCCGTTGGTTTGAGAAACTATTGAGAGAGATTTAATTCTATTTTAATTTGTCAATGATAAAAAACTGTTTCACATTTTAGATAAAGACAAGAGGTTCAATCATGTAAATTTTTATATTTTTTTGTTTACTTGATTTTTTTGAGTTTCATCTTTATTGTTTTTTGAACAATTTTTCATAACAAGAAATCTAACTTAAGTTTAGAAATTAGAAATTATGCAGAGGAATGTGATAGGAAATTATCTTATTTCTTAAAGAAATTTAAGATTCTAAACTTCAAATTTAGATGAATCCATGCTTTAATTTACTTGTTGATTCTTAGAGCCATTTTGTCACCGAAAATTTTTATTTGAAAAATTTACTCCACTAAACTGTAGGTAAATCATTTTTACATAGGGAGGCTCAATTGAGTTTTCTTTTTTTAGTTGTAAATTTTTCTTAGATGCGTGTATTCCATTGTATTTCTTCTCTCATCATTAGTTTTTTTTTTTTCTTTTAAATGGTCTGCATCATGGAGACATTTTTTCAAGTAGAAATTTGAAAATAATATCAACTGATTTCACAATATATTGGGTATGAGTGAGATTGAATATTCTTTTACCAAAATTTTTGTACCATATTAATCTGCTCATTTCTCAACCCCGCCCTCCCTCATGGGACGTTGTCTCATTTAATATATGTTCCTGACTATGTATTCGTTTGGTCCCAATCTAAAAATTATAAAAAAAATTAAATTTGCAAGTAGAAATAATAGTATGATTACATCTACTTATTTGAGCTTTAATTGTCTTTCTTCTTCTTCTTGGTTTAAATTATTCTTTTTCCCCCTTGGCCTAGCATCTACTCATATGAGTTAGCTAATAAGTTATGGTAACAGATCATCAAAGAGATAACCCTGAAAAAGACTACTATAACTCTAACAATGTAGGAAACTAGTAGCCAAAATTATTGAATTGATGAATTAATAGCTTAAGTAGTATATCTAACTTATAGCTTTGTATTATGGAACACAATTTTGTCCTTTGGATATGATGATTCTTTTTATTACCAAAAAAGTAAAAAGATTGTGTGCCCTAATCCCCTATTAGAAAGAAAGAAAACAGACTTTTTTTGAGGTGGGTGTGGATTAATTGTCCTCATGTAAGTTCAATATCCTTAGGGACGGTGGCAAATTGTACTTGATTTGGTTCAAGATTATTTTATACTTTGCATTAAATCAATCTGATTTTGATGAACCAAAGGGTAGATGTCGACCTTAACCCTTTCAAAAAGTATTTGCAGCCTAGTATTATTTTTTTTCTTTTCGTATATACGAGAATATTTAAGAGTTTTTACATTAACTAGAATTGGTTGACAAAAAAATTCCATCCTCGACCGGGCCAATAATCTTATCATGTTTTTCAAATAACCTCTTTTTTATTATAACTTATATAGCATTAACTTAAGCATTTATTAGCACAATTAATGTATTTTTTTATTCTGATCGATACTTTTGTTATTTGTTTTTTAGTTCTTAAAAAAATTACTGTAAACTCAAAAACAAAATCAAATTTAAACTTATAAATGTATAAATAATTAAAATGTAATATAGATTATTACATAACTAGGTTACGTAAAAGTAAAATCATGCATTTTGTTATATATAACAAAGAGTACATTTTTTTAGCTACAATTCTTAAAAGTATTAGTGTTTGGTTTTATATCCAAACTTGCTATTTACTTTTTTTTTTTTTTGAACTCCACAAAGCAAAAGGCAAATAGGAGATGCAATAACCAAACGTGGTCGAAGGGGACAAATTCAAATGCAGAAGCAGGAGTTGAGGGATTAATGGAGGTTAATACAATAAAGAGTGGGGTATAATTATTATTGTTATCTTGAATAAACATAATACAAAGATATATAAAGACAAATAATATGTAAGAATACATTGACAACTATATCCAACGTCATTGTCTCTGGTCAACAACAATCTCAACTTGTTCTAAAAAAGTTGCTTTGTTTTTTCTTAAATTTTAAATAAAAAATCAGAACCCGACTTTATAAATAAAGAAAATACGTATTAGACAATTGAGTAAAAGGAGGAGGTTGTATTAAACACTATTTGTGAATATACTGATTGCTTATGTTCCAAGAAGTACTCATCCGGGGAAGGTTTGGCTCTGTATATAATAGATAACAGTAATGATAGAGACCCCAGCTCCAATTCCATATGCATAACTTTTATTAATATAGAGGGAGAAGGTTAAAGATTAAAGGGGGAGGGGGGATTTATTGACGTGGGCTCCTGGCATTTGGAGTATAAGATGACAAATAGAGAGGTGGGGGTCCCATTGGAGAAAAGCAAAAGATGGAATACTTTAAATGTTTGTGTGTGGTAAGCAAAGGCAAAGGTGTATTGGATCCAAGTTTCGGATTGGTTGGGTAAGGACAATGGGGACATCTCCTTAAATTCTCCCTTCCATCATTGCCAGCTCTAGTTTGCATGGTCCAACACCGCCTTAATTGCCCCGTTAAATGAATGTCCATTACCACGTGTCAATCTTCGGAATCATCCACATGTCTACTTATAACTCTTCAGAGCCCGTAACAAAAAGAAACCCCCATGTAAATATAAAAGCAATCAAATTAGTAACTCAACTAACTAGTCATCACCTTTTAATGTTATTAGCAAGGGTAAGATTCAAAGTTTCTTAGATTTTTCTTATATGTGCAATGTCTTTTCAGATTTTGACATTAGATTGCTCTATTAATTTGGTGACTTGCATGAAGGAGTGGAGACGGATCTCATCAGAACTAGAATAATAATTTCATAATTCTTTTTATTAGAAGGGGACATGGAAATTTAGACCTTTTTCTAAAACAAGATTGATAATGTTTATAAGCTATAATCTTCAGGAGACGACAGAAGCAAAAGAGAAAAACAAATATATATATTTTGAAGGGTAATTAGAGCAAAATTTGACCATGAATGGTCCTTGAACCTATATAAAAATCCACTTCAATTTTTGTTAGGTGTTGATATAAACAGCAAGATCGATAGTCTCAATGTAATTCATTTGTTGGGGAATAAAATATTCTCATTTGAACTTGAAGGTGATCAAATTATTGAGAGAAAGAAGTAGCTAGATTCTAACAAATGCTTGGAATTCAAAATGTTAATCAATGCTGACAAATGTACAATGTCTGTCTTAAATTAATCTTAGTTCAATTAAATGCAGTCTTTGTTCTTTGGTTAGACCTAGAACTAAAAAGCAAACATAAACTATAATTTTCCTGTAAATTACCTTTTCTGATAAGGTCATGTGCATTCATTAAATAACCGAAACTGGATTAATGCAAACGTTGACGCTATAGTAAAAAAAAAAAAAAAAAACACAAAAGAAATAAAACAAAGGATCGATTTCTTTTTCCGTACGTACATATGGGAAAAAAATTCAAACCTTGGACCTTATCCTCTGAACAAGTAACAATTAATGGCTCAAAATTGCTTAATTGTTAAAAAAAAGAAAAGAAAAGAAAAGAAAAATGGTTGTCATAAATGAAGGCTTATTCATTTCCAACTCCGCCACCACCGCCAGCGCTGCCTCGCTAGTTCTGTTATGTGATGGGAACGCGACTTTGTCTACACGAGGTGGAAAAGGGCATTAATAATAAGTTTCACAAAGGACAAAGCATTTGCTACATTCATTATCATCTTAAAAAGTTAATTAAATGCAGTAAATTTTAGTTACATAATAAAGAGATCGAAGACCCAGTATCGTTTTCATATTCAATTTCGTTCATTTTTTAGCATCTTTTCATTCATATCTCGAAAATGATTTTATGCCAACAAAGATATCTTTCTTAATTGATGCATATATCCAAGAAGAATATTTAGGTGGTGTAGACACTGTAAAAAAGAAAAAAATCCTAATTAATTAAAAGTAAATGAAAAATAAACAAAAAAAGAAAAAAAACAAAAAAAGAGAAAGGGGGAGAGGGTACGACTGGCAGGGTGCGGATGCACGCTGCCAGGCACCTCCCTCACCTTGCCAGACGCAAAAAATTCATGTCTGGCAGGGTAGTAGAGGCACTACACTCGGTCAAAAGCCGAGTGTATAAAGCCCCACTGTAGCAACGGATCAAGGATCGGGAGCCACAACCCGCAAGCCAAAAATTGAAACGGAAAAATCCTAGCTTTCTAGCAACTGAGAGCAACCACAAATTCTCAATTAGAAAATACAAAAAATAAAAAATATATATATAGAAAAAGGGTGCACAATGGGAAAGGGAGGATAGTTCGAGTTCTTGGGAGTCGGATTTGGGTTTTGGGTGGTTCAAATTGGAGGTGAGAAAGACTTTTTGTGCCGCCGGTGGTGGGGTTTGCTTTTTAGAGTTGGGTTTTAGGAGCTGTCCGGCGGTGAGGAAGAGTCTGATCGGCAGTAAAAGAGAGAAAAGGAGGGAGATCTAATCGGTTTGCTAGAGGGAGTAACGGAAAGCCTCCTGCTCGCCAGTGATAAGCTGTCCAGCGGTGAGGAAGAGCCCGATCGGTAGTAAAGGAGAGAAAAGGAGGGAGATCTAATCGGTTTGCTGGAGGGAGTAACGGAAAGCCTCTTGCTCGCTAGTGAGAAGTTGTCCGACTGTGAAAAGGAAGAAGAAAAGTTCGACGTCGGAGCAAGGGAGTAATGGGACAGTCCCCAAGTCGCCGGTGTGAAGTGTGAGAGAGAACGGTGGGATTTTTAGAGAGAGAAGAGAGAGTCCGACGACTAGAGAGAGAAACAGATGAGAGAAAATGAAGAAGAAAGTAAAAAAATGAGGGTTTTATAGCTAGGGGTTGGTGATTGTGAAACGATGTCGTTTTGACCCACAAAGAGTTCATATTCAGTCCTTCAAACGGCACCGTTTTAGGCACCAGGAGGCTGAATTCTTGAAGCAAGCTTTTTGGGCCTTCCATAGATCCGGTTTCTCCTTGAGCTGATCTGGGTTCAAATTTTGGGTAAGCTTTGGACCTTTGACATATTGAGTTTGTTGCATAATGATTGGGTTGATTGTTTTTATTTTTGAGAATCATTAACATAATTTTATGCAATTGACAAAAGTAATAATGATGATAAATAAAAAGGAAAATAGGTAGAGATATGTTTATGCTGTAATATGAATGTTAGAAATATAGAAAATTTACTAATATAGGAGATATAAAAATATATAAAAATAAACATTTGGTAATAGAAAAGAAAATTATATATTTAGTTACATAACAAAAATAAAATTAGGAAAGAAGTAGAAAAATTAAAGAAGTAGAAAAATTACTTATTTATAAAAACATATTTAGGTATACAAAAAAATATACAATAGTGAAATAAAGAAGTGTTTATTAAAAAATGATAGATTTAGGAGAAAGAAAGAGAAGAGAAAAAGGGGGATAAGTGAACCAAAATGAATAGAAGCTTGATAAAAATATATAGATTAAATTAAGTGAGAGATGGAAAATTATTTGCTAATGGATGGATTGGGATAGATGAAAAACATAAAGGAACATATTAGGTTATAAAAATAGATTTAATAAATGAGTAAAATGAAAATTAAAGCAAGGTGAAGAATTATTCATATAAATAAGACAAGTACTTAATTCTATACCGATGATGGGATGATCGGTTGGGACGCGAGAAGTCGCAATCTCGAGCCCATATTTTCTAGGTTCGAAATCCGAATTAAGGCTCCACCAGTACGATGGGAGGGCCTCGATTTTAAGATCCCGAAATTTTAATAAATAAAGAATTTGACTATACAAAAGGTATTCAATAAAAATAATAAAAAAATAACAATAGATAAAAAAGGATAAAAGTAATAAATAAAGATAATTCAAATATATAATAAATAATAAATTTGTGAAAATGCAATATACACGATATTAAATAAATAAAAAAATAAAAAAATAATATAAAAAAAATCTAAAACAACAACTAATTTCAAATTAAGCATTAAATATCAAGTGGCACAAACTATGAATTAATAAATATTATAAAAAAAATGTGAAGATAAAGATAAGAAAGAAAAAAAGAATTAAATATAGATATATAAAATAAGATCTTAGGCATTAGGTTTGAATAAAAGATTGCTTACGAAAAATATAATAATAATAAAAATATAAAAATATAAAAAATAAAAATAGTATAATAAAAAAATAAAATTTTTGTTCATTAAAAATGACATGGAATCATAAATAATTTATCTAATTATAAAAGGAAAATATAAAAACTTAGAATTAAAATGTAAGGTATAAAGAAAATAATAAGAAAAAAAATAGAAAATATGATAATAAATAAATATAATAAAATGAAAATAATAATTAAATAATAATAAATAAAAAAATAGACAATTGCATTAGCATAGCATATACATATTGCATCATGCATATCATTGCATATAAATATTTCTGTTTTCGAGTTTAAGCGCCGATGATGGGATCTTCCGAGGATCTTGTGAAGGCGAGTATTCCCCGAAAAGTTTTCTAGGTGAAAAGGTGTCCCTGGATCCCACCAGTATGATGGGAGGGCTCGAAAAGCATCTTGAATAAAAGGCTTCTGCCCATATTAGGTTCATTACACACGAAAATATTATTTTAAAAGAAAACGTACGATGACCCCGATGATGGGATTTATTCGTTGAATTTGTGAAGGTGAATTTCTCGAATAATTCCCTAGGTGAGAGAACACCCCGGATCCCACCAGTATGATGGGCGGATTCGAGAGAACGTCCTCAATAAAAGGTTATTCGTCCGACATTTTTTATCTCACGCCATACATCTTATCTTGCCTCACATTTGCATTTCATTTTAGGTTAAATAGGAGATAAAATAAGAGAATAACAACTAAGGGAATATAGTGAAATTAAAAATTAAAGCCTAATAAGATAATCAAAAAATGGTACCGTTCATGAAACGAGCGTCTCGGGGGTGCTAATCCTTCCGCGAGCGTAACCGTACTCCTGAACTTATATATAGACAAACGTAGACCAGTTTAAGATTCTTTTCGATGGGCTTAAATTAATTTAAAGCTTCATCGATTAGAATCGAGTCAATAGGTGGCCAATCGCAGCTAGTAAAAAAAAAAGATTGGTGGCGACTCCTAATTTTTTTTAAAATTTTTACTCGCGTCTGGCGGTCTGGTTCCAGGACCCGCACGTTACGACAGCTAGCGACTCCACTGGGGACTGTCGAGAGTCGAACCATTAAATAATAATAGGTTATCCAAGGCTTTAAATAATTCGATGCTTAGTGTTGATGATTTGTTCTGCATATTTTGTTTAGTGCATTTGTTTATTTCGCATTTGTTACTTTATTGCTTTTAATAATTGTGGGGATTTAGGATAGAGGGATGTGAGAATATTACTCCGAACTCGATGTTTTCCTTCACACGCACAGCACTTTTTGCATTCATGCATAAACCCTCCACCCGGGTTATGTCCTTTTTTAGGAGGGAGTTTAGTAGCTACGCTTTCGTGAGGTGATAACCTCCGCACAGGCTAGTGAAGACTCCCACTCAAATTGAACCTAGTCCGTTTGAAGCCTGTAATGGGTAAGAATCGGGGTGCCTTACTAGTCTGTGTGGACGACAATGAGGAACGATTTGGGAACCTTAACTTTGTTTATAAACCCCGCTCAACATATAGAATACCAAGAGCAGCTTAACCCTAGGTAGGGCCATACCCGTGAGAGTATACCCTATAAATGGTAGACATGAAGGAATTTCGTCCACTCCCTCTATTTTAAATTTTGCCACGAGATAATAAAGTATCGTGGAGTAGATTGTAATACCCATGATATTGCTTATTATTCTCTCATTATTTTTAACACTCCATTCTTTCTTTTTACCATACTAACTTAAGTTTATTTTGCTTGTCATGTGCATGTTACATGTTCATTTGCAGGCATCGTAATCGCATATAGTAGAAATATTGGCTATACAACATCCAACCTAAGAGATCCCGGTTACATCCATGGCATCGTCATCAGCAAGTCTACTCAACATATACAGAAATGACTATGAGATAGAGTTACAGATGGGGCAAATTCAACAAGAAAAAGGAGATTGTTTGACCTAAGGACATATCCTAACTTTACCTGAGAGAGTTTACTTGGACCTTCAGCAGAATAACTTCACAGAGATAATAGGAATTTGGGAACAGTGGAGACGTGCTCACCGAGACAATTTTCAGAGTAAGTATGGACACATTGCATGGCTCTTATATGCACCAGTTGATGACCAGATGCTCTGAGCCATCGTATAATTTTGGGATCTTTCATACCGCTGATTTATCTTTAACAAGGTGGACATGACTCCTACCATAGAAGAATACTCCTCTATACTCCGGATAGATCACATGCAACCTGACAAGATCTATTGAAGGGCCTAGAAGATGGGACATCGACGAAAGTTGGCCAAGTTGTTAGGAATGACTATAGTAGAAGTGGATCAGCACCTGAAGAAGAAAGGAGACATAGAATACCTTCTGTGGAGTTTCTTGAATGGATATATTAAAAAACACATGGATGATGAACAAGGTCTCCTAGCTTTCGTGATGGCAATCTATGGCTTAGTGGTTTTCCCGAAGGTTCTAGGTCATGTGGAGGTATCAGTCATAGACTTCTTTGATCAAGTGACAAGGAGCATCAACCCGACCCCATCCATCTTAGCTGAAACCTTCAGATCCTTTAATTTCTGTCGGCGTAAAGGCGAGGGACGATTCATTGGATGTGCCAAACTCTTAACCATATGGGTCAAAAGACATTTCGAATGCAAAGAGAGCAAATTTTGGAAGCCTTATCTGTCTGTAAGTTGCCCTATCCTTAAGTTCTGCGAAAGTGTATGTCCCAACTGCAAGAGGAAAGAATAATGGGTCGCGAATCTCTAGAGGTTAATGAGCGTTGAAGTAACTTAGAGAGCTCCATGGATGTCGCGAATGCAAGTGATGTATAAATGCGGAGACAAGCCGTGGGTGCTGCTGATGGGACCATGGGGAGCCATTAGCTATGCACTGATAATGGTACGGAGATAGTTCTGATCTGAGCAATTCATGCCCATGACTCACCAGCTCAATCAGTTAGAGTTTACATATGGAGAGCTAGAAACGCTAAAAAAAATTGAGGAAATTACACAAGACTAGAAGAAAACTTACCGAGTGGATCAAGGAAGGGTTACCGATGAAGTCACCACAGGATATCATACTTGGCATGACCAAAGGGTGAAAGATGTCGTATGCCCCTCGAAAAATCCATCAAAACATCCCATAAACCCAGAACCTCAAGATGTCCTGCTAGAGAGCGAGTTGACAAGAAATAGACTTGAAAAGGAGATGATGAATATGAAGTGGAGACATGAGGATGAGCTAGAAGAAGTGAAGAAAGAGACGACAAGAAAGGTACGGATGGCTTTGGAAGAGCGGGATGAGTGGCAAAGCAAGTTTGAGGAAGTGAACGTGACAAATTCTTCTCTGATAGCCAGAATGCAAGAACTCCAAAGTGCCAACAATGCTTTGCAGCACGAGGTACGAAGACAAGAACAAACCATCAAAGAGTTGAGAAATGACTGCGGCTTGTTAGAAACTGCCATGAAGGGATACAAGGCACAGTATGAAGTAGTAAGGCAAGAGTATTTCCAAATGAGGGAAAAAAATGATTCGTGCACACAAAGCCTTCAAAGGAAAGAAGCTGAAATGCGATGGATACTGAGACAGATGAGAGAAGTGGCATTTAGAGGGCGAGTGATGGCAGACAAGACCGAAGAACTTAGACGAGAGATTCTTCCGAGGGATAAATTGAGTGAGCGGTTGATCAATCACCTCAGGATGGTTAGGGACCAATATGACAAAGTTGGTTTTTCCTTTTGATAGTTATGTAATGGTTTTAGACAATGATGTAATCAGATATTTAAGTTTTATGGATGCGGATTTGCTTATGGTAAATGTTGGATGGCCAATATTTTTCCTATTTTTTCTTTTCAATACATTTCATTTGCATCATAATTGCATGATTTAAATGAAAATAATAACAAATAATAATGCATTTGTCAACATAAAATTCTAACTTATCCCTTGGACTAAAAGAACAAAATTCTAGAGAAACAAACTCTCAACAGATACAATACAAGAGCCCGTTCTAAGATTATGGGGGACGAGCATTCGAAGAGGATGGACAAGATCAAGAAGAAGCAAGAAGAAATCATGGGTCAGTTGTCAAAAATTTTGGAGTTGATGTCGACAAATAAAGGGAAGAGAGCGGCAGGGAGTTCTGGTGCACCAGAAGATGTTCAACAGACAGAAGCCAATACAGACCCTGTGTATCCACCGGGATTTACACCACCACCTGCAAGGAATGAGTCTATCCCCATGCCATCGATGGGCCAATATCTATTTTTTGGGATGCCAATGCCTACAGGGCCACCACCGACTTATGCCCAACAAAGGCCAATTGGAGGGGCAAGTCCTTCAGATCTCATCTTTGTACCTGATCTAGACGATCCAAAGGAACAAGAGAAGCTCAAATGTGGATCCGTTGAATCGAAGGACAATCCCGATACCCATAAAAAATTTAACCTTTTTGAGGAGAGACTACGCATGATAGAAAAAATGGGAATGTATTGTTCTATGGATGCAATCGAACTCTGTCTTGTTCCAGATGTGGTTATACCCCCGAAATTCAAAGTTTCAGACTTTGAAAAGTATGATGGAACCAAGTGCCCAGTCACGCATATCACCATGTATTGCAAAAGGATGGCCGCATATGCCCATGATGACAAGCTCTTGATACATTGCTTCCAAGATAGCCTCACTGGTGCTGCAGCAAAGTGGTACGTTCAACTGGACCGCAATCGAATCCACACATGGAAGAATCTTGGTCGGGCGTTTGTAGCTCAATATAAACATGTTACAGATATGGCTCTAGATCGCCTTTCTTTACAAAACATAGAGAAGAAACCCACAGAAAACTTCAAAGAATATGCTCAAAGATGGAGGAATATGGCTTTTCAAGTTCAGTCACCATTGACTAAGAAAGAGACCACCGTGATGTTCGTTAACACCTTGGGGGCCCCTTACTATGAACGATTGGTCGGTAGTGCCACAAAGAACTTTGTTGATATGGTGATTTCAGGAGAGATGATAGAGACTGCCATTAAGCAAGGGAAGATAGAAGAGGTGATACGACAAACACGAAGAAAGGGGGAACTTTTAAGAAGAAAGAAGGAGAAGCCCAAGCCATCACTTCAAGACAACACCAAGGAGGAATATACAACCCTTACCAACCATATCCACAATACCCTTATTACCCAGCTGTGAACAACACTTCACAAAGCCCATACCTATACCCACCAATGCCAAATACCTTTCTTAACTTGTACCCATATGCTCCCATTCAACGGACATCTTACCCTATAAATATCCATCTACCTGCTTCTACACCCGTTACAGCTTCAACCACATAACAAACAATATCTTCAAATAACCATACTGCCGGTGAATCAAGAAGATGTCGAAACAAGCAAGAGAAAGTGCAGTTTGACCCAATCTTAATCCCATATGCTGAACTCTTCACTCAGTTAGTTGCAAACCATTTGGTGGCACCTTTATACATAGAGCCATTAAAACCACCATTTTCGAGATGGAATGACGCTTTCGCCCATTGTGATTATCATTATGGAATCGAAAGTCACTCGATTGAGAATTGTACAACATTCAAACATAAGGTGCAAGGGTTGATCAAGGCAGGAATCCTGAATTTTGAAAAGAAGCCGGAACAGAATGTTAACAACAACCCACTGCCAAATCATGTTGGGGTGGGGGTAAATGCAATCGAAGAGGAGGTGTATGTTAAAAGGAACAGTTAAGAAGTGGAAACCCCCATAGAAAAAGTGTTTGAAGCCTTGGTAAAGACCGATATGCTTGAGGTTTGGTCGAAATATCCTAATGTGAATGACTCGAGAGATATCCAAGGACCATATTGCTTATATCACAAAAGATGCGTGGGGCATTTAATTCAAGACTGTAGTTCTTTCCGGAAGGAAGTGCAAAAGATGTTGGATGAATCAAGGATTGAATTCTATGTGGAAGCCTCAAGGCCAGCAGTAAACATGATGGCCAAAGATTCCACTCACCCAACGAAGATAAAACCTTTAACCATTTTCTATTAACCAAGAGGAGAGTCTGTGGAAGACAGAACCCATGCCAAAATGACCATCGAAGTCCCTAAACCTTTCCCCTACAAAGATGACAAAGTTGTCCTGTGGAACTACAATTGCAATGTACAAGTTTCAAATGCAGGGAAATAGATGGTCGAATCTCAAGATAATGCTACAAATATAACTGGTTTTAGGGGGATTACCCACAGCGGACGTTGCTATACACTAGAGGCATTGGAGATTTCAGGAAGGAGAAGGGAAAAGAAAAAGAGCAAAATCCAAGAGAATAAAAAGTGCAACCTCAGGAATTGACAGATGGCTCAAAAGGATCGGTGACGAAAAAGGAAGCTGCAGAGTTCCTCAAATTCATCAAACATAGTGAGTACAATGTGGTAGAGTAATTGAATAGGTTGCCTACTCGTATTTCGCTAATATCTTTGCTCCTCAGCTCGGAACCACATAAAAATTCTTTGATGAAGATTCTGAACCAAGCATATGTGGATCGCGACATTTCAATTGAAAATTTAGACTACATCATTGGGAACATTTCAGTGGGTAACATAATATCCTTTAGCGATGAAGAAATCCCTTTTAGAGGTAGGGGAAACTACAAAGCCTTGCACATCACTACCAAGTATAAAGGCTGTACCATTGTAAAAGTGTTGCTTGATAACGGATCATCCTTGAATGTGATGCCCATGAGGACCTTGGCCCGCTTACCCATCGACATGTCTTACTTGAGAAAGAGCCAGATGATTGTGAGAGCCTTTGATGGGACAAGGAGAGAAGTGTAGGAGACATTGAGATACCGGTAGAAATCGGCTGTGTACCTTTACTATTGAATTTCAGGTTATGGATATCGCTCATTCATATAATTATTTGTTTAGAAGACCTTGGATCCACATGGCTGGAGCCATACCTTCATTGCTTCACCAAAAGGTCATGTTCATAGTGGACGGGAAAATTGTATGTGTTAAGGGGGAAGAGGACTTACTCATAAGCAAGCTAGCAGATACTCCTTACGTGGAAGAGACGGAAGAAGTGCCTGAATGTTCCTTCCGATCCTTCGAGTTCGTTAACACCACATACGTTGGAGAAGGAACCACACCACCCGTTCTGAGGCTTTCTAAAACCACCCAAATGGTTGTCAATTAGATAGTAGGGAAAGGATACTGAGGCGGGGTAGGATTGGGAAGAGAACTGCAAGGCATTAAAAGGCCCATACGTGCTACTAAAAATGAAGAAAGGTTTGGCTTGAGGTATAAGCCGACTAAGAAGGAAATAGAACAAATGATAGCCGAAAAAAGAAGGGAAAGGTTGGCTCGCTTTAAGTGGCACATGTTGGAAAATCATAGAATGATATATCCTCATCTTTACAAGACATTTCGGTCTGGAGGCTACATCTTTCCTGAATCACTCACCGTTGGGAACCGAGAATTAGTGCCGACATTAAGGGAAACCTTTTCTGATTTATCAATATGTGTAACGGAGGAAGGCGAAGAGCAGCTAGAAAATGTGGAGGGGATCCCTACTTCATACCTCGGACCACTTGAGCTGAAGTTGAGCAGCTGAACCACCATGAGTTTACCAGTCACTTGTGATTCAATTTCAAAGTAATGCAAACTAAACATCCGTGCTTATGCCCAAGAGCATTGAAAATTTTATGTATCGGGCTTTTTATCATTTATCATTCTAATAAATTGACATGCGTAGTGCATTTCTCATATCTCTTCTCATGATTCACCATTTCCATTTCTGTCATCTCATCCCTTTATTTTAACTGTTTATCTATACAATAGCTCTACATATTTCAATTCCCTTTACCTTCCAAGATTCCAAATAATGAATGCGAAGATGATAATGACAGTGGTTTTGAGGTTAATTTTGAAAAAGTTATAAGTGTCAGCGAACTTGACGATACAGAAAACGTGGAGGATTATGATTTAACTCCGGACTTGTTAAGACTAGTAGAACAGAAGGGGAGATAAATTGTCCCACATTAAGAGACACTTGAAACGATTAATTTAGGAAATGAAGAAAATAATAAAGAAGTTAGAATTGGTACGACGTTGGTGCCGAGTGAAAAAGAAAAACTAATAAAGCTACTCCATGAGTATGTAGATGTGTTTGCATGGTCCTATCAAGATATGCCAAGACTCAATACAGACATTGTATCCCATAAACTACCTTCAAAATCCGAATGCAAACCAATTAAGCAAAAGTTGAGAGGAATGAAACCTGAAATGCTGTTGAAAATTAAGGTAGAGGTGAAGAAATAGTTCGATACAGGATTCTTGGAAGTAGCTAAGTACCCCAAATGGGTTACAAATATTGTCCCAATGCCTAAGAAAGATGAGAAAGTGAGAATGTGTGTGGACTATCGAGATTTGAATAGAGCTAGCCCAAAAGATAATTTTCCTCTGCCCTACATGACACCCTCGTTTACAATACTGCTCACCATTCCATGTTTTCCTTTATGGATGGTTTTTCAAGATATAACAAAATTAAGATGGCACCAGAGGATCGAGAAAAAACTACCTTCATAACTACGTGGGGGACCTTTTGTTATAAGGTAATACCATTTGGTTTGAAGAATGCTGGGGCAACTTATCAATGAGCCATGGTGACTTTTTTCCATGACATGATGCACAAAGAGGTTGAGGTGTATGTGGATGATATGATTGTAAAAGCTCGCAAAACAGATGATCATGCGACCAATCTTGAAAGGTTATTTAAGAGGTTATGGAAGTTTCAGCTTAGATTAAACCCGACAAAGTGTACTTTTGGAGTCACTTCAGGAAAGTTACTCAGTTTCATCGTCAGTGAAAAAGGAATAAAAGTTGACCCAGATAAGGTTCAAGCAATCTATGATTTGCCTTCTCCCAAAACACAGAAAGAAGTTAGAGGAATCTTGGGAAGGTTGAATTATATAGCCCGGTTCATATCACAACTCACACTCAAATGTGACCTGATCTTTAAGCTCATTCGCAAACACAATCCTGGGGCATGGAACGAGGAGTGCCAAGTTACTTTTGACAAGGTTAAAGAATATCTGTTGAGTCCGCTAGTGTTGGTACCACCTGTGGCCGGTAGACCCCTTCTTTTGTACTTGACAGTAAATGAAGGATCCATGGGATGTGTGTTGGGACAACATGATGAAACTGGTAAGAAAGAAAGGGCAGTTTACTACTTGAGTAAAAAATTCACTGAGTACGAGTCCAAGTATTCCTCGTTGAAAAAGATGTGTTGTGCTTTAGCATGGACGACGTATCAACTTAGGCAGTACATGCTATATCATACCACTTGGCTCATTGCGAAGTTCGATCCTATTAAATACATCTTCGAGAAACCATCCTTATCAGGTAGAGTGGCAAGATGGCAAGTGTTATTGTCTGAATATGATGTTGTATATGTGTCCCAAAAAGCTATTAAAGGAAGTGCAATCATTGATTTTATGGCAGAGAGGGTGGATGAGGATTATGAACGTATGGAGTTTGAGTTCCCAGATGAGGACTTGATGTCAATATGCCAAACAAGTGAGGAGAAATCGGAGAAAGAGAATTGGAAGATGTTTTTCGATGGAGCTTCGAATGCCTTGGGGCATGGCATAGGGGTCGTGTTAGTGTCACCAAAAGGAGATCATTATCCCATCATAGCTAAACTCAACTTCTATTGCACCAATAATGTGGTCGAATATGAAGCTTGTTTCATGGGTCTTCACGCAGCAATCGAGAGAAAAATTCACATTTTGGAAGTATATGGGGATTCCGCTTTGGTTATTTATCAATTGCGAGGAGAATGGAAGACACGTGACTCAAAGTTAATCCGGTATCATAAGTATGTTTCAAAGCTGATTGAAAATTTTGATAAGATTCGCTTCACCCATTTACCCCGAGAGGAAAGCCAAATGGCGGATGCATTAGCCACGCTGGCAGCAATGTTCGAAGTTGGTACCGATGTCAAGATTCAACCCATTATGATTAATCTTCGAGAGTGCCCCGCACACTGCTCCAGTGTAGAGGAAAAAGTAGACAGGAAATCGTGGTACCATGATATTGTGCATTATCTCAAGTTTCAGCAGTATTCGGAGCAAAGCTCAGAAAATGATAAGAAAATCATTAGAAGGTTGGCAATGAATTTCTTCTTGGATGGGGACATCTTGTACAAGAGAAGTAGGGATCAAATGCTTTTGAGATGTGTGGATTTAGCCGAAGCTCGGAGAATAGTTGAGGAAGTCCATGAAGGAATTTGTGGGGCACATGCAAGTGGGCATATGTTGGCAAGACAGGTCATGAGAGCAGGGTATTACTGGCTCACGTTGGAAATGGATTGTATAGATTTCGCTCGAAAGTGTCACAAGTGTCAAATATAAGCAGACAGAATCCACACTCCTACAAATTCACTGAATGTATTGACATCACCATGGCCATTCTCAATGTAGGGCATGGATGTGATTGGGTTAATAACCCCGAAGGCATCAAATGGGCATCAGTTTATTCTGGTGGCAATTGACTACTTCACTAAGTGGGTAGAAGTAGCATCTTATGCCAATGTGATCCAGAAAGTGGTATGTAAGTTCATCCAAAAAGAAATAATATGTCGCTATGGTTTACCAGAAAGGATCATCACAGATAATGCTAGTAACCTCAATGGTTCAATGATGAAAGAGGTTTGTGCCAAGTTCAAGATCAAACATCACAATTCAGCGCCTTATCGCCCAAAGATGAATGGAGCGGTAGAAGCAGCCAACAAGAACATCAAAAGGTTAATTGAAAAGATGATAGATGTATACAAAGATTGGCATGAGAAGTTACCCTTTGCTTTGCATGCTTATCGCACAACAGTCTGAACTTCCACGAGAGCTACGTCGTTCTCTTTGGTATAAGGGATGGAAGTAGTTTTTGCCAATTGAAGTAGAAATCCCCTCCCTAAAGGTCCTTAAAGAAGTACATTTGGAAGAAGTTGAATGGGTTAACGCTCGTTATGAGCAATTGAATCTCATGGAAGAAAAAAGGTTGACTGCACTTTGCCATGGGCAGTTATATCAAAAGAGAATGATGAGGGCGTATGGCAAGAAGGTACATCCTCGTCAATTCCAAGAGGGAGAGTTAGTATTGTCGTAATGTCTGATGGTCGGGTTCCCGGACCCGCACGTTACGACAGATGGCGACTCCGCTAGAGACTTGTCGAGAGTCGAACCATTAAATAATAATAGGTTATCCAAAGCTTTAAATAATTCGATGTTTCCTTAGTGTTAATGATTTGTTTTGCACATTTTGTTTGGTGCATTCGTTTATTTCGCATTTTGTTAATTTATTGCTTTTAATAATTGTGGGGATTTAGGATCGAGGGATGTGAGAATGTTATTCCGAGCTCGATATTTTCCTTCACACACATATCACATTTTACATTCATGCATAAACCCTCAACCCGGGTTATGTTCTTTTTAGGAGGGAGTTTAGTAGCTACGCTCTCGTGAGGTGATAACCTCCGCACTGGCTAGTGAAGACTCCCACTCAAATCGAACCTAGTCCGTTTGAAGCTTGTAATGGGTGAGGACCGGGGTGCCTTACTAGTCCGCATGGACGACAGTGAGGAATGATTTGGGAACCTTAGATCTGTTTATAAACCCTGCTCAGCATATAGAATATCGAGAGCAGCTTAATCCTAGGTAGGGTCATACCCGTGAGAGTATACCTTATAAATAAGTACACGTGAAGAAATTTCTTCCACTCCCTCTATTTTAAATTTTTCCACGAGATAATAAAGTATCGTGGAGTAGACAGTAATACCCATGATATTGCTTATTATTCTCTAATTATTTTTAACACTCCATTCTTTCTTTTTACCATACTAACTTAAGTTTATTTTGCTTGTCGTGTGCATGTTACATGTTCATTTGCATGCATCGTAATTGCATATAGGAGAAATATTGGCTACTCAACATCCAACCTAAGAGATCCTGGTTACATCCATGGCATCGTCATCAGTAGGTCCACTTAACATATACAGAAATGACTATGAGATAGAGTTACAGATGGGGCAGATTCAACAAGAAAAAGGAGATTGTTTGACCCAATGACATCTCCCAACTTTATCCGAGAGAGTTCACTTAGACCTTCAGCAGAATGACTTCACAAAGATGATAGGAATTTAAGAACAGTGGAGACGTGCTCACCGAGATAATTTTCACAGCAAGTATGGACACATTGCATGGCTCCTATATGTACTTGTTGATGACCAGATGCTCCGAGCCATCGTCCAGTTTTGGGATCCCTCATACCGTTGCTTTGTCTTTAACAAGGTGGACATGACCCCTACCATAGAAGAGTACTCATCTCTGCTCCGGATAGATCACATGCAGCCTGACAAGATCTATTGGAGGGCCTAGAAGACGGGACACTGACGGAAGCTGGCCAAGTTGTTAAGAATGACTACGGTAAAAGTGGATCAGCATTTGAAGAAGAAAGGAGACACAGAATGCCTTCCGTGGAGTTTCTTGAACGGATATATTAAGAAACACATGGAGGATGAATAAGGTCTCCTAGCTTTTGCGATGACGATCTATGGCTTAGTGGTCTTCCCGAAGGTTCTAGGTCATGTGGAGGTGTCAATCATAGACTTCTTTGATCAGGTGATGAGGAGCATCAACCTGGCCCCATCCATCTTAGCTGAAACCTTCAGATCCTTGAATTTTTGTCGACGCAAAGGCTAGGGACGATTCATCGGATGTGCCCAACTCTTAACTATATGGGTCAAAAGCCATTTTGAATGTAAAGAGAGCAAATTTCGGAAGCCTTATCTGTCTGTAAGTTGCCCTATCCTTGAGTTCTGCGAAAGTGTATGGCCCGACTGCAAGAGGAAAGAAGAGTGGGTCGCGAATCTGCTGAGGTTAATGAGTGTGGAAGTAACTTGGAGAGCTTCATGGAGGCCACGAATGCAAGTGATGTATAAATGCGGAGACAAGCCGTGGGTGCCACTGATGGGACCATGGAGAGCCATTAGCTATGCACCGATTATGGTACGGAGACTGTTCGGATCTGAGCAATTCGTACCCATGACTCACCAACTCAACTAGTTAGAGTTTACATATGGAGAGCCGAGAACGTTAAAAAAAATTGAGAAAATTGCACAAGACTGGAAGAAAACGTGCCGAGTGGATCAAGGGAAGGTTACCGATGAAGTCACCACAGGATATCATACTTGGCATGACCAAAAGGTGAAAGATGTCGTATGCCCCCTGAAAAATCCATCAAAACATCCCATAAACCCAGAACCTCAAGATGTCCTGCTAGAAAACGAGTTGACAAGAAAAAGACTTGAAAAGGAGATGATGAATATGAAGCGGAGACATGAGGATGAACTAGAAGAAGTGAAGAAAGAGACGGCAAGAAAGGTACGAATGGCTTTGGAAGAGCGGGATGAGTGGCAAAGCAAGTTTGAGGAAGTGAACGTGACAAATTCTTCTCTGATAGCCAGAATGCAAGAACTCCAAAGTGTCAACAATGCTTTGCAACACGAGGTACGAAGACAAGAACAAACTATCTAAGAGTTCAGATATGATTACGGCTTGTTGGAAATTGCCATGGAGGGCTATAAGGCATAGTATGAAGCAGTAAGGCAAGAGTATTTCCAAATGAGGGAAAGAAATGATTCGTGCACACAAAGCCTTCAAAGGAAAGAGGCTAAAATGCGATGGATACTGAGACAGATGAGAGAAGTGGCATTTAAAGTGTGAGTAATGGCAGACAAGATCGAAGAACTCAGGCGAGAGATTCTTCCGAGGGATGAATTGAGTGAGCGATTGATCGATCACCTCATGATGGTTAGGGACCAATATGACAAAGTTGGTTTTTCCTTTTGGTAGTTATGTAATGATTTTAGACAAAGATGTAATCAGATATTTCAGTTTTATGGATGTGGATTTTCTTATGGTAAATGTTGGATGGCCAATATCTTTCCTATTTTTCTTTTCAATACATTTCACTTGCATCATAGTTGCATGATTCATATAAATAATAATAAATGACAATGCATTCATCAACATAAAATTCTAACTTATCCATTTGGCCTATAAAAGAACAAAATTCCAGAGAAACAAACTCTACACAAATACAACACAAGAGCTTGTTCTAAGATCATGGGGGACGAACACTCGGAGAGAATGGACAAGATAAAAAAAAAGCAAGAAGAGATCATGGGTTAGTTGTCAAAGATTTTGGAGTTGATATCGACAAATAAAGGGAAGAGAGTGGCGGGGAGTTCTGGTATGTCAGAAGATGTTCAACAGACAAAAGCCAATACAGACCCCGTATATCCTCTAGGATTCACACCACCACTAGCAAGGAATGCGTCTATCCCCATGCCGTCGATAGGACAATATCCGTTCTTTGGGATGCTAGTGCCTATAGGGCCACCACCGACTTATGCCCAACAGAGGCCAATTGGAGGGGCAAGTCCTTTAGACCCCATCTCTGTACCTGATTTAGACGATTCGAAGGAAAAAGAGAAGCTCAAATGTGGATCCGTTGAATCAAAGGACAATCCTGATACCCACTAGAAATTTGACCTTTTTGAGGAAAGATTACGCATGATAAAAAGAATGGGAATGTATTGCTCTATGGATGCAATCGAACTCTGTCTCGTTCCAGATGTGGTTATATCCCCAAAATTCAAAGTTCCAGACTTTAAAAAGTACGACAGAACCAAGTGCCTGGTCACACATATCACCATGTATTGTAGAAGGATGGCCGCATATGCCCATGATGACAAACTCTTGATACATTGCTTTCAAGATAACCTCACTGGTGCTACAGCAAAATGGTACATTCAACTAAACCGCAATCGAATCCATACATGGAAGGACCTTACTCTGGCGTTTGTGGCTCAGTATAAGCATGTTACAAATATGGCTCTGGATCGCCTTTTTTTACAAAACATGGAGAAGAAACCCACTAAAAGCTTCAAAGATGGAAAAATATGGCTTCTCAAGTCCAGCCACCATTGACTGAGAAAGAGACCATCGTAATGTTTGTTAACACCCTGCGGGCCCCTTACTATGAACGATTGGTCGGTAGTGCCACAAAGAACTTCTCTGATATGGTGATTTCAGGAGAGATGATAGAGACTGCCATTAAGTAAGGAAAGATAGAAAGAGGTGATGCGACACACACGAAGAAAGGCATAACTTTTAAGAAGAGGGAAGGAGAAGCCCAAACCATCACTTAGGGACAACCCCAAGGAGAAAGCTACAACATTTATCAGCCATATCCACCATATCCCTATTACCCAGCTGTGAATAACACTTCACAAAGTCCATACCTATATCCACCCGTGTTAAATGTCATTATCATCTTAACAAAGTTCTTTGACACTTGTAGGTATGGTGCCAAATGTCATCACCATGGCCATTCTCAATGTGGGGCATGGATGTGATTGGGTTAATAACCCCGAAGGCATCAAGTGGGCATCGATTTATTTTGGTGGCGATTGACTACTTCACTAAGTGGGTAGAAGCAGCATCTTATGCCAATGTGACTCAGAAAGTGGTATGTAAGTTCATCCAAAAAGAAATAATATGCCGCTATGGTCTCCCAGAAAGGATCATCACAGATAATGCTAGTAACCTCAATGGTTCAATGATGAAAAAGGTTTGTGCCAAGTTCAAGATCAAACATCACAATTCAGTGCCTTATCGTCCAAAGATGAATGGAGCGGTAGAAGCAGCCAACAAGAACATCAAAAGGATAATTGAAAAGATGACAGATGCATACAAAGATTGGCATGAGAAGTTACCCTTTGCTTTGCATGCTTATCACACAATAGTCTGAATTTCTACGAGAGCTACGCCGTTCTCTTTGGTATACGGGATGGAAGCAGTTTTGCCAATTGAAGTAAAAATTCCCTCCCTAAGGGTCCTTAAAGAAGAACAGTTGGAAGAAGCCGAATGGGTCCTTAATGAATGCGAAAATGATAATGACATTTGGCAACTTGTGCCCCTAAGGGTCCTTAATGAATGCAAAGATGATAATGACATTTGGCACGAGTGGATATAATTATGGACTTTGTGAAGTGTTATTCACAGCTGGGTAATAGGGATGTGGTGGATATGGCTGATAAATGTTGTAGCTTCCTCCTTGGGGTTGTCCCGAAGTGATGGCTTGGGCTTCTCCTTCTCTCTTCTTAAAAGTTTCGTCTTTCTTCTTGTGTGTCTCATCACCTCTTTCTATCTTTCCTTGCTTAATGGTAGTCTCTATCATCTCTCATGAAATCACCATATCAGCGAAGTTCTTTGTGGCACTACCGACCAATCGTTCATAGTAAGGGGCCCGCAGGGTGTTAACGAATATTACGGTGGTCTCTTTCTCAGTCAATGGTGGTTGGACTTGAGAAGCCACATTCCTCCATCTTTGAGCATATTCTTTGAAGCTTTTAGTGGGTTTCTTCTCCATGTTTTGTAAAGAAAGGCGATCTGGAGCCATATTTGTAACATGTTTATACTGAGCCATAAACGCCCGAGTAAGGTCCTTCCATGTGTGGATTCGATTACGGTCCAGTTGGACGTACCATTTTGTTGCAGCACCAGTGAGGCTATCATGGAAGCAATGTATCAAGAGCTTATCATCATGGGGATATGCGACCATCTTTCTACAATACATGGTGATGTGTGTGACCGGGCACTTGGTTCCATCGTACTTTTTAAAGTCTGAAACTTTGAATTTTGGGGGTATAACCACATCTGGAATGAGACAGAGTTCGATTGCATCCATAGAGCAATACATTCCCATTCCTTCTATCATGTGTAGTCTTTCCTCAAAAAGGTCAAATTTCTGATGGGTATCAAGATTGTCCTTTGATTTAACGGATCCACACTTAAGCTTCTTTTGTCATTCGGATCGTCCAAATCAAGTACAGAGATGGGGTCTGAAAGACTTGCCCCTCCAATTGGCCTATGTTGGGTATAAATCGGTGGTGGCCCTGTAGGCACTGGCATCCCAAAGAACGGATATTGTCTTATCGACGACATGGGGATAGACGCATTCCTTACTAGTGGTGGTGTGAATCCTGGTGGATATACGGGGTCTGTATTGGCTTCTGTCTGTTGAACATCTTCTGACATACCAGAACTCCCAACCACTCTCTTCCCTTTATTTGTCGATATCAACTCCAAAATCTTTGACAACTGAGCCATGATCTCTTCTTGCTTTTTTTTGATCTTCTCCATTCTCTCTGAGTGTTCGTCCCCCATGATCTTAGAACGAGCTCTTATGTTGTATCTGTGTAGAGTTTGTTTCTCTGAAATTTTGTTTTTTTATAGGCCAAATGGATAAGTTAGAATTTTATGTTGATGAATGCATTGTCATTTATTATTATTTATATGAATCATGGAACTATGATGCAAGTGAAATGTATTGAAAAGAAAAATAGGAAAGATATTAGCCATTCAACATTTACCATAAGAAAATCCACATCCATAAAACTGAAATATCCGATTACATCTTTGTCTAAAATCATTACATAACTACCAAAAGGAAAAACCAACTTTGTCATATTGGTCCCTAACCATCCTGAGGTGATCGATCAACTGCTCACTCAATTCATCCCTTAGAAGAATCTCTCGCCTGAGTTCTTCGGTCTTGTCTGCCATTACTTGCGCTTTAAATGCCACTTCTCTCATCTGTCTTAGTATCTATTGCATTTCAGCTTTTTTCCTTTGAAGGCTTTGTGTGCACGAATCATTTCTTTCCTTCATTTGGAAATACTCTTGCCTTACTGCTTCATACTGTGCCTTATAGCCCTGCATGGCAATTTCCAACAAGTCGCAGTCATTTCTCAACTCTTGGATAGTTTGTTCTTGTCTTCGTACCTCGTGTTGCAAAGCATTGTTGACACTTTGGAGTTCTTGCATTCTGGCTATCAGAGAAGAATTTGTCACGTTCACTTCCTCAAACTTGCTTTGCCACTCATCCTGCTCTTCCAAAGCCATTCGTACCTTTCTTGCCGTCTCTTTCTTTACTTATTCTAGTTCATCCTCATGTCTTCGCTTCATATTCATCATCTCCTTTTCAAGTCTTTTTCTTGTCGACTCGCTTTCTAGCAGGACATCTTGAGGTTCTGGGTTTATGGGATGTTCTGATGGATTTTTCGGGGGGCATACGACATCTTTCACCCTTTGGTCTTGCCAAGTATGATATCCTGTGGTGACTTCATCAGTAACCCTCCCTTGATCCACTCGGTACGTTTTCTTCCAATCTTGTGTAATTTTTTCAATTTCTTTTAGCGTTCTCGGCTCTCCATATGTAAACTCTAACTGGTTGAGTTGGTGAGTCATGGGTACGAATTGCTCAGATCTGAACTGTCTCCATACCATAATCGGTGCATAGCTAATGGCTCCCCATGGTCCTATCAACGGCACCCACGACTTGTCTCCGCATTTATACATCACTTGCATTCACGGCATCCATGGAGCTTTCCAAGTTACTTCCACGCTCATTAACCTCTAGAGATTCGTAACTCACTCTTCTTTCCTCTTACAGTCAGGCCATACACTTTCGCAGAACTCAAGGATAGGGCAACTTACAGACAGATAAGGCTTTAGAAATTTGCTATCTTTATATTTGAAATGGCTTTTGACCCATATAGTTAAGAGTTGGGCACATCCGATGAATCGTCCATCGCCTTTGCGTCGATAGAAATTCAAGAATCTGAAGGTTTCAGCTAAGATGGATGGGGTCGGGTTGATGTTCCTCGTCACCTGATCAAAGAAGTCTATGACTGACACCTCCACATGACCTAGAACCTTCGGGAAGACCACTAAGCCATAGATTTCCATCGCGAAAGCTAAGAGACCTTGTTCATCCTCCATGCGTTTCTTAATATATCTGTTCAAGAAACTCCACGGAAGGCATTCTGTGTCTCCTTTCTTCTTCAAATGCTGATCCACTTCTACCGTAGTCATTCCTAACAACTTGGCCAGCTTCCGTCGGTGTCCCATCTTCTGGGCCCTTTAATAGATCTTGTTAGGCTGCATGTGATCTATCCGGAGCAGAGATGAGTACTATTCTATGGTAGGGGTCATGTCCACCTTGTTAAAGATAAAGCAATGGTATGAGGGATCCCAAAACTGGACGATGGCTCGGAGCATCTGTTCATGAACAGGTACATATAGGAGCCATGCAATGTGTCCATAATTGCTCTGAAAATTGTCTCGGTGAGCACGTCTCTACTGTTCCCAAATTCCTATCATCTCTGTGAAGTCATTCTGCTGAAGGTCCAAGTGAACTCTCTCGGGTAAAGTTGGGATATGTCCTTGGGTCAAACAGTCTCTTTTTTCTTGTTGAATCTGCCCCATCTGTAACTCTATCTCATAGTCATTTCTGTATATGTTGAGTGGACCTGCTGATGACGATGCCATGGATGTAACCGGGATCTCTTAGGTTGGATGTTGTGTAGCCAATATTTCTCTTATATGCAATTACGATGCATGCAAATGAACATGTAACATGCACGCGACAAGCAAAATAAACTTAAGTTAGTATGGTAAAAAGAAAGAATGGAGTGTTAAAAATAATGAGAGAATAATAAGCAATATCATGGGTATTACTGTCTACTCCATGATACTTTATTATCTCGTGGTAAAATTTAAAATAGAAGGAGTGGAAGAAATTCCTTCATGTGTACCTATTTATAGGGTATACTCTCACGGGTGTGGCCCTACCTAGGATTAAGTTACTCTCGGTATTCTATATGTTGAGTGGGGTTTATAAACAGAGCTAAGGTTCCCAAATCATTCCTCACTGTCGTCTACGCGGACTATTAAGGCACCTCGGTCCTTACCCATTACAAGTTTTAAACGGACTAGGTTCGATTTGAGTGGGAGTCTTCACTAGCCCGTGTAGAGGTTATCACCTCACGAGAGCGTAGCTACTAAACTCTCTCCTAAAAAGGACATAATCTGGGTGGAGGGTTTATTAATGAATGCAAAATGTGCTGTATGTGCGAAGGAAAACATCGAGTTCGGAATAACATTCTCACATCCCTCTATCCTAAATCCCCACAATTATTAAAAGCAATAAAGTAACAAAATGTGAAATAAACGAATGCACCAAACAAAATATGTAGAACAAATCATTAACATTAAGGAAACATCGAATTATTTAAAGCCTTGGATAACCTATTATTATTTAATGGTTTGACTCTTGGCAAGTCCCCAGTGGAGTCGCCATCTGTCGTAACGTGCGGGTCCAGGAACCTGACTGCCAGACGCGAGTGAAAACTCTAAAAAACTAGGAGTCGCCACCAATCTTTTTATTAGGTGCGATTGGCCACCTATTGACTCGATTCTAATCGATGAAGCCTTAAATTAATTTTAAGCCCACCGAAAAGAACCTTAAACTAGTCTACGTTTTTCTAGATCTAAGTTCGAGAGTACAGCTACGCTCGAGAAAGGATTAGCACCCCCGAGATGCCCGTTCCATGAACGGTACCATTTTTAGATTATCCTATTAGACTTTTATGATATTTTATTAGTTATGATTCTCCTATTTTATCCCTTATTTATCCTAAAATGGAATGCAAATGTGAAGTAAGATGAAATGCATGACGTGAGATAAAAATATGTCGGACGAGTAACCTTTTATCGAGGATATTTTCCCGGATCCGCCCTTCATACAGATGGGATTTGGGGTATTCTCTCACCTAGGGAATTATTCGAGAAATTTATCTTTGCAAATTCGACGAATAAATCCCGTCATCGGGGTCATCGTACATTTTCTTTTAAAATAATATTTTCGTGCATAATGAACCAAATTCGGGCAAAAGCTATTTATTAAAAATGCTTCTCGAGCCCTCCCATCATACTGGTGGGACTTGAGGACATTTTATCACCTAGAGAAATTTCTTAGAAATACCCGTCTTCGCAAGATTCTCGAAAGATCCCATCATCGGGGCTTAAACTTGAAAACATAAATATTTATATGCAATGATATGCATGATGCATACTGTGCTAATACAATTGTCCATTTTTTTATTATCAATTATTATTTTCATTTTATTTTTTTTATCATATTTTATATTTTATTTCTAATTATTATTTTTTTATACTTTACATTTTTTATTTTAAGTTACTCTTATATTTTCCTTTTATAATTAGATCAATTGTTTATGATTCCATGTTACTTTAATGACAAAAATTTTGTATATTTTTTACATAACATTTTAGTAATCTATAGTTTATACCATTAGATATTTAATACTCAATTTTAAATTACTTATTGTTTTGGGTTTTTTATTTATTTGCCTATTTATTTAATGTCATGTATATAGCATTTTTACAAATTTACTATTTTATTATATATTTGAATTATTTTTATTTATTATTTTTATCCTTTTTTTATCTATTGTTATTTATTTATTATTTTTATTGAATAACTTTTGTATAATCAAATTCTTTATTTATTAAAAATTTTGGGATCTTGAAATCGAGGCCCTCCCATCGTACTGGTGGAGCCTTGATTCGGATTCCGTACCTAGAGAATGTGGGCTCGGGATTGCAACTTCTCGTGTCCCGACTAACTATCCTGTCATCGGTATTTATATATTATGCTTAAAATCAATAATATGGTACTTTTAAGAGTCAATTTTTTAAGGTTGATTTTCATACCTATCTTATTATAATTATTTTGATACTTGACATAATATTTTTTTACTTTTTATTTTTATTCACCAAATATATATTTTAATATACATAAATATTTCCCATGCTCTTTTCTTTATTTTATTTAAGAATACCTCACTAGTAACCTAATAATTTCCAATTTCACTTAATTTAATCTATATGTAAATCTCTTAGCAATCTATTTTTTTTGTTTTGCATATTTGCCTCAATCACCCTTAATAACCATTCTCCTACATTTAAATTCTTTTCTTGATTAACTATATGCCTTTTATTTTCATATTATATTATTATTTTTAGTTAAATGTTCTTTTGTTTCTTTCTATATATTTTTATTCTTGGATCTATTTTTATAACTAAATAACCTTTCTACCTAATTTTGCTATTATTTATTGCATAATCAAATATATATATATTCTTATATATATTCTTATATTCTTGTCTTATCCCACTTCTTGCATATAAAGTTGTAATTTTATTTCTCTAAAAATAACTAAAATAGATAAATAAATAAAACAAAATTAAAAACATTCAAAATAGGCATCAAAGATTCAAACCCAATAACTGCAAAGCCCAAAACATACCAAGGTCGGGCTTGGACTAGCCCAAAGCTGAACCTAAGGATGCCCACAATGGCTCCAGAAGCCCACTTCTTCTTCGGTCAAAACGCATCGTTTAGTGCCTTGCTTCAGCTACCCTTTTGTGTGCCAAATGACACTGTTTGGAAGGGATTGGTTAAGTCTATTGATGAGTCTCAAAACGACGTCGTTTTGAACCTCCCAAACCCTAACTATAAAATCTTCTTTTTCTCTCCTCTCTTTATTTTCCTCTTTTGCCTATCTCTCTAGCCCAAACTCTCTCCCTTCTCTCTACCAAACCCCCGACCACTCCCCAAGATCAGCTTCCTACCGCCAGCAACTCCTTCTTTTCCCTCTCTACTTTCCAGCCACCGGACACCCACAACCAGATTTCTTTCTTTTTGGTGTTGCCTGAATCAGGCTTTTCTCCTCACATCGCCGTCGTCCTAAAACCCAGGTCTCCCTTCACCGCCCGACGCCAATTCGTTTCCTCCCTCGTCACTACGCTCTCTCTCCTTCCTTGTTGCGATGACCCAAGCACCAAAACTCTCTCAATCTCCTTCATTTGGCCGGCAGCAATGGGATCCCTTTTCACTCTCTCTCCTTGCCAATCGGCTTTCCCCTCATCTCCTTACGCATTTTTTTGATTTTTTGGTATATCTTTTCTGACTTTTTTTTTTGGGTTGTGGATCGTTTTGGTTACTAGTGAATATAGGGTATTTTTTTGCATATTTTTAGCTTTCTCTTTGGCTTGCAGGTGGTGGCTTGTTACTCCTTTTTTCGGATGGGTGCTACAGTGCCCCCTTTATACTGGGTTGAAGGGGGCACGCTCCCACTACCCTACCAGACGTAAATTTTTCGTGTTTGGCAGGGTGAGGGAGGTGCCTGGAAGGGTGCGTCTGCACCTTGCCAGTCGTACCTTTCTCCACCCCTTTTTTTTTCTTCATTTTTTCTTTATTATTCTTTTAATTTGTATTATTTTTATTTTTTAATTCATTTTTTTTGTTTATGATTTTTGTTATAATTTTTAGTGTCTACAAGTATTGAAAAGAATTCTCCCGAACCAGCAGGATCCTCGTGGGAAATGGACGCCGAATTGGGAATGACCATTTGTGGTGAGGAAAGCTTTTTCAAGAGGAGCACTAATTTTGGCAGAGATGGACGGAAGGGAGCTTTCTAACCCAATGAATGCTGATGCTGTAAAGAAATATTTTGCGTAAAAAAAAAAGAAGAAAAAATGAATTAAAGAATTAAAATTTTTTTTTTTCAAGTTGAAAACCTGAAAAGGCGGCTTGAATCTGGGAGATGTGTTTAAGGCGAAAACCCGAAAGGGCGATCTAGACACGAAGGAGGTCCAAGTACTACAAGGGCTTAACACAGAAGGGGTGAAAATCATGATCCGAGATGTTCAGACAAAAGACAAGGGAACTGATGATTGTGCCTGTTTTGGGATAAAATTTCAAGACTACTGTCAATATCTATCGGAACAGTCATTAAGAAAAAACTGTATCTCTTTTTGTATTAATTGGTTTTCCTCTGTTCCTTGTCATTATACCTGATTGTAGAAACTTCCCTTTTTCTAATGAAAAATAGCCTTTCTGCTCCCAACATGGTCATCATTTCCATTCTGCCAAGAGAGGAGATATGATTACATTGCATTGCATTTGTCATAAAATTGGAATGATATTTAATAAAGAGCATGATAAAGTAAAGAAATATTTGCAGTATTTTGAAAAAGGATCATAATTGACCGGGAATGAAATGAAGTCTAGTAATGTAAAAAAAGAAAGAGAAAAGACTAAGAAAAGAGAGAAAGAAATGGAAATAGCAATAGAATAGAGAACAGTAAAAATGTGAAGAATGATTGGACCATGCATATAATAGAGGAAGAAAACAATTGTGAGCAATGAATCGAGAAAGACGAGAGATTGAAAGCGTGATCGGTTCATCTTCCATTGATCAAAGAGAAGACTAAAAAACACTAAAAAAAAAAACCTGATGAAGATGATTAGGATATTTAAATTGCCATGTTCAAAGTTTTAAAACAACTGAAAAAGAGGGAAATTTAACTTTAAAGTCGTAGAGCCTCAGATGAGGAATTGATTTATTTTTCAACATATCAAAAAACAAAAAAAGAAAAAACGTTTCGTTACCTCAGTTTTAAGGAGTTCATTTTTGAAACTTTCGTCGCCTCAACTTTGAGGAGTTCATTTTAAAGTTTCGTTACCTCAGCTTTGAGGATTTCATTTTTAAAGTTTCGTTGCCTCAATTTCGAGAAGTTCATTTTTTAAAGTTTCATTGTCTCAGCTTTGAGGAGTTCATTTTTAAAGTTTCGTTGCCTCAGCTTTGAGGAGTTCATTTTTAAAACTTTCGTTGCCTCAGCTTTGAGGAGTTCATTTTTAAAGTTTCATTGCCTCAGATTTGAGGAGTTCATTTTTAAAGTTTCGTTGCCTCAGCATTGAGGAGTTCATTTTTTTAAAAAGTTTCATTGCCTCAGCTTTGAGGAGTTCATTTTTAAAGTTTCGTTGCCTCAACATTGAAGAGTTCATTTTTAAAGTTTCATTGCCTCAGCTTTGAGGATTTCATTTTTTAAGTTTCGTTGCCTCAGCTTTGAGGAGTTCATTTTTAAAGTTACGTTGCCTCAGCATTGAGAAGTTCATTTTTAAAGTTCATTTTTAAAGTTTCATCACCTTAGCTTTGAGGATTTCATTTTTAAAGTTTCGTTGCCTCAACTTCGAGGAGTTCATTTTTTAAAAGTCTCGTTGCCTCAGTTTTGAGGAGTTCATTTTAAAAAATCTCGTTGCCTCAGCTTTGGGGAGTTTTATTTTTTAAAATTTCATTGCCTCAATTTTGAGGAGTTCATTTTTAAAGTTTCGGTGCCTCAACTTTGAGAAGTTCATTTTTCAAGTTTCATTGCCTCAATTTTGAGGTGTTCATTTTTTAAAAGTTTCGGTGCCTCAGCTTTGAGGAGTTCATTTTTCAAGTTTCATTGCTTCTATTTTGAGAAGTTCATTTAAAAAAAAAACAAAAAAGTTTCAGTGCCTCAGCTTTGAGGAGTTCATTTTTCAAGTTTCGTTGCCTCAATTTTGAAGAGTTTATTTTAAAAAAAAAATTTTAAAATTCTCATTGCCTCAATTTTGAGGTGTCTATGTCTTTGCACTATTTCAGATTTTCGAAATGCGCAAAGAGGAGCAGCTGTAAACACTATAAAAAGAAAAATCCTAATTAATTAAAAGTAAATGAAAAATAAACAAAAAAAGAAAAAAAACAAAAAAAGAGAAAAGGGGAGAGGGTACGATTGGTAGGGTGCGGATGCACCCTACCAAGCACCTCCCTCACCCTGCCAGACGTGAAAAATTCACGTCTGGTAGGGTAGTGGAGGCACTACACTCAGCCAAAAGTCGAGTGCAACCACAAATTCTCAATTAGAAAATACAAAAAATAAAAAAATATATATATAGAAAAGGGGTGCACAATGGGAAAGGGAGGATAGTTCGGGTTCTTGGGAGTCGAATTTGGGTTTTGGGTGGTTCAAATCGGAGGTGAAAGAGACCTTTTGTGCTGTCGGTGGTGGGGTTTGCTTTTTAAAGTTGGGTTTTAGGAGCTGTCCGGCGGTGAGGAAGAGCCCGATCGACAGTAAAAGAGAGAAAAAGAGGGAGATCTAATCGATTTGCTGGAGGGAGTAACGAAAAGCCTCCTGCTAGCTAGTGAGAAGCTGTCCGGCGGTGAAGAAGAGCTCGATCTGCAGTAAAGGAGAGAAAAGGAGGGAGATCTAATCAGTTTGCTGGAGGGAGTAACGGAAAGCCTCATGCTCGCCAATGAGAAGCTGTTTGACGATGAAAAGGGAGAAGAAGAGTTAGACGCTTGAGCAAGAGAGTAACGGGAAAGTCCCCAAGTTGTCGGTGTGAAGTGTGAGAGAGAAATGTGGGATTTTTAGAGAGAGAAGAGAGAGTTTGGTGGCTAGAGAGAGAAACAGATGAGAGAACATGAAGATAAAAGTATAAAATGAGGGTTTTATAGCTAGGGGTTGATGATTCTGAAATGACGTCATTTTGACCCACAAAGAGTTCATATTCAGTCCTTCAAACGACACCGTTTTGAGCACCAGGAGGTTGAATTCTTGAAGCAAGCTTTTTGGGCCTTCCACAGATTCGGTTTCTCCTTGAGCGGATCTGGGCTCAAATTTTGGGTAAGCTTTAGACCTTTGACATATTGAGTTTGTTGCATAATGATTGGGTTGATTGTTTTTATTTTTTAGAATCATTAACATAATTTTATAAAATTGATAAAAGTAATAATGATGATAAATAAAAAGGAAAATAGGTAGAGATATGTTTGTGTTGTAATATGAATGTTAGAAATATAGAAAATTTACTAATATAGGAGATATAAAAATATATAAAAATAAACATTTGGTAATAGAAAAGAAAATTATATATTTAGTTACATAAAAAAAATAAAATTAGGAAATAAGTAGAAAAATTACTTAGTTATAAAAACATATTTAGGTATACAAAAAATATACAATAGTGAAATAAAGAAGTGGTTATTAAAAAATGATAGATTTAGGCGAAAGAAAGAGAAGAGAAAAAGGGGGATAAGTGAACCAAAATGAATAGAAGCCTGATAAAAATATTTAGATTAAATTAAGTGAGAGATGGAAAATTATTTGCTAATGGATGGATTGGGATAGATGAAAAACATAAAGGAACATATTAGGTTATAAAAATAGATTTAATAAATGAGTAAAATGAAAATTAAAGCAAAGTGAAGAATTATTCATATAAATAAGATAAGTACTTAATTCTATACCGATGATGGGATGATCGGTCGGGACGCGAGAAGTCGCAATCACGAGCCCATATTCCATAGGTTCGAAATTCGAATTAAGGGTCCACCAGTTTGATGGGAGGGCCTCGATTTCAAGATCCCGAAATTTTAATAAATAAAGAATTTGACTATACAAAAGGTATTCAATAAAAATAATAAATAAATAACAATAGATAAAAAAGGATAAAAATAATAAATAAAGATAATTCAAATATATAATAAATAATAAATTTGTGAAAATGCAATATACACGACATTAAATAAATAAAAAAATAGAAAAATAAATAAATAATATAAAAAAAATCTAAAACAACAACTAATTTCAAATTAAGCATTAAATATCAAGTGGCACAAACTATGGATTAATAAATATTATAAAAAAATGTGAAGATAAAGATAAGAAAGAAAAAAAGAATTAAATATAGATATATAAAATAAGATCTTAGGCATTAGGTTTGAAAAAAAGATTGCTTACGAAAAAATATAATAATAATAAAAATATTAAAATATAAAAAATAAAAATAGTATAATAAAAAAATAAAATTTTTGTTCATTAAAAATGACATGGAATCATAAATAATTTATCTAATTATAAAAGAAAAATATAAAAACTTAGAATTAAAATGTAAGGTATAAAGAAAATAATAAGAAAAAAAATAGAAAATATGATAATAAATAAATATAATAAAATGAAAATAATAATTAAATAATAATAAATAAAAAAATAGACAATTGCATTAGCATAGCATATACATATTACATAATGCATATCATTGCATATAAATATTTCTGTTTTCGAGTTTAAGCCCCGATGATGGGATCTTTCGAGGATCTTGCGAAGGCGGGTATTCCTCGAAAAGTTTCTTAGGTGAAAAGGTGTTTCCGGGTCCCACCAGTATGATAGGAGGGCTCGAGAAGCATCTTTAATAAAAGGCTTCTGCCAGTATTAGGTTCATTACACACGAAAATATTATTTTAAAAGAAAACGTACGATGACCCCGATGACGGGATTTATTCGTCGAATTTACGAAGGTGAATTTCTCAAATAATTTCCTTGGTGAGAGAACACCCCGGATCCCACTAGTATGATGGGCGGATTCGGGAGAACGTCCTCAATAAAAGGTTATTTGTCTGACATTTTTTATCTCACGCCATACATCTCATCTTGCCTCACATTTGCATTCCATTTTAGATTAAATTGGAGATAAAATAAAAGAATAACAACTAAGGGAATATACTGAAATTAAAAATTAAAGCCTAATAGGATAATCAAAAAATGGTACCGTTCATGGAACGGGCGTCTCGGGGGTACTAATCCTTCCCCGAGCATAACCGTACTCCTGAACTTAGATCTAAAAAAACGTAGATCAGTTTAAGGTTCTTTTCGATGGGCGTAAAATTAATTTAAAGCTTCATTGATTAGAATCGAGTCAATAGGTGGCCAATCGCACCTAGTAAAAAAAAAGATTGGTGGCGACTCCTAATTATTTTAGAATTTTCACTTGCGTCTGGCGGTCAAGTTCCCGGACCCGCACGTTACGACAGGTGGAACCTTTATTTTCTCAATATTTCAATAAAAAATGATTGAGTAAAAATTACAAGTGAAATATAAAGTAAGAGATTTATAAAATATATATATATATATATATATATGGAAAAGAAATCAATTTATATTCTCATCAATCATGGTAAACAAAATCCCATTACATCATATAACAATAAGTCTCTAATATCTAAACGAGGATTATTATAGATTACAAATCTTTCTTCTACCATGAAATCCTTGCTAGCCATATAATCAACTAATCTGTTACCTTATCTGAAAGCATGCTGTGTAACCACCTCCCATTGTCGTTGAAGAAGACTATGGATTGTTGGATCAGGTCCGAATTAGAACAAGGGTGAGCTGATGGAGTGTTAATAGCATGGACTACTATCTTGTTGTCAACTTGTAGATCAATTTTCTTGTAACCCAAGTCCCATGCCAAACTTAAGACCTTTGTAAACACCCCAAAGTTCCATTCAATAAGCCGAGCATTTATCTAATTTGAGTGAGAAACCTCCCTTCCATTCACCTTGTGCATCCTGTAATACACCTCCCGTTGCTACCTTGTCCAAAGAATGTCGAAAAGCACCATCAACATTTAGAGCAATACAGTTCGTAGTAAATAGTAACCATCCTATCAAACGTTTCACCCTGGCTCATACATCTGAACTCCTTTCTTGCAAAGTACTTATTCCAGTCAAATGTGTATCAAGTGCCTAACTTTGAATTAAATTCAAGCGACCCTTTGTAGGAAGAATCTTACTTTCAAATATGAATGAATTCCTCCATTTCTAAAGGAACCAACATGAGATACCAAACACCATATTCCATGGAACCCCATTAACCATAACTTTGCTTATGTTTAAGTTAAAAGACATCCAATCTAATAAAAAAGTAGCATGAAATATACCTTGTAGATTCTTTGGGAAGAGTCTAAACCACAATGCATTAGTGGAGGGACAGTATCTTGATGTATGCAATATCGATTCTTCTTATACTTGACATTGTGGGCATGTAGGATCATTAGAAAATTTCCTTCTCACTCTCTTTTTATTTGTAAGAAGTTTATTATGAAGACAAAGGAAATAAAAAGTGCGAATTCGTTTAGGACTATGCCATTTCCAAATTAAATTGCAAACACCATTAATTCCTTCAACGTTAGAATTCAGCATACCTCTTAAGACATCATATGTTGATGACACAGTAAAAAAACCCAAAGGAGATGGTGCCCAATAAGGCTTGTCTGGCTCCAAGGTATTTGTAGGAGGAAGAGTTTCTGAGAGACGATTAATTACCTGAGGGGGTGAGAGGTTCACCATTCTCTCTAGATCCCATTCGCCATTCGGCTTGATAAATTCTTTAACACTGCTATTATCATCAACTGATATACCAATCAATTGGGCTACTTCAAAAAGAGGACAATCATCTAGCCAACAATCAGTCCAGAATCTTGTCAAAATACTATCTCTAATAGCCACCGAATATTAGATTTAAATTAAGCCAAAGTTGACTAATAGAGGTCCAAAATGCCGATGCTCCCTTCCGTTGTATATTGTTTGGAACCAAAAACCACCCCATATTATATTTATGTCACAGTACCTTCACCCAAAGAGATTTGATTTTCGAGACCACTTACCAACATGCTTTGAGCGAAAATGCCTCATTCATCGTCCTCAAGTTACGTATCCCTAATCCACCTTCATCCTTGGGTTGACAAATATCACTCCACTTCATTAAATGTACCTTTCAAGAATTCGAATTGCCACAACAAAGGAAGTTTCGACAATGTGCCTTTATCTTCTTACATGTACTCACTGTGATTGCAATTGTCCGCATGGCATAATAAGGTATTGTCGACAATACTGACTTAACTAATGTAAGCTTGCCTGCGAATGAAAGAATAAAGACCTTACATAAACTCAACTTAGAAGAAATCTTCTCCTCCAGCTATCTAAAAAGACTCAAGTTCTTTCGTCCATGGAGTAGAGGAACACCTAGATATTTCCCTATATTTTCAGAATAGGAGAAACCTAAATTTTCAAAAATTACATTAATGACCTCTGCTGATACATTCCTCGAACAACAAAAAGAGGACTTTCAACATTAACTTTTTCCCTTGAGCATATGCAAATCATCAAGAACACCTTTAACAATCTCCATTTGTTGGACAGAAGCTTCTGTGAAGAGAATCAAATCATCAGCGAAAAATAAATGAGATAAATGGGGACCATTTCGGGTCAATTTATAGGTTTCTAGAGGTCCTGCGATACTGTAGCTTGAAAACCATGTGATATATGCTCCATACACAAGAAAACAATATATAGTGAGAAGGGATTGCTTTGTAGGACACCCTTGGAAAGGAAAAAATTCTCAAAAAAAGATCCATTCCACAATATCTGTGAACTACAGCTTCTCTAACTACGAACTATCAAACCAATAATATGTTCAAGAATATTAGCATCAAGTAGTGAGTCATGTATGAATTCCCATCTTAGTCTATCATGCACTTTATCCAGATATATCTTTATCATCATCCATCCAGTCTTTCCCTGCTTCTTTTGGAATAAGTGAATGACTTTTTGTGTGATTATAATATTATTAATAATTTGTCTTTCTAGGATAAAACTGGCTTAAGTCTCCGCTATCAACTGACTCATATAAGGTTTTAACCAATTGGTAATAACCTTTATCAAAACTTTAAAGACCACTAGTAATAGACTTATTGGTCGAAAATGGGAAGCAAACTTGGGAAGTAATGTAATTATTGAATTATAAAGTTCGGGTTCCACCTTTGCTCCTTTAAATGCCTCTCTCACAAATCTTATGAGATCTTTGCCCATAATACTCCACTGAGATTGGAAAAAAAAAGCAAGAAAGCCATCTTTACCAGGTGCTTTGAGGGGCTTCATCTTAAAAAAAAGCATCTCGCACTTCATTATCATCAGCTAGTCTGACTAAACCTCCAAGAGAAATATTGTACAATTGAGGAAATGCCTTCTGTATGGGAAATAGTGGAAGAACATTACTTTCCTTAGAGTATAAATTCTTTAAAAAACCAACTGCTTGAGTCTTTAAATACCTCCTGATCATCAAACCAACTACCATCCAAAAGTCAAAGACGATTTACTTTGAGCTTACCTTGCCTATTCGATGCTCGAATATGAAATAATTTGTATTGAGATCGCTAAAATTTAACCAGTCTGATTTAGCTTCCTACATCTAGAAAGTCTCATCTTGCCTTAGTATTATAATCTCATATTCCAATTGTAGCTCAAATTCTAAATCTCTAAGGAATTCGAAATGTCTAGATTCAAGAGATCTTTCAAACCCCCCAAACCTTGCCAAAATCTACTTTTTCCTGAACAAGATGTTACCAAATTCTAACTTATTCCATTCTCTGGCTTTAACTACAAAGTTCAACATAACCAAGTGAATTCCATTTGAACCATCCCATGAGTTACTTACAAAAGATTTAAAACCCCTGTGAGTTAACCAAGTTGCTTAGAATTAGGAGTAGTCCCCATGATTTAAAACTCTATCATTTGAACAAATTAGTAATGGTTTATGATTTGAGCAAACCCTTGGCAAGTGTTGAATAGACGTTTCCAAAAACAACAAATGCCAATCCAGGTTATAGATGACTGCTTAATATTTCAACGACTAAACCTAGTCTCCAAGTGAACTTTGGACCCAAGATCAAGCAAACCCACATCATTCATAAAATGTTGAAAAAGAGGACAAGGTCGGCTACCCTTGAAGATCCCTTAACTTTTTCATGGGAGAATAAAAAAGCATTGAAATCTCCTGCTAGTAACCAAGGACCAATGATAATAGATGTGAAGGCCGTCAATTCCTCTCATAGTTGACGTTCGAGACTTGGTGTTGGATGACCATAAACAGGCGAGAAATACCAAGAGACATTTGGCATAATTTTCATCGACATAATGGTTTTTAATGATAGAAATCTGTAGCTCATTTTTGCACATAACCCAAATTCCTCTCGAAAAGCCTATTGCCTCCGCTCGATGTGATCTATCAAACCTTATTTTATCAAACATTTTGTCCACTGAAGCCCCACTAATGCCTTGCTCAAGCAAAATGAGAACATTGATTGCATGATGCTTCACTAAATCTTTCATCACTTGGATGAACCTCTTGTCATTTGCCCAATGGCAGTTCCACACAAATATTCGAACAACCACTAAACACAAATATAAAAATGAAATATAAAAATTGGCTTACTGGCTAGCTCGATTATCATCAACCAATATTCATGCGGCATTTGACACAATATCCACTGCATTATTATCTACTGCCATTCCAGGTTTTACCTTAAAGCTTATAGGATATGAAATTTCTTCACCTAATAAAGTAGTAACTTATCTGTGTTGATAGCAAGAAGCTAAAGATTTTCCCTTCGTCTTTTTCTTCAAGGAAATATCATTCACTTTGACCGAATTATTTCTATTTGGGAGTTTATCCTCTCTACCATACCCCCCATCCTCTCAATGGATAGATTTGAAGTTTTTTTTTTTGTAATGAAGCTCTAGAGTTCAAATATTTATCTGAACATTTCACCATCGAATGTTTAGAGGGATCGAGTGTAGTTGCCAATTATAGATTACCCTCGTTCTCAACATTCTGCTTAGAGTTCTCCAAGTGCACTGTATTGCTCGATCTCGATTCTATAATAACCTTTTCATTATTAACCTTCAGAATTTGATCCAATAAATTAGTAGTATTAAATCGGGGACTATTTCCCTCACTAATCGTTTCTCTAGCGACCATCAGAGCCTTATCCTTAGCATTTGATTCATTATCTGAGTGTTGAATTTTGGTGTTTGTCAAATCAGACGATGCTTGAATATGAGATCCTGGCCCATTAGTTTTTCCATTTGCATCCTGCCTATTTCTCCTAACGACATCGCCATTTGACTTCTTCTATGTAGTTCCTCTCATATTATTAGAACCATTTCTCCTAATCCTTGAACCATTATACCTGGCTCTCTAACACCTTCATCTTCCAATATGGAAAAGCAAGAACCCTGATGGGTTTATCTATTTGCAATCAACTGCTCACACTTACTTTGTCGTATATTAGTACCTCATGGTCTCCTACGTGAGACAAGCATCCATGGGGCATACGGAGATTCTTCAGCATCTTTTTTCTGTGTCTACTCATTACCCTGTTCCACTAGCTTGGTAACAACCTTCTGAGTGGTGCATAGTTCCTTTGTATGGCCATACACTCACAATTAAAACAAACTCGAGGAAACCCCTCATACTCGATCTTTTGTTCCTTACCATTGAAGAAAAGGAGAAAATTTTTTTAAGCCCTTAAAAATAACATGTTTTTGTAAATAAGCCTCCAGATAATTTTAACTGTTTTTAGCTAAAAGAATAAATTTTGAGATAAAAATGCCCTCAATGAGCCTTCTTCTTTGAGCTATCTTCTGAATTATTGTCCAATTGCAAACACAGAAAATTATTTTCCTTAAAAACATCCATTTTTTTTCACGAAGCTTGTGCTAAATAAAATAATGTTATATGAGATTGTTTTTCAGAGATTTTAGACATGACATTCAGATAATAGGAGAAGAGTGATATTAAACCGAACGAGGAACCGGTCGTGATGAATCGAAAGCTTGGAGAATGATGTGAAACCAGAAATTCGTGATACGGTGGTGAATAAAAAGGAGAAAGATGTGAATCCAAAGCACAAAATGGTCGTACTACAGCAGGCCATATGTGAGACGGCTGTGGCAGGGCAGGGTTTAAAGTTTGTGAAACGGCATGTTTGGAATGTGTTGCACGACATGGTGGGAATGTGTGGCAGGGTTGTGACACAGCAGGGTTTAGAGTTTGTGACACAACATGGTTGGAATATGTGACACGACAGGGTTTAGAGTTTGTGACATGCCATGGTAGGAATGTGTGAAACGACTGTGACACGTCAACGTTCAAAGTTGGTGACACATCATGGAAGGAATCTGTGAAACGCCAGAGTTCAGAGTTGGTGACACGCTATGGAGGGAATCTATGATATGCCAACGTTAAGAGTTTGTGACATGGCATGGAGGGAATCTGTGACACGCCAGCGTTCAGAGTTGGTGACACGCCATGGAGGGAATTTGTGAGACACTAGTGTTCAGAATCGTGACACGTCATGGAGGGAATCTGTGACATGCCAGTGTTTAGAATTTGTCAGACTCCATGGAGATTCGTGACACAACAGGGTTTAGAGTGTGTGACACGGCATGGCAATTAATGGGTGACACGACATGGTTTGAAAAAGGAAAAAAAAAACGGGCGTTTAATAAGGAAACTGATTGGACTTCAATTGAATGAATTCAATAAATGAATATTTATAGAGGAAATTGTGAGGCTATTTCATTTTAATTAAATATTTTTCAGAAATTACAAACGTCTATGTTCTTCCTCATTCCTAAATAGAGCAAAGTGCTCGACTTTTTTCTTTGCAAGCTTGACTACACCACAACAACAATGTCGATTATCAGTGAAGAGGTCAGTCAGTCTAAAAATAAAACTCTTTTTAAAACTTTCTTCTGTTCGGTGATTTCTTGCTGGGTTTGTGTGATATGTTCGTGTTTTTTCAATCTTTTTCAATTGTTATGTTTAAATTGTTTTCTTCTCGATTTTATGGTCGTACCAAAGTTTTGAACTACAACAGATATGGCATATACTGGGTAAACTGCTTTTTGGGGTTTTTAGTGTGTCACGACATTGGTTATTTTAGAGCAGTTCGTGTAACGAGTCAGTAATTATACTAATTGGCGTGTCACAGGTCATGGGTATTTTAGGCTAGTTTGTGTAAGGACACAGTAATTATAGTGATTGGTGTGTTAGCGTTGGCGTGTTACGAGATTTTACGATATATGCATGGTGTGTTATGACATTTTACATTATATGCATGGCGTGTTACGACATTTTACGTTATATGTTATATGCATGGCGTGTTACGACATTTTACGTTATATGCGTGGCGAGTTATCGCATTTTACGTTATATGCGTGGCGTGTTACCACAGCTTATGTTATATGCGTGGCATGTTACCACAGTTTACGTTATATGCGTGGCATGTTACCACAGTTTACGTTATATGCGTGGTGTGTTACCACAGTTTACGTTATATGCGTGGCGTGTTACCACAGTTTACGTTATGTTCATAGCATGTTACCACATTTTATGTTATATGTATGGCATGTTACCATATTATGGGTTAACTCACTCGTGCATGTGTGCCATGTTTTGCAAATGCAGTCCATACAGTATGAGGATCTTGACAGTTTGCTTATTGTGCCGAGGGAGAAGTGGGTGTTCAATGTCGCTATTAACACCCCCTATAAGTGGTCGTAACTGCATTACATGAACAAAACCCTCTAAGAAAAAGGGGAGTATGATGCAGTGAAGCGTACATGCTTCGAGTTGCTATTGGACGTGTATCTGCAAGGCTACTTCTCTTCTGGTCTCCTGTATAACATCATGATTCGTCAAATCACTGTGACAGATTTAATGGAGCATGAGCTATGGTTTGCCATTAGGAAAAGCAAGGCTCGCATATCAAAGCAAGAGTTCTGCCTTATCACCGGACTAAAGTTTGGTCAAATGCCGGATGTGTTCACATGATCGTACGAGGTTGTTGAGAATGAAATTCATGCGCGATATTGGAACGGGCAACAGGGAGTTCAGTTGTAGGCCTTGCTTGATATGATCCACGGAGGCAACTTTCAACGACGGGAGACACGACCAAGATGGCACTCATCTTGATCGCAAATAACATTTTATTTGGTCAAGACTATTGTAGACGGGTGACGTCTTAGCTCTTCTCGTTGGTGGAGGACATCGACGCTTAGAATGTCTTCCCATGGGGTCACTACGTTTGGAGGCTGACCTTGGACTACCTTTTGAAGGGGTTCGAAGTGCCTTCCTTGAACTTACAGAAGGCTCGTTTATGGTACAATATTTACCGATTCGCGTGGGTGATATAGGTACTGTCACGTAACATTTTTCATTTTCCTTTTGACATAATAATTTATGATTGCAATCGTTTATCATTTACAATCTGATAATGGTTACATTTGACTTGCAGTTCTAGGCAATGGAGGCAATTTCGGCCTTACGAAAGATAGTTGCCCCCTCTGCTCCGAAGGATATCTACCCATGCATGTGTAGATGGCAATGCAACCAGAAGCCAAAAGACTTTCATAAGGCAGTTGAGATGTTGGAGTCATCTCAGTAGGTGAGTGAACAGTTACTAATTTCTACTGTGAATTTATCTAATAATTTTTCCTAAAATTTAATCACAATCCCTATTTTGCAGTTGTGGGCAGTGGAGACCTTGAAGCCCACCCCGGATAAGGCCAGTTGGGATTATTTTGTGGATATTGATGTCCTGTTATCTAAGGGACACCAATACGTGCCAATAGGACACATGGAGGATCGGGTGGATTGGAGCTTAGGTGAGAGGGAAAAGAGGAGAAACTTGAAACAGAAAAGAGCCACCGGTTCCATGAAGCAGAGGCGCACCACTTCTGTTGTAATAGATGAGTTGTTGGTCCCTGAGCTGATGGGGGAAAGTGATGACCATGGCAATGGCAGTGAAGAGCCAGTAAGGACGGTTTTAAAGGTTTGTGTTCAACAATTTCATATGTGATTATCGAATAACATATCTGTGTTTGCAGTTAAACCATGCGACGACAGCTCCACAACTACTGATAGATCCTCTTGAGACTCACAGTGCTAACGAGGAGCCGATAAAGACAGTTATAACAGTTTGTGTTCAACAATTTTATATGTGATTATCGAATAACATATCTGTGTTTGCAGTTGGACGATACAGTGACAGCTCTTTAACCACCAATCGGTCTTACTTAACTGCAAAGTGGTAATGAGCCATCGGTAAGGATATTAAAGTTCTAACGGGTAATGTTCAACAATTCCATATATGATTATTGAATAACACAATAATATATGTTATTGCAGTTAACCCAGTCGACAAAAGTCAATGACGGAGTAGTCACGAAGCGTCAGCTACGACGAATCATGCACCAGTATGAAAAAAACATGTCGGAGCTAAAGGCTTCAATTCAGTCATTAACTCTGGTGATGCAAACATTTGAGGACCATGTCATTGCTCGGATTCTAGACGGCTTGAAATCACAAGTACGTTATTCTATCTTCGCTCATATATTGGTCGTTTACGTTTAGTAGGTGTAGTTCTATTTTTTGGTCTCAGTTTATGGTTTGTGGCATTATATGAGCTAACGAATTTTTCCATTTGTCTCGTTATGTAGGGTGGTCCTTCATCTGACAGTGTTAGTGAGGACCACGATGATTCTGTTGATGGGCACGATGATGAACCTGGTGTGCACATTCATGATGATGTTGCTGGTGCTGAAGGAGACCTTGTTCTTGAGGTCGATCCGGTTATCGATGCATCTACGGGAGGGGAGGGGGACCTTCACTCAATTGTGGTGGAAGGAGAGGATCTTCATGATGACGTTGCTGGTGCTGAAGGAGACCCTGTTCCTGAGGCCGATTCGGTTATCGATGCATCTGTGGGAAGGGAAGGGGACCTTCACTCAGTCATGGCGAAAGGAGAGGATCTTCTTCAAGCCGATGCATTAGTGGAGCCAGCAGTAGGAAGGGACCATTTTCCTCAGAGCATTCCTGAAGCTAGCGGCTCACGATTGTCGTCATTAGAGTCATCTGATGTCTATCATCATGCAGTAGAAATTTCAGACCCAACTGAGCAGGCTTGGGTAAAAATGGTGAGCAAATACAAGACAAGCCCATACATCAACCCTTTAGTGACCCGTCGGGATGTAAAGAGCACAACGGTTGAAGCGTACAAAGCTTTCAAGAAAGATGAGTGCACGAGGTAAGTTCATAAATAACATTGCAAATATTGTTTCTTAATGAAACATTAATCCACCAAGGCTTTTCAAACTCATTCTGTTACATATGTAGGCGTAACGTCAAGATCTTAAGGGATCAAGGGGTTGACTTTTTCACAACATTAGAGGATCCCAAAGAAGAAATGAGTAGTGAACATATAGACGCATGCCTCAGTGTACTTTGTAAGCAGATGACAAGGCCGAAGTCGAAGCTGTACACTACCCGTGCAGGCGTGGTTGACACGATATTCTTCATAAGTTTATTTGAAAATTTTTCAATTCTGAAAGTACTAAGTTTTTGATTGCATTAAGTGTAAGCTAATGTATACATGTTTCACAGGACACCATCCATATGCTACACACCTCATTTCTAATTGAAGATGCTTGGTCGACTATGGTAATTCTCGATGAGTTGCGGCCGTACGTGGAGGGTGAAAAGCTGACATACAAGAAAAAATGGGAAGATGTCTATTTCGTCCTCACACCTTGCAATGTTGGTGGGCATTAGGTGGTAGCAAAGATCGACTTAGTGAGGTGGATGATCAAGGTGGTGGACTCCGCAAGAACTTCGGATGCTAAGAATAACAGAGTGTGAGTGGCTCAGATGACACCCCTTACGACATTTATGCCACCAAGCCAGTTATTTCAAGAAAACAAGTCGAAAGACACGGGATTTGACACTTATGCCATTAGACATTCATTTACCAAAAGTTAAAGTGCATCGGCAGGATGATAGTGTCAGCTGCGGTATGTTCATGATAGGGTACATTGACGATATCTTGTTATCAGAATCGATCAAAGTTAACCAGAATATGATTGCAAATATGTGTCACCAATATGCTCTAGAAATTTTTTCCAACAGTTGTGAGAGTAAACCTTGAATATATCGGCCCTTGTCAACATTGTTTGTTTATACAATTAATTTTATTAATTTTAATATTCGTTTATTTTATACATTACTTTTTCTTTCTCAATTCAAACACAATGCACAAAACATAGTGCTTAAGCAACTTATGGTACGCTTCAATTTGGTAATTCTCCTTGTGTTGATAACTATAAGTAAACAATCACCAAAGATATTCCTGGTGATACACTAGAAGTATTAAAGGAATGTTGAGAAACACAAAACATCAACAAAGGTTCTTCAACTTAATGGCAAAAACATGCTTGTATCAAGTCATTGGCAATTGCTCTAATACATGAATGCAGAGCCATAGCAACAAAGTAACAAGAAACAAATCCAAATAAGAGCAATTTACAAGGGTTGAAATACATATAAAGTGTTTATCAAAGTTACTACAAGGATAGACAACTTACATTTTCAAATCTTCCGAATTTAATGACTTCTCAAAAATTACTTCTTGTTTAAGCAAAAAAATTGAAAAATTGTTTGTTTAATAAGAATCAAAGAAAAAAATATCTTTATGACAATTACATAAAATATAAATTGCTTACTATGATTGGATATAACAAAAGCGCTTCAGAATTCGAGATAACAGCTCTCAACTCTTTCTCAATTTCAACTTTTTTTAAAACTTGCACGATAAACAATTTAGTTAAAATAACAAAAAATAATCTAACATCTTCCATAAAAGAAAACACAATACCCAAAGTATATCTTAGTTTGCAACCTTTTATGTTATTGGTTATTATAGTAAACATTGGACGAAAGCTGTAAAACATCAACATCCAATTCATACAAATTGATATATACCCAAAGCACCAGATGTGATGCAATGTATTTCACCCTTTTGGCTTGTCAAAGTCAGACTGATTACTCCATTTTCCAAATTTAATACATAACAATCAAGCACAGATTAATTGTTTTGACAAAGTTTGGAAAAAAAATAAAAAAAATACTTAGCACAACAAGAAAATTACAAGTTTAAGGAGAAAAAAAGACAAGAAGTGAATCATACCTCAAGGGAAGAAAGAGATAAATAAATCCAAAGGAAGGAGAAGAAGATCATTTGTTTTGCTCAACTAAAGTTTCTTTTTTTTTTTCTTTCAGCAAAGTTACTTTTTTCTTTTTCTTAAATTCCATTAGTGGTTAAGTGTAAACCCTCATGGCGTTTATGGGTGGCACCGCCTTTTAGCTCTAATATGTCCTTTGAACCAAAATGGTGTTGATAAGTTTGAGAACATTCCTATTTTTGATGCACAGGATCCAATTGAAGTAGCAAGCAAGTGCAGAGCATACTCAGGACTGAACTCTCTGCATATCTATTCTTATTTCATTCATGAGAATATTGGAGAAGAAGGAAAAAAGTTTAAAAAGACATCGTTACAAACATATTATTCTTTATTTCGTTGAAAGGGGTCTTCTTACCCTAATATTACATAGACTTCCCTTTTTCATGGAAGAAGGAAAAGGAACAAACAAACTTTAAACAATACAAGCATTATTATACATTTTGGATTGTTTAAGATAATGATGGTAATTGGATGTTACTTCAATTAGTATCTGGATAAGAAGCAAGGCTAAGTTCTTCTTTCTTGTTCTGCTTTCTCATGCGATTAGAAAAGTTTTCTAGGTTTTCTGTGCAATTCTTGTGAGAGACATGACATGCCATTGTATTTTTATCATTGGGATTCTTAGCTGAGTTTGTTGAGAGGTTTTTTCATAGACAGATCTTTTCTACAAGATTTTCCCATATTGCCAAGGATTTTGTGACTATTCATAAGAGTAAGGGATACTAATTAGATAATCAAATAATATATCTACAAAATTAATAAAAAAATAAAGACTCATTTACAAGAGGAAACTAACAAACACAAAATCCCTATATGAATGATTGTAAGATACTACAAGAGCAAATTGTGACAAAGGTATTGCACATGGGTTACACATTTAGTTAGGCTGAAAAGCTGTCTTCATCCACAACACACCTTACGTTTTTAGACATTATCCTTCGTATTGGACAGTTGTTGTGTGTGTGAGGTTTGTCTGCAACTTGAACATGCTTTCGATCGACGCACTTGTGGAGGAGTCGATTGACTTGGAAATGGTGTCGGATTTATGGATGGAACTGCAAATGGTGATGGGCAATTCTGTCTGTTATGGCCGTACCTCTTGTATTGTGAACATCTCCGTGCTCGACTGCCTTCACCTGCAGATGGAATCTTTCTTCTTCTAGGTCTTTCCGCTTGGCCTTGCCAAGGTGGTGGCAAGACGACAATTTGTTTCACATGAGGGGGGATGTCCCATTCACTGGGATGGCCTACCGAGTGAATAGACCCCGCATAACCCTCCACCAAAACAGTTGTCTTGTAGTAGTTAGCGCAGAATTCAATGGCTTCATGTTTGCATTTACTGAAAAAATACAATGAACTCAATCTTTAACATAATGTAAATACTATGTCAATTAGGGTTCAAATAAGAAATAAAGATATTATGACCTTATTGCTGCATGGCAGTAAATTTGTTTGGAACTCACAACATGAACACGTCTTCGTGGACAAGTTTACAAGTCCGTCTATTTTTTCATCTTTTACTTCGAACTCCACTCTATTGATAGGTTTAACCACAAAGCGATGTGCATCATTGAACCGTTTGCTCAACTGCCTGACAACTCAAAGGCTGAGGGGAGTGGTCACCTTGACGGCCTCCTAGTATTGGTCATGGAACCAACGCTGGAACATGTCTCTAATGAACTTGATCAAAATAGTGATTGGCATTTGTCTTGCATGCTTCAAGCATGAGTTAACACATTTCGCAATGTTGAATGTCATCATTTGGTATCACCTTGCTGGTGAACAAGCACGTGCCCATCTCTCAGGGCCTATTCTCATAAGATTAGCGTGGGCTTTTGTGTGAATCTACTTGAGCTGGTTCATATGTTTGTTGAAATCGAAAACCTTATAGCAATCTTAAGCAAGGGTGAAAAATCATAAAAACGTCATCACGCTTGAACTTGTTTTTAAAGTTTTTTTTTCAAGTGGTACCCGCATAAATCGTGGTGTGCTTCTGGGTATGCATTTTGGATTGCTTTCTTAATGCCGAGATGCTGATTAGAAATGAACATAGTGGTTTCAAGGCAACCAACCGTTTCACGCAGCTTGCTAAGAAACCACATCCATGAGTCTTCGTCCTTAACATGGCTGATGCCAAACGCAACTGGATATACAAACTCATTTGCATCTTTGCATACAGCGACAAACAGAACACCCTTGAACCTGCTTTTCAGATGTGTCGCATCAATTGCAACCGTAGGATGCATTACATCCCTAAACACCCGAATACAAGCCCCGTATGCCCAGAAATAATATTTGAATATTTCTATCTCATTAGTAGCCACTACAGTGATTGTGTCAGGATTTTTTTATTCCAACATATAAAAATACGACGGCAGTAGTTGAAATGACTCTTCTTGGGGACTGAAAACAAGCCTCTATGCATACTTTTTCACTTTTCAGGCCTTACCATATAGGCATTCCAATCCCCACTAAACCCTCATCTCACCAATTATATCATTAGGTCTTAATGCTGCTCCATTAACCTGAAGCTTGTGTGACATAAGTTCACCAATTATCTTCACACTCACGGTTGCAAATTGCCATTGCAAACCATCGACAGTACACGTGTGTACTTTGTGGAACATCCGAACTTGCCAATATTCTCCTCCTTCAGGTAACTTCGTTGCACGCACATTGAACTTGCATGCCTTGTCCTTGCAACCAACCTCATAAAGAGCTTTACATGACTTTTTTACTCTTATCCCATCTTTTAGAGCCAACATGTTCAAAGCTCGTTTCAACTTGGCCTTCGAGAAAAATATTCTTCCTTTGTATAAGCGATCATTGGCACATGTCGACTCCTCAATTGTAATTATTTGGTAGGAGAACTTTTTTGCACTTGGAATTACCCACGTACGAGATATCCCTGCATTTTTCCTTTCTGATAGTTCTCAAGGAGCAATGTACTAGGTGAACGAATCCCGTTCTCATCAGCGATGGGGTTATTATATATAGGGTCATCACACTAAACATCTCCTACATCAACACCTCTAACAGGTTCCATTTCACCTTTAACATTATTACAAATTGGAATGTCACTGTCATAAAGCCAGTCTTTGTCTGAACTCTCATCATGCCATTCATCAGGCCCATCATCCGAATTGTGATCAAATCTATCTTCACCGGCAGGGAACAAATCCTCATTTCCCTCATCACATGCAGTATTATCCTCAAGCGTCGTAATGTCACCCTTCAATGTCACAGTGTTGTACTCAAGTGTCGCATTCTCATTTGAAAATGCCATTACATCCTGTATAGTTTCACCCGATCGTTACATTTATTGGACAGAAGTCACTAATTGGTTCGATGCACATCCTGATCAAAATTGTGCAGCCAATTGTTCTATAAATGTTGTGTGTCTACCAGGCTGCACAAACTCTTGTGCATAAGTCAATTGTCATTGTTGTGGGTTACGGACCGAATGCTGTGGTATATGTGAAGCATTGTATATCTCATTTTGATTGAGCTGATTACCATGTTGTTCAGCTTCTTCATGTGACATAACATTTGTTTGGCGTCCCTGAATGCTGACATACATAGCCGGAACATTCCTATGTTCTAGCAGAATTAATGCAACATCCTCATCGTCCTTAATAATTGGCCGTGTTAGCTCTATGGGTGTACTGATCAATGCATGTAACTCAATTTCATCAATTTATGAATTTACCCCAACAACATCTTCAACCAGCTTCATCAATCCCACAAACGACAAATCACTCCTAACCCCTCGCATTCGTGACTCACCACCCTTATAAATGCCATCCACCCACTGACCACCGTGTCTTATCACAAGTCACACAATTGGAACCCCACTAAAATTTTGAAAACAACAATAATTTGTCAATCATTTAACACATTACATGACATGCCGCATTCTAGAATTTGTCAGTCATGTTGTAACACGCCATGCATATAACATAAAATGTGGTAACACGCCATGCATATAACGTAGAATGTGGTAACGCCATATATATCACGTAGAATGTGGTAACACGCCATGCATATAACTTAAAATGTGGTAACACACCATGTATATAACGCCAACACTGACACGTTAATGACTATAATTATTGTGTCCTTACACGAACTAGCATAAAATACCCATGGTGTGTGACATGCCAATCAGTGTAATTATTGACTTGTTGCACGAATTACCCTAATATAACCAATGTCGTGACATGCTAAAATAATGCTAACACATGTTATAGATGCATGGCGTGTAACAACTTTGGGCAATATTTCTAATCCATGTTCTAATTTACACCAAATGTTTTAGAAATTTAAGTGTTACAGCAATAAACCTATAACATACGTTGATGTCATCTCTGATGCTTGGGTCTGTTAATCTACGAAAATATGACCAGATGCTGAGAGATAGACCACATCTAGATGACGATGGTGCTCAATAGAGAGTTGACAGAGCTCATACAGTTCAGAGAGCTGAGAGAGCTGATGACGATGGTGCTCAATAGAGAGTTGGCAGAGTTGAGACAGTTCAGAGAGTTGAGAGAGAAAGATGACCGAACTCAAACAGAGAGTTGAAACGATATTTTTAAGGGCATTTTGGTCTACTCATACTTTTTTTTGGCTAGAAACAAATAACTTTATATGGGTGGTTATTTTTGAAATCGCCTTATCATGAGGTCCATTTCTCACAATTTCCTTTTCAAGAAAAACTTGTGCAACAATGGTTTTGAAAAATCTAACTCCACAACGATTCTTGCAAAGTTACCTCTTTTTTAGAATTTGTGTTATAATTGATTTTCAACAAGCGTCCAAGCAAAGAGGTAATTTTTCTTAAAACTGACTTGTAATGTAAATGAAATGGCATAGCTAAAAATCTTACTTAAGCTGCTACTGCAATAAGATCCTATCTATCCTTGGAAAATAATGGTGTCCATGGATTGACTATCAAATAATGCCCTAAAATCACCCACGGGGCCATCAAGTAATGCCTTCAAATAATCTTCCTTTTCCATAAATCGAACCAAATAATTATTCTCATCAAGATCCAAATTATTATACCTTCCTTTAAGCTTGCACAATGAGGCTACTTACTCGTATAATAGCTTATATGAGATTGGACGACCAAGAAGCCTCACAATAATCGAGTTCCACCACCACTTTATTAGTTCTCCTTGCTTCCAATCAGAAATCATGGTAGAAGGAACCCTTTCAATCAATTCTATTTGAAAATCATCCGATTCAGAACCACTAGTATTGCAGGACATCTTAATATCTATATCATCTCCTAAATCTTGAACAAAATTATTTCCTCATTAGAAAAGATATCTTCACCATTCGGTCTAAGTAAAGCCTCCTTAGAAGAAGGATTATTATGGACAACCATCTGGTCATTGTTTTGGTCATCATCAGTATTAAGATCACGAGTCTTAACATTTGTCCTTGATCGATTGTGAAGAAAGGCTAGATTAGGGTTTTTTTGGAGAGAGAGAGTTCTCCGACATTGACTTTAAACATTTTGCCTAGATTCATATAATATTTGTTGATTAAATTTTATACAATTACATATTACTACCAAAATACAAGGTTTTACCGATGAAATTAATTTCATTGTAAGTATTCCATTGGTAAATGTTGATAGAGTGAACCTTTGCAATTTTCGACTAGATGTAAATGGAACACCAATGAAATTTACCAACTAAAGGAGTATCGTCGATAATATTCTCACATGCACTAAAATGGAAAGGTGCAAAATATGGCAATTGAAATGGTCATCATATTTCTTATATCAACGGAATATGCCAATTAAATTATCGATGGAATAAGGGGTTGATACGACATTCAACGTACTAATCGAATTATAGACGAATATGTCGTCGATGATTGCATATTAGAAGGCGATGATTTTACTAATCAAATTACCGATGGAAATTTAGTTGGTATTGCATATAAAAAGATAAAGATGTTTCCCACTGAATTATTGATGGAATTTTTGTCAGTAAATTACTTTTTAATGTACCGGTGAAAATTTCATTGGCAATTGAATTTAAAACACCCGACCAAGCTCCTTCCCCTCTCCAGCCATTTCTCCTTTTTGTTTTTTTTATCTCTTCTCTCTCTTTCCTTAGCTCGATCTAGTCGACCCACCCTATTCGTCGCCTTTGCTACTGATTAAACCTTCCCTGAACGTCTCCCATCACCGACCCAGCCCCTTCGCCCCTAAACTTATCTTTTACACTATCGAATCCACCCTTTGCATGCCTTATTTTGTCATCGACAGTAGATTGAACTGGGTATTGTAACTAATTGTTATCTTATTTATTAATTATTAATAAATAATTATTTTGTTTGCATGGTGATTCCTTGGTGTTGGTTATGTTTACTGTTGGCTGATTTCCTCTTTGATTGGTTTTGACATTTTTTGTGATTCCACAATCTTTGTGTTGTTTTTTATTAATGATAGCAAGAGTCTTAGATATGGACATTTCATCTGTTTTGTTTTTAATTGGTGATTCCATGGTTTTTTTATTGTTGTTTTGTAAGAATTAAGAACACTGCACTGATGGTTTAGCTTGACTGGTGATGAACTAATCATAGATGATTGGCAATTGCCAATCTAGTTTTAGTGTCTCATTAATTCACTAATATATAATTAAGCATATCAATTTCTATTTTGAAAATTAAATTTAATAGTTCTTAGTACAAGGTAAATACTAAGTAACTTAATTAAATAATGCAATTAATTAAATAAGTTATGTTAGTTTATTTTAAAAAATAATTAAATTAAGTAATGCATTAATAACTTAATTAAATAATATATTACTAAGCAATTAATTAAAGTTCATAATTAAATAACCCAGTTATATTATATTATATTATATATATCGACATATATATTACTAAATTTATTATTGAATTTTGATTTCTTAATTTTTTATCTCTACCTTGATACATACGTGTAACAAGTCTAAGTATCACTGATTTAATAACTTTTCCCTATGCATATTTTATAATACAATTCACTTGACTTTTAAATATTGATAAAATCTTTTAATAAGAACCTTTCAAGTTATACCAACAACTTGATCATTTTGCAATTGTTTAACGATATTAATAACAATAATGGTTTGAACTTTTGCACTCCACATATAAATCATTCAAAGTTGAATGCTTTATTAACACATCTATTTTTTTTTACATCTTATAACAGACAACATCATTTGTCCTTCAAAGTTATAAGAATGAAACAAGATAGGAGTTAGATGTATTCCCGAGTTGATTCAAGTGAATTGCTTAGGTTAGAATCTCAAAATAGTGTAGACGAATTTATTTAATTTTCATTTAGTCAACATAGAAATGTGAGTGGAAACAAGATCAGATGTCCTTGATCAAATGTCATTGGTTTGACATCAAAAAAGGTGTTATGTGGACCTTGTTCATTGGTAGGTCAAAATTAGACACAACTTAATTCTTGCTACTAATAAGCCTTTTGTTATAGCCACACAAGCTACTCAAGTTTACTATAGTCCATATCCATCAAACAAAAGAGATTATCATGATTAATGGGCAATGTTCAAGATGAAGGCTCAAAGTCGATTTGACATTTCGAATAATGATCAAGGTAATGGAAAAACGATCGATCTGAACGAAGAGGTGTAGTAAGAAGATGAAGTTTTGGTTAACACAAGATTAGACCATCTTTCAGATGACCTTGACAACAATACAATTCTGGTTAGTGGTGAATATGAAGAGTTAATACATTTACTGAGGTTGAACATAATGAAAAAGATAATGATGAAGATGAAGGAGTTGAGGGAGAAAACAAAAAGATAAAGATGAGAAAGAAGAAAATGAGTTTGCATGTTCAGATGGTGATTGATGATTGATATTTTCCCTTATTAATAATGTGAGGATGTTGTCATTTTGTTTCGAATTCTTGTAAGGTAATTCACATATTTCTTACTTTTGTATGAATATGTTGTTAAATGATTATGCATTATATTTGTTGATAACTACGAATAATGGATTATCTTCTCGGTTGATAGATTTAGATGAGGATTTAGTGAGTTGAGGAGAATCAAGTACCATGAATACTTCACCTGTGCAACCACTGGTGCCATCTCCATTGACCACAGCATCGACAACACATCCATCCACTACACTATCGATGGTCACTCTAACCCTCATTCCACTGTCCATTTTGATGTCTACATTGTCGGCTAGTCACGTCATTCCCCCTGTTAAAGTCGTCACTTCTTACGTTAGTGTTGTTGAATTTATCATGCAAGTACATGTATTGTTAACAAGTAATATAATGAAGAGTAGAGTATCGTTCTTATGAAGATTTATTGCCAAAAAATTTGCTAAATACTAAAATTAACACAATTTAATCTTATCCAAACACACGACTTAAATTTAAGGAATAGTATAAGGAAACTAAAACTAGTAAAAAGAATGACAATTAAAACTTAAGAAATCAATCAAGAAAAGCCTAGAATTACAATCTTCCCTCAACATTTCATTTGAATCTTTTCTACTCTTTCTTAACTTACTAGATGAGTTGAGTTGCTAACTTAGAGTTCTAATTTATTTATAAGTCTATTCCAATTTTCTTATAAAAATATCTTTCTTAATCATTTCACTATATTCTTATGTCAATTGAATTAAAGAAAGACTCATTAAGCTTAGACTCTAATATAGCTACACATGACTTGTAAGTATATTCCTATCTTACACATGAAAGAAATTAATCAATCAACTAATTAAATTTGAACATATACTATTTCATCCAAAGGCTTATACTAAACTCTGTTTTTCAAGTTGCATTTAGGTTACCCTATCAATATAAATAATGGGCAGTTAATCAGATGCATTAAACATAGGATTGAAATAAACAACTCAAATACCATTAATCATAAGAAAGAGAGAATATTAAAAATTCAAAGTACATATTGGATTCAATTGCAATTCTAGAAAAATAAATTTATCTCATCCTCAACATTGAAAACATAATCCAAAGAAGTTTAACCATCAATAACACTACAAGAAAAACTAAGAATAAACAAAAAAGAAGAAAACTAGAGATTTTTCAGATCTTGAATCTTCCAAATCTTTCTTGCCTCCTTGTTTGCTTGATGGCTACTTTTTCTTCAGAGAAAACCTAGTTTAAATGTACCTTTATTTGTTCCAAAGGTATATTTAAATAACCTCTTAAAAACCTTACCTTAGATTGAATTTGGAAAAGATTTTGGAAAGATATTGTGTCGACGTCGCAGCTTCCATTTTTTTGAGTTACGGCACCCTAATCTTAGATGCCTGATTCTGCAACGCCCTACGTGCTACCTCAAGTATGGGTGTTCATCCCTTCTCGATGCTGCGACGCCCATTCTTCCATGGCTACGTGCCCATGTTGTTGTCTTCTAGCTTGGTTTCATTTTTCTTCATCTTTTGACGCTTCGTTTCATCGACACCTTAAAAAAAAATCAAACTAAGATACTCTTTGTCACGACCCAATTTCTAGGCCATGACCGACGCATGGGCCCAATGGACGTAGCCCACTAAGCCCAAGCAAGCATATTTATATAATCCTGCTCATCATCCCGTCAACTATTCTTACATCTATATCTCATAATCTCAACCCTTCAGTACTATGATAGTAAATTATAATAATCAAAACTGCATTTATATTAGCCCAAAATAACATTAACTAATGCCACTCATGGTGGCTGTACCAATCAAAATATACATATATGGTCTAAGGCACACATCTTAGAACTTTACATCACATGTACGTATTTACAACAAAAATGACTCTGGGCTTCCAGCGGAGTGACCAAGGTGAAGGTGCAACTACGGAATGCCAAGATGTCTACCAAGGATACGAATCTACGAGGACACCTCGACCTAGTTACCGACTGCCTCTTGATCTGAAAACATGAAGTTGAAAACGGTGAGTATGAACCCAGTGAGTGAACAAAGGAAGGGAACAAGTAAACGATAAGGAAAATTTAAAGAAAACATGATGCATTTATTTTCAAAAACTATGCAATTTAGTTTAGTTCTTATTAAAACCCCTCATTAAACCCTTAATGAGTTAATCATTTGACGAAAAGGGTCCATGCATAACAAGGGATTCAAAGAGTGAAAACTTTAATAGTATTCAAGCAAGTCAAGTCAAGTAAAATGATGGGTCCTCGTTGCAGTGGAAAGGCATTCTCGCTAAAACTCCTCATTTCAAACTTAATTAATTAATTCCTTGATGTTGGAAGTCCATGATCAACTCTGGTGCTAAAGAAGTGGAAAATAGGGCAGCAACCAAACAAGGAGGTAAGCAAGACAAAATGTTTCTCCTTGCAGTGAGAATCAGGCCAATGTAACCCTCTAAACTCGAGAGTTTTTCATTACAGCGAGAATGAATCTCGCTGCAACGAGAAACAGGACACCAACAACAAGTTTTCATTCTCTCAAGAAAAGGCCATTTAGTTGCAAAGACAAAATCAACTTGAACACGTTTAGAAATTTCCAAGGTTCAACATGTAAGATTCACACGTATTACAACCATATACCATACTCATGAACTTTCTATAACACACATATATATATATATATATATATATATATATATATACATCATCATACACAACATCCCACCACATCAGCTCATGTACACTCCTTACTCACACATAGCTAGGTCATCATCAGCTCATGTGCACTCCCACACTGCACATAGCTGGGTCATCATCAGCTCATGTGCACTCCCCCACATACACATAGCTAGGTCATCATTATTGTTGGTCCCTATAATTTGTGCTAGAGGGGGGGTGAATAACACAATTTGGCTCTTAACAATATTGGAAACTAATTTTCAGAACTTAAGAAAATAAAAACAGAGTACAAGATGCACAACAATTTAGAGTGGTTCGTTCCAAGACCTATATCCACTACCTTGATTATCCAACCAAGGATTTTCCCAACAAATCCACTAAAATTTGGTGAAATTCACAAGCTTTCATCAGGCTTTACAATGGCTTTCCAAGGTTTAGCCAAAACCTTTTACACTAGTTTTTCACGGGCTCAACTAAAACCCAAAGTGGTTTTTCAAGGCTCAACCACAACCTACAATAATCAAGTTATCCCAAGCTTGAATAACCCCTTAAAGTGACTTCCTCACTCTAAGAATACAAGAAGAGTAGTAAAAGAAAATACCTATGATCACTGGTTGATCTGATTGGTACAAAATTGAGTGCAAAATACAAATGCAAAGAGTAGGTGTTTAAGTGCAGATAAGTGCAATGAAGATTTTCTGGTTTTTCAACTTTCTATAGCTCAAATCTTATTTAAGGCTTCCAAAAACTTGTTTTTAATTGTTGGAAGACCCTTTTATACTTGGAGAAGTAACTCTGATGGCACTTTGGCAGTTTTATGTCCATTGAAAACAGTTGAGGATGAGTTCTAGCCGTTAATCTGTCTTATAGTACTCTGGTTTAAATTGCAGACAGAGAGCTCTTAGTCGATTGACTTGGTTGACTAAGTTGGTTCTGTTTCAGGTTACAGATTCTAGCAGAGAGCAGTTAGTCAATTGACTTAGTCGACTAAGTTGATTCTGTTTCTCAAAATCTTTAGCTTTCCATTCCTCCAATTTAAAACTTGGTCAACCAACATTTTTCCTTGTTTCACCAATAAGCTTTCTCCTTGTTAGACAGTTGCATCTTGTTATTTTTATCCCTTTTTTTCTTTTGATATACTCTTTGAAGAGTTAATTAATTAATTTCATATATTGATTTTCCTATACACTTAAGTAAAGGTATTAGGCACAAATAAATGGGAATGCTTTATTATCATCAAAAACTAATAAAGCCAACAATCTCTCCTTTTTTGATGATGACAAAACATTCCTTGATTAACAGTATAGTATCTTTTTACTCTTTTTAGTTTTTTACAGAAAATGAGGATTGCTCCCCCTAAGTGTGTGCTTATTTTGCTTACTTTTATTCTAGCAAAATTTTATTCTTGTCATATAGAGAGAATGACGTTGTACACTTAGATTATATATGTGTATATACATGTGCAAAAATCTGGAATGATTTACAGCAATGAATGTTGATAGATTTTCATAAAGAATTTAGTAGAGTTTTGTCAACAGCATACAGTCATCAGATTTTATCTATTACCTTCATGATTCAATTGACATTTTATGCACAACATCTATATCTATTTATAAATTGAAGTTATTCTCAATGCCATATTAAAAATCATTTATCAGCTTGTAAATCAATGTCAGCATAGCATCAACATATTTGTTCATGACAATAAAAATACTAAGATAACAAAATATCAGCAGACTTCAATTTGTAGCAGTTAAACAACATAGATATTTCAGCATTCACTTTTCACACAACCATATAAACAACAGAATTAAACTTAAGTGTTCAAGTGCCACCATGGCACAAACAACAGCTAATCAAAAAGTATTTTGAAATTGCCCTTGGACTATTTTGCTTCCTATCTCCTATTCTTCTAAGTTCCTGCTCCTGATTTTGCTTTCTTTTCTGTCCTAGGTTCTTGGTTCCTTCACCCTAACATATTTTTTAATTTTGTTCATTGGTTCCTGCATCCCTAGTTCCACCATCATACTCTTCCTTTTTGTCAGCATCAAAGGAAGAGGCTTCTACTCATATGATGTGTCAGAGGATGAGGATTCAGTTGCATAGAAATGGTTTAGAGGAAAAAGAGAGGGCTCTCGGAGAGGTGATGACTTCCTAGGGGAAGGTTTCGATGAGGACTTGTCTTATATAGGGATTGAACTTTGAAGAGAGAAGGCTGAAACTGGTTTGGATTTCTCTGCCAACTTGGAAGATTTTCTTCTCTTGAGAAAAACTGTTTTGGTGGCCATAGTCTTCTTTCCTTTGGTTGGTGGTTTTGCCTCAGTTGGTGCTGCTGCAGTGGCTTTTGCTTTCTCAGATTTTGCCTTTACTTTAGGAGCTAATGCATGTTTCTTTCCTTTTTTTTACATCTTCACCATCTTTTTGAGTTTTTGTCCTGACAATGTCTTTTTCAGCTTGTCCCTCCTTAACCATTTAGTGGAAGACATCCATAATAAAAACTTCCTTTGAATTTGGAAGAGAGGCCTGGTGTTTCTTTGTTTTTGAACCACCACTTCAGTTCCTTGTTTTGATTCATTTTTGCTTTGAAGTTCAAGAAAGGGTGTCTTGGTTAATTGATCATCCCCTTGGTGAGAGTCTTCAGTTTGCAGAACAGGATTGGCAAATTTATAGGTGGAACCTTCAGCTTGAATGCCATAACTTCCAACATAAGGAGCAGATTTTTCTACTGGCTTAGCTGAACCTTCAGCACCTTGCTGTGCTGGTGCCGTGCTAGATGTTACAAAGTTATTTACAGCCACAAGTTCAGATGGCATGCTTTCTTTCTCCTTCAACTTGTTTTCCAACTCGGTAATTTTTTCTTCAATTTTCTGTATCTTTTCTCCTTGGTTAGTCAGCTTTCCATCGATCTTTATGAGCAAATTAAAAATTACTCCATTTGAGAATCTGGAAAAGGCTCCTTCAGGTTGAGCAGGTAGGCTGTGTTTTTTTCTTGGACCAGTCTTGGTGGTTTTAATGAATCTTTCCCCATCGAGTATATACCCTATTTTAACCAAGCTCTCATAATAAATAGCTTGATCTCTGGTTTTTACCAAGTCCATATCATACCTTTTTGCCCATATTCTCTTCTTCTATATAAGGGATGTAATGACATTCCCATACGGCAGATTAACCTTATCAAGTTTGCAGGCAGTTCTCATTTTTTCAATCATATAACTTCCCAGATTCAAAGATACCCCATTGAAGGCATGGTCCATCAGCCAAAGGTCTTGAAGGCTAATGTAGCTAAGGCTTCCACTTCTACCCTGAATGTTTGCTGTTATGAAATAGTGTAAAATCTAATCTGAAGGCTGATTATTAGACCTGAATTGCTCTTTGATGAATATTTTTCCTTTCTTCCGGGATTATCTCTCACAATAAGGATGGATCATATTTTTCAAAGAGCTCATACTCACCTTATTCACAGTCTATTTTTAGCAGGTTTCTTAAATCTTTAGTAGTCACAATAAATTCTTTTCCATTCAGATATACATTCAAACCATCCTCAACATAATCATCAGAATCTACTAATTCCTTTCTTTTCAAAGCAATGCCAGGATATAACACTTTGACCAAACTTGCACTATAAGACCTATTCTTAAAAGTGCTGTAACTTTTTAGTTTCAGTTCATCAAAGTACTCAGATAAACTAGTCTGAAATTCTACATTTTCATTAAAACTTTTCCAATCAATAAATTTGCCACAAGAGATTGGTGCATTCTCAATATTTTTGAACCTATATTCATGCAACTTATTCCTAAACTTCGAAGAAGAAGAACTAGTACCTTTATGGAGTGAGGATTCTGTATATTTCTTCTTGTCAGTTTTCTACTTTTTTTCTTGAATATTTCTTTCACTGAAGTAGGCATGATTTTCTATTTCTTCTTCAGACTTTCCGTTCTTGTTCCTTCCTCAATTAGCCTTTTCCCTTTCTTTTTTTTTGATATCTCTTTACTTTGAGATGTTTTAGCCATTTTGATTTCAGGAATTTTTAATGGTTAGGGTTTGAGTCAGTTTCAGAGGCAAATAGGAAGATTTGAGTATTTGTTTTTAGAGCAATGGGTTTCAGGGGAAAGAAAATGAGAGGTTGTTAGTAGTTATTTCTTAAAAAAACTGCTCACCTTCCCTTAAGTACTGCCCTACTTTTATTTTTTCATAATTTCAAAATTCCCTCTAAAATTTTGGTTATTCACCTTTGGTAGTTTTTCTTCATTCTTTTTGCACTTGGTAAACTCAATTTTACCTCTTTTTACTCCTTATTTCTCTAAACTGATTGAGTCTTATTATTTAAAGTCGCAGACCACTCTTAGTTGACTACGATTTCCTTAGTCGAACTGAATGCACTCTATTTTCTATGTGAGAGTCAAAGGTTTTCCTATAATTCCTTCATACTAATCATCCCTAAATTTCTTCTAATCTCACAGAATCTATCTTCATTCAGTGGTTTGGTAAAAATATTTGCTAATTGATGTAAAGTGTTCACAAATTCTATCTTAATATCATTTTTCACTACATGGTCTCTAATAAAATGGTGTTTAATTTCAATGTGCTTTGTCCTAGAGTGCTGCACAGGGTTTTTTGATATATTGATTGCACTTGTGTTATCACAGTACGTTGGTACATTATGCATAGTTATTCCATAATCTTTTAATTGTTGCTTGATCTAAAGAATTTGTGCACAGCAGCTACTTAGTGATACATACTTTGCTTTGGTTGTTGACAAAGCTACTGAATTTTGCTTCTTACTAGACCAAGACACAAGTATGCTTTCTAAAAATTGGCATGTTCCACTAGTGCTTTCCTGTCAGTTCTGCTGCAAGCAAAGTCAGCTAAATATCCAACTAAGCTAATAGTTGAGTCTCTAGAGTACCATATTCCTAGTCCTTGAGTGTCTATGAGGTATCTAAAAATTTTCTTAATAGCTGTTAGGTGTGATTCTTTAGGCTGTGACTGAAATCTAGCACACAAGCACACATTGAACTGAATATTTGGTCTACTTGTTGTTAAGTAAAGAAGAGAGCTGATCATACCTCTATAAAGCTTTTGATCTACATCCTTACTTTTTTCATCTAAGTCGAGTTTGGTAGATGGACTCATTGGTGTAGAAATTGATTTCAGCTTTAGCATATCGAATTTCTTGAGCATATTTTGAGTGTATCTTCCTTGTTTGATGAAGATTCCTTCCTCACTTTGTTTAATTTGAAGATCAAGGAAGTACTTCAACTCTCCCATCATGCTCATCTCAAATTCACCCTGCATTTCCTTAGCAAAGTTTTTGCAAAAAGCCTCATTAGTTATACCAAATACAATGTCATCCACATATATTTGCACAACAATTAAATCATTTAGATATCTCTTAATGAACAATGTAGTATCAATGCTGCCTTTATCATACCCTTTTTCAACTAGAAATTTTGAAAGTCTCTCATACCAAGCTCTAGGAGCTTGTTTCAATCCATACAAGGCTTTATGAACTTTGAAAACATGATCAGATTTTTCAAAGTCTTCAAAACCAGATGGTTGTTCTACATATACTTCCTCTTGAATTGATCCATTTAAGAATGAACTTTTTACATCCATTTGGAATAGTTTAAAATTCATGAAACATGCAAAAGCTAGCAATAACCTTATGGCTTCAATCCTAGCAACGGGAGCAAAGGTTTCATCATAATCTATTCCTTCCTCTTGGTTGTATCCTTTTGTTACTAGCCTAGCTTTATTTCTAGCTACATTTTCTTGCTCATCTAGTTTATTTCTAAATACCAATTTAGTACTAACAATAGGGTGATTTGAAGGTCTAGGTACCAATGACCATACACGATTCCTTGTGAATTGATCAAGCTCTTCTTGCATGGCCATTATCTAACTTTCCTCTTTTTCAGCTTCTTCAAAGTTTTTAGGTTCAATTTGAGATAAAAAGCTGCAAACTCACAAGTTTCTTTAGTTGCTTTCCTAGTTCTAACTCCTTGTGAAATGTCACCTATTATTTGGTCTTGTGGGTGATCTTTTTCAAATCTCCAACTCCTTGGTAGATCATCATGATGATTTTTTGCTTTTTACAGATTTTCTAGAGGTGGAGTTTCATTTTCTCTTCTAGGTGAGCTTTCTTCAGTATTTTTGTTGTTCTCTAAGCTCATTTCCTCTATTTGTTTTTCTAGGATTTCTACATCATCATCATCATCATCATGAACTTCTTTTTGTAAAGCATTTGACTCATAAAAAAACTACATGGATTGATTCTTCAACAGTTAAGGTCTTTTTGTTAAAAACTCTATAGGCCTTTGAGTTTAATGCATATCTTAAAAATATTACTTCATCACTCTTTGCATCAAATTTCCCTAAGGGCTGTTTTCCATTATTCAATACAAAACACTTACAACCAAAACTCCTAAGGTGAGAAATATTTGATTTCCTACCTTTATAAAGTTCATATGGAGTCTTTGAAATCAAAGGTCTTATTGAGACTCTATTAAGAATAGAAGCTGTTGTATTTACTGCCTCAGCCCAAAGATATTTGGGTAGGTTGTTCTCACATAGCATAGTCCTAGCCATTTCTTTTAGGGTTCGGTTTTTCCTCTCTACAACTCTATTTTGCTTGGGTGTTCTAGATGCAGAAAAATTGTGATCCAACCTCTTTTCATTGCAAAATTTTTCAAACTCATTATTTTCAAATTCTCCTCCATGATCACTCCTTATGCTAACTATGGCTAGTCCTTTTTCATTTTTTACTTTCTTACAATGACTTAAGAAGGCTGATAAAGCATCATTCTTATGAGCAAGAAAATAAACCCAAGTATATCTAGAATAGTCATCAACTATTACAAAGCCATAAGATTTTCCTCCTAAGCTAGTTGTGCTTATTGGACCAAATAGATCAATCTGAAGCAATTCAAGAGGTCTAGATGTTGACATAATCTTCTTAGACTTGAAAGATGTTCTAACTTGTTTTCCTAGTTGGCAAGCATCACATATTTTGTCGCTTTCAAATTTTATATTTGGCAGCTCAGCAACAAGATTTTTCTTAATCAATTTTGACATAGTATGCATGCTCACATGTCCTAATCTCATATGCCATAGCCAACTATCATTTTTAGCATTTGCAACAAGACACACTTCACTATTTACTTCAAGATCTTCAAGAAAAACTACATACATATTTTTCAATCGTTTTCCTATAAATGAGATTTTATTTGTACTCATATCTATCACTTCACACTTAGTTGAATCAAAACATACTTTAAATCCTTTATCACATAATTGACTAATACTTAGCAAATTATGCTTTAAGCCTTTAACCAACAACACATGACTAATTTGAGTTTGGAAATTCTTACCAACCGTACCTATACCATGGATTCTGCCTTTTGAATCATCTCCAGAGGATACGGTTCCTCCCTTTCTCTTATCCAGCTGAGCAAATAACATTTCATGTCCTATCATGTGCTGTGAACAGCCACTGTCCATGTACCAAGGTTGTTTCTTCTTGAGTTGAGCTCTTGAACATGTCTCCTTTAAGTCCAGCTCAACCTACAAAACAGAATTTCAGTTTTTCTTTATAGGTATCCATACTTTGATGGGTCCTTGAATGTTAGTTGCAACAAAGGATCCCTTAGGAACCCTGATTTTCTTAACTTTCTGCACTTTTCTTTTCTTAAAACAGTCATGTGATAAATGACCAATTTTACTACAAATGTAGCATCTTAGTGATGCATTAGCAGAATTTTTCTTTTTGTACACATCTCTTTTTGGAAATTCATTTTTCAAACTTTTAAGAGTTGTGTTTTCATCAAGAGTTATTTGCAAAGCTTTAGACTTGTTTTCTAGCTCTTGTTTTAAAACCTCAAAGTTTATTTTTGAGTATTCTAACTCAACTAGCAAAATATTTCTTTGCTAAAAAACAGAAGTAAACTCTTGTTTGATTTGTTCCAAATCATTTTCAAGTTATGCAGCCTTTTTCTTTAATGATTTTTATTTTGAAAAACGCTTTTCAAATTCATTGTAAAGGCATTCATACTCATCTTGTAAGTCATCAAAAGAATTATTGCAGGGGGTGAGGATACCTCTGTTTCATCATCTTGTGCCATCAAACAAATATTGGCTTTTTCCTCAGATTTTTCATCTTCAGCTTCAGAGCTTGAAGTGTCACTGTTCGACCTTGCAGCAGCCACCATTGCTTTCTTGGATTTCTTATTTTTCTTGGGAGTTTCATCTTTCAGCAATGGGCATTCAGACTTGAAGTGACTAGGTTTCTTGCACTCGTAGTAGATGAGCTCCTCTTTTTTGTTGGAGTTAATTTTGTTTCTATTTTTCCATGAAGCACCTTGGTATTTCTTGAAACCTCTTCTAGCTAGCCGTCAGTTTCTTTTGCTCATTAGCTTTCTGAATTTTCTTGCAACCAGAGCTAATTCTTTATCATCATCACAGGAAAGCTCTTCCAACTTTTCTTCAAGGATGCTAGCTTTAAGTGCAATACTCTTTTTCTTTTCCTTTACTTCCCTTCGGTCTTCTTCTTCTTCTTCCTTAAGCTCAAGCTCATGAGTAAAAAGAGAACCACAAATGTCATTGAGTGTGATGATGTTAAGATCTTTAGCCTCTCTAATGACAGTCACTTTTGGCTTCAAAGATTTTGGTAGGCTTTTAAGCAGTCTCTTTACTAATTCATGTTTAGGGATAGGCTTGCTTAGCTGACTCAATTTATTTGTGATGATTGTAAACCTATCAAACATGCTGGTGATGTCTTCACTAGGCTCCATTTTGAACAGTTCATAACTATGTGTTAAGAGAGTAATTTTGGACTCCTTTACTTGAGAAGTCTCTTCATGGATTATTCTAAGTTTTTCCCACACTTGTTTAGCTATTGTACAACTTGAGACTTTGTTAAACTCAGTGGGGTTTAATGCACAATGTAATGTGTTGATGGCTTTAAAGTTTATTTGAACTTTCTTAGTTTCAGCCTTGGTCCATTCAGACCTTGGCTTGGGCATCAACTCATTTGTCACCACATTCACGGTTAAAGGCATAAAGGGTCCATCAGTTATGATGTCCCACATTTCATAGTCTATAGCTCTAATATAAATTGACATTCTAGTGCTCCAATAAAGGTAATTAGAGCCATCAAACAAAGGTGGTCTATTTGTTGATTGTCCCTCAGCCACTACTGATTTTTGGAGAACCATTTGGATCCTCCCTAAGGATGTTAAGCCTTAATAACAGGGAACTATCTTTGATACCACTTGTTGGTCCCTATAATATGTGCTAGAGGGGGGGGGTGAATAGCACAATTTGGCTTTTAACAATATTGGAAACTAATTTTCAGAACTTAAAAAAATAAAAACAAAGTACAAGATGCACAACAATTTAGAGTGGTTCGATCCAAGACCAACATCCACTACCTTGATTATCCAACCAAGTATTTTCCCAACAAATCTACTAAAATTTGGTAAAATTCACAAGCTTTCACTAGGCTTTACAATGGGTTTTCAAGGCTCAGCCAAAACCTTTTACATTAGTTTTTCATGAGCTCAACTAAAACCCAAAGTGGTTTTCCAAGGCTCAACCACAACCTACAACAATCAAGCTATCCCAAGCTTGAATAACCCCTTAGAGTGACTTCTTCACTCTAAGATACAAGAAGAGTAGTAAAAGAAAGTACCTATGATCACTTGTTGATCTGATTGGTACAAGATTGAGTGCAAAATACAAATGTAAAGAGTAGGCGTTTAAGTGCAGACAAGTGCAGTGAAGATTTTCTGGTTTTTCAACTTTCTATAGCTCAAATCTCATTCAAGGCTTCTAAAAACTTGTTTCTAATTGTTGGAAGACCCTTTTATACTTGGAGAAGCAACTCTAATGGCAGTTTGGTAATTTTATGTCCGTTGGAAACAGTTGAGGATGAGTTCTAGCCGTTAATCTGTCTTATAGTACTCTGGTTCAAATTGCAGACAAAGAGCTCTTAGTCGACTGACTTGGTTGACTAAGTTGGTTCTGTTTCATGTTGCATATTCTGGTAGAGCAGTTAGTCGACTGACTTGGTTGACTAAGTTGATTATGTTTCTCAAACTCTGCAGCCCGCTATTCTTCCAATTTGAAACTTTATCAACCAACATTCTTCCTTCTTTCACCAATAAGCTTCCTCCTTGGTAGACAATTGCATCTTGTTATTTTTATCCTTCTTTTTCTTTTGATATACTCTTTAAAAAGTTAATTAATTAATTTCATATATTGATTTTCTTGCACACTTAAGTAAAGGTATTGGACACAAATAAATGGGAATGTTTTATTATCATTAAACACTAATGGAGCCAACAATTATCACACAAAAAGGAACATCCAATGCATATTATACATATTAACATATTGTGATAACACATGAACCATTTATATGACACATTTTCACAAGATAGAAACATTTCACCAAAGGCTTGTTCCTTAGGTATATTTTTAAAGAAAAGTTAAATAAAATCATTCAAATGTTTCACCCCAAATACATCTACATTTTCCAAAGAAATTTTGAAATGCAAGTTCACTCACCAATATTCGTTAAATCTTTAGTCAACTCCAACTTCCTTTAAGGGTCCAAATGGGACGGTGGGGCTTCGTTGGAACCTATCATCACATTGGCATCACAATTAACTCAATTCACATAACTATAAATTCTAAAAGCTATCTCCTAATTAGCATCCAATTGCCATTAAGTAGCTATCTATTTTCACTATCCTAATCACTTTAAAATGAATGAACAACCTCAATTGCAAAACACTTACAAGTCAAATCACTAACCATTCTCAACAACTAAAAATATCAACTCAATTTCAATACTCACCTTGCTAGCTTTGTAATTGGATTCCTCCTCAAGAATTCCCAAACTATTATAGAAAGTCTTTCTTTCTCTCTCTAAAACACCTAACTAGTGAGAGAAAGTATTAGTTTAAGACTTTGGAGGGTTTTGTTTTTTTAAGGTGAAAGAGTAAAAGAGCACAAAGTGGTTGTGAAAAGGTGCACAAAAGCATGAAATTTGAGACTAATTTGAGAAAGTTATGGAAGCTTAAAGAGAACTCCCATGGAGGATGAAAGAAACGTGAGATGGAAGGAAGAAGAAGAAGAAGTTGCTGGAGAAATGAAGAAGCTGCTGGAGAAGACGATATTTATAGCCAAAGCTTATCCAATCCTTAATAAAATTACAAAAATGCCCTTAGCAAGTTGGTTTGTTCTCCCCTAATCCTTGGTGCAATCATTTTACTCTTTTGGAACTGGGACAAGGTCCTTAATAGTTTAGAAATACTCAAGTTCACGAAAACTTAAAAATTTTGACCCGAGATGGAAAATGACCATTTTACCCCTATTTTGGAAATTATCATTATTTTTATTTCCTTCGTCCTTGTACCCTTATTTTCATCATTCATTTATGCCTTAGGCCTACTTAGGCCTTAATATTGTTTGAAAGCCTACTTCTAAGGGCTCATTAAGAAAACGACGAAATTACCCCTAGCCCGTGTTATCGTGTCTACACCTAGTTACGAGGCTATAGAGGTCGAGGCCTCACACTTTTAAAAGAAATTAACATGGAACTTAGCTAACATCACTAAAATCAAAATAATTAAAACTAAACTAAGAAACCACACGTAAAACTAAAGATTTTTGCTTAGTTTTCAAGGATTTAGCCACTTTTCAATGCTTAAAATGTGATAAAATAACTTAAGGTCGACTCCTGGGTAAGGCCACCCAAGCAAGGGCTTTAGGGCTTAAATTTAAAGAGGCCTCATATTTTTATAATAATAATATAATTAATTATATTAAACATATATAAAATTAAGATAATTAATAAAATATTTACCTATTCTCTCATGCCAAATAAATATTTATTTTCTCTCACTTCCACATCCCTATTAATTCTCAACTAATTATCTCATTTCCTAGTAAAAATAAGTAAAAGTTAAAGGTAATTAATAAAATAACATATTCTCCTATTTCTCTAATTATGTACCTAATATTCTTTATTTTTTATCACTTCTCAATTCCTATAATACTAGTAATTCTTAACATTTCTCTTATTTCCAATCAACTAACGGTAATATGTATTTAATATTTTCAATATTTTTTTTCTTATATATAAAACTGCTTTTTTTTTCAATTTATAATATCCACTTTTAAATTCTTTTCCTTCATTTACACTTTCTTCCTTTAATTTCAATTTTCCTCCAAAAAATATGTAGGAAGTTTGTTATACTATAATCTTCATAAAGTCGTGAGCTTCATTTATGGTTTGCAATAAACTTTCAACAATTAGTTACTATTGTTTTAATCTTTGCATACTTTTTTACTTTAATTTAGAGTTTATATTATATTGTTATATTATCTTTGTTTTATGTGATAGTTTATTTAATTTAATTAGAAATTTTGGTTGTTGATTTTATATTAACCATTTAAAAATATAAGATACTTATAATAGCTAAATATTTTTAGTACTTAAATATTTTTAGTACTTCATAATAAATATTTGAATATATCAAATTGAAAAGATGAATCTAGTTATTCAAAACTTAAAAAGAAAAAGAAAAATTGAAAGTTTAATACAATCTTAAAAAGAGCACTTGATAAATTTTTTACAAGTAATAAAAATAATGAATCAAAAATTATTTATGAATAAAAAATTATTAAAGAAATATGAGAAGAACTTATTATAAAATTTTAAATAGAAATTTTGCATCTCAACAAGTTAGAAAAATAAATTTTTTTTCTTAATTTCAATAAAAAATGCCTCATTTGAATATTTTGTTTTAAGCCTTTGAAGTTATTGAGTCGTCCCTAAAATAACTCTATTTTATAGAGTTTTCACACATTCAAACTTAAGATTTTGCTAATCCTCGAGCAAAAGACTAAAATAAAACTAAACAAGACAAGAATAACTAGCTAGAGAGTAATTACACCAAGTAATGATTTCCTATAATGTTCTCAAATATTATCCCAAAATCTTGACTTAAGGTAAAATATAGATACATTCAAGTCAATGATTCACTTCAAGTGCAAGCCTCATTCTCAACTGGATTTCCAGTGTCTGTGTGTGTTATCTTTTTACAAAGAATTGCAAGCAATTCTTTGTAAGTGTCAAACCCTATTCTATAAAATAATTACGACGTCATTTACATGTACAATAGAATGTTTGCATATTTAGGAAGTTCGAGGAATCGTTAAAAGACGATATTGCCCCTAATGGTACCATTAAGTCGATTAAGCCTCGAACCAGTTCAAATAGGAATTTTAAGGTGAAATTAAGAGTTTCACAGCTCAAGGATGACTCAAAATGGTAATTCGAAGTTTGAGGATCAATATGGAGTTAAACAGGAATTTTCACTATCTAGGGGCAAAATGATCATTTGCCACTTGGGGACAAAATGGAAATTTTTAGAAAAGATTTTTTTTGGCCCCAATTGACTTATTGGAGTATGATTTGAATATTGGAGTATGATTTGAGGTTTAGAAGTGAAAAATTTTAATTTCGGTATAATTTGGAGTATAGGGGTGAAATGGTAATTTTGCCACCCCGGGGGCAAATCAATAAATTTTCACCCCGACACTTGTCAAGACCAAGGGATTTTATTCATCATGGAAATGGATAAACATGAGAAATGTGTGGTGGAGAATTAAAGAATTAAAAGTCAAATATTTAAAATTTGAACCAATAAGGAAATGCCATGTGTCATGTTTTTATTATTTTATTATTTCTTTATAAAAAGGCAAAAAATCAGCCCATTTCTCCCATAGTGATCAACCAAACCAGAAGAGAAGAGAAACCAAGGAAGAACAAACCCTAGGTGGAAAAAAGCAAAGAGAAACTGTTGGAATTCAAGGATTTGATCAAGCAAAGGTAAAATTTCTTTGATTTTGCTAGTGATTTACCTTACCCATGCATTTTCCCTTAATTTTCATGGTTAAATTACATGTTTTCATGATGAAATCATGGTTGGTCAAAATGGGTATGGAGAGAGAAAGATGTTGGAATTGTTTGATTTTGAGTTATGTTGGTGTTTAAAGTTAGTTAAACATGTTTAGAAACAAAACAACAAGAAAAGAATCCATTTTCCCCATGAACCTTCAATGGCCGAACCCTATGTGAAGTGTAGAAGTAATGAATTGATTTTGTGATCAAGTGAATTGATTGAAAAATTGATGAAATGATGATTTTTGGTGAGAAAATGGAATGCGAAAATTTTTAGTGATAGTGCATCACAATGGCCGAAAGTTCCAAGAAGAAAAGTGAAGATAAATTTGCCTAATTGTGTGTTAATTAGTTGTGCTTGGTGAATTGAGGGATTGGAAAAGAAATGGAGCAAGTTTGAGTGAAATTGGACTCATTGACCAATTTATCGGATGAAAAATTGACTTAGGTCAATACCGGGTCTAGATGGCTACCCGTGCATTTTTCATTTCATATCACGCATATATATATCGAGCCTGAAATAACCTATGACTGTAGACACAATTTAATTGAAATATGTGTCATGGATTATGGCTAGGTGGTAAGCCATTGGATACGGGTAAAGGACTGTACCCGCGAACTGAAAATAGGAGTATTTTTACTCCTAGAACTGTGAGTAAATTTATTATCGTCTTAATTATCTAGAGTAGTTTTATACAATTGTGTGATTTTATAGAAAATGAGTTTAAATGGTAAATTGCTACATTTTAGGAGAAATTGTTATTTTATAAAATGATTTTATAAATTTTTTGGAAAATTGAATACTGGTTTTGAAAATAGAGTAATTGGAGACTGCCTGCTTGTGTTATAAATTATGTTTTAAATTATATGGCTTATAACAATATGTGAGCATGAATGGCAAAGTCGGTATTTGTATCAAAATTATCTATACTATGTATTCAGCCTTGAGAGGCTAAATTACCATAAATTGCCATGTCATGCAGATAAAGATTTTATAAATTAGTTGGTAGATAAAATAATCCATAGTCACTGTAGTGGTGGGGGGGTTTCGTGGACCAGCCTATTAGAGGGGCATGGTAAACTCATTTATATTCTCACCTCGGTCGTAGAAGCGCGTAGGGTATCTCCTGCGGTAGGCTTTTTGAGTGCACTTCACAGTAACCATCGCGTGAGAGTGAGACTCAACCAATGCCAAGGAACGACTGTGTGTCAGATGCGAAAACATGTTTATGGGTATAGGACATTTAATAGCCTTGGCGGTCTCAATGGGATACCTTGACGAAGGTACTTGAGAGAATGATTTTGGCAGGAGCCAAGTTTTGAGAAATTCACGAGCCATATTGATTATTTGGTTGAAATGAATATTCGTGTTGTGAAAAATTTACTGAAATGAACTATTTTTAATTGTCTCCCTTTACTCGCCTTTAGATAGTTTAGATGGTGTCTGTTTACTCACTGGGATTATGTAATCATAATCTCACCCCTCTTCCTATCCATTTTTCAGGCTCAGGACAGTTTGTTGATAGTTGATTAAGACGAGAATTAATCTCGGAGTTTCATCCTAGAAAGTAAGGGTTCGTAGCCCTACACCTTCTTGGTCAGTTGGGGGCCCACGTGTCACTGTAAAAGAAATTTTATACTTCAGTTATCTGATTTAAAGTATGTATGAATATATTTATCTTTTACACCATGTTTTTGGCGGGTTTCGATATTTTTGAAAAAAAATGACAAAAATGCCCTTGTGAGCTAGAAAATAATATTTTATTGTTTTGATTTGGAAACGACTTATGATTTCTTGAAATGTGAGATTTAATAACTGTCGCTCACCGGGGAGATGCGGATGCTGATGCTAGGCCTTGCGGGGTTTCGATCGGCATTCGGGGTAATGAGTGCCTATCGAGACGTCGTGGCGGTTGTCACGGGCCCGATGGGAGTTCCGGGTCGTGACAGTAAGTTTATGCTAATGCAAAAATTGCAGATTAGTACTAGAATCTCATAGGTTTGTTTTTCATCTTTCTCTCCACTAATGTAGACTAATACTTAATCAAGGATCATTAAGACTTTATTAAGCTTGTAATGAAAGGCTAGGGTAAAGGTAGAACAAAGGATATTTATGTCGCTAAAAACACCCTGAGCACATAAATCCTTCTAGGACCTTTGTAGAGCTCAATTCACATCCCAAATACAACCCATACTTGACTTCATCTTTTCTTTTGTCACCAATTTATTCTCTTTTTGTTTTGCACAATTCTACACCCCCTAACTTATTTCTTTCTATTTTGATAGAGGGTTGATCATTAAGCACAAGTGAAACTTTCATATACTCCACTCTTTCTACCTTTATTCATCATATAGCTCATTATATCTTCTTAAAATGATCTACATACTTAAGGATGAGGGATAAAAAATTGGAAACTTATTATAAGCTAGGCTAAAGCAAATATGTGTGTTGACAAAGAAAAGGTAAAATTTGGCTTAACGAAGGTATACTAAGGATAAAAATATATCAAGGTAGGCTCAAAAGGCTCAAATAGCCCAAAGATGGCCTAATTCATTTCCTTATTGAAGTATTGCTGAAGGTTTTACCTCAAGAGAGTATCAAACAAATTCTAAAATTCATGACATAACTAAAATTCACATTAATATAAACTGTCTCTAAATATGCACAATAATTCTAAGCAAAAGATCAAGTGGTCAATTAATGGAAATCACATCCTAATAATGATACTCACAAGAATTAAACCCAAACTCAAATCATATCCATATTTTTCTGATAGCCAAGATAAGAAAAGAACTAAATTTTCATCATTAGATTAGGAAAATCTTAGAAAACGGCACAAAACAACTCCAACTATAGACCAAATAGACTTTAGAAAAAAAAAACTAAACATCCAAGAAACAAACTAAAACAATCATGCAAATAAATAAAATAAGCATAAAACATAAATAAAATGAAAAAGATAATACCTTTCCCTAAACTTAAACTGAACAATGTCCTCAATGTGAAAATAGAAAAGGAAAAGTAAGAGAAAACTCTCCTGTCATTGGTAGAAATGCAAAGAGAGCTCTATTCCTTTTCCTTTTCTTTATCATTATTGCCAAAGCTGGTGGGAGGATCCGATAAGGCCTTGGACTTGTTTTTGAATATTACTTGCAAAAGAAAAAGAATAAATAGAAATTCATGGGGAATTATAAGTAAGAAATAAAAAAATAACTTCAAAGAAAAAGAGTAAGAGTTATGAAAGCTTTGATTGCCTCTTAAGAAGCACTTCTTTAATAGCTTGATTATGGTTAGATCTTCATTGTTGAGGATTTGAATCTAAGGCTTGAGGCATTTTCCATTAACCTTGAATGCTCTGATAGCCTCACTATAAATCTCTATTGCTCTACAAGGATAGAACTTAACCTCTTTGAAGGGGCCCGACCATCTTAATTTGATTTTTGGGAAAAATGCTTGAGGCATGAATTAGAAAGTAACACTTGTTGTTCTATCTCAAAATCTCTCTTGTGAAAATGCTTATCATGCCACTGCTTTGTTCTGAGATGTGGTGGTAGTGTTTTTAACTAAGAGTTGGTGTTTGCTAAATTAAAGGTGGTGAAATAGACTTACTTTTACCCAATTCGATGAATTGAATTCCTCTTTGATGAGTCATTTGTCATGTCGATTCCAAAGAATGTGCAACAATTGTAATTTCTCATTGTCATCTCTTGTTGTTGTAGTATGAACTAAACAAACTTCATAGGGTTTCTTTATATATTCTTTGTCATAAACTTCCTTAGTCAACTCATCAACTAAATTCCATTTATAGCAATTATCTTTAAAGGAAAGATACTTAGTTGCCTTGAACACATTAAACACGACTTCATTCTCTCTAACTTTGAAAGTTAGCTTACCGTTCTTCACATATATGATTGCTCCTATTGTATCCAAGAATGGTTGTCCTAAAATAAGAGGAATTTCATCATTTTCATCCATCTCAAGCCCAATGAAATTCGTCGGAATGTAGAACTTCCCAACTTTAAACAAAACATTCTCTACAATCCCAACGGGGTACTTGATTGAACTGTTTGCTAACTACAAAGAAACTGTAGTAGGTTTTATCTCCTTAAGTCCAAGTTTTCTAGAAATAGACAAAGGCATAAATAAAACACTAACATCCAAATCACAAAAAGATTTAGAAAATTCAACATTTCCAATAGTGCAAGGAATAGAAAAACTTTGTAGGTCCTTAAGCTTTGGTGGAAGCTTATTTTATATTACAGCATTGCACTCTTCAGAAAGTGCAATGTCTCATAATTTTTTAATTGCCTTTTTTTTGACATTGTTAGTGTAAAAGTCTCAATGAACAATATACCAAAAAAGGGGTGAATTTGTATTTATAAAAATTTCTTTAAAAATCATGGTATAAAGATCAAAACTTTTTCATCCAAAAATATTTTCTAACATCAAAAACAAGTTTCCAACAATAAATCACTAAGTATAAAAATAATCTATCAAAGTAAAACATTTTTCCTAAGTTAATTGCTAGTTATGAAAGGTAAGGGAAAAATATTTTCCTAAGTGTAAAATAATAAATCAATATAAATCTATTTTCCTAAGGTAAGTATAAACAATAAACAATAATGTGAAAAATTAAAGAAAGAGACAAATAATTTATAGTAGTTCAGCTTTTCAATGTTTACATCCACTCTTTTAGTAACTAAGGAATTTCAATCCACTATCAAAGATTCTTACCTTTTAACAGGACAAAGCGATAACTCTCACACAATCCACAAAGAGATCCTTTCTTTTTAACGGGATCAAGCAACAACCCTTACAAGGGCAAAGATCGGTGACATTTACCAAGCTCTTTTAGTGCACTCACAAGTGATAAAAGGATGTTAGTAACTTTGTGGACAACAAGTCAAAGACTGTCAATGTAAGTAGTATTATGCTTATTATATAGTATTATGTGTGTATATGTTACTTAAAAATTTAAATAATATTTCATTTCTTTTTTCGTTTGTAGGAATCTTATGTTATTGCTTTATCGTAGAAAACAATTTAAATAATCACTTGGAGCCATGTCTACAAGTTTGGCAACAGGAAGCTAGCTACTAGACTACTTGCTTTAGCTACGATGTTGGAGTCTACCTTTGGTCTGACCTTTTTTAGTGATGCTCTGTGAACTTTTCCTTTTGAACCTGAGGGTTTTCAAGAAATGAAGGACTCAATAAAGAAGTTGGAGACCCAAATGTAGATTATCTAAATGAGCCTAGAAGCGTTTTTTCATAGGTTTCCAACCATACCTAACATCAAGTCCTAATCACAATAGTTGTAGGCACAACTATAGCCGCGCCCACTATCTTCTGATGATGTAGGGGAGGCACAGCTGATGGACGGTGAGGGGTATTAATTTCTTTCTTTGTAATTCTTGGATTTATGGATTTTTGGATGGATTTGAACATTTTTATTCATTTTGCAATATTTGTAACTTTGAAATACAACTTGTCTTTATTTTTTCATTGTGTAATAAATTTAAATGGTTTTACTACATATTAATTAATTGTAATATTATTATTTGATTATATTCATGTCAAATGTGAGTAAGGAAAACAAGAAATATAAAATATAAAAAAATTGTTTATAATGCTTTACTAGCGAATAATATCCAATACCAACGGAAATCCATTCATATTTACTGACAAATAATTTCTCATTATCGACGGAGTACCACGATTTACTGACCAAACCAGCTACAAAATTACCAACCAAATTACCAATGAAATCATTTTTGTTGTGTCACAACACTGATGGAATTGTTGTATCATCAACCATTTCTATAACTAACAGATTTCATTGCTTACCAACAAATCTGACAGAATATTCCATTGGAGAATTTTTTGATGAAATATTCTATCATTGATGGAATGAATATTACTGACAAAGGTATTTTCGACCACAAGCCAACAAAATATTTAGTCAGAAAATCCATCGATGAATCATATTTGTAACACCCTTGACTTTGATATGGAATATGTAGTGGTATGTGTGATACCTCTATGGCTATAACTTTGATTTTTTGGCATGTTTGAAGCTCTTTGATAATATTATGCATGTGTTGATATTTGAGAACATTAACTATGGTACTTTGGCCATAAATATTCAAGTTTGGTGGGTGAATTGTGTGGTTTGAAGTTTGAGTGGAACTTTATATTTACCTTTAAGTATGTGAATAAGAATATTGATTTATATGGCTTATTGGAGATGTTAGTTGGAATGAAAATGAATTGGGGACTTAGAGAAATGGATTTGAAGACTTTAAGTTGTGAAAATTTAGGTTCTAGACATGATTTATCGATAGATGTTTTAAATCTATTTATAAATAAAAGACAGAAAGCATTGAAAAGCAACTTAAAGAACATCTATTGATAGATTCATCATTACCATCGATAAATGTCCACCCGTTTGCAAAATAAAGTAATCTAAACGTTATCTATCGATAGAATGCACCAAATCTATCGATAGATAGCAACACGAGAGCTATTAAAAGTAATTTGAAGAGCATCTATTAATAGATTCATCGAATCTATCGATAGATACAAGTTCGAAAGCAATTAAGGAAAAGTTGTAAGCCATTTATCGATAGATCAGGCATAACTATTGATAGATGGAGCTTAAGATGAAAAAATTAAAGACTAATCTATCAATAAATGCACCCATTTATCAATAGATGCATGTAATAGTGCAAAAAAATATAAAGGCTTTAAGCATTTCGCCCATTTGAAAAGGAAAAGAAACTCTCACGTGCTACCATTTAAAACCCTCAGCAACTATGGATTTTTGGAAAACCATTTGAATCCTTCCAAAGGGTGTTAGACCTTAAGAATAGGGAACTAGCTCTAATACCACTTGTTGGTCCCAAGTAAATGTGCTAGAAGGGGGTGAATAGCACAATTTGGCTCTTTAAAAAATTATCTCTAATTGTAGACAAATGCAAGATAAATGAAAGAAAGAAAATAAAACAAAAACAGAGTAAACAAGACAGCAGAATTTAGAGTGGTTCGGTCCAAGACCTACATCCACTACCTTGATTATCCAACCAAGGATTTTCCAACTCAGTCCACTAGAAACGGTGAAATTCATAAGCTTTCACTAAGCTTTACAATGGCTTTTACCAAGCTCAGCCAAAACCTTTTACATTAGTTTTTCCCGAGCTCAACTATAACCCAATACTTAACTTTTCAAGGCTAAGTTAGAACCTTAACACATTCAAAGAAACCTAACTTGAAACAACCACTTAGAGTGACTCTCTCACTCTAAGAATACAAGAAGAGAAGTAAAAGAAAGTACCTATGATCATAGGTTGATCTAAATGGTACAAGGTTGACTGTAGAATACAAATACAAAGGATAAGCATTTAAGTGCAAAAAGGTGCAGAGAAGATTTTTTGGTTTTTCAGCTCTTAATGACTCAAATCTCTTCCAAAACTTCCAAAAACTAATTTCTAACTGTTGGAAGACCCTTTTATACATGGAGAAATAACTTTGATGGCAGTTTGGTAGTTTATGACCGTTGAAAATAGTTGAGAATTGGTTCTAGCTGTTAATCTGTCTTCTAATGCTCTGGTTTAAATTGCAGACAAAGAACTCTTAGTCGACTAACTTTCTTCTTGGTCGACCAAGTTGGTTCTGTCTTCTGGTTGCAGATTCTGGTAGAGAGCATTTAGTTGATTAACTTATTCTTGGTCAACTAAGTTGGTTTTGTCTTGAAGTCCAGATTTTGGCAGTAGCTTCTTAGTGGACTAACTCTCATCTTGGTCGATTAAGTCAGTTTTGTTTCTCAATATTCTTTAGCCTGCCATTTCTCCAATTTGAATTTTAGCTAACCAACATTTTTCATTGTTCAGCTAAAGAGCTTTCTTCTTGTTGATCAATCATGTCTCCTTATTTTCATGATTTTTGACATACACTTTTGAAGAATAAAATTATTATTTTTATACATTATCTATCCTGCACACTTAGGTAAAGATGTTAGACACAATGAAATGGGAATATTTTATTATCATAAAAAACTAATGGAGCCAACAATCTCCCCTTTTTTGATGATGACAAAACATTCCTTGATTAACAACACAATGTCCTTCAATTTTTTTTAATTTCTATAAATTATGAAGATTGCTCCCCCTAAGTGAGTGCTTATTTTTCTTATTCATTCCTGTAGATTTTATTCATGTTGTGTAGAGATTGATACCATACATCCAGAGTATATATGTGCAAAAAAATATATAAGGTGATTTACAGCAAATGAATGTTGAGAGATTTTCATCAAAATTTTGCAAAGTCTGTCAACAGCTTATTGTTATAAGATTTTGTCTATATCATTCATTATTCAACTGATATACTATACACAGCATCCATAGCCATTCACAAACATAATGTATAATAAAAATCAATAATCAGCACACAATCCTATCATCACTGCAGTATCAGATTTTTATTAGCAGTCAAAATACTATACACAGCTAAATATCAGCATATATTCAATCATCAGTAGCAAAATACCATAAACATATCAGCAAAATATCATAAACATATCAGCATCCATTTTTCACATAACAATATAAACAACAGGATTAAAGTTAAGTGTTCAATTTCCATCATGGCATAAACAGTAGAAAAACAAAAGACAATAGCTGATATTTCTAAATTGCCCCTTGGTTCATTTTTGCTTCATTTCTTTCCTAAGTTCCTAGTTCCTCCACCCTAACATTTTTTTAATTAATTTCTTGGTTCTAGGTTCCTTTCCATTCTTCTCCCCTTTTTTGTCATCATCAATTGCTAAGCATCAGCTGAAGAAGATGAGGGAAATGACTCATCAGTGCCATATTGGACAGGTAGGGGCTGAAGAGAGGAGACTGGTGGTAGTTCTTGGGAAAGGGGATGAGGTAAGGGTGTCACAGACACCTCAAGTGGTTCTTGTGGAGAAAAAACTGTTGCTAGCTTGTACTTTTCTACCAATTTGGAGGACTTTCTCTTTTTAAGGAATGTTGTTCTTGTTACCATTGTTTTCTTCCCTTTGGTAGGTGGTTTTGTCTTTGTTTGTGGTGCTGCAGTGACTTTTTGTTTCCCTTTTCCAGATTTTGCTTTCATTCTAGGGGCTGGTGGAGATGCTGCTTGCTGAGATTTTTCTCTAGCCACTTCTTTCTTAACTTGTTCCTCTTGAACCATTTGATGGAACAATCCCATGATTGAAACCTCTTCAGAATGTGGAAGAAATGGTTGAGGTTCTGGTTGAGGCTAGGGTTTAGTGGGAGTATTTTTTTGATCAAATTCAAGCATCTCGGTACCTTAATCAGATTCATCCTTATCCTGTAGCTCAAGTGAGGGTGATTTTCTTGGCTGTTCCTCTTCTGGCTCATGACCTTTAGCTTGAATACCATAACTTGTATCATGAGAAGCAGACCCTTCTGCTTGCAAAGCTGAACCTCTAGCACCTTGTTGTGTTGGTGCAACACTTGGTGTTTTAGAGGAATTTGCAACAGTAGGTTCTGATGGGATTTTTTCTTTTCCCTTCAGTTCATTTTCCAGTTTAGCAATTTTCTCTTCAATTTTTAGCAATCTAGCTCCTTGATCAGTGACCTTACCATCCATCCTCATTAATAGGTTGAAAATCATTTCACTAAAAAATTGTGAAGATGTTGCCTCTATTAGTGTTGGTATTGCAGAGATCTTGGGTGTTTTAGTAAATTTGTCCCCATCCAACTTGCAACCCATTTTAGGCAGACTACCTATGTAGATAGCTTGGTCTCTACTCTTCACCATATCAAGTTTATATCTTTTTGCCCAGACTCCCTTTTTCTGCACTAGAGATGTGATAACATTTCCATAAGGCAGATTAATTTTCTCAAGCTTGCATACTCCTTTCATTTTTTCAATCATGAATCTGCCTAGATTCAGAGCAACCCCATTAAAAGCATGTTCCATCAGCCAAAGATCTTGAAGGCTGATGTAGCTTAAACTTCCACTTCTCCCACGGATATTTGCTATAACAAAATGGTGTAGAATTCTTATCTGGGGACTAGTTATCAAACCAGCATTGCTCTTGATGAGTACTTTTTTTTTCTCCCAGTAATGATTTCCCATAAAGAGGATGGGTCATATTTCTTTGGGAATTCGAACTCTCCCTCCTCACATTCAATTTTTAGCAAATTACCAAGATCATTACCAGTTACCACAAATTCTTTACCATTCAAAAATACATTTAGTCCATTTTTAATGAAGTCATCAAAATAACTAATTCTTCTTCTCCTAATGCTATACTAGCATAAAATTCTTTCACCAGGTTGGCACTATAGGATCTATCCTTAAATGTGCTATACTCCTTTAGTTTCAATTCATCAAAATAATCTGATTGACTAATTTGAATTTCTAGAATTTCACCAAAACTTTCCTAGTCAATGAACTTCCCGCAGGTGATATGAGCGTTCTCTATTTTTCTAAACCTTTCTTCATGCATTTTATTTCTAAATTTGGAAGAAGAGGTAGTACCTTTCTTGGGGGTTGTATCCTTGTCATTTTTCTTCTTTTCTGATTTCTGTTTTTTTTTTATTTCTGTAATCTTTCTGATTTTTTAGCCATCAAAGTAGGCCCAAGTTTCTGTTTTTTTTTCTGCAATTCTGCTTCTGACCTTTCTTCTAGTGGCATTTTTCCTTTCTTCTTTTCAATATTTTTTTTGCTTTGAGATGTTTTTGCCATTTCGATTTGAGAGATTTCTGATAAGGGTTTTGAGGTTTTAAGTGGCAAAGGCTTCAGTTATATGAGAGTCAATTTCAGAGGAGAAAATGTAAAGGATATGGGTTTCAGTTTTCAAATGATCAATTTTCAGGGGAGAGAGAAATTATCAGCAGTTTTAATTTCCTCTTAGAAAACTGTCCGCCTTCCCCTTAAATATAGCCTCATTTCATTTGCTTAAAAAATTCAAAAATTCCCTCTAAATTAATTTTTGGCTTGAGTGGTATTTTTTCTTTATTTTTGTTTCTTGGTAGGCAATTTCTTCCTATTATTTTATTCCTCATGCCTTCATTTTAACTGAGTCTTATTATATAATGCTATCAGAACATTCTTAGTTGACTAAGATTCACCTTAGTCGACTAAATGCATTCCATTTTGTTTGCATGAACCAAAAATTTTCTCACAACTCTTGTAGACTAATCATTCCTAAATTCCTTCTAATTTCACAGAATCTATCTTTATTTAGAGGTTTGGTAAAAATATCTGCTAATTGATGCAAAGTATTCACAAATTCAATTTTAATATCACCTTTCACTACATGGTCTCTAACAAAATGGTGCCAAATCTCAATATGCTCGGTCCTAGAATGCTGCACAGGATTTGTAGATATATTGATTGCACTTGTGTTATCATAAAAGATTGGTACATTATGAACTTTAATTCCAAAATCTCTTAGTTGTTGTTTGATCCACAAAATTTGAGCACAATAACTACCTAGAGAAATATACTCTGCTTCAGTTGTTGATAGTGCTACAGAGTTTTGTTTCTTACTTGACTAGGATACTAGCATATTTCCTAGAAATTGGCATGTTCCACTAGTACTTTTTCTATCATTTTTGCTTCCTTTAAAGTCTGCATCTGAATAGCCTATAAGATCAAATGATGATTTTCTAGAATACCACAATCCTAAGGTTTGTGTTTCTAAGAGGTATCTAAAAATTCTCTTAACAGCTGTTAAGTGTGATTCTTTAGGCTGTGACTGAAATCTAGCACACAAACACACACTAAACTGAATATCTGGTTTACTTGCTGTTAAGTAGAGTAGTGAACCAATTATACCTCTATAGAGCTTTTGATCTACATTCTTTCCTTTGTCATCTTGATCAAGCCTGGTGGATGGACTCATTGGTGTGGAGATTGGTTTTAGCTTCAGCATATCTAAAGTTTTTGGTTATGTTATTAGGTTAGCCCCCTTGATTCTTATAAATTCAATGCTTTACTTTTTAATTTTTCTAAATTCCATACTACATAGTTTTGTTCACTTTGAAAATTTTTTTGAGTTTAGTATTTTCTCCTTTCCCTATCCTCATTTAATAGATGTTCCTTTTCTATTTTCAATTTTATTCTTTTGTTCTCATACTTTGGGTTTTTTCATACACACACACACACACACAGATATATATAAATTGAAAGGCAGGAAATTTCTTCACATATATATCGTTTGTACCTTTCTTTTTTTCTTTTTTGAAAGGCATAGAAATTTTATTAGGAATTAAAGAGATATTAAGGCTTAGTTAAAAAAAAAAACCAAGAAAGTCATTATAAAATAAAAATTACTAGATGGCATAGAAATCTCCAGTGCAAAACACCCCATTTTAACTAATCTACCTGCTATAATGTTTACCTCTTTGAAAATATGATTGGAAGAAAGTCTCAAAATTCTACATTTATAGTTCTTGATGTGGTTAATTAGAGATATGTTTCACATTCCAAGGAACACGAGAGTGACTTTCAAAGAGAGTGAGAAACAACTTATGGAGAAGAGTTGAAAAAAAAAACCAAACGGTCCTCTTTAATGGCCATGAGCCAACATAATTAGAGCACTTTATGCCAATAGGCTTAGAAAAAATCCATTTAATGAAACCATTGTGGTCACAAAAGACACCACCAATTGCAACAATTTCAATTTATCGATTGCAGATTCATCAATAGAATTTGTTTTTGAGTATTTACAAAAAAGTCATTCATGGAAGAAGTCTTGACTAGCCATTTACCTTTACACCAATAAGCAAGATGAACTTTAATGATATCAAGAAGTTGCTTTTGATTGATATGCTTCCCTTTAAAAGCAATTTCATTTCTAAAAAGTCATATAAAACAATGAATGATGTAAAAAGCATTTTCCAGATTCCATCATGATAGGACTGGGAAAAAGAAGATTGCCAAGATAGAAAGAAAGAACAAGTTTCTCTAAGAGCAATCTATTGCACTCCCCATAGATTGCAATGAAGAACATTATGAAAAAGGGAGAGGGAGAGAAAATAGTTGAAAGAGATAGTAAATAAGAGAGGAAGAGAAAACAAGCTTGTGAATTTTTTATATTTTTTTTTGCTTGAGAATTTAGTTGGTTCTCCCCTCTTGAAATAGGTTACAAATGATTTTATACAAGGAAACTTTGTCCAATAATAGGGAAAGATTATGAGGTCGATGATGGTGTATCAATCTTTCAAAATTGGTGCAATGTCTTTTTACAAAAAATATTGCAACACATGCTGCTAATCTTGCTGTTGATCTATCATTATATCTACTATTAATTTGCTGCTGGTTTGTACTGATTTGGTGCTATTTTGTGAGAGATTTCCTACTAGTTTGTGATTGATTTATTGTTGGTTTGTGGGAGATGATAGTGTTCTACACTTCCCTCCAAACTTGACATGGAAAGAAACCACAATCCAAGTTTGCCACAAAATGCTTCAAAAGTGTGTCAAGGTAATGCCTTAGTGAGAATGTCTGCTACTTGTAGCTTTGAAGGAATAAACTTGGTCTCAAGAGAACCTAAGGCCACCTTTTCCTAAACAAAGTGATAGTCAATCTCTATATGTTTTGTTCTAGCATGAAACACGAGATTAATAGTGAGATGAAGAGTTGATAAGTTGTCACAAAAGAGTAAGGCTGGGTGAGCCATATAGAGAATAAGATCACGTAATAGATAAGATAGCCAAGTGAGTTTTGCTGCCGTTGAAGCTAAAGCTCAATATTCAGCTTCAACATTAGATCGAGCCATAATAGTATGTTTCTTAGAACCCCAAGAAATGCACTTACCACCAAGAAATGTGCAGAAGCTAGTAGTGGATTGTCGTGTGGATGGACAGCTTGCTCAATCTGCATCTAAATAAACACAAAGACTAAAGGATTTTGAGATATTAGTCGAATACCGAATGACATAATGCCCTTAACATATCTAAGAATTCTTTTAACAAGTTGAAAATGTATTTAGAGAATGAATGCATAAATTAAGATACATAGTTAACACTAAAGGTCATATCTAGTCTAGTTAATGTTAAATATTTTAAGTCACCAACAATGCTTCTATAGAAATGGTGATCTTCAAAAAGTTTAGTGGTGTGGAAGAGATGTTTTGACGTTAGTGGGATAGAGATTGGTTTACAATCACACATTTGGGCTTTGGTAAGAAGATCAATAACATATTTGGTTTGATTAAGAAAAAGACCTTGAGGAAACTTATGAACTTCTATACCTAGAAAGTAATGCATGAATCCAAGATCTTTCATTGAAAATTCTTTGTTTAATGTTTTAATAAAATCATGCAAGGAGTTTGTATTACTACTTGTGAGAAGAATGTCATCAACATATACAAGGAGATAGATGATGCTTTTTATGATGTGTTTAATAAAGAGTGAGGAATCTACAATATTGCAATAAAAACCAATTGAAAGAAAGAATAAGCTAAAATGTTCAAACTAGGCATGCGGAGCTTAACGGAAACCATATAAGGCCTTTTTTAGTTTGCAGACATGATTGGGTCTACTAGTGTCTTGAAATCCAGGTGGTTGCTCAAGATAGACAACTTCAGAGATGGTGCCATGGAGGAAGGCATTCTTTAAATCTAATTATTTGATATCCCAATTATATGCTAGAGAAATAATAAGAAAAACTCTGATAGTAGCTAGTTTAATGACGAGAGAAAAAGTCTCTAAAAAATCTAAGCCCTGCACTTGGGTGTATCCTTTTGCACCAATCGAGCTTTCAATCATTCTAAAGTGCCATATGACTTGAGTTTTGTCTTGTAAAGCCATTTACTTCCAATGACATTCATATCAGATTTTCGTGGAACAAGTTCCTAAGTTTCATTGGCATGGAATGCTACAATCTCTTCTTACATTGCAGCTAGCCATCTTGGATCTTGAAAGGCAGTTTTAAGTGCTTTAGGTTTAGGAGTTATATGAGCTAGGAATGTGTATGCTAAATATGCGTATTTGGGGTTTGGTTTGATAATGCCACTCTTACATCTAGTGGTCATTGTATGTGATTTATTTTGAGTGCATGATAGAGGCTGAGTTATAGGTGAGAAAGATTCATTAGAATTGGATAGTGAAGAGAGAATATTAGTTTATGTTAGTTGAGGAAGATGGTATGATAGTTGAAGAGAATTCATGGTTTCGTTGGTCTAAGGGACTATCATAAGTAGAAAAGTGTTGTTGTGGATTAAAAGGTTCTTTTTTGGTTTACAAGTTGTGATCAGATTGTAGAAGGTGGATAATGGGATTGTATCAGGTGAGGACTTAAGATGAGACTAGCTTAAGTGTCTATCTTGGGTAAAGGAAGAAGGTTCCATGTTGTTTTCTTCGTGACTAGTCTATTAGTCTTGCTCATAAACAATTAGTAGAAATCTAGAATGGGGTATTGTTGATGAGGTTGTGACGATGTCTATAGTAGCTGCACGTATATACAACTCGTTGAAAGATGCAACTTCATTAGTAGTCCAATTATTAGAGAATAACTTGGTAGGTTCTTGAAAAGGATATGCTTCCTCATCAAAAACTACATGCCGAGATATATACATTCTTTTTGTTGAAGGATAATAACACTTATATCCTTTGTATAGTTCACTATATCCAACAAATACACATGTTAAGGAATGAGGATCAAGTTTGGTTTTGTTGTAGGGTCTTAAGTAAATGAAGTAATGACAACTAAAGACTCTCAAGGATGAATAGTTAGGTTTTCTATTGTATAAAAGCTCATAAGGATTCTTCCACTTTAATATTCTAAAACTAAAAGCCTCATTCCACAAGTATTTGGGAATTCTCCATGAAACATCATAGTTAAGCCTAATTCAGCTATGCTCTAATGTTTTCTTTCTGCAATCCCATTTTGTGGTGATGTATGACGATAAGACATTTGGGGTTTAATGCTAAACTTGGATAGATAGGCATTAAACTTGGTGTATGTGAGTTCTCCCATACCATCAGATTGAAACACTTTGATCTTTTTTTCAAACTGATTTTCAACATATTTATGGAACTCAATAAAGCATTGTAAAAAATTAGATTTATTCTTCAAGGGAAAATACCATGTAAACCTCGTGCATTCATCAATAAAAATAACATAATAATAGAAGTGATGATACAAAGCAACGGGTGTTTTTCCCCACAAGTCATAATGAATTACAGAAAGAGGTTCCTTACTTAAATCCTTTCTACTTGCTAATGGCAGTTTACATGCTTTAGCCATTTCACAGGTAAAGCAAACATGTTCTTTATTGCTAGAATTAGTCTTACGAGAGATTATATTTTGATGTTTAAGCATATCAGTGACGATCATTTGAGGATGTCCTAGCCTTGCATGCCAAACTTCTACTGAAACAGCTCGAAATCTGTTAGAAAACAATGTTGATGTTGTTGACCTATTATCTGGTTGCAAGGCAAAAAGTCCTCCACTTCTATTTCTTGTTGCTATGACCTACTTTGTCTCATTGTCATCTATCACAGATCGATTACATCAAAATTTACAAGTATAAAGATAATTAGAGGTTAGTTGATTGACAAATAATAATTTTTTCTTAATTTGAGGTACAATAAGAACATTATTTAAATGTAGATTATTTTTTCAATTTTAAGTGACGTAGATCCTATGTGAGTAATGTCTAACATGTGTCCATTACCTACAATAATTTTGTCAGGTTCATGATATGAATTGAAATTATTTAGCTTACTAATGTTAGAAGTCATATGAAAGAAGGCTCTAGTGTCTGAATGCCAAGTTTCATTCCGAATATTTGATATAGTGATGGCCACTAGAGCTTGTGAGGGAATTTTAAGTTGAAAAAGTTGATTGAAGCATTGCCAGTAATTAAGAGTAGTATGCCTTCGTTTGTTGTAGATTTGACAGCAAGCTTTAGTGTCTTGGTCTTGCTTGGCAGAGACATTTGCTACAAATGTGGAGGGTTTTTCACTTAGAACGCCATCCTTAACATGTGAACAAGTAGATTGAGGAAAACCTCTATCTTGAGATGAGAAACTAATCCCTGGTTGTCGAGGTCTGTTGTTGAAGATCTTTTAATTAGATTGATGTTGGGAACGTTGGCTTACAAAAGCCATATTTTGATTTAAAGAATCAAAACTATCAAGAGAGTTAACAGACTCCATTGTCTCATGTCCTTGAAGTAAAGGAACAATTTCGTGAGATGATGGTATTGGAGGTTTCATCATAATTGTTACAAATGACTCATATTCATGACCAAGACCCCTGAGCAATTGAAACACTTAGGTTCGATCACTTACTGGTTTTCTAATAGTAGCCAAGTCATCATAGATTGTTTTGAACTTTTTGATGTAGCCAAGAATGCAGAGATTATCTTTTCTTTTCTATGAGTTTGTAAAGTTTGTAAAAGATAAAACTTCCTTTCTTGTGATTCTTGGGCAAAGGCATCCACTAAGGCATTCCACACATCTAATGATGTTTCTAATCCAACAACAAGTCCAAGAACTTCTTCAAATAATGTACCTATTATCCAACGTCACATAAGAGAATCTAATTTTTTTCCAAAGCATATACTTTGGACTAGTTTGATCAAGCATGGTATATTTACCATCAAGAAAACCAAGTATATCTTGGCTTTCAACTAATCCTATGACCTGAGTCTTCCATAAAAGAAAATTTGTCTAGTTGAGATGGATAGAAACAAAATTTTCTACATTCAGTGTTGAAAGGTGAGGGTATTTAATAGATGAGGCCATTAAGAGAGTATAGATAGTAAGGTAATTTAAAAATGGTCAAGAAAAAAAAATAAAAATGTGATGATAGTGGAAATTTAGAAATAGTAAAAGAGGCTTGATAGTAAAAACAGTAAAAAAAATCAAAAGTGTGATGATATTAGTAGACCAAAAAAAATAGTAGAGGAGATGTGATACTAACTTAATAGCAAGAAGTTAAAAAGGAAAAGAAAGTAAATTGTAATAATAATGAAATTTCAGAAGAGAAAGAGATTGAGATTAAGTAAAAGTTTATTAAATAGCTAAAATTTTTTGTTTGACTTTGAATTTAGATATTTAAGAAAGAATTTAGAGTGGAAGAACAATTAAATCACCAAGTAGTAGAATGATAGAATTATAAGATAAGAAGAGCAATTAGATTAAGATTAGGATGATAGAATGATAAGAAGTATAAAAGAAAATCAATAAAAAAGGTATAAGAAATAGAAGATTTTAACTCAAGTAACGCCGAAGACAAAAGAAACCGCTCACATGTAAAAGAAAATCAATAAAAAAAGGTATAAGAAATAGAAGATTTTAACTCAAGTAAGGCCGAAGACAAAAGAAACCGCTCACGTGTAAGGTAGTAGACCGAAGAAAAAGATAATAGACAAAAGAAACAGCTCAAGTAAGGTAGTAAGTAGAAGAAACAGCTTTGAAACAAAAGAAAAAAAATTAAAATTCACCCAGAAATTGCTCTGAGACCATGAAAAACTTTATAAAAAAAAAAGAAAGGGGGAGAAAAAAAGTTAAGAGAGATAATAGACAAGAGAGGAAGAGAAAACAAGCATATGAATTTTTTGTATTTTTTCTACTTGAGAACTTAATTGGTTCTCCTTTCTTTAAATAAGTTATAAACTATGTTATGCAAGGAAAATTTGTCCAATAATAAGGAAAGATTATAGGGTCAATGATGGTGTATCAATCTTCCAAAATTGGTGCAATGTCTCTTTATAGAAAATATTGCAACGCATGTTGCTAATCTTGCTACTGATCTATTATCATATCTACTGTTAATTTGCTACTGGTTTATGAGTGATTTAGTGCTATTTTATGAGAGATTTCCTACTGCTTTGTGATTGATTTACTGCTAGTTTGTGGGAGATGATAGTATTCTACATGCAACACATCCTGATGTTCCATGAGAAAGTGCAATGGAAGACTAAGTGCAAAACAATTTCAATATCATTGTTGCAAATGGGACATAAGGTAGAATTCACGACCAAAAGACCTTTTTTCACTAACTTTACGTTAACAACCACCTTACCCTTGATAACTTGCCAATAAAAAAATGTCAACCTTAAGAGGAGGAGAGAGTCCACACCATGCTTTTTCTAAATATTCTTACCGGTGAAGGGAAGAGGTATACAAAGCTTTGCAAAAGGAGTTATCAAACTAAAGACAGTCGAAGTATTTTTCTATATAATCCTATCTTATGGAGACAAAAAATTGTTAACCCATTGCTACAATTCCCATTCTTTAAAGACTAATATGCCAAGATCAAACATTGTCAACAGAACATCCATACACCACAAGAAAACAAATTTTTTCCGACAAAAAAAATTCCATTGGAAATTTTTCATTGGAAATTTCTAAAGGAATACCAATAGGAATTTTTATGAATTTTTTCAAGGGATTTCCAATGGAAATATACCAACGGAATATTTCCGTTGGAAATCCATTAGAGATTTTGTTAGTGCAAAAAAACATTTCTCCCACCCAATTTTTCGACGGAATTTTCAATGGATTTCTATTGGAATTTTCCAACCGAAAATTATTTGTTGGAAATTCGCCTGAAAGTTTAAGGACCCAAAAAAATTTAAAACCTGAGAAAGGTTTTAACAGAATTTTTCATTGGAATAAGCTATTACCAACGGAAATTTTCCAACGGAACATTCCATTGGAAAATTATGTTGGTAAAACTATTTTTAAAATATTTTATAAATTTTATTAATCTTTTATAAAAAATAGATATTAATAAAAGAAAATATATACATACTGAAGTTTATAATATTTTAAAATTTAAATATTTTTTCCTTTGCTTTTTTTTACATTTTTGAAAACTTTATTGAATCATAAATTACAAATTAATAGTTCCAAATTCATTAATTTTATAACATTAAAAAATTGATAAAAAGAATATAATAAATTTTTTAATTTTATAAAAATACATGATAAGATCTAATAATAAATTAAACAAAAAATAATAATACTTTATGTATGTATAATTATATATGTATTAGTTAAAAATAATATGCATATATCTAATTTATATGTAAGTATTAATATAATTTATAATAAATTTTATTTATATGATTACACTTAATAATTTTACAATAAAGTTAAAACCTTAGTTTTTATAGCATATATATTTTTTTCTAATTAGTTGTTAATTATACAAAATTTGTAATTATATATAACATTATAACGTTATGCTTTACATTGATCATATATGCTTATTGGGTAATTCTAATGCTACTTTGAGTATGTCATCCTTTGCGATTAATTTCATATTATAATTTTAATGATTGAAATCATGAGTATTTATAAATATATAACTCTATATATATGTTGTACAAAAATAATAATATTTGATGTACTAATATTAGTTAATATAAATTATTAAGAAGAATGATAGTAAACTAATTAATTAATAATATACTTAAAATATATTAATTAATTTGTTATATGTACATATACAAATCATAATCATTGCAATTTCAATTTAACTGTATATATATATTTATAGACCTATATTAATATGAAATTACGGGTGATATATATCTTAAATGATATAACTTAATGTTAATATTAATTTATCATAGTAAATATCTTACGTATTAATATATTATAATTATTAAAGTTATATATTGTAATGTTTAGGATTAAACTTATAATATACATATATTTAATTTATACATAAGCATTACTTAACTTATAATAAACTTCAAGTTAAATAATTACAGTTAATAATTAATTTTATTAATTATTACCTTAATTTTTATAACATAGTAGTTATAATTAGTTATTATTTAGACAAACTGTGTAATATATAACATTTTATGTTACATATAATTTGTGTTATTTTATATATACACAATAAAATAATATTGGGCTTGTTTACAACTTAATAATATTAAATATATTATATTATACAATAATATCTAATATATTATGATTATCTAAATATATTGTTTTTGTAATCTTTATAGTTTATATAGTAAAGTTTAATATGAATATAATAAAAGTTTATTATTATTAATAAAATATAAAATGTTTAAATTTTGTTGTGTGTGATGAAAAATTGAGTATGCCTTTACCAACTCTAGCACTCATTCAACATTTTCTAAGAGTTTGCTTACTTAGCAAAGTTAAATATTCCCTAAGCAGATCCCTAAATCCCAAAACCCTAATTTTTAGCCAAATCCCCCTCTCATTTGAAACCCATGGGAAGCCCTTGACCCTTGCCCCCCTTTCCATGTCGAATGACTGCTGAAGCTCCTTTGCCGGTTGAAGCTTGCTTCGCCCGAATTGTCACGACCCGAAACTCCCATCGAGCCAGTGACAACCGTCGCGACGTCCCGATAGGCACTCATTACCCCGAATGCCGATCGAAACCCCGCAAGGCTTAGCATCAGCTTTCGCATCTCCCTAGTGAGCGACCGTTATTAAATCTCACATTTCAAAAAAATCATAAGTCATTTCCAAATCAAAACAATAAAATATTACTTTCTAGCTCACAAGGGCATTTTCGTCATTTTTCTTCGAAAATACCGAAACTCATCAAAAACATGGTGTAAAAGCTAAATATATTCATACATACTTTAAATCAAATAACTGAAGAATAAAATTACTTTTACAGTGACACGTGGCCCCCAACTGACTAAGAAGATGTAGGGCTATGAACCCTTACTTTCTAGGATGTAACTCCGAGATTAATTCTCGTCTTAATCAACTATCAATAAATTGTCCTGAGCTTGAAAAATGGATAGGAAGAGGGGTGAGATTATGATTACATAATTCCAGTGAGTAGACAGACATCATCAAAATAATCTAAAGTCAAGTAATAGGAGACAATTAAAATAATTCATCCCAACCCATATAAATAATTGGATTTCATCCAATTACTCAACATGGCTTATGCACTTTTCAAAAACTTGGCCCTTGCCAAAAATCCATTCTCGGGGATACCCCGCAGAGGCATCTTACCAAGACCGCCAAGGTTGTTTATTGTCACACACACAAACACATTTCACCTCTGACAACACAGCCGTTCCTTAGCGTTGGCTGAGTCCCAATTTCACGTGGTGGCCAACGTGAAGTGTACTCAAATCCTACCTCAGGAGTTATCCTACGCGCCTCTCCAATTGAGGTAAGCTCAATAATTGGGAACCGTGCCCCTCTAATTAGGCTGGCCCACGGAACCCCTATCACTGCAATGCCCACTTTATAACCCACCAACCAATAAAATCACAATAGTATGACATGGCTCACTTAACACATTCAAGGCATATCAAAATAGTTCACATATTTTTTAAATCATAAAAATAACCAGTCATACCCATATTTATCATAAGCCATTTAATGTAAAATCATGGATAAACAACACAATCATAGTATAGGTCTCCAATTACTCTATTTTTGAAATCATTATTAAATTTTCAAAAATTTTATAAAATTATTTTATAAAATCCCATTTTCCCATAAAACACAATAATTTTCCAATTAAACCATTTTTCCATAAAATCACTCAATTAAATAAATCTACTCTAGATAATTAAGACGATAGTAAGTTTACTCACTGTTCTAGGAGTCGATATACTCCTATTTTTAGTCCACGAGTACAGTCCTTTACCCGTATCTAATGGCTCACCACCTAGCCATAATCCATGACACATATTTCAATTAAATTATGTCTAACAGTCATAAGCTATTTCAGGCTCGATATATATGCATGATATGAAATGAAAAATGCACAGGTAGCCATCTAGACCCGGTAGTGACCTAAGTTGATTTTTCATCCAATAAATTGGCCAATGCGTCCAATTTCACTCCAACTTTCTCCATTTCTTTTCGAATCCCTCAATTCACCAAGCACAACTAATTAACACACAATTAGGTAAATTTATCTTCACTTTTCTTCTTGGAACTTTCGACCATTGAAGGTTCATGGGGAAAATGGATTTTTTTCTTGTTGTTTTGTTTCTAAACATGTTTAACTAACTCTAAACACCAACATAACTCAAAATCAAACAATTCCAACATCTTTCTCTCTCCATACCCATTTTGACCAACCATGAATTCATCATGAAAACATGTAATTTAACCATGGAAATTAAGGAAAAATGCATGGGTAAGGTAAATCACTAGCAAAATCAAAGAAATTTTACCTTTGCTTGATCAAATCTTGGAATTCCAACACTTTCTCTTTGATTTGTCCCACCTAGGGTTTGTTTTTCCTTGGTTTCTCTTCTCTTCTGGTTTGGCTGATCACTATGGGAGAAATAGGCTGATTTTTTGCCTTTTTATAAAGAAATAATAAAATAATAAAAACATGACACATGGCATTTCCTTATTGGTTCAAATTTTAAATATTTAACTTTTAATTCTTTAATTCTCCACCACACATTTCTCATGTTTATCCATTTCCATGATGAATAAAATCCCTTGGTCTTGACAAGTGTCAAGGTGAAAATTTACCGATTTGCCCCCGGGGTGGCAAAATTACCATTTCACCCTTATACTCCAAATTATATCGGAATTAAAATTTTTCACTTCTAAACTTCAAATCATACTCCAATACTTAAATCATATTCCAATAAGTCAAATGGACCAAAAAAATCTTTTCTAAAAATTCCCATTTTGTCCCCAAGTGGCAAATGACCATTTTGCCCCTAGATAGTGAAAATTCCGGTTTGACTCCAAATTGATCCTCGAACTCCGAATTACCATTTTGAGTCATCCCTGAACTGTGAAATTCTTACTTTCACTTTAAAATTCCTATTTGAACTAGTTCAAGGCTTAATCGACTTAATGATACCATTATGGGCAATATCGTCTTTTAACGATTTCTCAAACTTCCTAAATATGTAACCATTCTATTGAGCATGTAAATGACGTTGTAATTATTTTATAGAACAGGGTTTGACACTATTGCTGTGTTGACTGAAGCTTCTCTCCAAACTCTCCAATTTCTTTGCAATTTCAATTTTAAGGTCCAAAGCTTAAGGCCTTTTTCTGGTTCTGTTTGCTTGAGCCTTTCCATGTCCTGTCTTTTCTCCTTGCTGCCATGTTCCTGTTGAGTTTCTGCTGTTCCAACTGCTTTCACCTTTTTACTGGCTTTTATGGTATGTTCTCTACTTTGGTGCTTTGTTTTAAGATATTGATTTAGAGGACTTTTGGCTGTTTTGCTTTTTGTTTTTGCTACTTCTTGGCTTTGCTGCTGCTGTCTTGGTTTTTTTTCTTTGTTGTGCTGATGTTCTGTTGATGTTGAGCTGCTATGGTTGATTGATCTCTTTAATCTTCAAGAGGCCCTGTTTTGGCTTTCTTTTATAGTGCTTTCTTTCATTGTGTTATGTTTCTATAACTTTGTTTTTAGGGTCTTTTTTTATTTCCTCTCTTTTGTTTTTTTTTTTTTTTTTTTACCATTTAGGGGTCTTCCCAAGAAAGGATTTCTCTCTTGGTTGATTAATGAATTGTTATCTTTGTTAGCTTTACTTACTTTCCTTCCTTTTGGTCAGGTCAAGTAGTCTAATAACCTTGGAGATTGACTTTTCTTTGATATATATCTATCTTATATCAAAATATAGTTCAAGGTATGTCAAATTTTTGTCATAATGTTATTACTATAGTATGAAAGTTGAATTTTTAATTTGTAAATTTTTGGCAAATTATCATAGTATTAAATTAATTAATTAATTGTGATTATATATAAGAGTTTAAAACTCTTTTTGTGGTGGTTTAAACTAAGTTCAAAAGGGAGCTTGTTGGGACTGAGAAATTAGTGTGAGTTTAACATTTTTTGGCTAACACCTTTTCCCTTTTGTAAGTATAGATGCATACCTGGGAAATTAGTGAATTGAAATTCTCTATTCAAAGCAACATTTTGAAATGTTCAAAATTTTTGTGAATAATTTTTTACCCCATAATTTTCTTTTGTTTTGATCTCTGTTAAATGGAGCCTTCACAAATATTGGCATTACTTGTTATTAGCTGACCTTGTTCCATTGTTTGTTTCGTATGGTTGTCAAACATGAGTTACGTATCTAGGTGTATGCCCTCTCATGCACTGAACTGGAAATCTTTAAACGAAAAAATGAGGTATTTTTAATATTATAATTTCAAAGCAGGTCAAGAGACAAACTCAAAAGCTTCAGGAATCTTTGATACCAAGGTATTTCTCTCCACTCAAAATAATGTTGTTGGTACCAACTGACTTTCATAGATGGTTGCCAATTTATTTCTTGTTAAATTGTCTTATATGCTTTGGAGTGCATATAGCTTCATTCATGAGAGATGATTTGTTTTTAAGTCTTCTAGTCTATTTTCTGTCCTTTGACTAGGATTTTAGCTCATAGTAGCTAATTTGTGTGTCAGCACACCTACGAAACTCATAACATGAAGTTCTTACAAGTGAATATAATTTATGTGTCTATCAAGTATGCTATGATTGCTAGATTATGTGCACAAGATGGAAAACACCTCTTTTTTTTTTATTGTGTGGAAAAGTTTGCTTGAAACTGCAATTATCTTCACATGAACCTCTAGTCATTATATAGTCTTTGGTGCTGCAATTGTTAGATTGGGGATGTCCATCCTTTTTTATTGGTATGAGACAACCATATGTTCATGTAGTAATTTTTAAGATTTTTATACTTACCAGTTTAATGTGTTCTTTGAGGTTGTTGTTTGTTTCGTATGAGCTTGCTGGGACTGGGACAATGCTGCAGCGTTAAGCTTGATTAGGAGCTGGACAATGCTGCAGCGTTGTGCTTCCAACGCTGAAGCGCCCAAGCTTCTGCTTGGGAGCATGCTAGGATTGGTACAACTCTGCAGCGCTGTGCTTCCAGCACTGCAGCGCACAAGCTTCTGCCTTGGAAGCTTGATTGGGACTGAGACAGCATTGCAACGCTGTGCTTCCAACGCTGCAGCACCCAAGCTTCTGCTTAGGAGTTTGTTAGGATTGGGATAATGCTACAGCGCTATGCTTCCAATGCTGCAGTGCACAAGCTTTTGCCTTGGAAGCTTGATTGGGACTGGGACAGCGCTACAGCGTTGTGCTTCCAAGACAAAAGATATGTGAACTTACTTTTGAGGATATGTAATTTAAATTATAAGTACAAATTCATATGTTATTAATATGTTGTATCTTTCTACCTTGTTTTTAATTTTGTGTTGCAAAATTATACGGAATAATTATTAATATGTTATGGAATTGGAATGATACTTAACACTAGGTAATTGTATGAAATCATTTTTACTATCTTGACATGTTATTATTTTTTTTAATTTAGATTCAAAATGTTTAACTTAGTTTTAAAATATAAAATGGTATATTTATATTTACAATATTTATAATTTTTATTGTAAACAAGAATGGAAATTACTCTTGACTGTTATATTCTATGACACTTAGGATTACAAAATGACGGGAGATCGATCTTGGATGTACCATCGCTTAACTTTTGATGGATTCATTAGAGATGAATTTATAAATGGAGATAAAGAGTTCATTAATTTTGCACGTTCTAACTCTACATTTATGTGGGAGAATAAGATTAGATGCCTTTGCTCTTGATGTAGTAACAACAAGTTTCTAAATTCCGATAAGGTGGCAGAGCACATCCTTAAAAAAGGTTTTACTGGTGCTTACACAATTAGGAGTTTACATGGGGAATATGATGTTGGACAATTATCTAGAAGTAGAGATAGAGTTGAACCATATGGTAGTAATGGGGAACATGGGGAATATAGGGAACCTACATATGAAGAGGAAATAGAAAATCCATATACTAGAATGGTTAGGGATGCTATGGGTTCGGAAGTTGCTTTCAATTATAGTCATGATAATGAGTCAAGGTTTGTGGAAGAAGATCCAAATCCAAATGCAGCTAGCTTTTACTCTGTAAAGCCTGACCTTATAAAATATTTGTCATGATATATATGTGATGGATAGCATATTTGCATGCTAGGAAAGTCCCAAAAAAAAAATTTACAAAAGTCGGTATTGTACCTAGAGGTACAGTAAAGTTGATTTAAGCCTCGAATTAGATCGAATAGAGATTTTGGTGTGAAATTGAAAATTTTGTAGTCCAGGAATGATTTAATATGGTGATTCGGAGTTCGAGGATCAATTTGGAGTCAAACTGGAATTTTCATAACTTAAGGGCAAAATGGTCATTTTGCCACCCGAGGTTAAGATGTGAGTGTTGGATGAAATTTTTGACTAAGATTGATCAAGATTGACTATTTAGAACATAATTTGAGGTTGAAAAGTGAAAATTGTAATCTTGGTATTTTTCGGAGCATAGGGGCAAAATGGTAATTTTGCCACCCTAAGGGCAAAACAGTAATTTTCCACCACCAGGACATTTGTCCAGCACATGGTCTTCCCTTATCCTCATTTTGACCTTTGACTAATCATGTGGTGGAGATAAAAGATTTAAAATTTTTAAAGTTTTAAAAATAGATCAATGAAAACATGCCATGTGTCAAGCTTAGAATATTTTATTATTTTCTATAAAAATCAGCCTATAAACCCCTCATTTCTCTCCAAATATTTGGCCACACCAAGAACAAAAGGAAAAAGGAAGAGAACAAACCCTAAGGGGGGAATTTGAAGAGAAAAAGTGTGGAAAATCAAGGAAAATAAGTGAAAAAGGTAAGATTTTTCAATGTAAACTTGAAATCTATTTTCCTTAAGCATTTCTCCTTATTTGCCATGCTCAAATTACATGTTTTCATGATGAATTCATGGCTGATCAAAATGGGTATGGAGAGAGAAAGATGTTGGATTGATTTGATTTTAAGTTATGTTAGTGTTTTTAGTTAGTTTAGCATATTTAGAAGCAAAACAACAAGAAAAGAATCCATTTTCCCCATGAATCTTCATTGGCCGAATCTTCCTTGATATGTGTGGGAGATGGATTGTTATTATTTCAAGAGAAATGGCTTAGAAAATGATGAATAATGGTGAGAAAATTAAGTAGGAAAAATCACGATGTTAGTGCACTGTAATGGCCAAATTTTTCCATGAAGAAATGGGAAGGTTTTGATGCTGAAATTGGTGTTATTTGAATAATGTTTGGTGAATTGAGGTATTAGAAAAGAAATGGAATAATTTGGGATTAAATTGGACGCGTTAGTAATTTAATCGGGTGATAAGACGAATTAGGCCAATACCGGGTTTAAATAGTTACCAGTGCATTTTTGCATTCCATGTCATGCATTAGTAGTCTAAATTAGTTTAATTTCAATTTAATATCAATGTGGTGAATTTCTCGATTTTGTACTATGTCAAGGTGGTGAGTCCTCCGATAAAGGCAAGAGAATTACACCCGAGGACTAGTAGTCTGAGTATTTCGAGAATCTGCACTCTAGACATTGTGAGTAAACTTACTGTCATTTTAATTATCTAGGGTGGTTTTTAGATGATTTCATGAATTTTATCGAAAAAGGGATTTAAAAAGGTAAATTTTCATGTTTTATGAATAAATATGTTTCAATGAAATTAATTTATAAATTGTTTTGAAATTAAAAATGATTTTGAAAAATAGAGTACACAGAGATTGTTAATTGTTGCAATTCGATGTTTAAATTGATTGGCTTATGATAAATCGGGCATGATTGGCTAGTTGGCAATTGTATTGAAATACGAATTGTTTGGTTACCTTAAAAGACTGCGAATTACAAAAATTGTCATATCATGTTATTGAGTTTTATTATATGGTGGATTATATATTAATTAATCACTGTAGTAGAGGATTTCTGTGGACCAGCCTTGTAGAGGGGCACGATAAACCTCATTATATTCTTACCTCAATCGGAGAGGCGCGTAGGATATCTCCTGAGGTAAAGTTTAGGGTTCACTTCACGCTAAACCACCACGTGAGGGTGAACTCAACCAACGCCAAGGAACAGCTGTGATGTCCAACGAAAAATGTGTTTTATGTGAAATGTGAATTTTTAACAGCCTTAGCTGTCTCGGTAGGATGCCTCGGCCAAGGTGTCCCTAAGAATGGATTTATGGCATAGGCCTAACTTTTATGAGATTCATAAGTCTCTTTACATATTTTGAATGAAATGTGTTCTAATGTTGTGACCCTGTTTACGATGATTTACTTTATTGTCTCCATGTACTCAACTCTAGATGTTTATGATGATGTCTATTTACTCATTGGGATTTTATAATCTCACCACTCTCATTTCCACCCATTTCAGGATCAGATTAGGCTGTAGATAGCTGAGTTTATCGAGAACTATCCTTGGATTTACATTCCTTCAAACTGTAGGTTCACAGTCCTCTTTACTTTTGTTTATTCTGGGGCCCACTTGTTATTGTAAATTAAATTTCGTACTCTAGATATCTATACTACTGTATGTAAGAATTTATTTTGCTTTGACGCTGTAAAAATTATTTACGCAGTGTTTTAAAAATATTGTTTTATAAGAAAATTGAATATTTTACTTAATATTTCTTTTATTTTCTTATTATGTCCAATTAATCATAATTTCGTTTTAAATGAAGATTTTAGACTTTAAAACTCATTTTTGATTATGAATTATGTGTTTTATACTTGTATATTTCAGTTTAGCTAGTTTCGAAATTTTTGGAAAAACTAACCAAAATACCCCTATGAGACGAAAATTATTATTTTATTTGTTTTAAGTTGGAAACAGTTTAAAATCTTTTAGAACGTGGTGTTTGGTAACAGTTACTCACAAAGGGAAATGAGAAGCTGATATTAAAGCCTTGCGGGTTCAGGTTGGCATTCCGGGTAATGAGTGTCAATCAAGGCATCGCGGCGGTTGTCACGAGCTCGAGGGGAGTTCCGCGTCGTGACATACTCTTTGTTAAGTAATGCAGACGAACCTTTGTGGTCAGGTTACACAAAGCACACAATGCTTTCGGCTGTGTCACAACTTTTAAATGTTAAGTCAAAGTTTAATTTGAGTGAATTATGTTTTGATCGATTATTGGAGATAATAAAGAATATGTTGCCATCAGATGAAACTTTACCTACTGACTTCTATAGAATGAAAAAAAGGTAGAAAAATTTGGACTTGGATATATCAAAATTCATGCTTGCGAAAACAATTGCATCTTATTTTATGAGGAAACCATTGATTTGGAGCATTGTATGATATGTGGGTATCCTCAGTATAAACTGAGGAAATCAAGTGTGAAAAGGCAGAAGAAAATACCTTACAAGATTTTGCGTTACTTGCCACTTATGCCAAGGCTTCAAAGGCTTTATATGTCAAGCAAACTGCTAAACATATGACGTGGCATTCACAAAACCAAAGTCATGATGGAGTTCTCAAACACCCTGTTGATGTTGAGGCTTGGCAACACTTTAATCGCATGCATGAGTTATTTGCAATAGAACCTCGAAATGTCAGACTAGGGTTATGTGCTGACGGTTTCAATCCTTTTAGACCGACTACGAAACCTTATTCTGTTTGGCCAGTAATGCTTTGTGTGTACAATTTACCTCCATGGATGTGTATTAAACAACAATAAATATTTCTTAATATGGTCATTCCGGGGAAGAAAAATCCAAGCCAAAACATAGATGTTTTCTTGAGGCCTTTGATAGATGAGTTGAAAGTACTATGGACCTAGGGTGTTGTCACGTATGATGCATATAGGAAACAAAATTTTCAACTAAGGGCAGCATTATTGTGGACAATTAATGATTTTTTTGCTTATGGTTTGTTGTCAGGTGGAGTACTCATGGACGATTATCATGTTCCTATTGCATGGAACGTTCTAAGTCTTTCGTATTAGATCATGGTAGGAAATCTTTTTTTTTTTTAATTATCATCGACAATTCTTGGGACCTAATCATCCTTTTAGAAGGCAGGGAGACAAATTTATTAAAAAAGAGATAAGCATGACTTATCATTTCCTTGATTATCAGGTGAAGAAATATCGACACATTTGAATTCACTTCCTCATATTCCATTTGGAACAAAATGTGGTGAACAGAAGATTTCGGGTTATGGTATGAATTAATCTTACTTCGCATTTATATGTATGGTTTTCTTTCAAACTAAATTTAAATTGTATGTTTAGTAGTTTGACTTTGGTTTTTCCTTACATGTTATTTATATATATGGATTATGATTGAGTATATAATTGTAAATAAATGCAGACAATTGAGATGAAATGAGATGTTAGCTTTTTGGAAGTGTTCAACCACACCCATAAGTTTTTAGCGGGGTCACAGTGATTTATAAATAATAAGTCTAAATCTACGAGTGTATGTACAAAATTGATTAATTTTCACTTCAAAGTTGACGATATAATTGAATACCAATCTTATTTAATTTTTTATGTAGGAAATGTATAGTTATGTATTATCGTAGAAGTATGGTGAAGATTTGTCTTCTTAGCCAGAATTCAATCCGCATGCTTGGACTGAAGCAATTAGAGGGATGGAGACTACACGCACTCACATGTATGGGTTTGGTACTCGAGTGCCTGTTACAGCTCTACTTAGTGGAACACAAAGCAATGTAGCAACATCTGAGCCTGCGTGTGGTCCTATTAACTCAAACGCTACCAGTCCCGCAATTGTATTAAAAGAAAAAGTGAAAAATCTATTAGAAAACTTGGGTAATATACGTGAGGAAATACGTGAATAAATTAAGAATGAAATGGCGAAAAGCATGAGTAAATTTATGGCACGTATGGAAACAATGATCGTGACTAATGCGTTTTCAACACAAGGAAATGCGGGTACTTCAAGCTTAAATCTTGACAAGTAAGAACGTAACATTTCATGATATGATGTCTCTTTTTCATTGCTAAACTTGGATACTTTTTAGTATAGGTATTTAATAACACATTTCGCTTTATATTCATATGTGTTTGACATTTTTAGATATTGTATGTTTATGATTATTTTTAAATTGTATGAACTTGACTTTGAATTTTAGTTTTTAACGTGTGTTTCTTTTATATATTTTGAAAGTCAATTGTAGATGTCAATTGATAATTTATTATCGAAATTTTAATTGGTAATTTTTGTTAGAAAAGCATTACTAATAGAACATGCAATTGAAAATTAGTAAAAGAATTTCAATTGGAAATACATCACCAAACGGAAAATTTCGTTGGAGATTTCCAACGGAATGTTAGAAATGCTTTTCGGACAAAAAAGTCTGTTGAAAATTTTCAACAGAATTTTCCGTTGGGAATGCTTTTCCAACAAAAAATTCTGTTGGAAATTTCTAATGGAATTTTTTGTGGGAAATGCTATTCCAACGGAATTCTATTTGAAAAGAATTTCCAACGGAATTACTAAGAGATAGCCAACGGATTATGTATTTTTTCCAACAAAATTTTTCGTTAGAAATTTTCGACAGATTTTCAATGGAAAGTATTTTTGATGAGGCTTTTACAAATAGAATTTTCAACGAATTTTTCCGTTGGAAATCTGTCTGAAAAACGTTTTTCTCATGGAATTTTAACATTTTCTAATAGAAAATTTCGTCGGAAAAAGCTTATTTTTTGGTAGTGATAATCTACAATGAAGCCAATATATTATTAGTTGCAACTGAAAAAATTCAAGGGAAATGCATATCGTTTTACTCTTTTTTTTTTTCAATTTTCTTTATTAGAATTATTTCCAATTCTTTACCAATCAAAGATCTTACAACATTTAATACAATAAATACATAAAGAGCAAAGACATTACTACAACAACTTTTTCTTTTAAAATTAGAAAATAATTAAATAACTCAAAAATAAAATTTTAAACATAAAATGTATTGGCCTCCCTTAATTGAAACCTTGACTCCATCCCTGTTTCTTAATTCCGTGAAAGTCTAATAAGAATAAGTAAAATGAGATCGCAGAAATATTATAATATTATATTATAGTATTAGTTTACATTTGAGGAAATTTAACAAAAAAAAAATTGAATATGAAATCTTGATACTTTTAACGAGAATTAATTACAATTAGATCTATCTTGAGCCTTAGTTGTTATTATCTATTCAGGGGTCAAGTGGCCTATTAGGCTCGTAAGCCTAGAACATTTTCATTTAATTTTAATATAAAATTACTAAAATATTAATATAACAATAATTCGGTCTTTTAGTAATAAATTTGACTTAAATGGACAAGTTATGCATGAACCTAAGACCTAAACCTTAAAGACGTTAACTAAAACTAGGTCGACCAATGACCACCTTTAGTTGTTACATCTTTCGTCTCGTTTTGTTTGCTCCTCTTTGACCTTCATGAAAATTAAAATAAAAATTTTAATTTTGATGTATCTTATAATAAAATTTAATCTTTTATAATATAGACATTCAATGCATTTTCCATGTAAAAAACTAAAAAAATCATGAAAATAAATTTGTAATATAGAAAAAGTAAGAGTTATTATATATCCGAAAAAAAGAAAAAAAGACATCTTTTAAGAACATTAGTGTGTTGCCCTTGCAATGTGCTCGGGATGGTAATATTTTTTTTTTTTAATAATTGACTTGAGAATAGTTTGTGGAATAGATATGTAATAGTAATTATATTATCATATTTTACCATTAATTTCTGCTTTGTCTTGTAAGTTATTGCTGGAGCTCACTGAAGGAAAATCTGTAACATTGGATTTTCTTTTTCTAGAAACAACATTCATTGTATTAGATATGCAAAGTGTACTAACAGGTTCGACCATAATTGTTTGCACTTCACATTCAACAGTAACAGTTGAAAAAACTATTACGTGCCCCCAATAAGTATCTCGATACAATTTTGTGGAGACACTTGTTGTTGAAAGTTTGTGTTTGATTGTGACCAATTGTTTTACAGGGTGTTGCTTCGTTGTTCTTCACCTCAATTGTCATCTGTACGTTTTGGTCGTCTTTTTACATGGATTGATGCAATCGGGGAGCATTTAGTAGACTTGCCATGTTTAGCAAGTCTCCTAACTTTCAATGTTTGCATTCTCCTTAGTCTATTTTGTCTTGCATTATTATTTTAATCTATTTTTATAAGAAAAAAAATATAAAAGAGAGAATAAATTCTTAACACAATCAAAACCTATTTATCATAAATAAATTAAATGGGAAGCAACCGAGTGTTGATAACAAAGTAGAAGCAATAGTAAACACAATATCGAACAAAAAGGAATACCAGTATAAAAGCATAAAATGTAAACAAAAAATATGTAAATATAAAATGCAAGCATCGTAAATGGACCAAAATTCAAAATTACATAAACTTAATAATTGAAAAAAAAAAACATCATACTTGTTGACCACCAAGAAAACTATGCAAATAACATCATTCACCAATAAAAAATTAATGTACTTGATAATATGCAGCAAGTATTTTCTTGAAGGTATCTTCACTCACAAAAGTATTAATTGTAAGAAAAATATCGAGAGAAATATAGCCATCTCAAGTAGAATAATACTTGTTCTTAAATTCAAATAATAGAAAAGATTAATAAAATTGAGAAATATAATAACCAGCAAATGTTGTACAAACTATATCTTATACTTCACTTTAACTTGATTGTGAAAACAATTGAATTGCACATTAAATTAAAATGAACATATTACAAATGAAAACATTTTCATCAATCCTAGCAGCTCTAAACAATGTACCGATTTAAACACATAAACAAAACACGAATAGAAAGCAAATAAAAATGAAAAAAATAAACATTTAGCACCCTATAATAAAATATATGAAAATCTATGTTTGTTCAATTGATTATGAACAGTTATTACAACTAATATGAAAAAATGAATTAATTTCTTAACATAAAAAGAAACAAAAAACATGTGAAGGCTCAAAGAATTAAAATTCTTCAATTATTAAACATGAATAACTTTAACTAGATTAGTTGATTGCAGCAAAACTAACAATTAAATTTTAAAATGTTAAATTAATAAAAACATATACACAATAATGACATTCATTTGGATAATGCAAATAAGTAGTTTATTTGACAGAAAAATTAAAAAGCAAAAATGGAATAGAGTAAGTTTATAATCTCTCACTTTAAATTTTTTATTGTCTAAATATTTCAGTATTATGATTAATGGAAAGAATGAAAATAATGTTATAAAGAAAACAGGAGAATTTTTTTTTACACATGGTCCACTTTTGTATTTCTAAAATTTAATAAATGAATAAAGTTTTATATAAAAATAATAAATAATTTATATATGCAACAATACTAACAGATTAGGGTACCCAAGCATTTATCTTATTAATTGATGCATAATCCTCTGTTTAAAAAATAATATTCGAATCTTCCTCTTTCAATTATAAAAAAAAAATACCAACAAATTAGGTAAACACTGACCCGCATTTTCACCTTTTTTATACTACCCATAAACCAACCCACCAAATTAAAAAGAAAATTTATTTCAGCTGACTCAAAGATCAGCCCACCAAATCAAACAGACAAACCCAAACAACAGTCCACTAAATACCACGTGCCCAACAAAGAGGAAGAGCCAACGTGACTCAGGGAGGATACCCTTTCAAGCAACCTTTAAATATATTTATTTATAGATTTGAAAAACGAAATATGGATGAAGGAAAAGGGAGGAAGCAGTATTTTTCTTTTTATCTTTCTTTATTTCTTAAGCCCAGAATTAGTGGGACCAATATGTCCAAAAGCAAAACCAAGCCTTAAATGCTAGGGACCCAACTCCGATTAGGCGAGCAGGAGGCGCCTGGCGACGGGCTTACTTATTATTTCTTCCGTCTCATTTTTTTATATATTTTATTAAATATCTCCAAATTATCTTTTTCTTAACACCTAATTCTTTTAATTTTTATATGTCAAAATAATTTTTTAATACTTTTTCATGTTACAAATCATGGTACATCAATTTTATAAAAAAAATTTAAAATGAATCTAAATATTTGATTTAGTGATCCGTATAGAATTTTTAGAGAAAGTTTGAATATTCTCTTCTCTTAAATTAAAAAAATTAAAAAGTTAAAACCTTAATGTTTGCTCTACATATTTCTAAAGTTTTTGGTTATATTATTAGATTAGCCCCCTTGATTCTTATAAATTCTATACTTTACTTTTAATTTTTCTAAATTCTATACTAAATATTTTTGTTCATTTTAAAATTTTTACTGAGTTTAGTATTTTCTCCTTTCCTTATCTTCATTTTTTATATGGTCTTTTTTCCTTTTTCTTATACTAAATGCTTGCTTTCAATTTTATTCTTTTGTTCTCATACTTTAGGTTTCTTCACTTATGTATAACTTCTGTATCTTTTTTTAGTTTTTGAAAGGCTTAGGAATTAAAAAGATATAAAACCATAGTAAATAGAAACAAAGAAACCAAAAGAGCCATCAGAAAATAAAACTTATAGGAAGGTATAGAAATCTCTAGTGCCAAACAATCCATTTTAGCTGTTCTACCTATCATAAAGTTTACCTTTGTAAATATAGGCCCCATGCATAATACATTTTTGAAAATAAGCCTCTCCATAATTTTTACTGTTTTTAGTCAATAGATATAAAATTAGGACAAAATTACCCTTAATGAAACCGACCCATATGTTTGGCTCTATGCCTCAACCTAAACCATATTAACAAGTCAAGTATGTTTTTAAGCTTTGTAACTCAATTCTCATCTACAGACCATACATCTCCCTACAAAGTGTTCTCTTGAAAGCATTCCTCGCCAATTCAATTGTCAAGCATTTTGAGTAGTAATAGAAGCATTTTGGGGAAAAGTAGTTCACATATTGAGCAATGAGAGGAAGTTCACGTTCCGTAAAGAAAGGTAGGCATACATTTTTATTTTTATTTTAACCATAAGGAGAAAGGTTTAGGACTGTTCTTATTCTTCATGTTATTCATTTATGATTGTTGAGCATAAACGTAGGCATATTGCTTGTTTATATTGATATTCTTGTTGTTTGAAATTGTTGAATATAAATTTGAAGTTGGTATTGTTGTGTTTTTTAGGTCAAAAGGCGACAGGGCATGTGTGATTGGTTGACAAGCATGCGTGACTAGTTGATAGGAATTGGGTTTAAGGTTTAGGTATTGCATGACTAAAGGCTTGCATGAGTGGTTGACACCTTATGCATGACTGGATTTAAGCATGGAGTCACTTAGGGTGATTGGGTTAGGCATTACATATAGGTTTTTGACATTGCGTAACTGGTTGATAGGTTATTGCGTGACTGGTTCATAGGTCATTGCGTCACTGGTTCATAGGGTCAATAGAATATTAGATAGCCAATTTTGTTGAAGTTGTACGATGATTTTTCCTCTTAACACCTTGCAAAGAACTCATCATCACAGGAAGTAGATTATATTTGGCCATCCCTATATGTTGAAATGTGTTGGGATTATTTTCCTCGAGCACTTGAACCTTACCACGAGAAAATCATGCAAGCCTTGAAAGAATACAAAGAATGTATCCCTAACCCTTATGAATGATCACAAAATCTTGGGGAATATGGGGAAATCTCACATAAACGATCTTTCAACGAAAATTTCTACAAAAATATCTGTTAACAGAACTCATAGTAGAATCTCAATGAATAAAAAACAAAAAGCATGTCATATCTGTCACGAGACATGTATGACTGGTTGATAGAAATTAGGTTTAGGGATTTAGGGTTTAGATGATTGAGGGTTTGCATGAGTAGTTGACACCTTATGCATGACTGGTTTTAGGCATGGCATCACTTAGAGAGTGCATGATTGGTTTAAGGGTTTTTGGCATTACGTGACTTGTTGATAGATCATTGCGTGACTGCTTAATAAGGCATTGTGTGACTGTTATCTGTATGGAAGAGCGTAAGTGTTATAAATATGGCATTGCATGAATTTTATTTGTATGGCTCTGTATTGTTGGTCCCAAGTAAATGTGCTAGAGGGGGGGTTAATAGCACTTGTTGGCTCTTACTCGAATGGGCTCTAAGTCGAAGACAAGTTTAAGATCAATAAAGACTTGTTATATGCAATATGAGGGAATGATTTAAGAAAGAATAAAAATAAAAACAAAAACAGAGTAGACAATACACTATAATTTATAGTGGTTCGGTCCAAGACCTAAATCCATTACCTTGATTGTTCAACCAAGGATTTTTCAAATCAATCCACTATAAAAGGTGAAATTCACAAGCTTTCACCAAGCTTTACAATGGCTTTTACCAAGCTTAGCCAAAACCTTTCACAATGGTTTTTACCGGGATCAACCAAAACCCAACAACTAACTTTTCTAGGATAAGTTAGAACCTATACACTCAATCAAGCAATCCAAGCTTGAATAAATTCCCTTAGAGTGTCTCGCACACTCTAAGTAAGGATATCTAAGTGGTACAAAGTGAAGTGCTTAAATCAAATACAAAGATAAGAGTGAAGTGCAATAAGAGTGCAAAGAATTTTTGTTGGTTTTTGAGCTTTTTTGGACTTGGAGGTCTTAATTACATTTTCTGGTCGTTGGGAGCCTCTTAAATACTTGAAAAATCAGCTCTGATAGGTGTTAGGCAATTTTTGACCATTGGAAACAATTTAGTGGCAGATTTGGCCGTTAATCTGTCTTCTAGTATACAATTTAAATTTTCTGACAGAATGCTTTTAGTCGACTAATTGATATCTTAGTTGACTAAGTTGTTTCTGTCTTCTATTCTCTGCTTTTGGCAGTGAGCACTTAGTCGACTAACTTACTCCTTAGTCGATTAAGTACGTTCTGTCTTGAAGTCCAGATTTCTGGCAATAGGCTCATAGTCGACTGCCCCATTCCTTGGTCGACCAAGTCTTTTCTGTTTCCCAATACTCTTGAGCCCGCCAACTTCTAATTTGAATTTTAGCTAACTAACCCTTTATTATTCAACTAAGGAGCTTTTGTTTTATTGATCAATTGTGGCTTCTTATTCATATAACTTTTGATATATCCCTTGGAATAATTTATTTATCATTGGCATACAATTTTTGTACTACACACTCAAGTAGAAATATTAGACACAAATGAATAGGAATGTTTTATTATCATAAAAAAACTAATGGAGCCAACAATCTCCCCCTTTTTGATGATGGCAAAACATTCCTTGATTAACAGTACAATGTCCATTTAATCTTTTTAGTTCTACACAAAAAATGAGGATTTCTCCCCCTAAGTGTGTGTTTCCCCCTAGTGTGTGCTTATTTTACTTATTCATTTCAGCAAATTTTTATTCATGTCATACAGACAATGACATTATACATTCAGAATATATTTATGCAAACATATAGAGTAATCAACAATAGGTAACTGGTTGACAGAATATCATCAATATTTTAGCTGTGTCTGTCAACAGTAAATTGTTACCAGATTTAATCTATGTCATTTATCATCCAACAAATATAGTATAATTAACATCCATATACATTCATAAACACAATCCATTCACAATATCATGACAGAAATTGTTGATCATCATAACAGCCCAATATCAGTACCAAATCTCAAAAACAATAGCAAACAAACTCAAGAACATATTTAACCATCAACAAACAAAGTACTATAAATAGCTTATTAGCATCCATTTTCAACACAATAACATGTCAACTTTAATTGTTCAACTTGTCAAAGCAAAAACAACAGTAAAACAAAAAATAGTAGTCAGTGTTCCTAAATTGCCCCTAGTTCTCCTCTAAACTTTCTACCATAATTCTCCCCTTTTTTGTCATCATCAAAATCTAAGGATGCTCAATCATATTTTGAAGAGGGTGAAGGGGTAGATTCATTAGTGCCATAGTGAACATTTAAGGGTTCAAGTGAGGGTTCAGGTGTTGATTTTTGTGGTGAGGGTTCAGGGGATGATTTATCAGAGATTTTAAGGGGTCTTGAGGAGAAGAAATGGCTGATGGTCTAGCTTTTACAACTATTTTAGAGGATTTTCTTCTTCTGAGGAACTTTGTCTTGGTGGCCATTATTTTCTTGCCCTTGCCAACTGGTTTAGATTTGTCTTGTGGAGTTGCAACAGCTTTTTCTTTTTCTTTACCAGATTACCCCTCTGTAGTATAAGCTAGTTCAGGGGATGTAGATTTTTGTGGTTGTGCTTTAGCTGCTTCTTTCTCTGCCTATTATTTTTGAACCATTTGGTGAAAAATGTCCATGATTGATACATCCTAAGAATTAGGAGGAGAAGGCTGCTCTTGTTGAGGTTCATGATGGGATGGAGGATTTTCATTAAGTGAGCCAAGCACCTCAGTACCTTGCTCTGATTTAGCTTTCTTTTGTGGCTCAAGTGAAGGGGATTTCCTTGGTTGATCAACTTCAGGTTCATGACCCTCGATCGAGAAGGCAGAACCTTCAGAATCTTATCTTGCTGGTGCAGGGCTTGGAGTGGCAGAGGTGTCTGCAGTTGCAGATTCAAGAGGCATTTTTCCTTTTCCTTTAACACATTTTCTAGTTCTGCCAATTTTTCTTCAATTTTTTGCATCTCCACAGTTTGGTCAGTAAGCTTTCCATTAATTTGAATGAGAAGAATGAAAACCATTTCATTTAAGAACTGTGAGGGGGCTGCCTCTAATTGAGCAGGGAGAAAAGACTCTCCTCCTAGAGTGACCTTGGGGGTTTTAACAAATTTTCTCCATCAACCTTATATCCCATCTTAGGTAGACTCCCAAGGTAAATAGCTTGGTCCCTGCTCTTCACTTTATCCAATTCATACCTAAAGCTTCAAATTCTCTTTTTTTTGTACCAATAATGTAATGATATTCTCATAAGGCAGATTTATTTTTTCCAGTCAACAGACTCCTCTCATTCTTTCAATCATGAATTTGCCTAGATTAAGTGGAGCACCATTGAAGGCATGCTCCATTAGCCATAAGTCCCGAAGACTAATGTAGCTAAAACTGTCATTCTTCCATGAATATTCGCAGTAATAAAGTAATGCAAAATTCTAATCTATGGACTTTTAATCAGACCAACATTACTCTTTGATGAATATTTTTCTCTCCTCCTTGTAATTATCTTCCACAAAGATGTGGGATCATAGTTTTCAAGCATCTCATAGTCACCATCTTCACTTTCAATTTTAAGCAAATTTCCTAAATCGACAACAGTCACAACAAATTCCTTTCCATTTAAAAAGACATTCAGACCATCATCAATATAATCATTAGAATCCTCAAGTTCATCCTTATCTAATGCTATGCTTGCGTAAAATTCTTTCACCAAACTAGCATTATAGGTTCTATTCTTAAAAGTGCTAAAATCCTTCAGTTTCATTTCTTCAAAATAATCTGATAAAACAACCTGAATTTCAGGGGCTTCATCAAAGTTGTTCCAATCTATGAATTTTCCACATGTAATTGAAGCATTTTCTATTTTCTTGAATCTATCTTCATGGACTTTATTCTTAAACATGGAGGACAAAATATTACCTTTCTTGGAGGATCTACCCTTTTCTGTTTGGTATTCCTATATGATCTGCTTTTTCCTAGATTTTTCGATCTTAGAGGTGGACCTCTCTTCTTCTGAGATTCAACTTGTCCACTTTCCTCCACTGCTTATTTACCCCATCTTCTTTTCCAGAATTTCTTTAGTTTGTGATGATTTTGCCATTTGGTTTGAGAGATTTATGGCTTAGGGTTTTGTGGGTTTGAGAAGGAATAATTTTTGTTTCAGCAAGGTCGATTTTAGATGAGAGAAAATGAAGTGAGAATGTGTTAAGAGAGGTTGAATTCTATCAAAACCGTCTGTCTCCCCCTCTTTAAATACATTCAGTAACCTCCTCTTTTAAAATTTAAAAATTTTTGTCTTCAATTTTATTTTTGGTGAGACGGTTTTTCTTTTCTATTCCATCACCTGGTAGGTAGTTTCGTTTCATTACTTAACTCATTCTTTCTTTAACTGACAAAGTCTTATTATTTAAAGAGACAGAATGCTCTTAGTTGATTAAGTGACTCTCTTAGTCAACTAAGTGCCTACTATCCTTTGAAAAAATTTAAGAAATTTTCCTAAAGCTCCTGCACACTAACCATTCCTAAATTTCTCCTAATCTCACAAAATCTTTCCTCATTTAGAGGCTTCGTGAATATGTTAGCTAATTGTTGTTGAGAATTAACAAACTCAATCTTAACATCACCTTTCAATAACATTATCTCTAACAAAGTGATGCCTAATCTCGATATGCTTAGTCCTAAAATGCTGTATAGGATTTTTTGAAATGTTGATTTCACTTGTATTATCACAATATATTGGTATGTTATCCATTGTTACTCCAAAGTCTTTTAGTTGTTGTTTAATCCATAAGATTTGAGCATAGCAACTACCTAGAGAAATATATTCGGCTTTAGCTGTAAAGAGAGCAACTGAATTCTGTTTTTTACTTGACCATGACACAAGCATACTACCTAGAAACTGACAAGTTCCACTAGTGCTCTTTCTATCAGTTTTACTTCCAACAAAATCTGCATCTGAATATCCAACTAGATTAAAAGATGATTCTCTAGGATGCCATATCCCTATAGTTTGTGTATCTAACAGGTATCTAAAAATTCTTTTAATAGTAGTCAAGTGTGATTCCTTGGGTTGAGATTGAAAACGAGCACACAAACACACACTGAATTGGATATTAGGCCTACTGGCTGCTAAATAAAATAGTGATATGATCATACCTCTATAGAGCTTTTGATTAACATCATTTCCCTTTTCATCAACATCAAGTTTGGTGGATGGACTCATTAATGTGCTAGTTGATTTCAGCTTCAGCTTGTCAAACTTTTTAAGCATGTCTTGAATGTATCTTTCTTGACTAATGAAAATTCCTTCCTCACTTTGTTTGATTTGGAGCCCAAGAAAGAATTTTAGCTCTCACGTCATGCTCATCTCAAATTCACCCTACATCTCTTCAGCAAAGTTCTTGCATAAAGTCTCATTAGTTGCACCAAAAACAATATCATCCACATAGATTTGAACAACAAATACATTATTTAAGTATCTTTTAATAAATAATTTTGTATCAATGCTCCCTCTAACATAGCCTTTTTCAACTAGGAATGTTGAAAGCCTCTCATACCAAGCTCTAGGAGCTTGTTTCAATCCATACAAGGCTTTATGAATTTTGAAAACATGATCTAGTTTTTCAAAGTCTTCAAATCCAGGAGGTTGTTCAATATAAACTTCCTCTTAAATAAAACCATTTAAAATGCACTTTTTACATCCATTTGGAATAATTTAAAGTTCATGAAACAAGCAAATGCAAGCAACAATCTTATAGCTTCTATCCTAGCAACAGGTGCAAAGGTTTCATCATAGTCAATTCCTTCCTCTTGGTTATACCTTTAAGCCACTAACCTAGCTTTGTTCCTAATAACATTTCCTTGCTCATCTACCTTATTTCTAAACACTCATTTTGTCCCAACAATAGGGTGATTTAAAGGCCTAGAGACTAATGACCACACACGATTTCTTTTGAATTGATCAAGTTCCTCTTGCATGGCCATTATCCAACTTTCCTCTTTTTCTGCTTCTTAAAAGCTCTTAGGCTCAATTTGAGATATGAAAGCTGAAAACTCACATGTCTCTTTAACTTTTCTTCTAGTTTTGACACTTTGTGTAATATTTCCTATGATCTGCTCTTGTGGATGGTCTTTTACATATCTCCAGCTTCTTGGAAGGTCATTATGTTGACTTTTGATTCTTTGCAAGGTTTCTATGGGTGGAGGTTCTGTTTCTCTTCCTAGGGAAATTTCGTCACTATTTTTCTTGTCATCTACGCTCATTTCTTCCATTTGTCTTTCAAGGTCATCCGAATCATCTTCATTAACAGGAGTTTCCTTTTGTAAGGCATTAGATTCATCAAAAACTACATGGATCGATTCTTCAATTGTCAAGCCTGACTCTACAATATGTTTATTATGTCATTCATATATAAGAATGCATGTTTGATTACTTGGGTACCTCGAAAATCGTTAAAGGACGGTATTGTACCAAATGGTACAATTAAGTTGAATTAAGTCTTGAACTAGTCCAAATAGAGATTTTAAGATGAAATTGAGAATTTTAAAACCCCAAAATGACTTAAAATGGTGATTCAGAGTTCGATGACCGATTTAGAGTTAAATTGGAATTTTCATGACCCAAGGGTAAAATGGTCATTTTGCCACCCGAGATTAAGATGTGAGTGTTGGATGAAATTTTTTTTGACTAAGATTGACTATTTAGAACATAATTTGAGTTTGAGAAGTGAAAAGTTTTAATTTCGGCATTTTTTCGAGCATAGGGGCAAAATAGTCATTTTGTCACCCAAGGGCAAAATCATAATTTTACACCACCCAACACTTGTCCAGCATATGGATTTTACTCAATATTATCATGGATAATTGAGAAAATTTAAGTGGTGGTGAAAGATTGCTTAATGGCTAAGTATGACACATGGACCAAAGGAATGGTGACATGTGTCAAAATCTCATCCATTTATTATTTTCCTTATAAATTAGCACAAAATCAGCCCATTTCTCTTCATATGGCTGGCCAAAGGAAGAACAAAGGAAGGAAAATGAAGAACCAAACCCTAGGTGGAGAATTTCAAGAGAAAAGTGTTGAAAAATCAAGGAAAACAAGTGAAAAAGGTAGGATTTCTCAATTTAAACTTGAAATCTATCTTCCTTAAGCATTTCTCCTTATTTTTCATGGTTAAATTACATGTTTTCATGGTGAATTCATGGCTAGCCGAATGGGTATGGAGAGAGAATGAAGTTGGATTGATTTGATTTCAAGTTATGTTAGTGTTTTTAGTTAGTTTACCATGTCTAGAAGTAAAACAACAAGAAAAGAATTCATTTTCCCCATCACCCATTAATGGCCGAACCTACCTTGTATTGAGTGAGGATGAATTTGATTTTTATTTTAAGAGAATTGGTTAGAAAATGAAGTATTATGGTGTGGAAAAGTAGTAGGAAAAATCATGGTGTTGATGCACCATTATTGACCAAAAATTCTAAGAAGAAAAGTGAAGATGGATTTGCCAAATTTTAGGTTATTTGACTTGTGTTTGGTGAATTAAGAATTGGAAGAAACATGGAGTTAATTGGAGTTAAAATGGACGTATTAGCCAATTAATCGGGTGATAGATCGAATTAAGCTAATACCGATTTATTTAGGTACACAAGTGAATTTATATTGAACACCATATTTAGATAGTTACCCGAGTATTTCACATCCCATTTCATGCATTAGTATAGAGCCTGAATTGGTTTTATAACAATTTAGCACAATTGTAGTAAATGGCTTATTGTGCATTATGTCTAAATGGTGAGCATTCTGGAAAAAGTAAAGAGATAGTACCCGAGGATCAAGAATCGGAGTACTCGAAATTTGACTCCCGAAACAGTGAGTAACCTTACTATCGTCTTAATTATCTAAAGTGATTTTTATCCGATTTTGTGATTTTTTTGGACAATGAGTTTAAATGGTAAATCTTTATGTTTTATAAATAAAATATGTTTAAATGAAATGATTTTATAAATTGTCTTGAAATTAAATGATGGCTTTGAAAATAGAGTAATTGGAGACCACTTGATGTGTTGTAAATTTATGGTTCTAATTTATTGGCTTATGGCAATATTGGCATGAATGGTTGACTTGATAAATGTGCTGAAAATGCATGAACTGTTGATTTGCCTTGAGAGGCTGTAAAATAAAATAATTGTCATGTCATGCTATAACAAATTTTATTATATGGTGGGTTTAGCTTGCTGCAGTGGGCGAGGTTCTGTAGACTAGCCTATTAGAGGGGCACGGAATCTTGATATATTTTACTTCGGTTGGAGAGGCGAGTAGGGTAACTTCCGAGGTATAACTTTTAGAGTTCACTTCACGCCAAACTACCATGTGAGGGCGAACTCAGCCAACGCCAAGGAACGGCTATGTTTTCAAAATAAAAACCTGATTTATGAGTACATAAATTTTTAATAGCCTTGGCAGACTCGTTTTGGGATTGCCCGCGACAAAGGTATCCCTGATAACTGAGTATGAGAATGATTTGGCACGAGCCAAATCTTTGAAGAAATTCATAAGCCATTTTAATTACTCGATTATATAAATTGATTTTATTTGGTTGAAACTTGTTGAAAGGTGATGAATTACAATATGTTAAACTATTTTATCTGTCTCCATTTACTCGGCTTTAGATATTTTAGATGGTATTTGTTTACTCACTGGGATTATATAATTTCACCACCCTCCTTTCCACCCATTTCAAGCTAAGAATAGATTATAGATAACTGATATAGTCGAGGACTACAGTTGGACTTGTCACATCCAAAAACTGTAGGTTCATTTCTTTTGATAATTTTAGTCATTCGTGGGCTCACGTGTCACTGTAAATTAAATTTTATACTTTGGTTATCTGTATTACAGTATATATGAATTTATTTAGCTTTTACGCTATAAAAATTATTTACCAGTAACTCTATAAATATTGTTTTATAAGAAAATAGAATATTTTATTGAATATTTTTGTTATATTTAAATAGATATAGTTTCGTTTTAAATGAATGTTTTAGACATCTAAATTTATTTTTTATTATGAAATATGTGTTTTCCACTCGTATACCACATTTTTAACTGGTTTCGAGATTTATGAGGAAAAATGACCAAAATACCCCTGTGAGACAAAAAATTATTTTTCTATTATTTTGATTTGGAAATAGTTCATAACCTCTCAAAACATGTTATGTTACAACTGTTGATCATAGGGGAGGTGAGAAAACTGATATTAAAGCCTTACGAGATTCCGATCGGTATTCCGGGCGATGAATCTCTATCAGGATATTGCGGCGGTTGTCACGGGCTTGAGGAGAGTACCGGGTCATGACATCAATAAAGTCCTTTTGTTAACAACTCTATAGGCCTTTGAATTTAATGCATATCCTAAAAATATTGCCTCATCACTCTTTGCATCAAACTTTCCTAGAGAATATTTTCCATCGTTCAATACAAAACACTTACAACCAAAACTCCTAAGGTGAGAGATATTTGGTTTCCTACCCTTGTAAAGTTCATATGGAGTCTTTGATATCATGGCTCTAATTGAGACTCTATTAAGGATATATGCTACTGTGTTGACAGTTTTTGCCCAAAAATATTTTGGTAGAATGTTTACACAAAGCATAGTTCGAGCCATCTATTTTAAGGTTCAGTTTTTCCTTTCTACAACTCCATTTTACTGGGGTGTTCTAAGTGCAGAAAAATTATGATGTAACCCCTTTTCATTGAAAAAGTTTTCAAACTCATCTCTTCAAACTCAACACCATGATCACTCCTAATACTAACTATGGCAAATCCTTTTTCATTTTCAACTTTCCTACAATGATTTATGAATGTTGGTAGTGCATCATTCTTAAGAGCAAGGAAGTAGACCTAAGTATACCTAGAGTAGTCATCAACTATCACAAAGCCATATGACTTCCCTCCTAGACTAATTGTGCTAATAGGTCTAAATAAATCAATGTGCAGCAGTTCAAAAGATGGAGACAACCTTCTTGGTTGTGAAAGATGTTCTAATTTGTTTACCTAGTTGACATGCATCACAAATTTGATCATATTCAAATTTAATTTCAGGCAATCCTATAACCAAATTTTTTTCTTATCAATTTTGAGATGGTATGCATGCTCACATGTCCAAGTCTCCTATGCCATAACCGGCCATCATATTCAACATTTGCTATAAGACATGTTTCATAATTCACCTCAAGATCTTCAAAAAATATAACATATATATTCTTAATTCTTTTTCCTATAAATGAAACTTTGTTAGTATTTTTATCTATCATTTCACATTTATTTGAGTCAAAGCATACCTTAAAACCTTTATTACATAATTGGCTGATACTCAATAAATGGTGTTTCAAACCTTTAACTAGTAACACATGACTAATTCGAGCTTGAGAGTTATTACCAATGGTTCCAATACCACAAATTCTACCTTTTGAATCATCACCAAAGGAAATGGTACCTCCATTTTTCTTGTCCAGCTAAGCAAACAGCATTTCGTTTCTAGTCATATGCCTTGAGCAGCCACTGTCCATAAACCATGGTTCCTTCTCCTTTAGTTGAGCTCTTGAACATGTGTCTTTTAGATCAGCTCAGCCTACAAAAACAGATTTTCAGTTTTTCTTAATAGGTACCCATACTTTGATTAGTCCTTGAAGGTTAGCTACAATATAGGATCCTTTTGGAACTCAAATTTTTCTTGTTTTCTGCATGTTTCTGGTTCTATTACAGTCATAAGATACATGTCCAAATTTTTCACAATTATAACATCTAGATGAAGTATTATCAGAATTTTTCTTAAAGTATGTGCTCCTTCTTGATGTTTCTTTCCTCAAACTTTTAAGATTAGCATTTTCTTCAACTGCCTTTTGCAAGGCTTCTGTTCTATTTTCCAATTCCAATTTTAGAGTTTCAAAATCTGTTTTTGAATGCTCTAATTCAATTTGCAAAAAATTTCTTTGCTCAAAAACAAAATCGAAGTCATATTTTATCTTTTGCAAATTAGTCTCAAGAGATGCAATTTTTCTTTTTAAAGTTTTATATTTTGATGCAAGTTTCTCAAATTCATCATAAAGACATTTATACTCCTTTTGTAATTCATCAATTGAAATATCACAATGGGATGAAGATACCTCGGATTTATCATCCTTTGTCATCAGACACAGATTAGCCCTTTCTTCCACCTTTTCTTCTTCATCATCAGAACTTGAGGTATCACTATCTAACTAGGTTGCAGCCACCATTGCTTTCTTTGATTTTCTGTTTTTCTTTGGCATTTCTTCCTTCAGCAAAGGGCATTTTGACCTGAAGTGTCTTAGCTTCTTACATTCAAAGTATATAAGCTCTTCCTTCTTGTTGGACTCGTTTTTATTTTTTATTTTCCATGAAAAGCCTTGCTCTCTTCTATACCCTATTCTAAGAATCAAGCTTGGGTTAGCTTGGTTGTTGTGGTAGGTTTTAACTTAGCCTTAAAAAAGTTAGTTATGGGTTTTGGTTGATCTCGTGAAAACCATTGTTAAAGGTTGTGGTTGAGCCTTTGAAAAGCCATTTTGGGTTTTGGTTGATTCTCTGAAAAACCATTGTAAAAGGTTGTGGCTGAGCTTGTGAAAAGCCATTGTAAAGCTTGGTGGAAGCTTGTCAATTCCACTGATTTTAGTAATTTGGTTTGAAAAATCCTTTGTTCAACAATCAAGGTAGTGGATGTAAGTCTTTGACCAAACCACTATAAATCTTTGAGTATTGTTTCCTCTGTTTTATTTTTCATTTTCATTCTTTTTAAAATTGTTCCTTCATCTTGCATCAAATTTCTCATCTTTGAACTTCAATTTGCCCTCGATTTGAAATCAAGTTTAGTAAGAGCCAAAAAGTGTTATTCACCCCCCTTTAGTATATTTATTTAGGATCAACATGTGGTATCAGAGCCTAACCCTCATTTTAAAGACTTAACATCCTTAAAGGAGATCCAAATGGCTCTAGAAAAAATCTGTAGATGCTGAAGGTCAATGCATAAATATGCCTTCTCAATTTGATGGATCAAACTATCTTTTTTGGAGTACTAGAATGTCCATTTATGTTAGGGCTTATGACTATGAGATTTGAGATGTCATTACCGATGGTCCTTTCATTCCTATGATCACAAATTAGGTGAATGGTGAGAAAACTCCCAAAGATAGAAATAAATTCACAGAAGCTGAAATGAGGAAAGCACAAATCAACTCTAAGACCATGGACACTCTTATTTGTGCACTTGATTATGGAGAATACGATAAAGTATTCATGTGCAAAAGTGCCAAAGAAATTTGGCAAAAATTAGAAGAGTTATATGGAGAAACAAATATGCAAAAGGAATTGGAAGACAACTCTTGTGAGAATCAATGCCCAACAAGCAACATGGCAAATGCAGACAAGGAATCAAGTGAAGATGAATTCTCAAATCAAATTGAATTATGCCTCATGGCTTTTGAAGAAATAAAGGTAACTTTTTCATCTTGTTAACTTAATTCATATACTTTGGATGAATTGCATGATGCTTTTGAGGATTTAGCATTTGAGTTTGAGAAAATGAATATGAAGCACAAGAAAATTATTTCCATACTCAATGTTGAAAATGAATTTTTGATGAAAGCAAAAATTGACTTGGCAAAAGAAAATGAAAATTTGGAAAAGGATTTTGAAGCTTACCAAAAGAAAATTGATATTTTGGAAAAAGAAAATTTTGATGTGAAAAGAAAATTGGAAGATTTATTAAATGAGAAACAAAAGGCTTTCATGAATTCCTCATCTTCCAAAATGACCAAATGTAGTCATTGCACATTTTTTAGTTATTATCCATACACTTTTCCAATTAAAAAATGTTTACCTTATAAATTTAGACAAATGTGGATTCCAAAAGGAACTTTATGCAACGAGACTAACTTTCAAGGATCCAAAGCAATTTGGATACCAAAAATCAAATGAAAAATGTCTTTTGTAGGTGTGCTAGAGCAATGAGGAACAATTTTTGAAGAATAAATGCTCTCTAGCCACACATAAAGGAAAATGGGTGATCTCTATGCTAAATGCCTCTTGTTTATTTAAATGAGATTTTATATTGCTTATTTATTGAATGCTTCATTGATTTTGCTTGGTTTCTAAAATTGTTTGTCTTTTGTAATTGAAAACTTTGGTTGCCTATTCTTGCTTGAATATTAAGTACATAAATCCTTGAACTTTATTGATAAATCTAGGCTATGCAACTCGATTTGATATGATAAATGCTACAAGTTTCAAAGAAGTATGAATATAAAGATCGAGTATGTACTTATATTTGATCTTGAATATATCATTATTCTTATTTTGAGAAAATTGTTTTATCAAGATTGCTTGATTATGAAAAATTGCTTCTATAAAATTTTCTCATATTTTGTGAAACTGTTTCCATACTACTTCTTTGAGGAAAAATGATTTTTGTGCATAATTTTGAAACATAAAAGGTTGGATAATGTGATAAAAATATGAGCATACTTGATGACTTACACTCACATTTATTCAAGTAGCTTAAAACAAGGAAAATTGAGTTAAAAAAATTATCCTTGATTTCCTTGTGCTTAACATAGGTAGACCATTTGAACAATCTTGATTTACATTTTAAAACTTGTTTGAATAGTTCAAGATGGTTGATAATGAGCTTGAAAGTTTTGACTACTTTAATTAGTACTTTTAAAGCAAAATGAGCTTATACGAGAAAAATATTGTCATCCTTTAAGTTTGGAATGATATATGAATTGAGCAAGTTTGTTTCATAATGAAAAATACTTATGACTTGTTCTTATTAGATGTGCATATTTGCTTGTAAGCTTGAATGGTCATAAGGGCATTTTTGGAACATAAATGTGAGATATTTGCAAATGACCCTTGACATGCATAAACATGATTCATTATGCTCATTACACATTTCATAAATCATTTGAAGCATAATTGAACAAAATTGAGTGATATTGAGCTCATGATTTTTCACAAAGTATGTCTAATCTTGAGTGTTTAAAGTTGAAAAGTTTATAAAGAAAGATTAAACCTTTACCAATTGATTTTCTTGCAAAACCTTTTTATCCTCCTTGATTGAAAATGATTTATTAATTTTTTGTTTTTAATGATAGCATGGTTGAGCAAACTTGATTTGATATATGAATTACATAAATCCCATTTTGCTTGATATTTCTCTCATGATTTATGAAATTGATTGAAAGGGATTTCTTATGCATGATCCTTAGTGTGATAATTTGACATTGATGGCTTTTTTCAAGCAAAAGAACAGTTTTATTTGCAATGTTTGACATCCTTGAGATTACGATGATTTCAATGATACATGAACAAGTATACCTTGTGTTGAAAATGCCATTATATCTTGTTCTTGTTGCAAATGAATGCTTGAATAACCTCAAGGGCATTTTTGTTCATATATTGAAAAATTGTTGAAAATGTTAAGGTTGATGCTTATTATGCTTAAACATTGTTTAAATGCTTGTTGAACGTGTTATAAGTCATAGTCACGCTTCATGATGCAAATTGAATATGTTTGAGCAAATTAAAGACATGATTCTTCAAATGAGCATTTCAACTTTTTAGCACTTGTGAACAATGAGCAATAAAAGCCAAAATTTGAGTTCACGTGTTTTTCTTGAAGAATCTTTGATCATACATGTCCAAAATGATGTTCCAAACATGGTTGAAATGAAATTCTAAATTGTAGTCACACAAATTCATGTTTTGAGATCATTATACCTTGGAACATTGCATGTTTTGCACCTTTTTCTAGATTTTCAATATGCAGGGATCAAGCATAATTTACTCTTAAGCATAGCTAGTCGACTATTGGAGAACAAAATGCAAACAATGTTGCTGGAATGATAAAACCTGGACCCAAGGGATATGTAGTCGACTCTTGAGTGCTCTAAAGCCAAAATGGATAGATTTTGAGTTCCAAAGTGCCTTGTTCCTTTACTTATTGTCCATTACAATATTTTCTTTTCTGAATTTCCTTTTCAAGAATGATTCTTGACTTTTAAAAACATGCATTATGAATACTCTCATGATCATTTAGTGTAAGTACATGTTCTTGAAATTGCAAAACTTGCTGAAAAATGGGAAATCCTTTTTGCTGACATAAATCTATCTATTCTCAAGCATGACACTCATATTGATTTCATAAATTCTCATATATTTACAATGACAAAATAGAAATATGAGAAATTGTTCATCAATGCTTGAATTTGTTAATCCGATTAGATTTTCATGTGCATATATAGAAAATATCTTCTCATGAAAATTGAAATGTTTAAATGCTAGTCTAGGAACAATTCTTGAAATATATTTTATATTGGTGCTCAAATGATTGTTTCAAAATTGATTTCTTGATTATGCATATAAACTCAATTAAGATGAACTCATTGAACTTAATGAAAATATTCTTGGTTCATCTACTATATTGGTCAAGACACATGCTTATATGGTTTTTCTTTATGCTTGACTTTAAGGTTTGAAGTCTAAGACTTCACTTGAGCTATGCATTTGAATATGAATTTAATTGTCAAGTTTGATCATGGCATATATTGTGAATTGACATAGTTGAAATTTATTTTGAATATACATTTAAATGTTAACTATGTCTTCATTGAGCCTTACTGTTTACATGATCTAAAGATTTTGTGTGAATCCAACTTTGGCTTATAGGTCACCATAAACAACTTCACATGTCAAATAAAATATGGCCTATAGCTTTAGTTAGCAATGAATGCCTAAAGTGCTTTGATTAAATATCTCTTTCTTGAATCTTGATAATTGGTATTCATTGATGATTGAATGTTCACTTCGAATATATTCATGAGTTGAGTTGAGTGCTTTACTTTCAATATTCTATAACAATTGATATAACTCATGAATCATGAATTATTGAGAAATTGCATGTACCTTGAACTTCAATAGTTGCATATTTTTTCAATGGGTATATGTCTATATTGAACTCATGCTTGCACTTTGATGAACAAAATTGGAATCATGATTAAAAAAAATAACCATGTTATTTCTTGTAATCATGTTTGTGCTTATTTGATCATAACTTTCATACATGATTGTAATAAATGCAAAATGCTTTAGTCATGCTTCATTAATAATGATATGCCTTTTGTTAAAGTTTTCCTTGAATTGACAATTTCATATATAATTTGGAGAATAAATCTTGCAATGCTTGCTTCAAAATGACTTGGATGATTGACCGTTTGCAATTGATTTGGAAGAATACTTGCTAAAAATGCTTAATGATGATATTTTTTTCCTCTCGAGTTGCTATTTTTTAGGGAATATCCTAAAAATGCTTGATTAATACTACTTGGTTGATTGATATTGAGAATAAATGATGAATGCTTGATGATGATCGATAATACTTGATGATAATTGAGAATAATGCTTGAAGACTAATGATACCTTAGACATGCCTAGGAGCTACTTTGCAAATGCTTCTTGAAATATGAGTATTGATACATATGTTGAACATCTATTCAAATGCTTATACTCTTTTAGTTCCATGAATACTTGAGTATTAGGGAAATAAATTAAATAGCCATTTGAATGCTCATTTACTCTAGGCTCATGATTTCTCTCCTAATGTTTGATCTATTAAGGATCTCTAACAATTTGTGCTAAGCTTATGATTTCTTAACGGGGAGTCAATTATTGCCATTGATATCATAAGGAATTAAGATCTTCAACAACAAGTTGTGGTGAGAATTTAACATTTAGTGTTTTTTGTTACCGGTAACATCTTTCTAAATACCAAAATAAATATTGTGCCTTATATTGCTTCTCATTTAAATTTGAATGTTGAAATGCATAATTGGTATCAAGCCTTAAGTTTTCTCAATTAGTGTCTAGCTTTAAAATTAGCATCAAGCTTTATAATTGTCTTTTCTCACTTGTGCTTTAAATTGATCATATTTTTCTTGAATACTTTGAGCCTTAAAGTTGATATGCATGGAATGCTTAATGATAAGGGAAGCCTTTACTAATGCTTTACCAATTGATATAATGAGCTTTAAAATGATTCCATCTCTCATAATTGATATTGTTCTTTTACAAAAGGGGAGATTTTACCTATATCTATCAATTGGTATATTGAGTTTTAACACTTGGTATTGGAGTTGAAATATGGCTTATGTGCTTATTGAACATCTTTATGATTATTTTTCTTGAACTCCATAATTGTTATGTGTACATTTTGCTTATAGATATATATACATGCGGCTTTCTCATTGATAATTCTCTTGATGAATTAATACTTGAATGTGCTTAATGGGTATATTTCTTAATGACTTGGTTAAGGATATTAAGTGCATATATATGATGACTTGGAGATTTTATGGTTACATATTCATGGTCTTAATGCTATACTTGATGGATTTTGCTAACCATTATTTCTTGAGCTTAAGTGTTTAGTGCTCATTCTTCTTAATCTTTTTGATATAACAAAAAGGGAGAGAAAGTTTCTGAGCAAATTTAATTTTATGTATATGTTGAGGGGGAAATTTTCAAATCATTTCAAATGCCAATTATGCTCATAGTTTTGTCATATCAAAAAGGGGGAGATTATTAGCTTTAAAATTATTATAGTTTTGATTATGACAAAATGATCAAATTTGCTTGAACATTATTTGAGTAATCCTTGACAAGTTCTTAAAATGATTTAACTCCCATACATTTGTTCTTATATAGTTACAAGCTTGACTCTTGAAGTTATTGAACTATATCTATAAGCTTGTATGACTTAGGTGTATGAGTGCTTATGATTCTCATTCATTGAAGTCTAATTTAAAGATTAAAGGAAAATCTAGATGCACTCATTAAGGGGGAGTTTTGAATATCTTGTTTAATGATGAAAAAGAAAAAGGAGAGAATGAAGAGTAAGTCAAATAGAGTTAAATAGGTCTTCATGTTTAATTTATGTGTGTGATGCTCAATTTTGGTTTTGTTGAATATTATGTAAAGAAAACTAGATGCATGACTAAGGAGGAGCAACTCATTATGCATAAAGATTTGAAGCATTCATATTGAACATAGACATTGCACTCTTAATCTAAGAGTGTTTTGTCATCATAAAAAATAAGAGATAGAGAATGTTGACTCTATATGTTTTTTGTGATAGCAAAATATTCTCATTCATTGGTGTCTAACTATATTGTTTAAGTGTGCAGAAGAAAGCTTAAATTCATTAATATATTTGGTATTTGAAAGCAAGTCAAGATGTTTGTTCAGTTGCAAGATGGGTTAATTGGATAAACAAGAAAAGAAAAAAGAGCTTTAATGAAGACAGATTCGTCTTAACCGATTAATCACTAGAAAGCAAATATCAAAACTCATTAGAATAAAGAGTTACAAATGAGCCACAAAACAAAAGCCTCTTAGTCGGATAATCAAGGGAGTTAGTTAACTAAAATTCAAAAATGAAGTTGGCTAGTCCAGAAACAGAGAAGACTTAGTCAACCAAGAAGCATGGTTAGTTGGCTAAGTGCTCACTGCCAGAAACTTCAATCAGAAGACAAAAATAACTTAATCAACTAAGAAGCATTGTTAGTTGACCAAGTGCTCACTACCAGAAACTGGGATTAGAAGACAAAGAAAACTTAGTCGACTAAGAAGTATGTTAGTCAACTAAGAGCTCATTATCAAAAATTTGAAAGTAAGCACAAAAAGACAAAATAACGGCCAGAAACGGCTAGTTTCTGTCTCCAATTTTCAGAATTGATTTTGCAAGTATTTAAAGCCTCTCCAACAGTCAAAAACAAAAGAGAGAAGTTATCCAAAGTGATTTTGAGCTTAGAAGACCAAAAACCTTCTCTTTTCACTTGTATTTCACTCTTATCTTTTGAAAAAGTGTTTGAGCTTAGTTTTGTACATCTTAGATCAGCTAGGTGATCAATTGTACTTCATCTTTTCTTCATTTCTTGATTACTCAGAGTGTGCAAGGCACTCTAAGGGGTTGATCAAGCTTGGGTTAGGTTGGTTGTTGTGGTAAGTTTTAACTTAGCCTTAGAAAAGTTAGTTTTGGATTTTGTTTGATCCCGTAAGAAACCATTGTTAAAGGTTGTGGTTGAACTTTGGAAAAGCCATTTTGGGTTTTGGTTGATCCCGTGAAAAATCATTGTGAAAAGTTGTGGCTGAGCCTGTGAAAAGCCATTATAAAAGCTTGGTGGAAGCTTGGGAATTCCATTGATTTTAGTGATTTAGTTTAGAAAATTCTTGGTTCAACAATCAAGGTGGTGGATGTAAGTCTTTGACCGAACCATTATAAATCTTTAAGTATTATTTCCTCTGTTTTATCAATTTCATTCTTTCTAAAATCGTTCCTTCATCTTGCATCAAATTACTCATCTTTGAACTTCAATTTGCCCCCAATTCGAAATCAAGTTTAGTAAGAGCCAAAAAGTGTTATTCACCCCCCCACTATCACATTTATTTGAGACCAAAATTACTTAATAATCCATACTTCATAGGTGGATTAATTATTTTGTTTTAGGGTATGCAAAGATAGTAAGAACTAGTTATTATTTTTTTTAATCTTCATTGATCATATTTATTAAATGGAAATGTTATCTGTTTTATGTTGTAGATGGCCAAAACAAGAATAGAGTAGGAGAATGTGGAAGCTTTGCTTTGGGTGTCAAGGAACTAGTGGGGCTTCAGCACTGTCATTAACATCCACTGTAAGTGGATGCTTCTACATGTCATACGTGAGATGTTACGAGTAGTAAATGAGTTAGAAGCAATAAAGAGAACATGCTTCGGGCATCTGATGGTCGTCGAATCAGACAAGAGTTTATTCAATGCTGGTCTCATGCACAACATAATGATGCATAGAATCAATCAACCCGGCACCATCGAGGGTGAGTTATGGTTTGCCATAAGCAATACAAAGGCCCGGTTCTCGAAACCTGAGTTTTGCCAGGTGATAGGATTAAGGTTTGGTACCTTGTCTGTCATTGTTGTCAATCCCTACGAGGCCATCCCTAAAGGAATTCACGAATGATATTAGGGAGTAGGGAATGAGGTGAAGATACAACAAGTTTTAAAGACATTCAAGAGAGGGCACTTTCAACAGGATAGAAACGTGACAAAGATTGCCCTCGTTTTGATCGCGAGCAATCTATTATTCGATCAAGACTACAGACGAGCAGTGATTCTGTGGTTGTTGTCATTGGTCGAGAATATCAACCAGTAGAATATGTTCCCATAGGGCACCTACATATGGACTTTGACCATGGATTACTTGTTGAGGGGCTTTGAACCTCCAATGGTGAGAGTGAAAGAAAAGAAACGTTACCACTTACAAATTTGTATGGGTGTTTCAAGTAGTGTGCCCTACCCTACGATTTTTCATTTTTCTTTTAGCATAAGATTTTATGAGGCGAGTAAAATGTTTTATAATTGAAGTGTAATTTTGGGCGTTGGAGGTGAATCTTGATATTCGAAGCTGGTTTGAAAGGCAGCTCCAGTCTAGACAAGTTTATTCAAAATGCTAAAATGGCATTATGACAAAAAGCCCATAGGCTTCCATATCAATATTGCAAGTTTAGAAAGAAAAGGCAAGCTGAGTAACAAAACCTTAGTTTTTTATTTTATTTAAAATATTTTTGTCATATTTACCTTTCAACCTAACGGCAATGTATGTTTTGGTGCAATTGCCCACAGTCGAGACCTTGGAGCCAACTATGGAACAAATGTTGACCGCATATTGGGTTGACATTGATGTTAATATCTTCAAGGGGCAGCAATACATTCCATTATCGAAGTTGGAAGGTCGGGTAGAATTCGGTCTCCAGTAAAGGAGGAAGATAATGGATCGTAAATAGAAAAGTGTGGTAAGACGAGGTGTTCAATGGAGTCGTACCATGGATAAAAAGGTCCATGCCTGTTTTGCTACTGCTGAGGCTCCTGGTGCTACTAAAGTGCCTGATTCTCCTCCTACTACTTCTCTTGCTTAGCCACACAACCCATCACTGCATCCTCAAATGACTACAAGCTTTAAGCGTGAGATGAATCGAATGTGGACGCAATGAAAAAAGGACCTACAATCAATACAAATGAATATGCAAATGGACATGCAGATCTAGATACAATCCTTATTGATGGAGGTTCAGTGAGTCATGCATATGCAGATGCAATTGGAAATCCAACGACAGATGAAGCTGCAATGCAATCAATGTAGTTGGATTTCTAGTAGTCAATGCAAGGGCTAGAGGATCGGATTGTTTGTCGACTGATCAATTGTTATGAGGTATGAGATTCTATTTTTTTTCATTGTTTGAGCTATAAAAATTTATGATGTATTTGATATTTTAATGTGTTTGATTTTTATCACTGTGTAGAGTCTGTTGATGGGCAAATAAGATGGTGCGCACAATCAAGAGGGCATCAGTAGTGGGGTCGATCTTGATGAGGCAGTTGGCATAAATCAGGTAATTGCATTGGCTCAAAGCTCACCTCCTGTTGCCCCATTCAAAGATCATCTTGAAATCGTAAATGCAACCGAGGCCCCACATTCTATGAGTAGTCCAACTACAACTTTCGCATATCTTGCTCATGTCCCAACTCCACTAAAGGCCCCCTCAACATTGTCAGAGTACACCCTCTCTTAAAGCTCCACTTCCACCTCAAGTCAAAGATGCACATGTGAACATAACTAGTAAATACGTTTGAAGCCCATGCATTAACCCATTATTAGTCCAGCATAAAGCGAAATATGCTTTGAAGGATAGATATGAGTCCTTTATAAAAAACGAGCAAACTAGGTAGAATGATACATTACACGATATTAAGGTTAACGGTTTAAAATTATTGAATCCATCAACTTTTTGACGTGAGTATTTTATATATGCAGGGTTAACATTCTAAGCATCATAGGGTAGAAGGGCCTTGAATTTTTCTGTCATTTGGAAAAGCATGATGAGTGGTTCGACAACCAACACATTGACGCATACATCGTGAGGTATTTTATATATGCATGTTTGAAGAAGCGAGCACACGAGCATTATCCACAACTCTACAAGCAGAAAATATGCATTCTTGACACCTACTTCTATGTAAGTATATTTGAATAAGTTGTAATTATTAGAATATATTTTTAGCATTTTAGTTCATGGCATCTAACCATTGAGTGTAACTTAATTCATAGCTAATTTTGCTAGGTCCGAGCGGTGAAATAAAGATTCCCCCGACTGATAAGACATTCAAGCCAATGAAGGCGATTTTGCCATAACATCTACTTGAATATGCGAGGGGTAGGAGTTTGCCGTAAGGTTTGCCATGGCATGAGGTGGACTCAATTCTCGTACCATGCCATTTTGACAACCACTAGGTGTTAATGCATATCAACTTGCTGAAATGGAGTATGATGCTGGTTGACTCATCGCACAATCGAAGAGATGCAATTAAGTCCAACTTGCGTGATCAGTAGATGGGTCCATTAACGGCATTATTTCCCATTATATGTCACTAGGCCAAGTACTTTGACTGCACACGTCGTCAAAAGCCACCTTGGGCTTGAATGATGTATCAATTAAATGATAAAACCCTGATACAGCAAGATTCACACAATTGTGGGGATTGGGTTATAACTTCGATGCAATGGTTGATTGGTACGAAAGACTAGACCTTGAAGGCAAATGCCATAGAAGGCCTCCGAAAAAGTTTTACCCTAGAGATTTTTGCAAATAGTGTGGATAGTTAATTTTTTTAATTTGTTTATTCTTTTTCCTAACATGTAAAGTAGCATTGTTGTGTATCATCTCCAAATTAGTCTTTATTGTATCAATTAACAAAGAGAAAGGCAATAAGAATAATTCGGGATTATTTCCTCATATGATTTCACACTAGAAACATACTGTCAATATTTGTATACAGAGAATTGAATAAAATATATCTTGTGCATTTATAGAACCTTCTCCACATCTCGTTTTGTTAATTTGCTGCACATTATTATGCATGACGTATCTATTATGTTGTATTTGTTCTATAAATTATAATGACCTTCCCCAAAAATTCACTCATTACAATATTCTCATCAAATAATTATCATAAGTTGATATAGTGCATCGTGTGATTGGATTTGAAAGAATTTGCATCATCAATTTTGAAAAAATTACGTGACACATGCATTACGTGACTATTTTTTATTCATTGTGTTCATAGTTGATAAGGCATCGCATTACATTTTTTGCATGCATGACGTGCTTGGTTTTCAGATGTTACGTGATAGAGTAAAAGGGTCATTTCGTGACTAGTTAGTCGGCATAGCAAGACTTGGGGTTTTGGTGTCTGGTATGTGAGAAGCATGGACAGTAATATGATAAACCCGTTAAGCATGGCAATTTTCATCTGGCATTGCATGACTTGTAAAAAAATGCATTGCGTGACTTGTTGATATGGCATTGCATTACTCATAATTAGATTACACATGTATGGTATGTATAAATCATGGGAATTTTCATCTTTCGTGATCATCTCTCTTAAACCACCTTCTATTTGTCTCCCGAATCCTTTTAACTCAACCTCATCTTTCATCATTTTCCAACCTCAGACGTCGAACATTTCTTCAAACCCTAAACCCCAAAACTAATTGACTCCATAATCTTCACCTTTCCACAGAAGCTTTCGTCCCAAATCTTTTATATTTCTTGAAACCCAACAATAAGTCTAAGGGCCAAACAAACCAAATCAACAACTAACTGGGCATCAAGTGACTCTGTTGGAGCTGGTTCTTCCTCCTCCCCTGATGGGAGTTCTTTCATTACCAACTTCACTAATGTGTTGCATGCCCAAAAATTCAAAGATAGCTTCGACAAACAAAAGGTAATGTCAAGGCGCATTATTGACTTTGATTACCTAGAATCCATTAATTTTTCATATCTTAAAAATTTTAAGAATTTAGGGTGGACTTATTACTTGAAATTGAATTGGATGTATTATGATAACTTGGTTAGGGTTTTCTATTTCAATGCAACTCACAAGTTTCTTGATTCAAAATCTGCTCGATTAGTATCCCATGACGATATGTTTGTCACTTACGTCATGAGCAAACACATTATCGTCACGCACGCACTTATTGATCACATCCTTTGAATTAACACCGGTATAGATGATCTTAGCTATGTTATTGATGATGGCAACCTTTGGTTTGCATTTTTTTGCCTCATTCTAATGACGAAAATGGCTCTAGTTGCATAAGGCTCTATTTCCTTGACCATGTCCTCCATTTCATTATCAGTCATACCATCCGCTTTCACCGTTCCAACTACTTCACTGTCATGAAAAAGGATCTTTGGTTCCTCTTCAACATCAGATTCAATTGCCAGATTAATCTCACCAAGTTCATAATGGATGACATGTTTTGCACCATCTGTTGGGGCATAAAAAAATCTCTTTTACGGTATGTTGGTTAGTGAGATAACTGACTTCTCTGCCATTGATAGTCGGTATGATCCATCCAAAGACCCATGCCCTTTTCAACCTTATTGATGAGCACACCATTAAGAAATTGGGATTTAAGTTGAAAAAGCAATTGTTAAGGGTGATGATGGCGATGAGGGTGATGAAGGCAATAAGGGGGAATGGTGCATTTACCATGCTGGCCCATCCACTACTCAACCTAATGCACCGCCTATGGCAACCTCCTTCGATGTTGATCATGCCTTCACGCAGCTACTATCTTTCATGGAGGCCATGGAATTACGTATGATTGTTCGTATGGATGTGTTAGAGGAGAGAACCCGTGAAATTTTACAATGCCAACGAGACTTAGAGGATGATTTGCATTCCCACTTTCCACCGCCACAGTGATCTCCATGTATTATGGCATTACGGATATTTTTATCTTGATGTACACATATAAATTCGGATGTTTATTCCCATTTTTTTGTTCAACTTTGGATTGATGTTTATCGAGTGTAAATTAATGTGTTTTTTTATATTGTTGGGTTTAGGTTTCTTTATATCTCCATTATGTATTTGATATGTTAAATTTTTTGTTAATGTCTAGGTAGGTAAGGTATCTTGAAGCCTTCAACACCATACATATATGTTACATTGGGTTAATATCTTGATGGCTTCAAGATATGTTAGAAGAAAATATATGTATGGTGTTTAAGGCTTCAAGATAAGTTAGAGGAAAATATACATTGTAGAACATAGAGATTACATCCAATGTTAACCCAATATTGGAAATAAATTTGTTTATTTCTTAGTCATATCTTATCTTCTGTATATAGTTTACATACTTTACATGCCAGAGTTGATGAGTATGCATATGCCAACAGCATGACTTTTGGACTGTGTGATTGGTTGATAGGGTATTACATGACATTTTGGTAAGGCAATGCGTGCCTTGTCAATGCCCTTTGCATCACAGGTTTATATAGCATTGCGTGAGTGGGGTGTAGTCATTGTGTGATTTAGGCATTACGTGAATGGGGTGTAGTCATTGTGTGAATGGGGTGTGGCAATTGCATGATTGGTTGCTATGGTATCACATGGCTACTTTGTAAGCCTCCCCTGATTAACCTATTGCATGACTCACTTATTATGTGACTTGTTCATTGAAGTAGGTGAAGGCAATTATGATGAACATTAATCTTATTGCATGACTCATCTTCGATGTGTGACTTCTTGAATAAAAAAAAAATTATGATAGGCGACATAAAACCATGATCCATAGACAATAACCATCATAACATAATATCCATTAGAATACCTAAACCCTAAACCATAGTTTTCAAAAACACATTAAAATTGATTCACATATTACCATCAAAAACATAAACCACAAATTGTTTAGCAAACAAATGACAGTATCCTTAACCAAGTAAAAAAATTGTTCATCCCTAAACCCTATGTTAATTTTCCTCTACTCTGCTTGACTCAGCTAGAACCAATGACAATTGACTTGCCTTTCTCTAAGTTTCTTGAGGGACAAACTCCTCCCTGTCTATTTTTTTTGACCTCGCTTCTACTGCCTGGTCAGTTATATCTATTCTTTGCAGTAGAACATTCTCAACATTTTGTAACCTCTCATCCAATTATTTCATTCTATCAATATGCTCAGTGAGTTTTCCATCAATCCTTATAAGCAAATTATACATCACATCATTTAAAATAGGATCTTGAATAACTCTAGTTGGAAAGGTGGAAAAAGTATCATGGGCAGGAGAAACTGGGCTGCTGTTGATAGAGTTGAATGACTCATCAACAACAATCTCAAATCCCCCTTTTTGGAGCCATCTAATAAAGAGAGTACAAGCCCTACTATTGGTTCAATCAACTAGGTACCCATTGCTCCAAATCCATTTCTTCTTAACTAAAGCCAATATGATGTTTCCATATGGTAGATTCGTCTCATATCCTAAAGTGATTCTGCTCATTCTTTCAATCATATATTGTGCCACATTCACACCCAACTAGCCTCCAATGGATTCCATCATCCACAGGTCCTCAACAGTAACATATCTTAACCGACTGCTTATTCTTTGTACTGTGAAGGCCAAAAAATTATAGAAAAGCCTAGCTTTTGCATATTACAAATGACGAACAGAACATGTATTTGTGGGGAATTTTCTATTCTTCTTGTGACTACTACCCACATATAGGACTGGTCATAAAATAGGGAAAGTCTATCGTGTCCACCTTTGTACTCCATTTTTAGGGAGCTTCCTAATCTCGATGGTAGTCATTTTAAACTTTATTCCTTCCAAAAACAAATTCAACCCAGACTTTATGAAATCACTAGCATTTTTCAAGTCAATTTTACTCCAGGCAATGCTGGAGTAAAATTCCTTAACAAGGGTCGGGCTATAATCTTTATCTGGAAAGGTACTTAAATCCTTAAGTTTAGTCCTCTCAAACAACCTATTTAATTCATGCTTAAGGGCGACAGTTTCATTTAAGCTTTCCCAATCTACCACTTTCCCACATGATATAGTGGCATTCTCTATTATCTTATGCCTTTCAACATGCACTTAGTTCCTAAATCATGAGGATGAAGATGGAAGGTTACTTTATGCAATAGAAAAATCAATTGATGTGACAGGCAATTCAAGAGCCAGTTTCCATTTCTTCTTAGATTGTAGAGTAGAGTAATCCTCATCACACCTATTTACTTGGACATTGTCACTAACATTTCTAGTGCGAGAAGATATGGTTATTGATTTTGATGATATTCGAGGCTTCAGGTTTTTCGACTGAACTTACACTAGAGAGAGGAATGAAAGATTTCTAATGAATTCTGGGTTAGGATTTTTATGTATTGTGCATTTTAAATATGACGCATTTTGATGTGTGATATGTTAACCCGTTAGCCCAAGATTTGAATGGGTGGTTTTGCCATCCCTCTCGTTTCTAATAATTTTTTCCTTTCCAATTCCCTCTTACAATTTTAAACCAAATAATGATCATAACTTGATATAGTACATCCCGTGACTGGATTTTATACGAGTCACATGGACTCAAGCATTGCGTGATTCATATGCAACCATATGAAGTCACGCATTAGCTGTAAGGCATAACTCAATACTTTCCATGCTTCTTACATATCAGTAACGCAATGCCTACATCATGCAATACATATGAACTACTAACACAATGCCTTTTTAACGAGTCACATGACTTAGGCATTGCCTAATTCGTTTTCATTCGTTGCGTGACTCGTTAAAAGGGCATTGTGTTAGTAGTTCATCTGCATTGCATGATGTAAGCATTGCGTTACTAGTATGTAAGAAGCATGGAAAGCATTGAGTTGTGCCTTACAACTATTGTGTGACTCCATATGGTTGCATAGCATGACCCCATATTATGCATTGCGTGACTAGTTCTTATGTGTAGGGATACTTCATGAATACAATGACTAGTTTTAAAAGAATTATGCATTTGTTAACCTAGTTATCAAAAGGCCTTAATATATATTTGCAAACTTGGAAATAAATATTACCTTGATAACTAAACTGAGCATGCTAAAATGCATCTTCACTTTCTGAGTTATGTCAACTGTTGAAGAAGCTACGAATATCAAAAGTTCACTTCTTTATTGACAGATTGATCTGGCTTATCTTTCCTAAACCTCATTTCCACTATAATTGTTTCTCTATGAAAGCTCTTGTGATTTTATTGTATTGGTTACAATGATAAACAAATTATAAACATGTATAACGCATTTGATGATCCCAAAATATTATTTTGAAAGGCATACATCTTAATAGGGAAGTTGTCAGACATCAAAGTATCATCTCCAGACTAGGTCAAACTCCACTTGAAATACTATTGTTCAATGCAAAATTCAAGGGCAATGTGGATACAACAGACCACAACTATTTAAGGAGCCACTTACAACAGACCACAACTATCTAAGGAGCCACTATTTTTGGCTACGACACCCCATACGTTCTTAGAGTTTCTCATTCGCGTTGAGTGCAAATTTATCATGCCTTCAATCATTGTCATCGTCATTGAGTCGTCAGTTGAGTAGACGAAGGTGCCAGATTTGGCAATGGACCTGCAAACGGCATTGGGTAATTTTGTCTATTATGACTGTAGGTCTTGCATTGTGACCATATACTTCATCGATTGCTTTTCCCAACTGATGGAATCCTGTTCCTCTTAGGTCTTCTCACTTGAACTCGCCAAGTTGGTGGCAAAACGACAATTTGTGAGCATCAGAGGGGATGTCCCACTCACTACAATGCCTAACCGGGCGAATGGAAATAGCATATCTTCCCACCCAAGATCGAGTCTTGTAAAAGTTCGAGCAAACTTCAATGGTTGCACGTTTGCACTTATCACAAAAACAATGAAATCACAGTTGGGGAATTCTTTACAATTTCAATTTATTACAAAGCAAATAAGAAAACATGTACATTTATACCTTATTGTCATCATGGCATGCATGTAAGGGAGTAAATCGGTCTGGAACTTATCTCATGAACACGTCTTGGTGGATAGATTGACGACTCTATCTTTAGTCTTGCCTAGAACTTGGAACTTCACTCGATCGATTGCTTGTGTAGAAAAGTGACATGCTTCATTGAACCATGTGTTCAACAAATTAATAGCCCAAAGGCTTAAGGGCGTGGTCAAATTCAAGGCCCCTTTTTTATGGTCATGGAACCAACATTAGAACATGCCTTTGATGCACTCAATCAAAACGGTTATTGGCATTTTTTGGTCTACCTCGACATGAGTTAATACACTCCACAACATTGGATATCATGAGCTTGTACTGCCTTACCAGTGACCGTGCACGTGCCCATTTCTTAGGGCATAATATCATAAGGTGGTCGTACATAGGTTTGCAAAGCTATTTCAACTTATTCATATGTTTGTTGAAATCGACGAGCCTATAACATTTGGCGGCAAAGGTGAGAATTATGGCAACATCTTCACACTTGAACCTATTTTTAACGTTTTTCCTCAAGTGGTAATTTCATAGATTGTGGTGGGCGTCATGGTACACTTTCTCAACTGCATTCTTAATGCCAAGATGCTTATCAGAAACGAACATTGCATTTTTAGGATAACCAATCGCACGACGTAATTAGGTAAGAAACCACAACCACGAGTCTTCATCCTCTATGTGGCCAATGCCAAATGCAACTGGATATATCTGCTTATTCGTGTCTTTGCATATAGCAACAAATAAAATACCCTTGAATCTGCTTTTCAGATATGTGGCATCAATAGCAATTATGGGCCACAGTACAGCACTGAACCTCCAGAGACATGCCCTGAACACCCAAAAATAATATTTGAATCGTTGTTCCCCATCCGTAGCAACAATTATGATGGTACCAAGATTTTCACATTCCAAAATATGAAAATAAGAGGTGAGAGGTTGGAATGACTCTTTTGGGGGACCGAAAACAAGACTCTCCATATACTCCTTCCTTTGCCAGGTTTTACCTTATAGGCATTACAATCCCCAGTTGTGATTCATCTCTTCCATTATTTTCTTAGGTCTCAATGGTGTTACATTATTTCCTTGTAACTTGGGGGAGATAAGCTCACCAATTAACCTCGTGCTCGCAGTACGGCATCCACCTTGCAAACCATCAATAGTACATGTGTTTACTTTGTGGAACATCCAAACTTGCCAATAATCTCCCTCGGGCAACTTTGTTGCATGCGAAGCAAACTTGCATCCCTTCTCCTTACAAGCAACCTCCAAATGAGTGTGACATGAATTTTTAACTCTAATCTTGAAATGCTCTTTAGAGCCAACATGTTCAAAACTCATTTCAATTCGGCCTTCGATGGAAACACTTTTCCATGATATAAGTGGTCATCGATTAATTTGAACTCCTAGATCATAATTATTTGGAAGGATATCATATCTACCCCCAAAATAATCCATTGTCGAGATACCCTTGCGGTTACCCTCTTTTGATAATAGTCATTCGATGAATGAATCTCATTCTTACCAATGATGGGGTTATCATAAATAAGGTCATCGCACTCAACATCTTCTAAGACAATAGTTGTGGCATGGTCATCGCACTGAACCCCTTCTAACACAACAGTTGTGGCATGTTCTATACTGCCATCCGCATGATTGCAATCTGAAATGACATTGTCCTCTCCCCTGTCATCCTCTGAACAGTCATCATGTCTGCTACTGTAATCATCTTCGTAGTCATCGTCCATCTCATCATTCCAATCAGCAATGTCGTCCTTTTCATCATCATTGTCCATCTGATCAAATGCATCGTCATCACTCACAACCATCACAGTGTCGTTTATGAATGGCAATGGACCCATTGCATTCGCAGGCAATGGTTGCATATGTTGCCAAGAATGAAGTATTTTGTTCGATGCACATTCCAATCAAAATTGTGCAAACATCATTTGCAGACACCTCATTTGTGTATCGGGTTGCTCAAACTCATGTGCATATGTCAATAGTGATTACCTTTGTTGTTTGTTACGAAATGCATGGTGTCATATGTCTAAATCATATAATTCTGTTATAAGTTATTACAATGTTGGACACCATGTTGATGTGGCATAACATTTGCATTTCATTCCTTAACTGTCACAAACACTACAACTGCCCTCTCATCTCATAAAATACTTACTATATCTTCATCGTCCTTGATAACTGTGTGTGAAACCCCTACAACATAACTGAGTAATGCATATAGCTTGATTTCGTGATTTTGTGAGTTGACCCTAACAACCTCTTCAACCAGCTTCATTAGGCCCAAAAATGACAAATCACTCTCAACACCTCTCACTTGCACCACTCTTGTAATTGTCATTGACCCAATGACCACTGTATGTAATCATAAACTTCACATTTGGCAAGCCGTTGAAATTTAACCGAAAATAAGTGTCTCAACTAATCAATTTATCAAAAGATGCCACTTAATGCATAAAAACCAGTCATGCAATGCTCAAGTCATGTAATAACATAATGTCAATCTCACAATGCTTAATACATATCCACGCAATGCCTAAAACTAGTCAAGAAATGCCGTAAAATAATAAATGAATTGCACAAGACAAGCAGTGCCTAAAAGTCAGTCTCGCAATACCTAACAATAAGTCAAGCAATGTCTAATATCCACTCACGTTATGCCAACCTAACCAGTCACACATTGACTTAAACCAACCACGTAATGGCCCTATGTCACGTAATTCATAAAAATCAAGATTTTTATTCATATAGCTAAAACTAAGTGGATGATACATCATAAAAACCATGTATTATGCGCCTTCCATGGTTCATTTCTTCTTAATCTTATCTACTAATTTTATAAATTTCAGCTAGAATCTTTTTATAGTCTAGAATTTCTGTCTCTATAACTTCGATCCTAACCAGCACCTTGTTGATCAAAACGCACAAGTCCTACTCCATGTTCTCAATGACATCCATCAATTTTCCTATATACGTTGCAACATATTCAAGGATATCTTCCTTTTCAAAATCATCACCTTTCTCGGTTTTCCCTTTAGAATGTTTAGAAGCCATGAAAAGTTCAAAATTTTGTGACTTTTATTTGGATGATTTTTTACTGAAATGGACAAAGGTTCCCTCTATTTATAACCATGAATGCAAACTCCTGGAAATGGTGTTCAATGGTTTTAGGATTGTTTTCTAATGAATATGGTTAATCCATAAATCGATGCAATAAGTGCTTTAAAGAGAATTTCAGAGTTTTGTGTCAGTTAAATTTGGATGGTTTTCTACACCGGCATAAGTGAAATTAAGGGGGCTAAGCATTCCTAATTCTCTTTTAATATTGCAAAATTGGTTATTAAAGGGGTTGAATTAGTAGATATTCAGCTTCAGCAGTAGGTACATAAAGCAACGCAATGGCTAAAAACTAGTCACGCAATACTTACAAACTAGTCAAGCAATTCCTAAAACCTCATCAAGCAATGCACAAGTCATGCACTTCCTAAAATCTAGTCTCGCAATGCCTCCTATCTAGTCCCACATTGTCTAATATTCAGTCACGTAATGCTAAATAATCAGGTTACACAATTCCTAATAATCAATCATGCAATGCTTAAGTTGCTTAATACATTACAACCAATCATGCAATGCCTAATATCCAGTCACACATTGCCTAATATCCAGTGACGCAATGCCTAAAAAAATTTATATATTGCCTAATAACTAATTGATTTCGCCTAAACCTCATCAAGCAATGCACAAGTCACGCACTTCCTAAAATCTAATCTCGCAGTGCCTCCTATCTAGTCACACATTATCTAATATTCAGTCACGTAATACCAAATAAATAAGCTACGCAATTCCTAAGAATCAGTCATGCAATGCTTAACTCGCATAATATATAACAACCAATCATGCAATGCCTAATATCCAATCACACATTACCTAATACCTAGTGAAGCAATGCCTAAAAAATATTCATGACTTGCCTAACTACTAATTGATTTTGCTACTTTCAGCCAAGTTTAAGTTGCCAAAGTCATATAATATACCCATCAACTTTTGGATTCTATGAATATAAACAAATAAACCAAGAATCCAAAACACATACCTTGATGTCATTTTTGGTCTTGGCTATGGTGAGAGAGTTGGATGGCGATATAGACCTCAACGGCACTCGAGAGCTGGACAGCAAGATAAAGAAATCGAGATGCAATTTGAAATTTTTATCTAAAAGGCAAGACAGAAGAAATCAAGTTCATTAAATTTGATGTAAATGGTTTAAAGGGCATTGTTGTTAAGTCATGTCAAAAATTGTCTAAAAACAATTAAAATTATAATGAGGGTCATTTTTGCATTGAACTTATAATAAGGGTTATTTCTCACAACCTCTTAAAAATACAATTGAAATAAAGTCCTAAAATTTCTCATTTATAGCTCTTGATGTGGTTAGAGATATGTTTCATCTTCCAAGAAACAAGATAATTACTTTCAATAATAAAACTAAAAGGTTACTCAAAAAAAATAGTAAAAGAGTGAAGAAGAGTCGAAAATTGAATAAATCGCTTACTATCAATGATTTCTTTCTAAATCAGGGTTTTTAGGAGTTACGTCTTGTGTCAAGCAAGGTGTCTCCTAGATCTGATTCATCATAGTCTAGCTTCTGAATTTACGATATAAGTACTATTAAAGTTATCAATTTTCTGGTAAGGTAAGAAGGAATGGATGAACTTAATAAAATATTGAAGAATTTCAAATTATCGAAAAGAAAGGTGGGTCATCTATAGATTAACAAAATACAGGGGTCAAGTTTAAAGAAGAGAAATCATGGATTATGCCTACTAAGGTCTATCTGGGCTAAAAAAAAAGTCACTAAGGAAGCAATGATTAAAATTTTAGTGTCAATATTGAAAACAGTAAGGAAATTGTTAATCAAAGAAATTAGAGAGAATAAGTTTCTGTTTTGCTTCGAAGAGAAAGGAGATTATGATAAAAATTAAAGTAGGCAAACCATGATGTCCTGATAGAAATCCGATAGTGTTGAAGGAATATGATGAAGAAATAATGGAACTTGGGGAGATTGATTTAGGCTCAGAAGAATTCCAGATTCACATGGTTAGAATACCTACAAAAATTATGAATAAAGCTATTATTTGTGCTATAGGCAACATGATATCTCGTTTTTTTCAAGTAGATGGAGAAGAGTAGGATGTTAAAGACAAATTCCTTTGCATAAAGTTTATGATGGACTTGACCAAATCTTTAAGAAAGGGTATAATGTTTTCCATTGATGAAGGTCAGATTAAATGGGCAAGCTTCTAGTATGAAAGGCTTCCATAATTTTATTTTTGCTGTGGGATCATGGGTCACAATGAAAAAGATTGTTCATGCTTAGATGAAAATGGAAAAGTACTGATGAAGCAATATGAGATGTTTTGGTTAGCCCCACAAAAGAAAAGCAGTAGAGATAATAATAGAAAGAAGTAAGACTCACCATGAATATAAGAAAAAAGTAAATTGTGATTAAGGAAATAGCAAAAATATGGGTAGTGGGAATGAAAGATGATTTACTTGAAAAACCTTTGGTGAAATTCTTGAAGAAGATATTGTTGAGGATAAGTAAACGAATTTTGAGAGAATGGAGGAAAAACAACAAAATGAAAGACTAAGAATGAGTGAAAACGGATAAAAAATAGAGGTGATAAATATAAGGGATAGTTTTAAGGATGGGGAATAGAGAAGGGATATGACCGTGTGGCATATAAGCGATGATGTAGATATAAATTTGAAAGGAAATGATTACATGCAATACAAACCTGCCAACATGCAACGTAATCAACAAAGAAAGATAAATAAGGTAAAAATGGATAGTGAGGTGATCGGAAAGAAGACTAAGTGGGTTGAAAACTTTTTACAAATACCAATGATGCAAAGTGGTCTAAGGAACCAACATCGTTTACCCAAATAAGAATAATAAGTTGGAATTGTCGAGGTCTCAAGAATCCTTGAACAATTCATATGTTGCTCAAATATTTGAGAAGTACAAATCTTGATACACTATTTTTAAAGGAAACTCAAAAGATTAATGTTAAGATGGATCGGTTGAGGGTGAGATTTAGATTGGATCATTATTTGACTGTAGATTCAAAGGGTAGAGCAGGAGGACTAATGTTAGTATGGAGGAGGGACATTTCTTTATCTATTATGTCTTTCACAAAAAACCATATTGATGCAGAAATATTGATGAGAAGAGAAACTTGGAGATTAACAAGTTTTTATGGGAACCCGAATGTAATAGATTGATCAAGGAGCTGGGACTTGCTTAGACTGCTTAAGTCACAATAGCAATGCTCGTGGCTTTATGCAGGTGATTTTAATGTGATATTGTTTGCTAGTGAAAAAACTAGGAGTGTAGAAAGAAACAAGGCTCAAATGAAGGCATTTTGAAAGATATACAATGATTATGATTGTAAAACTTTGGGTTATAAAGGTCCCCAATTTACGTGGTGGAATAATTGAGAAGAAAAATACCACATTCAATGCTAGTTGGATAGAGCTTTTGCTACTTCTTTATGGTATGAAAAATTCCCTCGGGTTGTTGTGTTTAATAAAGCTTTAAGTGCCTCGGACCATTTGACTCTGAGAATTGATTTATTTCATAAGAGGAAACTTAGTTAGAGATGTAGATTCCATTTCAAAGCTACATGGTTACATGATGAAAGTTGTGAGAGAATGATCTCAGAAGAATGAGGCAATCCGAACCAATCTTCCAGGGAGTTTCTAGGTAAACTAAGCAATGTCAAAAGAATTTTTAATTTAATAAAACCTAATCCTTTGAAAGAGGTGTAGGGAAAAATCAAGAAAAAGAAAGAATAATTGCATATTGTTCACAATTTGGCTACTTCAAGTAATGGTGCCCAACTTATTAAAGTATCTAAAGAGAGCTAAATGAGTTGGTAAAGGAAGAAAAAATCATGTGGAAGCAACGCTCAAGGGTTGATTAACTTAATGGGGGAAATAAAAATTCAAAGTTTATTCATGGGAGGGCTTCAAAAAGAAAGAAAAAAATACTATTTGGGCCATGAAGAAAAACAACAGAGAATGGGTGGAATTGCAGGAAAACATCTTTACTGAAGTTAATGCATGTTAGTCCCTTAGAATGCTAGAAGGGGATGAATAGCACTAAAAATCTTAAGATCAGCCCTTTTTGAATTGTAGAACTTTTAACCAATTAGAGAGAGAAAGATTTAAAGCTTGTAGTAGCTTAAAATACACCAAGTAAGGAAAGGTATAGAGAAATGGACACTGCACGAGTATTTATAATGGTTCGGTCCCCTTGAATTAACAGCTTCCACCAAGTTTTTACAATGTGGGCTTCTAACCCAAGATCTAATCCCTTAAAACAAGCTTTAGAGTACTTCCCACATTCTAATTTCCCAAGAAATAGAAAAAAAAAAGACGTACAACAAAAATCTTTACAAATCAAGAAAGATTACAAGTAAGCTTAAACACTTTTTCTGGAATAGGAATGAAGAACAAGTGTTTTTGGTGAAGGATATTTGGCTTTTTTGCTTAAAATGGCTCTCTTCACATTCAATCAATCTTCTTTGACTGTTGGAGCTTTAATTTGTACTTGAGGACTTAGATTTTTCTGTTAGAGATAATTCTTAGCCATTAGAAACAACTCCGATGCCATTTTAGTCTTCATTTTGTTCTCTATTGTTTAAATTCAAAAGGCCAAACGAAGTTCAACTAACTGGTTACAGGTAGCTTTAATTGGTTACAACTTCTCTACCTTGCACTGTCTTACTACTATGTGCTCTGCATTAACCGATTATAAGAAACTCTAATCGATTAAGAGATCTCTATCTTCAGGCTTTCCTACTTCAGCAGACTTCCTTTTACTAGTTAACTCTCCTTAATCGATTGAGGCTCCACTTCCTTCAATATTAATCAATCAACACAAGCTCTAATCAATTATAAAATTTCTAAATTTGAATTTCTTTAATTTGGCTCCCTTCAACGTTCAGGCCCAAATTGAATTTGAATTTTGGTGTTTGGAGGATTTTCAAGTCTTGTGTTCTAATCAATTAACCCCATGCCTTAACCGATTGGCACACCTTTGTTTTCCTTTGTCCAGCACCTTCTTAATCAGTTAAGCCTAGTGCTAACTAATTAATGTTTTTATGTTTTGCTTTAACTTGTAGCCCAATCATTCCTTAACTGATTAAGGCTTATTGTTAATCAGTTACAAAAGTTCTATTTTCACTAATTCATTTCATCTTTCTTGCTCTAACTGATTAACATATCTATTATATGATCTTGTCTTTAAACACTAATTTCATTGAGGAAATTAACTTTATCCTGCACACTAAATAATGAAGATAGACATTAGTGAATGAGGAATATTTTGTTATCATCAAAAACATATGGAGTCAACAATGCATTTTTCTCCTAGATGTTTACCATGTCACAACTACTAATGATTGAGGATGTTTTAGTGTTTGTGCAGCCAAAAGTTATAGAAAGAACGAATGAGGGTCTAATAGCCGAGGTTTCAGTAGAGGAGGTTCGGTCGACATTGTTTCAAATGCATCTAATAAAATTTCCAGATCTTGACAGGTTACCTACTTTATTTTATTAAAGATACTAGAACATACTTGGCTTGACCATTCATAAATTACTAGTAAATTTCTTGGAGGGAAAAATTGAGACTCGTGATACCAATCATACACACATTGCAGTCATCCCGAAGATTTCCCAACTTGAACTGGAAAGTCAATTCAGACTAATAAGCCTTTGCATTGTTATTTACAAAATCACATCTAAAGTGCTAACTAATAGATCATCTCAGAAAATCAAAGTGCTTTTATCCTTGGTGGATTAATATTTGATAATGTTAATGTTGCACACAAGATTCTTCATTATTTGCATAACAAAATACATGGATTGGTGGGGAATTTTGTACTTAATTTGGATATGAGCAAAGCTTATGATAAAGTAAAGTGCACATTTATGGAAGGGATTATGGAAAAATTGGGTTTTGATTGGAAATTCATTTATATGATAACGAGATGCATCCCTACAGTGACATATTTTATCCTTATTAATGGTGTCCCAAGGGGTATGTTTATGCCATTAAGAGGCATGCATCAAGGTGATCTTTTGTCTCCTTTCTTATTTGTGATTGCTTTTGAAGCTTTAGGCTGCTTGTTGACAACAGTGAAAGCTAGCAAAAGCATTTAAGGGTTGGAAGTGAATAAAGGAGGCCTAAATATTACTCATTTATTTTTTGCGGATGATAGTATGATTTTTGGGAAAAGAAAAAGCCAAGAGATGGAGACACTTAAAAACATCTTTGATTGGTATAACCTTGTATTTAGGTAGAAACTTATTTGAAAAATATGCAATTCTATTTAGCAAAGGTACCTTTGTTGTTAATGCTGATGTAGTGTGTCAGATCCTACGAGTGACTAATGATCACTAGGGTGGTAAGTATCTTGATGTGCCTCTTATCTGTGGTGGTTCTAAAAGACATATTCAGTTATGTCATGGAGAAAGTTTTGAAAAGAATTTCCAACAGGAAGAATAATCTATTGTCTATTGTTGGGAAAGAAATTTTAATTAAGTCGGTGGCAAAAGCATCCCAACATATGTGTTAGGAATAAATTAACTCAATAATAATGAGAAAAATATCCAAGAGGGGGTTGAATTGATTTCAAAAATTCTTTCCAACAAATCAAACTTTGAAGCTTAATGACAATTTCTCAAATTTATTTTTGCTTTTGAACAAACCAAAAAACTGAACAAACATGCTAGAAATGCATTTTCAATACTTTTCAAGGTGAAGTAAAAATGCTTAAGTATAAAGATGATGAGTAGTGAGCTGTAATTAAATTTCAAAAATATTTTCATGATAAACCACAAGCTCAACAAAAAGGGATATTCTCAAATTTTGCCCTCACTTTAAAACATGTTAAAAACAATTTGGAAATCAAATGAGCAAGTTGAAAATAGATTCTCAAAAACTCTTCAAAGTGAAGCTCATAAATCAAATGTGTAAAGTAACTTGAAGAATAAATTAAGGAATAAAATAAGGTAAGTGCAAATTTTCAAAACTCTTCAAACCAAGGTAAAAAGCATAAGTATTTCAAAACATGTCAAAAGTGATTAGAAGATTAAGTTGAAGAAAAAACAAGTTCAAAACCAAATGTTCAAATCTCTTCACAGCCAAGTGAAATGCACACGTAAAAAGTGTTGTAGAGTAAAAAGAAAATGCATATGTTTAAGAGTAAGTAGGAAAGAGAAAAAACACAAATCATTTATAGAGGTTCAGCCCTCTCTATAAGTGTCTACATCCTCTCCCTTAGCTCACCAAAGAGTTTGTAATCCACTATGAAAAATACTTTTTCAAAGCTCAAGTATAACCGTTATAACAATGCCATTTCACAAGTGCAAGTATAACCCATACAATGCCTTTTCACGAGAGCAAGCATAACCCCTTGCCTTTCAAGGATCAGGTGTAACCTCTTGCCTTTTCAAGTATCAGGCGTAACCTCTTGACAACACTGCTTTTTGAAGGCTTAGGCATAACCTTTCTCTCTTACAAGCTCAAAGCAAATGATACCTATAAAAGGTGGGTTTTGTTTAATAAGTACATGGAGGGAGAGTTTGGTAGAGCTAAAGAATGATTACAAATAATGTGAGTGAAAGCACAAAGACTTTGAAGCACAAGGTAGCTCACTAGCTTTTTAGAAGAATACGAATGGCTTGCTTTAGCTAGGTTTTTCTCCCTTTTTCCTCTTCTTCTTCATCTCATTTGATTCTTGACCAAAAGATCTTTTTCTCAACTTTTCTCTTTTCAAAATGTGTTAGAGAAGTTCCTTTTATACTTGGAAAAAGTTTATAGCCGTTAGGGATGATTTGGTGGAGAAATTAGTCATTTTTCTTGTCTTTTTTGTGTTTAACGCTACTTATGGAGTTTCAGAATCGATTCTTTATTCTTAAGGTGTCGATTCTTCATGTCATTCTTAAAGTTTGGAGATTTTTTCTTTCAAAGAATCGATTCTTCATTCCTGAGAAGTTAGTTCTTTTTATTTGATAATCGATTCTTGTCTCTCCAAATATCAGTTCTTTTTTATTGAGAATCAATTCTTTCCTTTCTAGATATTGGTTCTTTATGCACATAGAGTTGCAAGAATCGACTTCTTAACTATTGAAATCGATTCTTGAGCTTCTAGAAGATTGTCTAAGCATTCCATCTTGCAAGATTGATGTTTTATTTTCAACAATTAATTGCACTTGCTTGAACTTGAGATTCAAAGTGTATAAAAGCATTTCCTTTCACAAAAGAACTTCAAATGCAAGTTCAAATGTTAATCAATTAAGAAAACATAAAAGCATATCAAAAGCATTCAAGGATCACTCAAGCTATTCAAGGATCATTTAGATAAGAAATTTTGATCATTTTTGTCACGTCAAAACTCTAATCTTTTTTAAGCTATTAAAGCTAACAATCTCTCCATTTTTAATAAGAAAAAAAATTTGGAGCAAAATTTGCTTGTAAAGTGCTCCCCCTAAATAGTTTCCAAGGTTCAAAACTTCAAGATCAAATATTCCTTTTTCCAAATGCAAATTTTCTCAATATCCCTCTCCTTTTTGGTTATATCAAAAAAGAAAGTAGAAACACAATAAGCATAATTTGCAAAACCATAATAAGGAATATATCAATTGTTAGAAGAAGATATTCAATAAGCATTATACCACCAATATTCAAAAATAGTACCAATTGATAGATAAAAGTGAAAGCTCTCCCTTTATAAAAGCAAATAAGCACAAGTTCAATTGTGAGGGATAAACTCATTTTAAAGCTCATTATATCAATTGGTAAAACACTAATAAAAGCTCCCTTATCTTTAAGCATTCTAAGTATATTAACTTCAAAGCTCAAGCACATTTAATAAAGATATAATCAATTTAAAGCTCAAGGAAGAAGAGAATAAATTCAATATAAAATATAAGTACATAGTTTTAATCTTATGGACTCATACATCCTTCAAGTTTATGCAATTTATAACAATTATCACATTGAAATCAATTTTACATAATCAAGATTTCTCAACAATGCTCAAAGAAGAATTATGCACTTAATGAATGAACAACCAAAATTTTCAATCAAAGAGAGCAAATAATTTTTAAAATCGATCAATTGCAAAAAATTGTCAATCAAGCAAAATTCTTGAATTTAAAAGCTAAAAAGGATTTTTGTAATAAAGGTCACCTATTTTTCCTTGTGTGTAAAGAGAGCTTTCAATCTTCACTAGCTTGTTCTTCTTTGCTCTAACACACTTGCTTCCTCATCTATTTTTGTCCTTGTCCCAAAGAATTGCTATAATGAAGTTCATGGCCATGTCTTTGAGCTAACAGTGATCTTTACTCAAAGGTCGTTAAACCTGCACACTTAAGACCAAAGTTGTTATACCAATTGTTAGGAATGTATTAGCTCAATAATAATGAGGAAAATATCCAAAATGGGGGGTGAATTGGATTTCCAAAAATTTTTTCTAACAAATCAAACATTAAAGCTTAATGACAATTTCTCAAATTTGCTTTTGCTTTTGAATAAACCAAAGAAATGAACTAACAGGCTAAAAACACATTTTCAATACTCTTTAAAGTAAAGTAAAAATGCTTAACTATAAAGATGATAAGTAATGAGCTGTAATTAAATTTCTTAAACATTTTCATGATAAAAGCACAAGCTCAAGAAGAAGGGAGATTCTCAAATGTTGCTTTCACTTTAAAACATGTCAAAAACAATTTGGAAACCAAATGAGCAAATAAGTTGAAAATAGATTGTCAAAAACTTTTCAAAGTGAAGTTCATAAATCAAATGTGTAAAGCAACTTGAAGAATAAATTAACAAATAAAACAAGGTAATTGCAAATTTTCGAAACTCTTCAAACCAAGGTAAAAAGCATAAGTATTTCAAAGCGAGTCAAAAGTGATTGGAAAACTAAGTTAAAGAAAAAGCAAGTTCAAAACCAAATACTCAAATCTCTTCACAACCAAGTAAAATGCACAAGTAAGAAGCAATGAAGAATGAAGAGGATATGCATAAGTTCAAGAGTAAAGAAAAGAGAGAAAAGACACAAAACATTTATTAGAAGTTCGGCCATCTCCATAGATGTATACATCCTCTCCCTTGGCTCACCAAGGAGTTTGTAATCCACTATTAAAAATACTTTTTCAAAGCTCAAGTATAACCTTAACAACAATGCCTTTTCATAGGAGCAAGCATAACCCATACAATGCCTTTTCACAGGAGCAAGCATAACCTATTGCTTTTTCAAGGATCAGGCGTAACCTTTTGTCTTTTCAAGGATCAAGTATAACCTCTTGACAGCACTACTTTTTGAAGGCTTAGGCATAACCTTTCTCTCTTGCAAGCTTAAAGCAAATGATACCTTTAGAATATGGGTTTTACTTAGTAAGTATATGGACAAAGAGTTTGGTAAAGCTAAAGAATGATTACAAAAGATGTGAGTGAAAGCACAAAGACTTTGAACCACGAGGTAGCTCACTAGCTTTTTTAAGAATATGAATGGCCTGCTCTAGTTTGGTTTTTCTCTCTTTTTCCTCTGCTACTTCATCTCGTTTGATTCTTGATCAAATGATCCTTTTCTCAACTCTTCTCTCTCCAAAATGTGTTGGAAAAGTCCCTCTTATACTTGAACAAAGGTTTATAGGCATTAGGGATAATTTGATAAAGAAACTAGTTATTGTTCTTGTCTTTTTCGTGTCTAATAGCTACTTTTGGAGTTTGAGAATCAATTCTTTATTCTTGAGTTGTGGGTTCTTCATGTCATTCATAAAGTTTGGAGCTTTATGCTTTCAAAGAATTGATTCTTCATTCCTAAGAAGTTAGTTCTTTGTGTCAGAGAAGTCAGTTCTTTTTGTTTAAGATTTGATTATTGTCTCCCCAGATTTCAGTTCTTCTTGAGCTAGAATCAATTCTTTTCTTTCCAGATATTGGTTCTTTATGCACCCAAACTTGCAAGAATAAACTTCTTAACTATTGGAATCGATTCTTGAGCTTCCAAAAGCTTGTCTAAGTATTCCTCTTGCTTGAACTTGAGGTTTAAAATGTATAAAAGTATTTCTTTTCACAAAACAACTTCAATTACAAGTTCAAATGTTAATCAAGTAAGGAAACATAAAAGCACATCAAACGCATTCAAGGATCACTTAGACAAGAAATTTTGATCATTTTTGTCATATCAAAACTCTAATCATTTTGAAGCTATTAAAGCTAACAATATGTAATGAGTTGCTTAAAATTACCAGACAATCTATGTAAAGATATCGATTCAACCATAGCTTAATTCTAATGGGGAGGCAATGAAAAAGATCATAAAATTCATTGGAAAAATTGGAGAACCATGTGCACCTCAAAGCATTCAGGTGGAATGGGGTTGAGGGCCACCAAAAATTTTAGAAATTTTAATTTGGCGATGCTAGCAAAACAAGGTTGGAGATTTCAAACAAGAAAGCCTTGTGAGCCTCAACCCCTATAGGCTCATAACTACACATAGACGCAATAACAAAGGCCAAAGGTAGTTTCGTCATTTCCTCTAAAAAGCTCCCAAAAGAAGGTTTTATGATATTTTAAGGTCTAAATAGGCATAAGACTGAATAAATAATGTGTAATGATAAAAACACGAAGAAAACTAGAAGTTTCAATAATTTTCACCATAGGGGCAAAATGGTCATTTTTTTCCTTGGGTCAAAATTTTTAAGTTTCGTAAACTCGAGCATGTCTAGACCATTATGGACCTTGTCCCAGTGTCAAAAGAATAAAAAGAGTGCATAAAAGATTAGAGGAGAATAAGCTAATTGGTATAGGGGTAATTTGGTAATTTCAAGGGAATGGATAAGCTTGGGCTATAAATATCTTCCCCAATTTTCCAACAGCTTCTTAAATTTCCAAGAACTTGTCTTCTTCTTCTTTTTCCATCTCACGTTGCTTCCAACCTCCATGGAAGCTTGATATGGAGCTTGCATGATTTTCTCTATCTAGCTCTAGTTTTCATACCTTTGTGCCCTTATGACTAGAACACTTGTATTCTTCCACTCTCTCTCCTTAAAACCCTTGAAAAATCTTATTTTCATACTTTCTCTCACTAGTTGGGCGTTTTAGAGAGAGAAAGAGAGAATTACACAATTTGCTTGGAAGCTATTGGAAGAGAATTCAACTACAAAGAAACCCTAGGGTGAGTGACGAACCAAGCTTGATTTTTAGTTGTGAATAATGGCTAGTAATTAGGATTATGAGCTGTTTTATTGTTGAGTATATTCATTCATTTTTTAGTGATTACAATAGTGAACATAGATAGCCATTTAAAATGACAATTGAAAGCTAGTTGAGAGATAGCTTTTAGGGTTTATAGTATGTGAATTAACATAATGGTAATGTTAATGTGATGGTAGGTTCCAAAGAAGCCCCATCATCTCATTTGGACAATTAGGGGAATTAAATTCATTTAAAGGCTCAACAATATACCGATGAGTGAACTGCCTTCAAAACTTGTTTTGGGAATATAATGTGTTTGCCACACATTTGAATGAATTATCAAGTTTTTCGTAAAAATAAGTGCCTTGGGAACAAGCTTTTGCTAAATGGTTTTATATGGTGATATGTGATTGCTATGGATTCATGCACTATTGCATTATGATGATAAATATATACGTGTGTTGTGCATGATGAGTGATATTGTGTATAATGACTGTAACCGTGTGTGTGCACGATGTGGGGGATGCACATGTCGGTGATGATGGTGGCGTGAAAGATGGATGATGATAGTGCCCGTGTGCACGATGTGGGGGGATGTACATGATGGCACTAATTGTGCACGATGTGGGGGGATGCACACGATGGTGTCGGCTATGTGCACGATGTGGGGGGATGTGCATGAGTCGGGTGTGATTATGATGATATTGATGTTTATCTATGTAATTATGCATATCTATACTTATGAAATGAAAGCTCATGAATATGATATATGATTGACATATGTGTGAAATTTGATACATTGCACTTTGAGAATTTGCATGTGTTTTATGTTGATTTTGTTGGTTTAGCAGGATAGTCTTTTATTGAGTGAAGGAAAACTTTTTTCTTGGTACTCTGTTTCTCGCTATAGCGAGAAACTCTCGAGTTTTGAAGGGGTAGACTGGCTGGAAACTCGCTGCAGCGAGAATGCATTTTCGTTGCAGCGAGAATGACACTGTAGCTTCTCGCTGCAATGAAATTCATTCTGCTACAGCGAGAAACTTTCTATTTCTGGGTCACAATTTCGCTGCAGCGAAATTCATTCTCGCTGTAGTGAGAAACTTTTTGTTTCTGGGTCACAATTTTGCTGCAACGAGATTCAATCTCGCTGCAGCGAAAAACTTTTTGTTTTGTCTCCTATCTTGTCCAATTGCTACCTTATTTTTCACTTCTTTGCTACCATACTTGATCATGGACTTCCAACATTAAGGACTAAATGAGTTAAGTTTAAATCAAGGAGGTTTAGTGAGAAACCCTCATTCAGCTAATAACTTAATCCCAACGTCGCTGTAGCGGAAAGGCATTCTCGCTGTTGCAGCGAGAATGCCTTTCCTCTGCAGTGAAGATTCGTTGTCGTATTTGACTTGCTTGCGTATCATTGAAGCTTTCATTCTTCAAATGGTTCGATATGTATAGGTTCATGATTTTCAAATGATTAATCATTTAAGGGCTTGATGAGGGGTTTTTAATATGATTGGAACTAAATTGCATTGTTTTAAAACAAGTGCATCATGATTTTAAATTTTTCCTTGTTGTTGCTTGTTCCCTTCTTGTTCACTCACTGAGTTTTATACTCATGTTTTTAAACTTCATGTTTTCAAATTTGGAGGCAATTGGGACCTAGATTGAGTCACACACATATGCTCGCCTTCTTGGTAGGTACTGTGGCATCTCAATAGCTATACCTTCACCCACGGTCACTCCACTGACGGTCAAGAGTCGTATGATTGTGTATACATATAAGTAATGTAGACTACTCAGATTCATGTTAGAAAAATCATATATGTATATTTGATTACTGAAGCCACTGTAAGGTGGCAAATGAGTGATACTATGTTAGCATAATACAATTGTGAGTATTGGGTTATTATAAAATGTTATTGAAATATTTTTAGTTGAGAATTATAATATGGGTTTGAGAAATGATGGTTTGGAATGATTATTGGGATTGCATAAATAGGCTTGCTTAGTCTTAGTGGGCTATGCCCATTGGACTCATGCGCCGATCATATCCTGGAATTTGGGCTGTGACAAGGCTACTCTAGCATATAAAGTGCTTAAGGCACGATATTTCCCTAGAGTTAATTTTGTGGAGGCTTCAATTGGCTCTAATCCGAGTTATTTATGGTTTAGTATAGGACAAACTTAGATAGCTAATAGTAGAGGCTCTTTTTGGAGAGTTGTGAATGGAAGAGACATACTGGCAAGAAAGGATAGTTGGATCCCATATGAAACCCCTGGACTGGTCCTTGTGTGTGAAGATACAGTAGATAATTTGACAACAGTCGGTGAATTTATAGATATAAATCTCATGACTTGGAATGAAAACAAAATAAAGGCTTGCTTTCCACCATATGAAAGTAGGCTAATTATGTCTTTATCGTTAAGTACAAGGCAGCCTGGTGATCGTCAAATCTGGTTTGATAGTAAACACAGTGTTTATACGGTAAAATTAGGGTACAGATTACTATGCTCCAGTTTGTTGGGTTCGGATGGTGCTAGCTCATCTGTCCATACCAATACCATATGGAGGAAATTGTGGAGCTTGGTTGTTCCAAGGAAAATCATAATGTTTTGCATGGAGAGCGTTAAATGGTGGACTCCTTACATGAGCAGTGCTGGTACAAAGGAAGATAAATGTGGAGTTAAATTGTCCATCTTGTTGTTCTGATCTGGAAACCGGATTCTCACTGCTGTGCAATTGCCAATTCGCGAGGGCAGTATGGCTTACATCTAAATGGGGTTTTAGAGAGATATCTGAAAGTTTTCTCTCAATGGTGGACTGGTTTAAGGCTTTAACTCAACAAGTTGGAAAGGAGAACTTTAGAGAAAATTATTTGTGTTATGTGGTCAATTTGGAAGGCTTGGAATTCTTTGATTTTCAAGCAAGTAAGATTGGACCCGAAAGCTGTTGTAAAGTTGGGTCATGAAATGATTTCACAATACCGTAATGCCAATTATTCAAGTGGCCAACGTGGGGTAGAAGACGTGGAATATGGAAGACTGTGGAGGCGGCCAAATGGATGGCGATTGAACACCAATGCTGCTGTTTTTGAGATACATGGAAACAAGGAGGAGGAGCAAGCTTTATTGTCAAGAATTCGAATGGGGACTTAATCCTAGTAGGAGCCAAAAGGTTTACTCAGGACTCAAGTGTAACGGAGGCTGAATTGGGATCACTGGTCTGGTCTTTGCTAGTTTGTAATCGAGAAAATATAAATGTGAATCAGATAGAACTAGATTGTAAACAAGCTGTTGGCTGGGTGAAGGAAAAGAACTATAATGGAGGTATGGGTCATGTAGTAGACGATTGCATAGTGCTAATGCAGAGATTGGATTATCACTCCATTGTTCACTGCAAAAGGGAGGCTAATATGGCTGCTCATGCAATTGCCAAGTCGGTGAAAACGTTAGATGAAGATCAAGTCGTATGGAAAGATCTTAATGAAGTGCCGATTCAAGCTCGAAGGACAATAATGATAGATGGAAATTTCATGTAATTGGTCATGTTTCGGATGGTGGGGATAAGCATGTCTAGGTTATAAGGAGTGGATGTTAGGAAGGGTACTCTTTTTTCCTATAGCATGGTTTTTGTTTCATTGGGTTTTTCCCTGAAAAAGGTTTTTAATGAGACCCTTCTTTCATGCAATAGGGAATTTTTGTAAGGGTTTATTATAATATGAAGGGCTTTAGCAAGATCTGATATGTTGTTTGTCATATTGTAATTACCTTTTGATGCATTTTTAATAAAAATCACCTTTCTCTCAAAAAAACTAATAAAAAGTGAGAAAAAACTTAGGGAGAAGAGATGAAAAAAAAAAAAAAAAACCCTTCTTAATAGCCATAAGCCGGCATATAGTTAGAATACTCTATGACAATAGACTTAGAAAACCCCCTTTTAATGAAACCATCGTGGGCACATACTAAACCACCAATTGCATCAGAACTTGAATTTTTTATTGTAGATCCATCAACATTGAGTTTCAAAAAGCCCAAAAAAGGACAGGGCCAACAAATCGAAATGACTGAGTTTGAATCGAACACATCCAGCATAAATTTATTGAGTATTTAGGCAAAAGTCATTCATGGAAGAAGTCACGACGACTCATTTATCTTTACACCATTAAGCAAGACGAACTTCGATGGTATATCAAGATGTTGCATTTGATCAATATGCTTTCCTCTAAAAACAATTTCATTTCTAAAGAGTTATATAGACCAAAGAATGACGTAAAAAGCATTTTTCAAATTCCATCACGATGAGATTGAGGAGAGGAAGATTGCCAAGATAAAAAGAAAGAATAGGCTTCTCTAGGAGCAATCTATTGCACTTCCCATAGATTGCAACACATCCAAATGTTTCATGAGAAAGTGTAATGGAAGAATAAGTGCAGAATAATTTCAATATCATTGTTGCAGAAGGGACATAAGGTAGAATTCATGACCAAAAGACCTCTTTTCAGTAACTCTGCGTTAACAACCACCTTACCCCTGATAACTTGCCAACAAAAGAATATCAACCTTAGGAGGAGGAGCGAGCCCACACCATACTTTTTTCTAGATATTCTGAGGCTGAAGGGAGGAGGTATAGAAAGCTTTGCAAAAGGAGTTAGCAAAGTAGAGACAGCTTCCTCCCTTTTTGTAACTCACTGTAAGGTGATACAGCAGTTGCCTTTCAAAAAAAAAAGGTGATACAGCAGTTGTTGCTGGTTTCTCAGAGTTGGCTAAAGAAAGTAACATTCGTATCAATGCAAGCAACTGCAACAAACAACTCAAGTTAACCAATAAGAAGAGTGAAAGGATTTTTGCTTGAATGTTTTAGCAGCAATAGTGGGAAAAAGCATATATAATACAGATGATGAGCTGATCATAATAATGGGTAGACGGAGCTTCATGTTTTCTGAACTGGCACTTGAAATCATCCTCTGAGGATGAATGTTATGACAATAGCATGATCAGTACAGACAAGTTTTTCTCCTCAGCTTGATATGCAAGACATTTCACGAATTAACCCCAGATTCACTCAGTCAAGCTTGAGACATTTTCTGGCAGTACAAGTCATGATCATTATAGTTACCCTAGTCAACTAAAACCGACTCAACTTTATTACAAGGTACTACTCATGTGGAAACAGGAGCCAAGTAAAATGAAAAAAAAGAAGTTGACCAAAATTTTAACCGCAGTGCAATTCTTACTATAAACAATGGTGGATTTAGCAGTCAAGAATCAATTTCTAACATGATGTGGATATATAGAAAAACAGTGAAGCCTTATCATTCAAAAATGACTGCCACCTAGCCTTGTACCCGACAATGATATCACAGCAAAAGAGAGAGAGGTTCAGTGCATTTTGCATGAAAAACTAAAAAAGATAGAACTCCCCAACTTTTCCATAATTAGCTTGCAAACACTCAAAAAAAAAAAGGGTTCCACATAATTTAGTCCGAGAACTAGGAAAGACATGCATGAAGATTACAAATAATTATGTGTTGAAAAGGGACTTAGCATATTTTCTAGTAAGAGAGAAGCACAGATAAGCTTGACCGTACCGTATCCAATAATAGAATTACTTGATCAAAAGCCATTCAATTGTCATTCATTCTTAACATTATTATAACATATCTCGAGAGAACTTTACTAACCTTGAATGTCTTGTAAATAATTGTGTCCATTCTAAAGGAGTTATTTGTTTTCTTTGCTTATTAGAGTAAGGCAAATAACTTTATGAACCAAGTCTACAAGCCCAGCCGGCTAGGTTCCTTATATAAGAGCACTGGCAAGCATGACGGAGTAACTCCGATGTGATGATGTTGGAGAAAGGATTGTTGCCACAAAGAAAGACCAGCAAGCATGAACTACGTATATATCGATTAACTCTAAGTTACCTACTAAGATGAAATTTAGTAATTAGCATTAAACTCTATTTTTCGAAAGTTCCAGCTTCAAATATATTCTGTCTTAATCTTTTCTTCAATAATGCTACTAAAATTAAATTAGATTACTTTTTTCTATCACTTAATTTTTCAAAACTTTCTATCTCGATTCAACTTTGAAAAATAATTCCTTAATCAACATTGTTATTAATTGTTATATTTTTTACTTTTGATCAATAAAAGAAAACAAAATTCCATGTAGGGGCAAAGCTAGCCAACTTTTGTTGGAGGCTAAAGATGAAGAAGAATAAAAAATAAAAATTTTTAAAACTAATATGTTAAACTTAACCAATAATCAAAAAATTCATAATAAATAATAATTTTATATAACATGTAAATAAAAAAGAATAAGAAAAGAAAATTTACAATAATTTTTTAAAAAAGTTATACTCGACGATGTTTTTTATATTCAAATTCTTTAATTATTAACTCTGTATTGAAAAGGTTATTAATGTCTTTCTCAATATAAACAACTAAAGTACATAAAAGAAACTCATCATTTATTTTATTTCAAAGTCTTATTTTCATAATTTTCATTGTTGAAATGGCTCTCTTTATAGTTGTTATCGAAATCGGAAGAGTTAAAATAAGGTGAATTAATTTATCAAACAGGATTAATATAAAAACATTATATATTCATGAAATTTTAAGCAACAGCTAACTATGCAACACTGTAACTTATATTTGAAAATTACATAATAATTTTTTAATTTTTAAAAACTAAAATCATAAAAAATAAAATCCGTATAACAAAAAAAAAGAAAGACATGGCAATAGAAGATAGAACTCATACAACAAAAAAGAAAGAAAAACATGGTTGATGGTTCATAGAAATTTATAAAATAAAATTTATACAAAGCTTTAAACATATGAGTAAATAGAATAGAGATGAAAAAAATAAACAAATAATAATAACAGAAAGAAGAAGACAAAAGAAAATCGTACCTCTCTTTAATTTTGAACAATAGTGGTAAGTGGTCCATGTCCTTCCTTGTTCAAGCTAATAAACTCATAAATCTCTGCTAAAATTAAGTGTGTTTTAGTGGTGAGTTAGAAGAGAGTTAAGTAAAAATGAAAGGATAAAAGAGAAGAGAAAGAGAGAAAGAGGTGTGAAAAAACTTACGAGCTAGGTTACATTTGGTATTTTATTGGGAATATGATTGCCGGTAATGTAATTGCTATGAATGTGATTGTGGAGAAGATAACCTTGTAGCGTTTGGTATAACATGGGAAAGTGATGATTGTAAAGAATGTGATTACATTGTAGTGTTTGGTTTAGAAGCATCTTACTAAGAATGTAGGATAAATTTACAAAATTATCCTTATGTATGAAAATAGAAAGTTGAACAACCTACTTTTTTTTTAATGTAAGTTTTTAATTATTTTCAACTATATTTCTTAAAATAATAAATAATAGCATGAAAAAAATAATATAATATTTGAATAATAATATTTTAAATATTAAAATATGTAAAATTATAAAATATTTATTTTTAATAAATTGGTTAAATTTTTTAAATAAAATAATTAATTTAAATTATTTTATAAAAGTATTAGTTAATTAGTTAAGTTGTCACACAATCTACCATTTTTTTTCTTTCTTTCATTTTTTTCTCTTATTTCTTCTTGCACCCATCGTCCTTCCAATGGGCTCTTCCTTTTTTTTTTCTCTCCTTCCTTGTTGCTTTCTGGTGATGGGTTCTTCTTCCTTTCTTTTCTTTCTTTTATTTTTGGAGTATTTTTAAAAATAACTCTTAAAGGTAAGATGTTTTCAAAAATAGTTCTCTTTATAATTTTAACTATTTTTAACCAAGTTGAACAAAATTATTCTTAATGAAAATACACACCATGATATTACGCGCCATGTACAAAAACGTGTTACACGTCATAATTAAAAAAGGTTGTTACATGCCATGTACAGAAACATGTTACATACAATGGTTAAAAAAGGTTGTTACATGCCATGTTGAAAAAATATTACTGTTGTTACACGTTATGTACAAAAACATGTTACACACCATGATTAAAAAAGGTTGTTACATGCCATGTTGAAAAAAAATATTGTTGTTACACACCATACACAAAAACATGTAACATATCATAGATAAAAAAGGTTGTTACACTCCATGTTGAAAAAAAAAATTGTTGTTACACACCATGTTGAAAAAAATATTTTTGTTACACGTCATGTTCAAAAATATTTTGTTACACTTTAATGTCTAAAATGTTGTTATTACTTACGAAACAAAACTTCAAATCTTATCAACTCTCTTCATTTCTTTTTGTTGTTTTAACAATTTCACAACGATTAAAGAGTTTCTAACATATTCTCATAAATCAAAACACAAATTTTCTTATCTAAAACATCTATTTCAACTAAAAAAAAAAAAATTTTCTTTGAAAACCTAAATTTATAAATTTAAATTCTTGAGCTTATTAGTGTCTAGGTCCTGAATTGATCCAATTAAAAACTATTTCAAACATTTGTGATCATTTCTATTGTCAAGACTTACTCTATGATATACTTGTCATGTCATTCATGTGCTTGATAGAATGTATGCATAAGTGAATGTATCGAAAAATCGTTAAAAGTTGGTATTGTACCTAGTGGTACAATTAAGTTGATTAAAGCCTCGAACTAGGCCAAATAAAGATTTTACGATGTATTTGAGAGTTATTGAATTTTAGAATGTCTTAATATAGTGATTCGGAGTTCGAAGATTGATTTGGAGTCAATCAAGAATTTTCATAACGTAGGGGCATAATGGTCATTTTACCATCCAAGGGCAAAATTGGAATGTTGGATGAGATTTTTAACCAAGTTTGACTATTTGGAGCATAATTTGAAATTGTGGAATGAAAAATTTCAATTCTGACATTTTTTTAGTATAAAGGCAAAACGGTCATTTGACGTGTCCATGATGACGTAATTGAAATTTTACACCACCATGACACTTGTCAAGCCCATGAATTTCACCTATTATCACTTTATACTTTGGATAATTATGGGATTATATGTGGTAAGAATGAACTGCTTAATTGTTAAGCTTTAAGCATGGACCAATTACATAGTGACACGTGGCAAATTTTAATCCTTTTATAATTCCCTCTAAAAAAGCAGCACACACTTCTCCCATTTCACTCTTATCGCCGGCCAAGCAAGGGAACAAAGAGAAAAAGAGAAGAACAAACCCTAGGAAGGAAAAATTCAAGAGAAATTGTTGGATTTCAAGGAATCAAGCAAGTAAAGGTAAGATTTTTTAATTTTAGCTTGTGATTTACCTTTCCCATGCATTCTTTTTCATTCTCCATGACTGAAATTCAAGTTTTCAAGAGGGAACCTTTACTGGCCAAATCTAGAGAGAGAAGTTTTGGTGATGAATTTTGCTAGATTTCATAATATCCTAGTATTTTTAGTCATTTTGTGATGTTTGGAAGGAAAAACAAGCAAGAAAATCACATGTTCTTCAACCACCCTCATTTGGCCAAATTTTTTATAGGGCATGTTGATGATGGATTTGGTTGTATTTCATGTTATTTAGCTAGGAATTGATGAATTATGGTGTTGGATATCGAAACCTGTTATTGAAAAATATAGTTTCTTTAGAAAATGGCTTGATGGAAAATGAGAAAATCATAGTAAATGGACTTGGATTTGATTCCTAATGATATATATGGATTTACAAGACTGTGTAGACATTGATTAGTATGTTAGTTCAGAATCGGAATGAATTTCGAAAAATGATGAAGTTAGTCAAAAATCAAGTTCATTGTAATGCTTTGGTGTATTAGATTATTGGGAGTGTAATGAAGATATTTGGAGTTGAATTGGATGTTTTGGCTAATTAAACAAGGCATAGTACGAGTTAGGTCGAATGCCAATTCAGTCCGATCATAATTGAACCCACGTAGAACATCGTCTTTAAGTGATTATTCGGACAATTCTCGTTCAATGTCATGCATTCATATAGAGCCTGAAATAGTTTTATAATAGTTTGGTACAAATATATTGAATTACGTGTCGTGTATTATGTATAGCTGGTGAGCCATTTGATAAGGGTAAAGATATTGTGCCCGAGGACCAAGAATATGAGTACTCCAAACTCCTGCTATTATGAGTAATCAGATATTCATCTTAATTATCTAAAATGGTTTATACTTGTTTTAAGATTTTAAAGAATAAGACACTTAATTTGCAAATTATTATGTTTTACATTTTAAACGTTAGTTAAATGAATGAGATTTTAAATTATTCTAAAACTAAATGTTGATTTTTGAAATAGAGTAAGTGGAGGCTATACATTCGTATTATATATATATATACATAATTTGAATTGATGGCTTATGAAATTGTGCTAGCATGAATGGCTGAGATTGTGGTTTGTGAATTACATAAATTGTTTTGTCTTACATTGACAGGTTGGATAGTACTACATTAGCCATGTTATACTGCCGAAATTTTATTGATTTGGTGGGTTATGTATTTAGCTTACTGCAGTGGGCAGGTTTTCGTGGACCAGCCTATGAGAGGGGCACGGTAAATCCCGTTATATTTTACCTTAGTACGAGAGGCACGGAGGGTATCTCCTAAGGTAAAGTTAGAGTTCACCTCACGCCGAAACACCACGTGAGGGTGAAACTCAGCCAACGCCAAGGAATGGCTGTGCTTTGAAATGTAAAAAAAATGAGTTTTATACTCATATGTTATTTTAACAACCTTGGCGAACTCGATTGGATGTCCCGACGCAAGGTGTCACCGAGTGTAAGTTTTTGGCACGAGTCAAGTTTTAAGAGAATCATAAGCCTTGTTGATTTTGATGAAATGAAATTGATTTATATGGGTTGAAATGAGATTTGATGTTATGAATCATATTATGATGAGATGTTTTAAATTGTCTCCATTTACTCGACTTTAGATGTTATAGATGAAATTTGCTTACTCACTGGGTTTATAAAAACTCACCCCTTCTTTTCACCCATTTCAGGCTCAAAGCAGTCTGTAGACAGCTGATTATGTCGAGGGTTTGCTTTTGGGTTTGCACCCTTAGAAATCGCAAGTCTATAGTCTTGTACATATATGTTTATTTTGAGAGCCCACATGTCATTGTAAAATATTTTGTATACCTGGCTGCGTGTGCCACTATATGTATAAATTTATTTTGCTTTTACGCTACAAAAATTATTTACGCAGAGTTCTATAAATATTATTTTATAAGAAAATAGAATATTTTATTTAATATTTTTATTTAATTTGAATAGCTATAATTTCATTTTAAATTGATGAATTAAACAACGAAACTTATTTTTAGACATGAAATGGATGCTTATTACTCGTATATCATATTTTACTAGGGTTCGAAAATTTTGGGTAAAATGACTAAAATACCCTTGTGTAGTAGAAATTATTTTTTGATTATTTTTTATTTGAAATTGGTCTATATTTCTTTAAAACATGGTATTTAATAACTGTTGCTCACAAGGGAGAAGCAAAACTGATGCGAAAGTCTTGCGAGGTTTCGGTTGGCATTCTGGATAATGAATGCCAATCGAGACATTGCGGCGGTTGTCACGGGCTCGATGGGAATTTCGGGTTGTGACATCTATTGTTTTAGTTTTATCCAAAATACTTAAAAATCAAATTCCTCAAATAATCACCTACCTCAAGCACATCAAAACCATCGCTTGGTGTTTTGAAAGCGCGAAAGAAAAAAATCTGAAAGCGTAAGAAAGAGAAATTAGGAGCATAGCAGATGAATGTTGCAAAGAGAAGTCGATAAAATTAGAGAGAGTTTGATGGTGAGAGAGAGAAATCGGAAGCACAAATGGGAAGAAAATGTGATAAATGGTTTAATTTATTTGAAATAGTTCAAGGATATTTTTCTCAAGTCATGGATAAATATGGTTAAAAACAGTTAAATTTGTTTTAATAGTTGTTTTTTAAATGGCCTTATCAAGGAAGGTTATTTTTCACAATTTTCTCTTTATTTTTCTCTATTTCCTCCTTGCTTTTTAGTGATGGGCTCTTCTTCTTTTTTTTCTTTTTCTTTTCTCCTTCCTCCTTGCTGCCATCACCATATTCAAATGGCGACCCTCTCTCCTCTACAGAGAGTTCAACTCATGGGCTTGTACATCTAATTAACTTCATTCACAAAAAGAAACAATCCATAAGAACCTATCAATCACACAGAGGTGAAATTAGATAGTAATATGCTAGTAAGCGGCTAGGGTTCTACAATTTGTAATAAGAAGAAAAGGAGGAATAAATAAAAAAGGGTCGGGGTGGACAATTTGAGAAAAATAATATATCTTTCCCTTTGAAGGGAAAGTTACTTTCCCTCTGTGAGGGAAGGAAATGAGATTCCCTTCTTTCATTGCAATGATACTGCAATGGAATCACTTTACCATTCATTTTACACAGATCAAACATTATAAAGTGATTACACCCAATTAAATTACAAGAATATCTCTCATTTGCACTATACTAAACAAACCTTAAGTAACGTTTGGTACGAGAGAAGTGAGAACACATTCTTTATAATTTACCTAATTAAATTACATTATAATGTTTGTTTTGCAATAAACTACTACAATGTAAGATTGCAATACAATATGTGATTGCAATCCAAAACTAATACAATCAGATTACATTGCACTCTGTAATGTTTTTAAGATATTTTTACCCTTTAACTTTGTTACTTTGTTAAAAACATTTTATAATGTTACAATTTTTTTATATAGATTTCGAGGATGTCTTTTTATTATTCTTAGTAGTCAATAAAATTTATATTTTCTTTTAAAAGAAAAAGAAATTAAAATAATATATAATATAGAAAATTATATTAAGAAGTGAAAACAAAATATATAAGACTAGAATAAAAAATAAAAATAAAATATGGCATTAAAAATATATTTAAGAAATGATATTATATAAAAATTAATAATAAAAAACACAAGTATATTAAACATATATTTTAATAAATAGGAGTAGTTCTGAAAATTTACATTACATTACCAGCAAAGTACTTGTAAACCAAATGTTACAATGTTATCTTTCTTGCATTTTAATCATTACTTTGCTTATATACCAAACACTGTAATGTTATATTTTCTGCAATTACATTACTTATAATCATATTACTTGTAATCACATTGCATTGTAAAGTATCAAAAGCTACTTTAGGGTAAAGTTAAAAAGGTTGCAAGGTCATTTTATTATTTTTTATTTATATTAATTATTAAATTAAGAAATTATTTTGAATAAGCCATTAATAAAAAATATTTAATTAATAAAATATTTTAAAAATTTTAGGAGGCCACAACCCCATAATTATGCTACCATCCACCCCTGTCTCCATGTGAGATTTCTCGTGAGCTACTATAACTATGTGAACAAAAAAGAAATCTTAATTACTTGTTTTTTTAATTCATTCCTTTTTAAATTTTTGTTGCCACATATACATGATCATATGACAAAAGCAATTGAAATGGATGGTGACATAAAATGTCATGTAGAAAATTGGTCATCTTTTAACAATTAAGTAGGGATGGCAATGTGTACTCTATTATAAGATACCTGCACGTACCCTGATCAGATTATATAGGGTTAAGGTACCCTATAATGGGGGCTTGGGACCAGTTCGGGTAATGATTTCACTACTCGTATTGGGTTACGCAGGTACCTGTCCCGAACATGATCTCAATACTCATTTATATATTTTTTTTATTATTTAAATGATTAAATTAAAAATAATCAACATTAAGATATATATTAAAAGCTAACAAATATATTAAAAAGTACGGTTACTCAAATTATTAATGTAATGATATTAATATATTTAAATTAAAATTTGTTAGATAATAATTATGTTTAAATAATATAAATATCATATCATATTACAAAGGAATATAACTACTATTATATATATACTTTAAATATAAATATACTTACTTTTTCATTTTGTGTTGACATTACAAAAATTATAACTTGTAATATATATACTTAAAAAGAGTCTTTGAGATTAAAATAGTTTTGAAATTTAACTATATTTTTAATTTCATGTAATTAAAGACAAACTTATATAGTTAATTAAATTAATTCATTAAATTATGATTATTAATTAACTTTGAATGTTTTTTAATATATACATTATATATATATATATATTGGGTTCATTTATAAGAAATATAATTATTATATTATATTATTATATACTAATACTTTTAGTATATATATACTTTAAATATAAATATATTTACATTCTACTTTATATTAACACTACAAAAATTATAACCTGTAAAATTATTAATTATAATATATAAACCTTTGTTTGTATAAATTTATAATACACAAACCTCAAGAGAAGTTGTGAGATTAGAATAGCTTTTAGACCTAGTTATTTATTTTAATATCATGTAATTAGGGACAAACTCTTATAATTAATTAAATTAATTTATAAAACTATGATTATTAGTTACCTTGTAATGTCTTTTAATATATTTACTTTATATATATTGGGTTCATTTATAAATAATATAATTACCATTATACATATAGTAAAATACTTTTAGTGTGTGTGTGTGTGTATATATATACACTTTAAATATAAACATATTTACTTTCTATATTGTGTTAACATTGCAAAAATTATAACTAATAAAATTATTAACTATAATATATATACCTTTATTTATATAACCTTATGATATATAAACTTAATTATCCAAAAAGAAGTTGTGAGATTAAAATAGTTTTGAAACTTAGCTTCTTTTTTTTAATTTCATGTAATTAAGGACAAACTCATATAATTAACTAAATTAATTAATGAAACTATGATTATTAATTTTTTTTGAAATTTTAAACTATGATTATTAATTAACTTATAATGTCTTTTAATATCTGTACTTTATATATATTGGATTCATTTATAAGAAATATAATTATTATGATATATATACATTAAAATACTTTTAATATATATATACTTTAAATATAAATATATTTACTTTTTATTTATGTTAACATTATAAAAATTATAACTTATAAAATTATTAATTATAATATATATATATATATATATGTACACACTTTATAGTTTATAACTTGTTATGTCTATTAATACATACACTTTATATTATATATTATGTTCATTTACAAATAATATAATTACTATTATATAAGTTAATAATTACTAAACAATAAAATAATATTGATTTATATTATATATTATGTTCATTTATAATCACAATTTCTAGTTTTTGATTATTTAAATTTAAATTTTATTATTTATGTTTTTATTAATTTAATTAGTAGTTAATTATATTGTCACGACCCGGAACTCCTATCGAGCCCGTGATAACCGCCGCGACATCCCGATAGACATTCATTACTTGAAATGTCAATCGAAACCTCGCAAGACTTAACATCAGTTTTTCTCGCTTTCCCTATGAGTGTTAGTCACTAAAATCATGTTTTGAGAGATTATAAACTATTTTCAATTCAAAACAATAGAAAAATAAAATTTTCCTCACAGGGGCATTTTGGTCATTTTTTCTCAAAAATCTCGAAATCTGCTAAAAATGTAGTAAACGAGTACAAAACACATAATTCATAATCAAAAATGAGTTTTAAAGTCTAAAATCTTCATTTAAAATGAAATTTCGATTATTTGGATATAATAAGAAAATAAAAGAAATATTAAGTAAAATATTCTATTTTCTTATAAAACAATATTTATAGAGTTATACGTAAATAATTTTTGTAGCGTAAAAGTTAAATAAATTCATACATACTGTAATACAGTAAGTCAGAGTATTTAATTTAATTTACAATAACAAGTGGGCTTCCCAAATAAACAAAAGTAAAGAGGATTGTGAACCTATAGTTTGGAAAATGCAATTCCAACGGTAGTCATCGATGAAATCAGCTATTTACAACCTATTCTGAACCTGAAATTGAAGGAAAGGAGAGTGGTGAGATTTTATAATCCCAGTGAGTAAACAAACATCATTTAAAAGATCTAAAGTCGAGTAAAATGAGACTATTAAAACATTTCATCTAAATATATTTTTCATAACATAAATACTCATTTCATTTAAATAATCAAGATGGCTTATGAGTATTTTAAAAGCTTGGCTCCTACCAAAATCATTCTCAGGGATACCTTGACCGAGGCATCTAACCGAGTCCACCAAGGCTGTTAAAAATTTTGTATACACGTAAACAAATTATTAGTTTGAAAAACACAGCCGTTCCTTGGCGTTAGCGAGATTCATCATCACGATGTGGTTCGACGTGACGTGATTTCTATCCATACCTCAGGAAATACCCTACGCGCCTCTCCGACCGAGGTACATATATATATATATCCGGATTATGTGCCCCTCTAATAAGCTGGTCTACAGAATCCGCCTACTGCAGCAAGCTAAACCCACCATACAATAAAATTTTTACAGCATGACAGGGCTAATATTTTACTACCCAGTCTACAAGGATAAAATAAAACAATTCGTACAATTCATAAAACACAGCCCAGCTAGTCATGCCAACATAATAACAATGTAACATAAGCTATCAATTTCCAATCATAAATTTACAACATACCGGTGGTCTCTAATTACTCTATTTTTCAAAATCATTATTCAATTTCAAAACAATTTATAAAATCTTTTTATATAAACACATTTTGTTTGTAAAACACAAAGATTTATCATTTAAACTTATTTTCATAAAATTTCACTAAAACCGACTAAAAACATACTTTAGATAATTAAAATAATGGTAAGGTTACTCACAATGTTTAGAATGGGGATTTTCGAAGTACTCAGATTACTGATCCTCGAGTGCAATTCCCTTACCTTTTTCGGAGGACTCACCACTTTAACACAGTACAAATTCGAGAAATTCACCACATTGGTACTAAATTGAAATTAAACTAATTTAGACTACTAATACATGATATGGAATGCAAAAATGTACTGGTAACTATCTAAATCCGGTTTTAGCCTTCGTATTATCACCCGATTAAATTACTAACATGTCTAATTTAATCCCAAATTACTCCATTTCTTTTCTAATACCTCAATTCACCAAACATTATTCAAATAGCACCAATTTCAGCATCAAAACCTTCCCATTTTTTCATGGAAAAATTCGGCCATTACAGTGCACTAATACCGTGATTTTTCCTACTTAATTTTCTCACCATTATTCATCATTTTCTAAGCCATTTCTCTTGAAATAATAACAATCGATCTCTCACTCATATCAAGGAATATTCGGCCAATGAAGATTCATGGAAAAAATGGATTCTTTTCTTGTTGTTTTGCTTCTAAATATGATAAACTAACTAAAAACACTAACATAACTTAAAATCAAATCAATCCAACATCTTTCTCTCTCCATACCCATTTTGACTAGCCATGAATTCATCATGAAAATATGTAATTTAACCATGAAAAATAAGGAGAAATGCTTAAGGAAAATAGATTTCAAATTTAAATTGAAAAATCTTACCTTTTTCACTTATTTTCCTTGATTTTCCACACTTTTTGTCTTCAAATTCCCCACCTAGGGTTTGTTCTCTTCCTTTTTCCCTTTGTTCTTGGTGTGGCCGAATATTTGGAGAGAAATGAGGGGTTTCTAGGTTGATTTTTATAGAAAATAATAAAATATTCTAACCTTGACACATGGTATGTTTCTATTGGTCCATTTTTAAAACTTTAAAAATTTTAAACCTTTTATCTCCACCACGTGATTAGTCAAAGGTCAAAATGAGGATAAGGGAAGACCATGTGCTGGACAAATGTCCTGGTGGTGGAAAATTACAACTTTGCCCTTAGGGTGGCAAAATTACCAATTTACCCCTATGCTCCGAAAAATGTCGGGATTACAATTTTTCACTTATCAACCTCAAATCATACTCCAATAAGTCAAATGTGATCAAAATCTTTGAAAATTTTCCTGTTTTTGTCCTCGAATGGTAAAATTACCATTTTACCCTTGGATAGTGAAATTTTCGATTTGATTCCAAATTGATCCTCGAACTCCGAATCACCATATTAAATCATTCTGAGACTTTAAAATTTTCAATTTCACCCTAAAGTCTCTATTTGATCTAATTCGAGGCTTAAATCAACTTTGTTGTACCTCTAGGTACAATACCGATTTTTGTAAATTTTTCGGGACTCTTCTAGTATGCAAACATGCTATCCATCACATGTATGTCATGACAAATATTTTATAAGGTCAGGTTTTACATATATGAAATATGTAAGAGAAATATTATTGTATATGGATACAAGTTGAGGTTCGGGTTTGGGTAATTGGATACTCATGAAGAACATTTAATAATTTTTTTTATCTAATTGGGTTTTTAAACGGGATTAGGGTAATTAGAGGATAATGCGAATGTATTAGAGTTAAAGTTAAGATAATAATTTTTAAAATTATTCTGATAGTTAATAAGATTCGGATATTTGATTTTTTATAAGATTAGAATTCGGGTGCTTCGAAATTAACGAGTACCCTACCTGTTAACAATCCTACAATCAATTGATGAAATCAATAATATTTATAAATATTAGTGATCTAAACTTTTTTTTTAAAATTCGATGATTAAAATAAAATATTTTAAAAAAATTAAATGATTTTAAATTTAATGCTAAATAAATGCCACTAGAGTACAAAAACATGACGTGCGTAGAGTAATCGAAGATAACTGATAAACGGAGGCAATGAAAATGGTGATGCAAGCAAAACCTGAAAACATGGTGTCAACAAGGAGGGAGGCTCAGACCCACGTGCCACGTTTCAACCATTTAGTGTGGTTCTCCTTCTTGTTCAATCTTGCCTAACTATATAGTTTTCCCACCTCACTTTGCCCAATTTCCTACCCCACAACTTTGGAGTTTCTTGAACATGAAACTCCAAAGTTCGGTTTTTGCTTTGGTTTGCACTGTCTAGTTAGTGAACTTAACTATCTTTACTAACCACAAAAATAAAAAGACAAACCGGATTTCATGTCAAATATATTTGTTAGAATTAATATCTACCTGGGTTTGGACCAATTTCGCAAAGTTTTAATCAATATGAGAGAGAATAAGGTTAAATTATGTAATTATCGGTTGAAGTAGTGAATTTTTTTTTATTTAATAATTTATAAAAATTGAGTATAATGTACTTTTTAAAATTGTCTATGTCAATCTAATCATTAACATTATTAAAATTTTTCATTATCTATACCAAGTGTACTTATGTGATAAATTCATGCTGATATGGCATATTCTATATCATGTACAAAAAAATAATTGTACCAAATGGTGCTCCGTGTTAACAAACAAAATAAAGCTATTATTACCGGACAAAGTTATCTCTCTTTTAATGCAACAAAAATATTTAGTTGAATAGAACAAAAACCATCGTTTTAAGCTTATTTTGTGGTAGAGTTAAAATAAAAGCATTATCCGATGAAACAATAATGGACAAAACAAACAACACCGGGCTTATTCAAGTACCTAGTTGAGCAAGGGTCCCCAAACTTAAATGCTGAAATTTTTGTCTGTTCCTCCCACTAATTGACAAAGATTGAATATGAGTACCCCAAATAAAAGTTATCCACTTAATTAGTAAAACGATTAAGAAACTAGAAATCTTGGTTTCCCATTAGATGGTGAAAATCATTACGTGCAAGGCTTAAACTGTAGGAATTAAGGGATCTAATCATGTGGGTTAATTGAGAATCTATTATATCCTCCACAGATAATTTATGCAGTATTCTAAGAATATTATTTGAATTGTTTGACTTGAGATTGTTACTGGGTCAAGGCATGGACAAAGAGATTGTTCTCATTAGGTTAGCTGTTGCTGTAATGTTCTTTCCATCAACTAGCTTATGTAACAACGAAATAATCTTCTTTTGTCTTTTTATTCATTTTTCATCCGTCCTTTTGATTCGAACTCAAAATTTATTTATTTTTTTATAAAATATTAATTAGCACATCGATTAGAAGTGGCTGTAGCAAAGTTCTTCAAATGCTATATTCTCACATTTATTTTGTCAGAGTGATATATAGTGTGCAAACGAAGGGGGAAATGAAGAAGACTAAAGAAAGTGGTGATAAGAGATCACCTGCAAGAGGGAAAAAAAAATGGATTCCACAAAACCTTTAGCTGTATGTACGTTTCTTTTGTTTGTTTCTTCTCATAATAGACATCACTCACTATGGTCTGCCTTGCAAGTATCGTAGAATGTCTATGTTGAACTATTGAATTACTTCCTAGGAAAAAGTACTGACAATAACATTTCAGGGGGTATTGGTTACAACAAAGTCGGTCCCATGCAATATGATATGACAAATTCTGAGTGCTTGCACTGAAGACTTTTTTAAGAGAATTTACTGTTAACATGATACTCATGTTTTACTCATTTTGGTGCAGCTGTTAGCTTTTCACTTTTCAAACTTCAAAACCCTCTTCTTCTATTAAACAATGAGCAATCAAGTGCATTCTCACGCAGCAATTAGAGCCTGGACCCTGGAGCAGTATTGCAGAATAATGGATATGCAACTGTTGCTGGTACTCTCTCAGTAGAATCTCTACATTTAAAACTTTTCTGGCATTGGTTCTTTGATGAGTACAGGTTAACACATTCAGAACACAGTTGGTCATCTTCTCTTATCCTTTTTTGCTTTGTAAAAAAAGTAAAACTTTTGACATTTTAGATACATTGGATACCTAACTAGATAGGGTACAAAGCAGTGATTAGGATTGCCATAGGGCACCCTACTGACTAGTCCCACTTCACCCATCGGAAGTCTAATCAATATGCTGTACCAACCTCTGAATTGGAAGGTTTTCCAACTATATCAGACCAAGATATCTTCTTCTCAGACAGAAAGTATCGCTTTAAATGTCCACAACAACTTCAAATTTTTGCAGGAAGCCAACCCTGGTTAATCCCCCTTCTCAAACCACACACACAGCAAAAGGCCATTGTTCAAACTTTTTAGCACGTGTCTTGCAAGGTCATGAGGTTAGAGGTTGCATACATGAAGGAATATTATGAGGACTTATTGGCTCTTTTAAATCGGGACACTTTTCTTGCGGTGGGAGGTGAACTAGGGAAAGATGTTAATGAGACACAATGAAAGCTGTTAACTGATTTGATTGACCTGAATAGCTAAGTACAATCATGCCAAATTTTCAAATAATACCAAGTCAGCAAAATATTTGTTCTAAGGAACGGTTCAAGGGCTGTAAAATTCTTTGGATGACACGCTATATTCTATAGCATTTTATCATTTATTCTTAATCATTGATGAACTCTTGGTTGGTGGCCTAACATGCGACATAATTCAGAGAGAGTTGCTAACTAATCTACCAAAAAGAGCAAGCCTTAACACGTAATAATTGGGTTATCAGATTCTTAAACTCCAAATCTTCTTAGTTTCAAGACATTAAAATTTCAAATCATAAAAGCCAAGGCACTGTTAAAATTTTTTCAACACATTCGAAATAAATAAATCAAGCTTATGCACTATATTTTACATGGCTAGAATTACAATATTTTTGTCATAAAAGAAATTTGACGGTAAAGAAGCCATGACATAATAGTGAATTGGCGATCAAAAGTATAACTACTTACAGGACATGCATTTTCTTTGCTTTCCTACTATGGTGAAGCAAACAACCTATACACACATAAATTTCGTGACAATATTCTTGAAACTCTTAGTTCTTTTTTAACTCTTGTTTAGATTTTTCAATCTTTCAAATCTTATAACTCCAAAGGCAACCAAGGTCTGCTGGTCCTGCAGAACATGAAGGATCTTGAATCATTTCAGGGTTCGATACGACTGAATCCTGGGAGAACTCAGCTTTCGAATTCTGCCTCGAGTTCACTCTAGGACTTTCAAGTAACATTTTCAATATGGACTGGTCTTGCATCCAAAAAGAATCTGAGTATTGCAAGTTCCCAATGTTTGGAATAATTTGGTTGGTGTATGCAGAGCTTGGCAGGAAGGTTTTTGACAAAAGAATTGAAGTAGGGGATATATCAGAGGAAGATGAAGAAGCTAAAAGAGAAGTGTTGAAGCTATCAATAATTTCCTCCGGTGTTTTCTGGTCCTCCATGGGATCGGAGAAGCAGGTCACGTGAGATGTCTCGCCAGCACCAGTTCTTGTTTCGCTGTTGTGTGGTGAAGAATCCATTAATGGAGGCAATACTGAAGGAGGCAAATCGTTCCCGTAGGAACTCAACCTTGAAAATCCTGAAATATGTGTTTTTTTGCCACCAGGACTCTTTTGGAATACTCTACAGATAACCCACTCGTTCTGCAAAGCAATAAGGAAAGAAGAGTCAGGAACATTACCAAGATAAAGAGTGAAACCCGAGCAAACAGAGAAAAACAGAGCAGTGATTTTTACCTTGGCTGTTTTGGGGAGATTGTATATTGAATATTTTCCTTCTAAACGATATTCGTGCATGACCCAATTGGTTTTCTCTCCTTTTGGTGCTCTCCCTCTATAGAAAACCAAAGTTTTCTTCATTCCAACAAGTGTTTTAGCCTTGAAAATCTCTTTATCTTTGCCTGTTGCTTTCCAATAACCGGCTTCGGTAGCCCTGTTTGTTCTCAAACCAGTAGGGTACTTTCTGTCTCTAACACAGAAAAAATACCATTCTTTTTCACCCATTTTGGCTTTCCCTTGTTTTGAACAAACACAAAGCATAAATTTAGAATATATTCTGTGATCAAATCAATAATCACCTTATTAAACAGAGAAAAACAGAGAGAATATGACTTGGGAGACTGGAGACTTACAAGGCAAATCCCAAGGCTCACACTTGTTCAAATCAACCTCACCAATAGCTATAGCACAGAAACAGCTATTCAGGACCTTTTGGGAAAGATAGTGAGTTATCAACTCTTCATCAGTAGGGTGGAATCGAAATCCTGGAGGCAATTCCATTTGCTCATCTTCCTTTCTAAAGCTAGAAATGTTTTCCATTCTAAGAAAAAAAGAGAAAAAGAAACTCCCTAGAGGCCAATTCAACACCCAAACCACAAAAATCTTTGAAAACCTTGAATATTAGAACTAATAGTCATAGACCTAAAAGCTTCACGAACTTTCAAGTTTGTACTTCTAAAAGGTCACCAATCCTTGCAACAAGAAGAAAACGAAGAAAACCCACACTAAAAAGCAATTCAAAGCCCTAAGAAAGAAGAGAGTGAAAGCAAGAAAGTGCCTAAAGGAAGAGAAAAAGAGAGGAAGACACGAAGAGAAAAGCTTGGACTGGAGAAATGAAAAGGTGGTGGTGTTAAGAAGAAAAGAAAGTGCTGTGAGGAACAGAAGCCCCTAAATACAGGTTTTTGAGGGAGAGAGAAGCGTGGGTTATAAGGCACCAGGTGGATAGTTTCAAGCTTTCGGCACTCCCTTAACTTTTCTGTAATAGTTTTTCTTCTTCATTTTGACCAGGAACATAGAAACATATATCACTTATATTTAGTGCATGTGAATCTGACATTTTTTTTTTGTTTGAGGAGCATAATGAATTAATCCTAGTTGAAAGTTTTGTAGTAAATATAATCATTTGGTAAAACAGAAAACAATTTGTGTTGGATTCAAAGTCTCTATTAGTTGTTATCTGTTTAACCAAAGTCATCTACTGTTCAATAGAAAACCAATCCACAGAAAAACCAAAGTTGTTTCCCTTTACCTCTGCCTTCGATGATAGTCTAAAACAGGAATATTATTACCATGACTGTGAATTAATTGTTTACACGTGTGAAAGATCACCAAAGCCCCATCCCAACTATCTAAAAATGAACAAAAGTCGCCCTATCTACTAATCGAGATTACCATTTTGTCCCTAGTTCCAAATTTTAGTACTTACTTTTTCTCTTTTCTTTTATTTGAAAATGGATTCAAATCCAGCTCTGAGTGCTACTTTATACACGTTGATCTGTTGTCCAATCGTATTATAGTAGAAGATTACAAAACTTGCACCATATCTTGAGTTTTCTTGACACTTGGCAGGAACGGATTCAAAAAAATTTTTAAAATAATGTCATATTTAAATTCACTTTGATTTGAAATCTTTGACCTCACTCGTTATAAAATTGTAGAAAAAAAATTAATGAATTATTAGCATCATTAACTGTTTAAAACTCTAACATAAATAGTATAATATTTTTTGATAAAGAATTTTTGTTGTCAAATAAAAACAAAATAATTCTGATTAGTAATTTGGATTTGTTTTTGATAAACAAAAGGACGAAAAAAACAACAACCTCAAATGCATTTAAGCTGTGTTGATACTGCACCTAAGACAAAAGGCATGCGCATTAGAAGCAATGTGCCCGGTTTTTCTTAACAGTCAAATAATTAGGTTGCGGTATTTTTTGTGGCACTTGTCACGAATGAACCAAACAAATTGAATTTTTGTTCTTGTGACCAAAGCGTTGGAAAATTTTGGATATCTCTAATCGTTTTTATTTTTATGGCAATAGTACTATTCCAAACGTAGAATTGAGAGATTCGTCTAAGAGATAAACTCTTTTAATCACAGTTCACTTGAAAAGAGCTTGAAATTCCGACATGACCCAATACCATTTGGGAAATCAATTCTAAAAGGAACTAAACAAATTGTCTTCTTCTCTTGGAAAACAAGTTTGGGTTTTTTTATTTTTATGTGCAGTGGATGACTTTACTCAAGTATAAAACCATCATATTACGGTCATTTTTCAAGCGATTATAACTTCATCAATAGTACATTATAATGACCAATTACATTTGAATTAAACCAACTAATTATAGCCATATTAATTGCACGTAACTGCACATTGTTGTGATGTGTTGTTCTCAGAATCAGTTTCACAGACTGTACTTTACACTAAAATCTTTCCCATCTTTAAGTACCTAAAGCTTACGACCTGGTGAATTTTGTCTGCACTAAAAGACTAAAATACCCTTGCGTTATTTATGCCAACATCAAATTGACGAGTACATTCTAGGAAATAGGAATTGGAAAGTAACAGTAGCCAACTATGACTAACATTCGTTTTCCCACTCAAAGTAGAACTCATTTCCTTTTCAAGAAACAAAATTAAATCCTTTCAAAGTGCGCGTGGCATAGTTAAGCTAATTTTAGGAATTTCATCCATCAGGGGAACTTGCTAGATCCGACGGCTGAGATTTTATCAGGCAGTCAATGTTTGATATCTGCCACGTAAGATGTGAATAAAGGACCGTGGACTATGCCGCCATTGCCGACGGTTTTTTAACCAAACCTACACGTGGAGAGCCGTGATTGGCCAAGTGAAAAGTAAATACCAAACCCAAATTCTAAGTGGGGTTTGACCATTTAACGCCAGTGCTGAGTTGGCATCTGGGCCCCTGCTTCCTCTGTTCCGACATGAGGTTAGGACAGGAGGCAAACACGTGGCAGAACATGTGTGGTGGAGAAGTGTTAAGATAAACTATAATGTAAAGAAATTAGGGTTAGGCTAGCCTATATAATCTAAGTTTGTAGCTATCAACATTTGCAAGCTTGCTCTTGACTTTAACAATGTGGGCAATGAGTTCGCCAAATATGGTTTGTTTTTCCTTGACAACTTGTATAAAGGATAAGCATTTTAATTATGTGATTAGCAGCATTGCACTTGTTTGAATAATCTTTAACTTCAAATTTTGAAACGGTTTTAAATTGATAATTTTTCAAACACGTTTTGCATTAAAAAACTATTATCCAATTGTACGAGTTATATTAATAATTTTCAAAGTGATTCACATTTATTTTCAAACACTTTCTTAGAAGCGTTCATACGTGCTATAATTGTTTATTTTGAATCAACTTGTCGTTAAAACAGATAAGTAAGGCTTGCTTGCTTGATTGATTAATAAAGTTTATAAGATTATACTTGGTAATTTAAAATTAGTGCAATAAATCAATACTTAGAATTGGTCTTGGATTTAAAAGCATGGTCAAAACATAGTTCAAATTACCTTTTATTTATTAGATGGTTAATCTTCGTTTACAAGTATATAATTAAGGAGATTTTAGATTGATTAAAATTCAATTTCAAACAAATTATTGATAACAATCATGCATGTTACATATAATTGTCCATTACAAAACTGTCAATTACGGGCCAATAATTAGGATGGTCATATGATTAAACAATAATGTGGAGATTAGGATTGACAATTTGGACTTAATTGTAAACAAACCAACCGTTTGTTTGTCTCGGATTCAGGGGATGTTGAAAACTTAGTTAAAAAAAGTCCCAAATGATTAGATGGTTAATCACTGTTTACAAGCATATTAGGCGTGCTTTAGAGGGATTCTTTTGAGATGTTTAACTAAAGGTGGAAATACTTTATTGCTCATTCTAATTTATAACTTTATTCCAGTAGTGTTTGACAGAAATGAAGCAAATTGATACAGTGATTAGCATATGATATTGTCTAACAACAATAATTAATATATTAAATATCTTAGTCTCAATAATTAGATAATTAGAAAAATGGCAACATCATATGGCTTGAGAACAGTAATAAAAGCAGAGAATTAATTCCTAAAAAAAAGCAGAGAATTGAGAGCAATGACCTTACTTTCTGACTACTAAACAATATGCCAATAGGAACATCATTTGTCATAGTCAATGCAAAAACCAATAGGAGGCTCAATATCTTCCAAGGATAATATAAATAATGGAGTTTTAATATTGCTAAATTTATCTCAAGTTTATTAAAATATAATAAATATTATTCTTTAGGATGCCTGATAGCAACGTATATACGGTCTAAGGATTGAAAAAAAAAAACAAAAGAAACAAAAACCCAGAAGGTGGAAGTTGCAACCAACTGCAGTGTGATATGAGAGGCCTAGAGAGAGGCAGAAAGATGGTAGATCCTGGTTGGTTTATTTTATAACAACCCAATTCCTAAATTTTTTTTCTTAAAATAATGATTTGATCATTTGTCTAATTGCAATGTGAATGGCATGGATAGGATTGAAGTTTCTAGATTGTTTGATCAAACCTTCTTCGGTAGATGAAAGGAAGGTTTAGAATAGGATTGGATACTTTAGCATAATGTTTGAAAATATCTCTTAATTATTTTAAAAGTTTTAAATAAATTTTTATTTTTATTACATTTAATAAATTTTTATATTTTTATTTTAAATTAAATAAACTTTTATTATTAATAATTTATTAATTATTATTAATTAAAATATTATTTTATATTTTATATTCATATGATATTGATATGATGTTGACGTAAATAATAAAAATAACACATGACTATGTCATTACATCAAATTATTATGTCACATCATCATTTATTATAACGTGTAACATATCACGTCAATATTACGTAATATAATATGACAAGTAACATTTAATGAATTATTAATAATAAATTTGATTTAAAATAAAAATATAAAAATTATTAAATATAATTAAAAAATAAAATTTTATTTAAATTTTCATATATAATTTAATTTTTTTAAAAAATATTATACCTTTTGATTTTATTTAAACACCGCCTAATTAGCTAGCTGGCTAGTAGAGCTCTCTTACTTCCTTTAGTAAACCTTCCTTATTTATTTTTTTTAAAAGATTTATCATTATTTCATAGACAGCTTAAGGGTAGTCATCAAAATTTTTATATTGACAAAGAAAGCTCTTAGGCTCAATAATTAGAGATTAAGGTTTACTAAATGATCCAAAATTTAAGGAATGGAGATAGAAATATGATATTTTTTGTATGTAAATAATACAAATTTCAAGAGTAAAGATTTTTATGCCTTATATTTAGATTATTCAGAGGATTATATTTTTTAATTTTTTATTATTTCCCTCAAATGTCTATACTGTTTCTCCATTGTATACAAGCATTTATGAAAATAGTTTGAATTTTTAAGGCATTTTACATATGTAAAGGTGCAAGTAATTTTTTTTCACTTATATGTTTATATGAAAAGGAATATTTTGCAACTATATATATATAAAATAGGGATAATTACACTTTTGACCCTTATAGTATAAGAAAATATCTAATGTGGTCCATTAACTAAAAACATATTGAATATTAGTATCCAAATTTTCATTTCATCTACCAATATGGCCTAACATCTGCCAACCTTATGTGTCAAATGGACTAACTAAAACATGAAATTCTACATCATTTTTTGGTTCCTATTAGGATAGGAACGTGGCATAACTCCATTTTTTAAAATATTTTAAATTTTTATGTTTTTACAAAATTAATAAATGAACAAAAATTAAAAACATTTTTTTATATTTTGAAAAGGAAAAAAAATCAAAAGGTTTAGAAAATAAATTTTTATTTTTTGAAAAATAAAAAATAAAATTTTTAAGATTAAATTTTTATTTTTTGAAAATAAAAAACTTAAAATTTCTCTTTCTGTTTTTTTTTTTCAAAAAAATCTAAAATTTGATTTTTGAAAAATTCAAAAGCCAAAATTCTAAAAAAATTATTTTTTTGAAAAAAAAATGAATTTTTTTTTAAAAAAATTCTTTTTCTTTTTTTCATTTTTTCTCTCAACCACCACCTAATAGTCCGATCCCATTTTCAACATGATTTGAAGCCATTCTGACTATTCTGATATTGGATTCGCCTTATTTAGCATGAGTCGATCAGATAATGGTTGATTCCGACCATTAGGTAGGGATCGAGAGAGATGGAGGAAAGGGAGGAGAGAGAAGGAAAAAACAGAAAAAATTCTTTTCAAAAAATAAAAAATTACTTTTTAAGATTTTATTTTTTATTTTTTTAAAAAATAAAATTAAATTATTTTAACGAATAAAATTATGGTAAGTGTTTGCCATGTGTTTATCGTAGTTAGTGACCTACAATGTGATTTTGCATTTGTTTAGTCACATGATACATTTAGATTAATGACACATAATCATATTTTTTTAATGGTGTTAGACGTTAAGATATATCAATAGTCAGAATAAAAGTTCAGATATCATATTGAACCCTTGTATAATACATGTACGACATTATAAACATTTTTCTAAACTACAAAAGCTAAATATGATATTATCTTTATATAATATTTCGGGTAAGCATAGTGCCTACAAGATAAGATGAGTGTAGATCACTTATAACCTGTGTAAAGAACAAAAAATACAATACAAGGGTGCGTAATTAAAGTAAGAGGTATATAATTGCATTTATAAAAAAGAAAAAAACAACATATATTATTTCATCGTTTTCTTTTTTCTTTCTTGGTTTGGTCCTAGGATTTCATGGACAAGAGCACGTAAAGACACATCAAAGGTCTATGTATTAGTATTAATTTCTTCAAATTCAAGTATCAAATAATTCTACAGTAGCATGAAGTTGATCTTTACTAATACAGGTGAGGTTTGGACCACTTGCTAAGTTCATGATCTAAAGCTATATCATGAAATCTTACATATGCTTTGTTTTAGTATATTTTTTTTGGGGTACTAAAACTTATAAATGACGATCCAAGAGCAAGTAAATTGCAAAAAAGTATCCTAACGATGAAATCAATTCAAGTTTCAACCAACACATAATAATTATGGGTTTGAATTTTGAAGCATGGTGCTTTCTAATTTGTGATGGTATATTTTCATTGGGCCTACTTGGATCAGTTGTGGCCACCAGAACTTAATTTTTGTAGGGTTCTAAAGTCTAGAGACTTAGACATCTATGTTTGAAAAATTATTGTTAAAAAGTAAATTGAAAAGTTTATTTTCGGAAAAAAGATAAACCTGCTAGGAGAGAATTGGTGTGTGTGTGTGTGTGTGTGTGCTTACAAAGAGAATATCAATTCATTTACAGTTGAAGGAGGAAAAAAAATCAAATCTTAAATAAAAAAATTAATATAATCTTGTTAACTCGTTAAAAAGAAATTATTATATAAACTCTTTTTTTAAAAGGTAATTATTATATAAACTCTTATTACCATGTTAGCTTTATATTTAACAAATTCGGATATCACAAATTATTAAAATTGTCAGATTTGTGACCATTACTTAATAATAATATTTTTCTTAAATATATAAAAAGTAATTGTGCATTTATCTAAGCTAAATTGTTATTTCTAATGATATATATATATATATATATATATATATATATAATTACTATTTCCTTGTCATTAAATATTAAGTAGTACACATAAATTGATAGTCCTATCCTTTAATTAAAAATGCAATAAACATGGAAATTTTTAGGCTTATAGTTTCCAAAAAAAAATTATAAAATTGGGTTTATATTTGATATACTGTTAATATATAGTATCTACACACTAACATTTTTCTTTTTAAATTGCTATCTATCTACCGGTGGATAGGCGTATCTACACACTAACATTTAATCACAAAAGTGTCATATCATAAATGTGTTAAAATAAAAGTTAAAAAATCTTTTAGTATAAATATTTTTAATTATAAGAATTTATTTTTGACAATTTTCAACTTTTAAATTTATTTATTTATTAAAAAAGTAACAACATTTGGTTCATCTTTTATACTATAGGCATTATACAATTTGAATGTATCAAATATAAACCTCATATGCATTAGTGTAAGACTTTTGTATATTTTTAAAACAAAAAAAATATTAAAAGTATGCAATTAGTCATGTACTTTATCAAAATAGTGAATTTAATCCCTATACAATAATTTGTAAAAATTAAATCTTTATACTTTTCAAAATTAACAATGTCAGTCTAATATGTTAAAAATTTTCTATTATTTATATTGATATAGCGTTTTGTTGTGTTAACGTGGTATTTTCTTGTTGATATAACATTGAATTTGATAATATGGCAATGATGAAGTTACATTTCATGAATGATGTAGTAATAGTATTGATATGGCATGACCAAACATTAACATGTATCTTATAAGTGTAGACGTGAAATCATCCAATAAGAGCTAATGGTTTTAAATAAGATTGAAAACAAAATAAATCAAAAGTACAAATAGGTTTATAGGATTTACGAAAAGAATGTTATGAGACAGAGAATAATTGAATTTCTATAGTTCATAATTTAAAGTTGTAAAATTAATAAAAAATATCACATCATCTTTAATAAATAATCATATTTAATGTCACATCAGTAAAAAAAATCATATCATAATAAATAACAAAAAAAATTAATATTGTTAATAATTGGATTGACATTGTTAATTTCAAAAATTATAGAAACTCAACGTTTACAAATTATTATACATGAATTAAATCTATTACTTTGTCAAAGTATATGGACTAATTATATAATTACTGCTAGGTTATAATATTTATACTCTATCTTTGAACCACATAGTATTATCTCATATATGTGTAGATAAAAGTTTAAAAATATTTCAAAATAAATATTTTTAAAATTATGAATATTTATTTTTAGGATTCTCAATTTTTAAATTTATTTATTAACAAGTGACAATATTTGATTTCAATGATAATGTATAGAATCTAAACTTACAATAAATTAAATATAAACTTATTTTAAAATATGAATATAAAATGTTAGTTTAGTTTATTTCATTGAATTTTAAAACAAGGAAGACGTGGGAAAGTGCTCTACACTTCTTATGTCGTTCATAACTTCAAAAACATGTAAATGATAAGAAAACGACCAAGCGACGGGAGCCTCAACCGCAACCAACGGTCATCAGCGACCTTTTGGTCACAATGCACAAACCTCCGTTCCTTGAAACAAATCCATGCTTCCCTCATCACCAAAGGCTTCAATTCCAACCCATCCGCCTTAAGAGAACTCATTTTCCAAGCCGCCGTTGGGATGTCAGGTGGTTTGAGTTATGCTCATGAATTGTTCGATAGAATTTCCCACCCAGATAACTTCATGTGGAACACAATTATAAGAGGCTCAGCTCAGAGCCAAAACCCTTTAAACGCCGTTTTAAGATATACCCAGATGGCGAAATGCGGCGTTGAGCCAGATAACTTTACCTTTCCTTTTGTTCTTAAAGCTTGTACTAAGCTGTGTTGGAGAAAAATGGGGTTTGGGATTCAAGGGAAGGCTTTGAAAATGGGGTTTATAGGGAATAGTTTTTTGAGGAATACCCTTATATATTTTCATGCTAATTGTGGAGACCTGAGTGTTGCAAGTGAGCTTTTTGACGCTTCAGCCAAAAGGGATGTTGTTCCTTGGTCAGCTTTGACTTCAGGCTATGCGAAAAGGGGGGAACTTGATGTGGCAAGGAGGTATTTTGATGAGATGCCGGTGAAGGATTTAGTTTCTTGGAATGTTATGATCACGGGATATGTGAAAAGAGGGGAGATGGATAGTGCAAGGAAGCTTTTTAATGAAGTTCCAAAAAAGGATGTTGTGACTTGGAATGCTATGATTGCAGGGTATGTTATTTGTGGGGAATGTGAGAAGGCGTTGAAGATGTTTGAGGAGATGAAGAACGCAGGGGAGAGGCCAGATGAGGTTACCATGTTGAGTTTGTTGAATGCATGTGCAGATTTGGGAGATTTACAAGTTGGGACAAGGATACATTGGTCTCTTTCAGAGATGGGCTCGAGAAACTTTAATGTTTTGCTTGGGAATGCACTTGTAGATATGTATGCAAAGTGCGGCAGCATTGAGAGGGCGCTAGAAGTTTTTCGAGAGATGAGAGAAAAAGATGTGTCAACATGGAATTCAGTAATAGGAGGATTGGCTTTTCATGGCCATGCGGAGGAATCAATTAAGCTGTTTACTGAGATGCAAAGGTCAAAAGTCAGGCCAAATGAGATCACTTTTGTTGGGGTCTTCGTTGCTTGCAGTCATGCTGGGAAAGTAAATGAGGGTCATCAATATTTCAAGCTTATGAGAGATGGCTATAATATCGAGCCAAATATTAGGCATTATGGGTGTATGGTGGATATGCTAGGGCGTGCTGGGCAATTGGATGAAGCATTCAAACTCATAGACTCGATGGAGATTGAACCTAATGCCATTATTTGGAGGACTCTGCTTGGGGCTTGTAGAATTCATGGAAATGTTGAGTTGGGAAGGCGTGCAAATGAGAGACTACTCAAGATGAGAAGGGAACAGAGTGGAGACTATGTATTACTTTCCAATATATATGCTTCAAAAGGTGAGTGGGATGGAGTGGAGAAGGTAAGGAAGATGATGGATGACTCTGGGGTAACTAAAGAGCCTGGTTGTAGCCTTTTGGAAGCTGAAGAAAAAGCTCTCATGCATTTTTTGTTTGATTCGAAATCCAAGATAAATTTAAGACCAAAGAATCTCGTGCCATGATTAAGTACTGAGAAACTGCTTAACGTCTTCAAGTTTTACTTGGGCATAATAGTTCCCATTGATGATCACCCCCAAAGGAAACAACATGGTTTGTAATTGTTTAGACCAAATGTCATAAAAACTGAACAAGCAAGATGGGTTATTATAGATTACACGTGCATGGCTGATGATATGATCTTGTTTTATGTCCTCCAATTGCTTTTTTTTTTAATTATTATTATTTGTTCAAATTTATTCAGTGGTTTGCCTATGAGAGCCTCTTACTTTATCTCATGTCATCCATGATAGAGCTAGAGCATTTTTTAAAGGGATTAAACAGAAAGAGACATTGATACAGGAGTATATTGTTAAATTATTATTATTTAAGAATTATAGATATTATAAAATTTTTTTATTTATTTAATTTACTTGTACTAAGACTTTAAGCTAGTCATGTTCTATTTAGGAATAGAACACTTATTTTGTTTAAATCTCTTGTTAACTATTCTAATTGTATTAGATAACTTGCAATATAGTTTTATTTGGATGTAGGCCTATAATACTATAAATAGGACACTTAGGCTTAGTCATGAGACATTGAAGTTGAGAATTAATAAAGAATATTTTTTTAAGTAGTAGTGTTTATTTTCTCTAAATTTTTTTCAAAAGAGTAAGAGGTTTTTAGTTTCTTTGGTCTAGCCAATCAAAGTGGGATTTTGGTTATTTTTCACTTTAGTGAGATTTTTAACTTTACCAAGATTGGTGATTCACCTTAGTGGGGTTTCTAACATCGTCACGATTGATGTCTTTCACAATGCCCTAACGTCAGTTTGGTATCAAAGCGGGAAGATCATTGTTCGTTGCGTAGTTCAGGTTCGCTATTGGGTTTTGACTCTCCTTGTTCGAGTAATTCTATTTCTTTTATTGTTTTATAGTTATATCATCATCTTTTTCTACATCACCACATCATCATCACCATACAATAAAATGCTGCCAAGATGTCAAAATCATCAAAGAGATGATCACTAAATTGAGATTCAAGAACTATGTCGCTAATTCAAGAATTATAAGAGCAATTTACAAGACGTGATGCTGCTCAAATCAACAATAGTAGCTCTAGTGATGAAGAGGATGATACCAACCCATTCTATCAAAATTCGTCCATTGATGAAGAAGTACCTATGCGGCGACTGAGAACTGTTACTACCAGAGACTTGGGAATCAAAGTCAACATTCTTGAGTTTGAAGGAAGACTTCACCCTGATGACCTCCTTGATTGGCTCTATACAGTGGCAAGAGTTTTCAAGATCAAAGATATTCTCGATAAAAAATGTGTGAAGCTTGTTGCAATTAAATTGAAGAAGCACACCATTATTTGGTGGGAAAAATCTCAAATAATAACCAGAAAGAGAAGGTCGCAACAAGATTAGAATATGGGATAAGATGCGTTGAGAACTCAAATGTAAGTTCCTTCTTGAGCATTATCAACAAGAAATTTTTATCAAATTTCATAACTTGAGGCAAAAAACAATGATACAGTGAAGTTCGAATAACTTCACATGAAGTGCGATGTCCATGAACCTGAAGAGTAAACTGTAGCTCATTATCTTGGAGGTTTCAATATTGAAATTGTAGATGTTATTCAACTACAACCATATTGGAACTTAAATGATGTCATCATATTAGCATTAAAGGTTGAGAAACAACAATTATGGAAAGGTTTAGTGAGTTCATCGAGACAAAAAGATTCCACTTCAAATAGTGAGAGACAAAGTTCAACAACTATTCCACCTCCAAAGGTAAACTCTTCTAAAACTTCAAACAATAATAATAAAAAGACTACTTCTACTCGTGCTTCTAATGTCAACAAGAAGTGCTTCAAATGCCAAGGATTTGGGCATATTGCTTTTGATTATCCAAATCGAAGAATTATCTCGTTAGTAGAAGAAGAAATTATGGAAGAACCTAGCACGAAAGAACCTAGCATGAAAGAGCCTAGCATGAAATAAGTAAAGAATGAACTAGAAAATTTCAACAACGATGAGATAGAAGAAGTTTCTACCGATCATGGAAAAGCTCATATTGTTTGTCGTAACCTTAACATTGTATGATGACTGAAGGTGAAAGTTGGCTTCGTCACAACATATGCTGTACAAGGTACACATCCTGAGGAAAGGTTTGCATTGTCATTATTGATAGTGGAAGTTGTGAGAATGTTGTTGCAACTGCATGGTGAAAAAGTTGAAACTTCCAACTAAAGTACATCCTCATCCTTATAAACTACAATGGTTGAGGAAAGGAAATGAAGTTAAGGTAACGAAGCATTACTTAAAGATGAAGTTTGGTGCGATGTTATCCTAATGGATGCATGCCACCTGTTGTTGGGACGGCCATGGCAATATGATTGTCGAGCTCATCATGATGTATACAAGAAGACTTATTCCTTCATTAGAGATGGAGTAAAACTTATGTTGACTTCACTAAAGCTAGAAGATCGACCAAAGAGACAAGAGGAAGATAAAACACTCATCATTATGTCTGGCTTAAACAAAGCTTATCGTGAGTCAAGTCTCTTATATCTCTCATTAGTTTTTAAGAAGAATGAAGTATCTTCACCCTTATCCAAGGACGGTCAAACAAAATGGGTCAACAAAAGTTTGGGAAACTTATTGAGAAGCTTTGTGGGTAAACGCATTTGTCAATGGGATCTTGTGTTAGCAAAAGCAGAATTGTCTTATAATAATTTTGTGAGCCTAACCATTGGAAGATGTCCATTCGAAGTAGTGTATGGAAAATGCTCTATTAGTCCTTTGGACTTTCTTGTATTACCAACTACTTGTGAATTTAACGTTGATGCTAAAGAATGTGCAAAACAAATCAAGAAACTTCATGAAGAAGTTCAAGAAAAGACTATTTGTCAGATTGACAGATACTAAAAGCAAGCCAACAATCACAAAAAACCAACTAGTTTTAAAAAAGAAGACTTAGTGTGGATTCATTTAAGGAAAGAATGTTTTCCTAAGTCTTGTACAAAATTATCTCATCGAGCTGATGGACCATTCCGAGTCTTGGAACATATTAATAAGAATGCTCATAAGATCAAAATTCTTGGAGATTATGAAGTTTCTGCAACTTTCAATGTAGCTGATCTCTCTCCTTACTATGAAGAACATGAAAAAGACACGAATTTTGAAAATAAATTTTTCTTCAGCCTAGAGAGAATGATACAGTAGTATATTATTATATTATTATTATTATTTAGGAATTATAGGTACAATAGAATTCTTCCTTTTATTTAGTTTACTTGTACTAGTACTTTAGGCTAGTCATGTTTTATTTAGGAATAAAACACTTATTTAATTTAAATCTCTTGTTAATTACTCTAGTTGTATTAGGCAACTCGAAGTAAAGTTTTATTAGGATGTGAGCCTATAATACTATAAATAGGACTCTTAGGCTTAGTTATGAGACATTGAAGTTGAGAACAAATAAAGAATATTTTATTAAGCAGGAGTGTTTATTTTCTCTAGGCTATTTTCAAAGGAGTAAGAGGTTTTTAGTATCTTTGGCCTAGCCAATCAAAGTGAGATTTTGGCTATTTTTTCACTTTAGTGGGGTTTTCAACATTGCCAAGATTGGTGATTCACCTTAGTAGGGTTTTTATCCTCGCCACGATTCGTGTCTTTTACAATGCCCAAGTGTCTTCACAACGCCTCAATGCTAGATACTAAACAGTTAAAGATAACTTTATATATAATTCAATTATCAATCATCTAAAAGATTAAATAAAATTCAAAAGACATTGGACATGCAAAAAAATGCACATTAACAATAATGATGGTGTCATTTATATATATGATTGAATGGAACTATAAAAAGAGTCTTCTCACCCTTTGCGTGCAAGAGTGGAAGAGAAAACAATTTTTCAAATTCAAATGAATTTCCTCTTTACTTTGTTTGTTCTAGCACTCCTCTTATTTTTTATTTGCCTCTTAAATTGCTAATTAACATATTGAGTTATTGAGTTGAACTATTGAGATATAATATGTTATAATAGGCTATTAGGTTGGATTGTTAAGATATAATATGTTATGATAAGCTTAGATTTATATTAAAACTTAATGGGTTTAGATTAGTAGTCTCACTTTTATTTTTTATTTTTAATTTGATAGGCTTAACATATTAGTTTAGAATTTATTTACTAGGCTTAACTAGTAATATGCCAACCATAATGACTCTAATTTTATCAAACAGTTTGAAGAATAAAACAAATTATTAAGTAGAAAAAATATTTTGAGAGCCATTAAAAATATATAATAAATAAAATTGTATTGAAAGAAATACAGCTATTTCATTCTATCAAATTGTATATATATTTTTGTTATTTAAAGTTTGCAACATACATGCTAGAATGCATTGATTATTCTAAATAAAAAATGATATATTGATGAAATTCTAAGCAACAATACAACATTACAACTTATATTTGATAATTACATAATAATTTATTTATTTTTAAAGATTAAAATTATAGAAAATAAAATCCACATAATAGAAAAAAGAAGAACATGATAAATAGAAAATAGAATCCATATATGACATAATAAAAAAAAAGAAAAAGAATAGGATTGATGGCTGATGGTTTGTAGAAATCTGTGAAAGAAAATCTGTACAGATTTAAAACATATAAGTAAATAGAATAAAAATAAATAACTAATAATAATATAGATTGAAAGAAAAATAAAAAAATTTAAAAATTGAGTTAAGCATATGAAATTATTTTGTTATTCTTTATTTGTATTAATTATTAAATAAAAAATTATTTTAGAGAGGCCATTAAGAAAATTTATAAAAAAATTAAAAAAGTTTATATAGCATGTAAAAAAATTTTAAAATTTTGGTGCCCCTATCCCATAAGGAGGCTCCGCCCCTGCATATGACTAGTTAGAAAGTATTTGTACAGTTCGCTGGAAGAAATATTAGTTGGTTGCTACACTCCACTCTGGAGATGTGCTTTGACCTTTTAGTAATTTTACTGAGTTTACTTGGGGAAATATTACCAGCGCCCTTGATATTACTTGCATTGTAAGAAGGATGTGCAAGCAGTAAATCTGACAATGAACAAGCAACAACTAATATTATGAGTGCAATATTCTCACCCTCAAATTCAGAAAATTCCTTATGTTCTGCAAAAGCGCGAAACAATTGAGCAATCAGAGTGGTTCAAATGATTTTTAATGATTAAAAGTAATTTACTGAAAATTAATTGATCCGAAGATTACAGACAAGACGATGCACAGATCATTTTAGTTCGCAGTTACACTCTTGCAAACACAAGATAACAGAAAAGAAACATACATGTGCACATCATATATATATCCAGGATAAGTGCATTGTCAAAATGAACAATGGTCTAAGGACGTCGAGCAAGGGCCACACCCAATAACATAATCAGCAGTGCGAGGAGGATGATTCCTGCAAAGGATCCAATCAAAGAGCCAGAAGTACGCTGGCAGAAGGAGTTGAATTGCTGACAGATGGCAAGCCAATTTACCCTGGCATTGCCCTTATGTGCTAAGTACACAATAGCTGCTGCTGCAGAAGCTCCTGCCGTTAAAAGAGCCAGCATCACCTACATGGCCGTAAAATTCTTTCCATTAGAATATGGTAATCAACTTGACTAGTTCAAAAGTTTAATTCTGTGTACGTTTTCATTTAGGCTTGTCTTAATATGCCAACTACAATGGTGCCCGTATTTTGACAATGACTAATATATCTACAATTAGCGCTTTTTTCATTGAATTAAGTATGATTGTTTTGGAAATGCACCATGATTCCTTCAAGCTGCAAATTACCATGTCAAAGAAGATCAGGATCATCCTAGTCCTTTGTGCACTGCTCCTTACGATGTGGAAGATTGAAAAAGGGAGAGAAAGCAGCAGATAGCCACTTACAATGGCATTGGCAACCACAAAGAACCTGTCACAAGAGGCAGAAGTTTAATACACTTCCAACAAATATTGTGATGAATATAAACAAGCCAATGACCAGGAAACCTACGTGAACGTTGGTAGGTCATCATACTCAGCCCTAAACTGAAAAAACCGCGTAAAGAAAGGTAGCGTTTCGTTAGTAGTCACCATGGCAATTGCACTCCCCAGGGTACCAATAAATGCCAGTATCCTGAAAATAAAGTCCAGTATAGATACACCTTTGTTCACTCCACTTCTTGAGGTAGAACTCTTCCCCCCCTCCCCAAGCTCAGTACCTCCTGCCTTCATGTTTTTTTTTAGTTGAAAATAATAACTTGCTGTCAACTTAGGGATTTCAAAGTATTCAGGGTTGAAGTTGATGAAGATGGAACATATATGGCTAAGGTATTTATACAAGCAAGTCTTGAAATGAGGCAGCACCATGCAAAATAGTCAAAAGAGTTGGTTTTGTTAAGTGGTCATCATCAAGGCTGGAGGCATGTGAGATGTTGTGCTATGCAACATGACCGTACTTACTAAAGCTAAAGGGTAAGGTGCAACATGACCGTACTTACTAAAGCTAAAGGGTAAGGTGCAGCATGACCGTACTTACTAAAGCTAAAGGGTAAGGATTTTTTTAAGTACCAGCTGTCGTACTAGCTCTGTAATTCATATATTTAAGATCAAATTGTGAGGTCGTTGCTTCTATCCGAACTCAACCAAACCACAGGCCCCAAATGGAAAAGAGACGTAAGGACAAAAATAGCAAAGAGAAGAGCAAAATATGTAGAATCTCCTTGCCCCAGGGATACGGAAAGGGAAAGTCCTGGAACTTTGGGGCAGTTGAATGTACAGCAGCAGTGTGAGAGACGCGTTTGAGTTGGTATTGGTTTGATATAATTGAACCAATCCACTTCTTCCTTTCCCCTTTATAAAATCATCATGCATCCCCCCTTCATTTTCTTCATTTTTTCCCAATTTTTTTCTTGGTTAGAAAAGAAATAAAAAAAGAAAGAAAAAGCAATATGTATTTACTCCCAAAAGAAAAAAAAAAAGATTAGTCTTTGATATTATTGTTGGGTGAATTGATACTAGTGCGTAGGTAGATCTCCATCAATATGATATATGCAAATATTATATATGTGCTATAATACTTCATTCTACGGAATATATGAATAATTGATTCAAACTTGAGACTTCAAATTAGATCTGACAATTTTTGACACGACACAAGAAGACACGGAGTTAAATAAGTTTGGATTTAGCCTTATCATATTTCATGCCTTAATTGTGTCGAAATGGTTAAGACATGAAAATTTTGTAAAGCCCGACTTTATAAAATACTTGTCATGACATACGTGTGATGGATAACATGTTTGTGTGCTAGGAGAGTCCCGAAAAATTTACAAAAGTCGGTATTATACCTAGAGGTACAACAAAGTTGATTTAAGCCTCGAACTAGATCGAATAGAGATTTTAGGTGAAATTAAAAATTTTACAGTCTAAGAATGATTTAATATGGTGATTCGGAGCTCGAGGATCAATTTGGAGTCAAACTAGATTTTTCATAACCTAGGAGCAAAATAGTCATTTTACCACCCGAAGTTAAGCTGTGAGTGTTGGATGAAATTTTTGACTAAAATTGATCAAGATTGACTATTTAGAACATAATTTGAGGTTGAGAAGTGCAAAATTTTAATCTTTGTATTTTTCGGAGCATAGGGGTAAAATGGTAATTTTACCACCCTAGGGGCAAAACAGTAATTGTCCACCACCAGGACATTTGTCCAGCACATGGTCTTCCCTTATCCTCATTTTGACCTTTGACTAATCATGTGGTGGAGATAAAAGGTTTAAAATTTTTAAAGTTTTAAAAATGGATCAATAGAAACATGCCACGTGTTAAGTAAGGATATTTTATTATTTTCTATAAAAATCAGCCCATATTTATCCCATTCTTCTTCTCCATATTCGGCCAAGACAAAAGGAAAGAAAGGAAAAACAAGAACAAAACCTAGGTGGAGGATTTCAAGAGAAAAAGTGTGGAAAATCAAGGAAAATAAGTTAAAAAGGTAAGATTTTTCAATTTAAACTTGAAATCTATTTTCCTTAAGCATTTCTCCTTATTTTCATGGTTAAATTACATGTTTTCATGATGAATTCATGGCTGATCAAAATGGGTATGGAGAGAGAAAGATGTTGGATTGAATTGATTTTAAGATATGTTAGTGTTTTAAGTTAGTTTAGCATATTTAGAAGCAAAACAATAAGAAAAGAATCCATTTTCCCCATGAATCTTCATTGGCCGAATCTTCCTTGATGTGTGTGGGTGATGGATGGTTATTATTTCAAGAGAAATGGCTTAGAAAATTTTGAATAATGGTGAGAAAATTAAGTAGGAAAAATCATAGTGTTAGTGCATTGTAATGGCTGAATTTTTCCATGAAAAAATGGGAAGGTTTTTGTCACAACTCGGAACCTCTCTCAGGCCCATGACAATCGCCGCGACGTCCCGATTGACACTCATTATCCGAAATGCCAATCGAAACCCCGCAAGGCTTACATATCAATTTCTTTCCTTTCCTGTGAGCAATCGTTGTTAAATATTGAGTTTTTAGAGAATATACACTATTTTAGATAAAAAACAATCAAAATAAATTTTTCGCCACACAAGGGTATTTTGGTCATTTTTTCTAAAAAATTTCGAAACTGGCTAAAACGTAATATACAAGTAAAAAACACATAATTCATATTCAAATTGAGTTTAAAAGTCTAAAATCTTCATTTAAAACGAAATTACGGTTATTTGAATATAATAAGAAAATAAAATAAATATTAAGGGAAATATTCTATTTTCTTATAAAATAATATTTATAGAGTTATACGTGAATAATTTTTATAGCGTAAAAGCTAAATAAATTTATACATATTGAAATACAGTAAGTCAAAATATTTAATTTAATTTACAATAACAAGAGGGCCCCCGAATAAACAAAAGTAAAGAGGACTGTGAACCTACAATTTGGAAAATACAGATCCAATGGTAGTCCTCGATGAGATCAGCTATCTACAGTCTATACTGAACCTGAAATGGGTGGAAAGGAGTTGGGTGAGATTTTGCAATCCCAATGAGTAAACAGACATTATCATAAATATCTAAAGGCGAGTAAAATGGAGGTAAGTTTAAACAACAAATTTCAACCCATTTCATAATGTTTCCAATTTATTTCTTAAACCATAAAATATTTTTAATTTACCAAAACAGTTGTTAAGGCTTATGTCTTTTATTAAAATAAGGCTCAAGCCAAAACTAATCATCGGGGATACCTTGGCCGAGGCATCTAACAGAGTCCGCCAAGGGTGTTAAAATATTCACACGTGAAACACATTTTTATTTTTAAAACAAGCCGTCTCTTGGCGTTGGCCGAGTTACACATTCACGTGGGGGTTCGACGTGAAGTGAGCTCTAATACTACCCCGAGAGTTACCCTCCTCGCCTCTACAATCGGAGTAACTATATAACTGGGTTTACCGTGCCCCTCTAATAGGCAGTCTACGGAAACCCGTCACTGTAGTGACTAACCCATCAATTTTAATAAAATTTCGACAATATAACGTGACTTTTATTTATTTATCTAGCCTGCATAGTATAAACAACTTATATAAATTTCCCAATGCACTCACAAAATATAGCCACATATACTCATTTCTCATAAGCCATTCGTAGGAAAATATATATTTTTCAAGTCAATTTGCAGTCTCCAATTACTCAATTTCATAATCAATATAATATATTTTTATTTGTCACATTTATTCCTAAAACATCAAAAATCCCGTTTTAATCTCGTTCTCATTTCATAAAATACATAGAGGGCATTTAAAAATAACTCTAGATAATTTACAATAATAATAAGTTTACTCACCGTTTATACAAACTAAAAGCTTTCTAAGCACCCCGATCACTACTCGTCGGGTACGACTTCTTTGCCTTTTCCGGAAGGCTCTCATCCTAGACACATTACAAAAATTTACACAATTCATCACATTGATGCTAAATCACTATATAATTAACTTAAATCCTATACTAATGCATGGTATGAAATGCAATAGCCTAAAACGGCTTAAACGCGGTATTAACCTATTTTTGGCACTTTGCCCGATAAATTGCTAATGCGCTCCATTTTAGCTCTAAATCATCCCATTCTTTCTCCAACATTTTTAACCATTAAATATCAGCCAATAACCTTCTAAAAACAACAAAATCAGCTCACTCCCTTCCTTGGAAAATTCGGCCAAAAATGGGACATTAACTCGGTAAATTTTCTACTTTGTTTTTTTATCACATTTAATCATTTTTCATCATTTTCTCTTCATTTCTCTTAGAATAAATTTCAGATCATCATCATTGTACCTCATTGCAGATTCAGCCAAGGGTGGGTATTGTGAAAATTTCATGCTTTCTTGCCCAATTTAATTTCTATACACATTTAACTAACTAAAACTACCAATTTAACTAAAAATCAAAACCTAAAAATTCCAAAATCTCTCCCCTAGAATTTCATCCAGCCCTTGATATCACTTTTTGATCTCTCTCCTCAAGCATGCTAAATGGAAATAAAGGCTTAGGAAAGGTAGAAATTAAGCTAAAGTCGAAAAATCTTACCGTTAGACGCGTAAACGGTCGAAAATCGCGAATTCCCCTTTGAATTTTCTTGTTTCTCTTTGGTTTTTCTTTTTTTCCTTCCTTTCCTCTCTATTTCCTCTCTTGTTCTTCCTTATGGCCGGCCAGCACTTAAAATGGGGTTTAAATGGGCTGACTTTTCATTAAAATAATATTATATCATTAAAAAAATGCCATGTGTCACTTTCCCATTGGCCCATTTTTAAAATTTCATCCATTTGTTTCCAAATTTTCACCATACACTTGTCCCACATATCCATGGCTTAGATAAAATTCTCAGACTTATCCAAAGTCTCGGTGGAGTAATTTTTTAAAATTTATACTTTTGCCCTCGTAAAAGTGAAAAATTATATTTTTACCCAAAAAACTGAAAAATTGCCCATAGACATATTTTTCATCCCTTATACTCATACCATTCTCAAATTTGTCAAATTTGATCTAAATTCTCTCAAAATCTCAAATTTTGTCCGCGGGTGGTAAAATTACGATTTTACCCTTACACTTCAGAAATCACCAGAATTAAACTTTTTCACTTCCTATCATTAAATTATACTCCAAATAGTTAATCTTGGTCAAAAATTTCACTCCATGATCAAATTATTATCTTAGGTGGTAAAATGACGACTTTTGCCCCTGAACATCAAAATTTTCGATTTTACCCCTAATGAACCCTTGAACTCCGAATAATCATTTTTAGTCATTCATTGACTATAAAATATTAAATTTCATCCTACAATTCCTATTTGAACTAGTTCGAGGTTAAATCAATTTAAGTGTACCATTAGGTACAATATCGGGTTTCGTCTATTCTTAGGTGCTTTTCTAGCGTAATAACATGCTACTTAGTGCATGTATGTCATGACATGTGTTTATAGGGTCAGGTTTTACAACTCTACCCCCCTTAAAAATAAAATTTTGGCCTCAAAATTTCACTTACTAGATTCTACAAATAGATGCGGGTATTGGTTCCTCATTTGATGCTTTACTTCCCATGTCATTTTTTCCATTCGAGCATTCTTCCACAATACTTTCACCATTGGAATGCTCTTGTTCCTCAGCACTTGATCCTTTCGATCTAGAATACATACCGGCTGCACCTCGAATTTCAAATCTTCATGCAGTTCAATCGGTGGTGTCTCTAGAATGTGGGAAGGATCGGGAACATACTTTTTCAACATCGAGACGTGGAAGACATTATGGATCCGATCTAACTCCGGGGGTAATTCAAGTCTGTAAGCCACTGGCCCAATCCTTTCAATGATTCGGAATGGTCCAATATATCTCGAGTTGAGCTTTCCCCTCTTCGCAAATCGAATCACACCTTTCATTATCCAATAAAACACCATAATTTACCACAATAATATAATCAAATAAAACTTAATACCACAAAGTATTTAGATTATTACCTTTTCAAGGAGAAACCTTAAGAAAAACTCTATCATCGATCTCAAACTCCAAGTCTTTTCTCCGTTTATTTGCATAGCTCTTCTGCCTATCCTGGGCTACCTTTAGCCTCTCTCGTATAACCTTGATCTTGTCATTAGTTAGCTCGATCAATTCCACACTAACTAACTTCCTTTCACCCACTTCATCCCAACAAAGTGGAGTACGACATTTTCTTCCATATAAAGCTTCGTATGGTGCCATACCAATGCTAGACTGAAAGCTATTGTTGTAAGCAAATTCCACCAATGGCAAATGTCTGTCCCAACTCCCAATAAAGTCAATGACACAAGCTCGTAACATATCCTCCAAGGTCTGGATTGAAATACCCCATACTTTGATATAATGATAAATAAAGTTGATCGAATGCAAATTGAGGTCAATTAAAATGTTTAAAAGTGATAAAAGACGAAAGGAGTAGTTTAGGATAAAATATTTCGCAAGTGAGAAAATAACAATAAAATAATAATAATTTTATCAGAGGAGAATTTGTGAGATAAAAGGCAATTCAGAAGTCAAGTGAGGCATAATAAGGTATTTCAAGTACCAAGGAGACAAGATAAAATTTTTAAAATATTAATATTTAATCGGATGTCGAAATCAGTCAAGAAGAAGGATCATATGGTGGATCCAAGTGGGGGAGAAGATGACAAGCGCGACTCTATAAAAATATTTGTCATGACATACACGTGATGGATAGCATGTTTGCATGCTAAGAGAGTCCCGAAAAAAAAATTTACAAAAGTTGGTATTGTACCTAGAGGTACAACAAAGTTGAGTTAAACCTCGAACTAGATCAAATAGAGAATTTACGATGAAATTAAGAATTTTAAAGTCCCAGAATGGTTTAATATGGTGATTCGAAGTTCGAGGATCAATTTGAAGACAAACCGAACTTTTCGCTATTTAGGGGCAAAATGGTCATTTGCCAGCTAAGGACAAAATGGAAATTTTTAGAAAAGATTTTTGGCCCCATTTGACTTATTGGAGTAAGATTTGAGGTTTAGAAGTGAAAAATTTTAATTTCGGTATAATTTGGAGAAAAAGGGTAAAATGGTAATTTTGCCATCCGAAATCGAAAATTTAATTTTTGAAAGGATTTTGATCAAATTTAATTATTTGGAGTGTGAAATGAGTATGAGGAGTGCAAATTATGCATTATGGCAAATTTTCAATTTTTGGGGCAAAAATGTAAATTTTGAAAAGTTCGGGGGCAAAAGTGTAATTTTGAAAAATTTGCTCCACCAAAACTTTGGAAAAATCTGGAAATTTCACTTAAGACTTGGATAAGTCAAAGGGAATGCATGGTGAAAAAAATAGGACAAGTGGATGGCTAGAAAAAAAAATGAATTAATAAAATATTTAAAATATGAATAAAATAATATTATTTCATTAAACAATAAAAAGGCATAAAAAAAATCAGCCCACCCATTCTTCTTCTTCAACATTCGGCCAAGCAAGAAACAAGAGAGAGAAAGGAGAAAACAAAACCCTAGAGAGAGAAAATCAAAGAAAAAGTGTGAATTTTCAAGGAAATTAAGTGAAAAAGGTGAGATTTTTTCTATTAAGCTTGAGTTTTCTTATTCCCAAGCATTTCTCTTTATTTTCCATGATTAAATTACATGTTTTCATGATGAATTCAATTCTGAAAAAATGGGTTAGGAGAGAGAAAGTTGTTGGATTTATTTGATTTTAATTTATGTTAGTGTTTTTAGTTAGTTTAGCATATTTAGAAACAAAACAACAAGAAAATAATTTATTTTCTCCTCCAACCATTAATGGCTGAATTTACCATGTAGTGAGTGAGGATGAGTTTGATTTTATTCTAGGAGAATTGGTTAAGGAATAATGAATTATGAGCCTAGAAATATAATGGGAATTTTCGGAGCAAAAATACGAATTTTTACCCACTAGGGGTATTTTCGTAATTTGCTGTTGGGACTGATAATTTGCATCACACTGAGGGACATTAAGTTAATTTGGGTGCAATTGAGGTATAGAAACTGAAAAGAATTAAATTGGAGTTTAAACGAACCCGTTAGGAATTTAATCGGGTGATAAGACGAATTAGGCTAATACCGGATTTAGATAGTTACCAGTGCATTTTTGCATTCCATATCATGCATTGGTAGTCCAAATTAGTTTAATTTTGATTTAGTACCAACTTAGTGAAATTCTCGATTTTGTATTGTGTCAAGGTGGTGAGTCCTCCAATAAAGGCAAGGAAATTGCATCCGAGGACCAGTAGACAGAGTGCTTCGAAAGTCTGCATTCTAGACATTGTGAGTGAACTTATTATCGTCTTAATTATCTAGAGTAGTTTTATACAACTGTGTGATTTTATGAAAAATGGGTTTAAATGGTAAATTGCTATGTTTTAAGAGAAATTGTGATTTTATAAAATGATTCTATAAATTTTCTGAAAAATCGAATATTAGTTTTGAAAATAGAGTAATTGGAGACTGTTAGTTTGTGTTGCAAATTTATGGTTCTGAATTGAATGGCTTATGACAATAAATGAGCATGAATGGCTAAACTGATTTTGGTGTTATAATTATTTATACTGTGTATTCAGCCTTGAGAGGCTAGGTTGTGATAAATTGCCATGACATGCTAGAATGAATTTTATTGATTGGTGGATTATATATTAATTATTTACTGCAGAGGGGGTTCCGTGGACCAGCCTATTAGAGGGGCACGGTAAACTCCATTATATTATTACCTCGAATGGAGAGGCGCGTAGGGTATCTCCTAGGGTATAGCTTAGGGTTCACTTCACGCCAAACCACCACGTGAAGGGGAACTCAGCCAACGCCAAGGAACGGCTGTATTTTTTTTCAAACAAAAATATATTTTAAGTGTACACAAAATTTTAACAGCCTTGGCGGACTCGGTTAGATGCCCTGCGCAAGGTATCACCGAGTATGAGTTTTGGCACGAGCTAAAGTTTTAAGAAATTCATAAGCCAAGTTGATTACTCGATTTTTATGGATTGATTTTATTTGGTTGAAATGAGTTGAATGGTAATGAAATTACAGTATGATGATTTATTTTAATTGTCTCCATTTACTCGACTTTAGATAGTTTAGATGGTATCTGTTTACTCACTGGGATTATAAAATCTCACCTCTTCTTCCTATACATTTTTCAGGCTCAGGACAGTTTGTAGATAGTCGAGTAGGACGAGAACTAAGCTCAGAACTGCATTATAAAAAGTAAGAGTTCACAGTCTTACATCCTCTTGGTCAATTGGAGCCCACGTGTCAGTGCAGATCAAAACTTATATTTTGGTTATTTGTATTTCTATTCATACAATTTTTATTTTACTTTCATGTGCGAAAAATTATTTACGAATATTTCTATAAAAATTTATTTTATGAGAAAATAGAATATCTTATTTATTATTTTTGAATAGTACTAGTTGTCAACAATTTACTTTCAAATGAACGTTTTAGATACTTAATTGTTTTTAAATCATTAAATATATATTTCTGCTTACCTACTACATTTTTAGCAAGTTTTGAGATTTTTGACGAAAAATTACGAAAATACCCCTGTGAACCAGAAAATAATATTTTATTGTTCTTATTTGAAAATGACTTATGATTTTTTTGAAATACGAGATTTAATAACTGTTGCTCACTGGGGAGATGCGGAAGTTGATGCTAAGCCTTGCGAGGTTTCAATCGGCATTCGAGGTGAAGAATGTTTGTCGAGGCCTCGCGACGGTTGTCACGGGCCCGATGGGGAGTTCCGGGTCGTGACATGGATAGTCTTCTCTGACTGACCATTCGTCTGTGCGTGAAAAGCAGTGCTAAATTTCAATTTGGTTTCAAAAGCTTCTTGAAATTTCGGCCAGAATCGAGAAGTGAATCGAGGATCTCGGTCTGACACTATAGAAACGGGAACTCCATGTAGCCTCACAATTTCATCTATATAGAGCTGAGCTAGCTTCTCAATAGAGTATGTACTATGGACATCTAGCAAGTGAGCGGACTTAGTCAATCGATCTACGATCACCCAGATTGCATCCTTTCCTCTCTGTGTCCGCGATAGTCCCAAAACAAAATCCATAGTCACGTGTTCCCACATTCATTCCGAAATCGGTAAAGGTTGAAGAGTACCTAACGGTTTTTGATGCTCTGCCTTGATCTGTTGGCATGTGAGACATTTCGCTACAAACTCTGCTATGTCTCGTTTCATACCCGGCCACTAATAACTTTCTTTAATAGTCCGATACATCTTGGTGCTTCCGGGATGTAAAGCATAGGCTGAAGAATGAGCTTCCTCCAAAATAGCTTGTCTCAACTGATCATCCTTAGGGACACAAATTCGGTCTCTAAGCATCAAAGTACCATCATCGTTGAGTCTAAACTCACTAGTTTCTCCATCTTGCAGCTTTTGAACTTCCTATTTCAACCAATCATCAGATTTTTGCAATTCTCTGATCCGATTCAACAATGAAGGTCTCACAACGAAACTAGCAAGTAGGGTTCCATCCTCACCATTATTTAACTAGATCTCTAGAGATTTCATCTCAGGTAACATCGGAAAATAAGAACTCCGAAGTGTTGCTAACGACGATGAGGATTTACGACTTAAGGCATCTGCTACTACATTTGCCTTTCCCGGATGATAATCAATCACCAAGTCGTAATTCTTAATCAACTACAACCATCGTCTCTGTCTCAAATTAAGCTCTTTCTGGGTGAGCAAATATTTCAAGCTTTTATGATCAGTAAAAATCTGACAACGCTCACCATATAAATAATGTCTCCAAATCTTCAATGCGAAGACTACTGCTGCTAACTCCAAGTCATGAGTAGAGTAATTTGTCTCGTGCTTCTTCAACTGTCGGGAAGCATAAGCTATTACTTTTTCATCTTGCATCAATACGCACCCTAATCCCAACTTAGATGCATCACTGTATACCACAAATTCTTTTCCATTAACAAGAAGTGTTAAGACGGGAGCGGAGGTTAACCGGTTCTTTAGCTCCTGAAATCGATTCTCACAAACATCATCCCACTCATACTTAACTCCTTTACGAGTCAAACGAGTCAGAGGAGCTGCTATAAAAAATAATCCCTGAACAAATCTCCGGTAATAACCAGCTAAGCTAAGGAAACTATGAATCTCAGTTAGCATTCTCGGTTGCTCTCATTGCAAGATTATAATAACATGTTTTTTATCCGTTATACTCATACCATTCTCAAATTTGTCAAATTTGATCTAAATTCTCTCAAAATCTCAAATTTTATCCGTGGGTGACAAAATTACGATTTTTTCCCTACACTCCAGAAACCACCAGAATTAAACTTTTTCACTTCCTATCATTAAATTATACTCCAAATATTTAATCTTGGTCAAAAATTTCACTCCCTGATCAAATTATTATCTTAGGTGGCAAAATGAAGACTTTTGCCCCTGAACATCAAAATTTTCGATTTTACCCCTAATGAACCCTCGAACTCCGAACAATCATTTTTAGTCATTCCTTGACTACAAAATATTAAATTTCATCCTACAATTCCTATTTGAACTAGTTCGAGGTTAAATCAATTTAAGTGTACTGTTAGGTACAATATCGGGTTTCGTTTATTCTTAAGTGCTTTTCTAGAGTAATAACATGCTACTCAGTGCATGTATGTCATGACATGTGTTTATAGGGTCAGGTTTTACAGTTTTGATGCTGAAATTAGTGTTATTTGAATAATGTTTGGTGAATTGAGGCATTAGAAAAGAAATGGAGTAATTTGGGATTAAATTGGACGTGTTAGCAATTAATCGGGTGATAAGTCGAATTAGGCCAATACCGGGGATTAGATGGTTACCAGTGCACTTTGCATTTCATATCATGCATTAGTAGTCTAACTTAGTTTAAATTCAATTTAGTACCAATGAAGTAAGTTTCTCGATTTTATACTATGTTAAGGTGGTGAGTCCTCCGATAAAAGCAAGGAAATTGCACCCAAAGACCAGTAATCTGAGTACTTCGAAAATCTCCATTCTAGACATTGCGAGTAACCTTATCATCATTTTAATTATCTAAAGTATCTTTTAACTCGGTTTTGGTGAAATTTTATGAAAATGAGTTAAATGGCAAATTTTAGGTTTTATAAACAAAAATATGTTTAAATGAAAAGATTTTATAAATTGTCTTGAAACGAAATAACGATTTTGAAAATAGAGTAATTGGAGACCACCGGTATGTTGTAAATTTATGATTGGAAATTGATAGCTTAGGTTTTATTGTTATTGTGTTGGCATGACTGGCTGGGCTGTGTTTTATGAATTGTATGAATTGTTTTATTTTACCTTGCAGGCTGGGTAGTAAAATATTAGCCTTGTCATGCTGTCAAAATTTTATTGTATGGTGGGTTTAGCTTGCTGCGGTAGGCGGATTCTGTGGACCAGCGTATTAGAGGGGCACGAAATCCGAATATATATATATATATATATATATATATATATATATGTACCTCGATCGGAGACGTGCGTAGGGTATCTTCTGAGGTATGGATAGAGTTCACGTCACGCCGAACTACCTCTTTATGATGAACTCCGCTAACGCTAAGGAACGATTGTGTTTTTCAAACTAATAATTTGTTTACGTATATACGAAATTTTTAACAGCCTTGGCGGACTCGGTTAAATGCCTCGTGTCACGATTCGAAACCATCCTTGAGTCCGTGACAACCGCTGCGATGTCTCGATAGGCACTCATCCCCCGAATACCATATTGAGTCCTCGCAAGGCTTTCATATCAGTTTCTTATCTCCTTTGTGGTTAATCGTTACCAAATGTCGTATTTTAGAGGCTTTTAAGCCTTTTTTTGATCTAAAACAGTGAAAAAATAAATTTCACTTCACAAGGGCATTTTGGTCATTTTTCGTCAAAAATTTCAAATTCGACCAAAATGTAGTACTTAAGCGAGAAATGCATATTTCGAAATCGAAATTAAATTTGAATGTCTAAAATGTGATTTAAAATGGAATTATAACCATTTAAATAAAATAAAAATATTCGACAAAATATTCTAGTTTTTTTTTACAAATTAATATTTATAGAGTGTTCTGGAAATGATTTTTAGTAGCGTAAAGTTAAATATATTTATACAAACTATAATATGGAAAAGCAAAGTATGAAATTTAATTTACAGTGCTACGTGGGCCCACAAATGAACAAAAGTAGTGAAGACAGTAAACCTATAGTTTTTGAAGTAGTATGGCCAATTATAGTTCTCGACGATGTCTGCTATCTACAAGCTAACTCGGCCTGAAATGATAGGATAAAAAAAGAGTGAGATTATAAAATCTTAGTGAGTAAACAAACACCATCTAAATAATCTAAAGGCGAGTAAAGGGAGACAATTAAAAATAATTCATTTCAGCAAATTTTTCACAACACGAATATTCATTTCAACCAAATAATTAATATGGCTCGTGAATTTCTCAAAACTTGGTTCTTGCCAAATCCTGTACTTGGGGACACCTGGACCAAGGGTACCTAACCGAGTCCGCCAAGGCTGTGAAAAATTTTATATAATCATAAAACTTGTTTTTATTTAAAAAAAAAACAGCCGTTCCTTGGCGTTGACTGAGTCTCACTTCAAGTGGTGGTTAATGTGAAGTGCACTCAAAAAGCCCACCTCAGGAGATACCCTACGTTCCTCTACGACCGAGGTGAGAATATAAAAGAGTTTACCGTGCCCCTCTAATAGGCTGATCCACGGAACCCCGCCACTGCAGTAGTTAATCTTTAATCCACCGATTGATCAAATCTCGATGGCATAGCATGGCAATTACATTACTAACCAATTTATAAAGGCAAAATAGACAGTTCATATTTTTCAACACAAGTATAAATTCAGCCAATCATGCCAATTTATCACAAGCCATTTAATTCAAATCATAATTTACAATAAATCACATGGTCTCCAATTACTCAAATTTTCAAATCCAACATTCTATTTTCAAATCAATTTATAAAAATTTCAATTTATTTTATAATTCTATTTATTTTATAAATTCATATTTTTCTCATAAAACATGAAATTCATCATTTAAAATAATTTTCACAAATCACAAAATTGAATAAAAACTACTTTAGATAATTCAGACGATAATAGGTTTACTCACATATTTCAAAAGTTCAAATTTCGGGTATACTCAGCTTAGTGATCCCCAGGCGTAATTTCCTTACCTTTGTCGAAGGGCACACCACCTTGACACAGTATAAAATCAAAGAATTTACTACGTTGCCCTTAAATTGAAATAACTAATTTAGATCACTAATGCATGGTATGAAATGCAAAAGGTCTAAATTTTGCCTAAACACCGTATTGACCTATTTCGATCTTTTACCCGATAAATTGAAATACGCATCCAATTTAGCTCCAATTGATCCCATTTCTTTTTCTAATGCTTCAAATCACCAATGTCCAGCCAAATAACCCAAAAATCAGCAAAGCCACATTCATATTCCTTCTTGGAAAAATTCGGCAAAAATGGTGCATCATTGTCACAATTTTTCCTACTTGATTTTCTTTCCATAATTCATTAATTCCCATATCAAAAACCATGATTTCATAATCAAATAACCTAAAATAACATCACATTCTTCCTCACCATTGACTTGAAAATTCAGCTAAGGCTAGGTAATGGGAAAAATGAATGTTTTTCTACATATTTTGTTTACTAACATGCTAAACTAACACTAAACACTAACATATATCAAAATCAAATCAATCCAACAATTTTCTCTCTCTAGACCCATATGACCAGCCATTAAATCACCATGAAAACATGCAATTTAATCATGGAAAATAAGGAGAAATGCTTGGGAATAAGAAAACTCAAGCTTAATAGAAAAAATCTCACATTTTTCATTTAATTTCCTTGAAAATTCACACTTTTTCTTTGATTTTCTCTCTCTAGGGTTTTGTTTTTATTTTCTCTCTCTTCTTGCTGGTTTGGCCGGCCATGGGGTGGAAGATGGGCTGATTTTTGTGCCTTTTAAAAAGGAAAATAATAAATTAATAAAGGCATGACACGTGGCATCATGTCATTGGCCCGTTTTTAAAACTTTAAAAATTTTAATCCTTTTTATCTCCACCACACAATTAGTCAATGGTCAAAATGAGAATAAGGGAAAACCATGTGCTGGACAAATGTCCTGGTGGTGGAAAATTACTATTTTGCCCCTAGGGTGGTAAAATTATCATTTTGCCCCTATGCTCTGAAAAATACCAAGAATAAATTTTTTTCACTTCTTAATCCTCAAATCATACTCTAATAAGTCAAATGGGTTCAAAAATCTTTTCTAAAAATTTCCATTTTGTCCTTAGTTGGCAAATGACCATTTTACCCCTAGATAGTGAAAATTCCGGTTTGACTCCAAATTGATCATCGAACTCCAAATTACCATATTAAACCATTCTGAGACTTAAATATTCTTAATTTCATCTTAAATTCTCTATTTGATCTAGTTCGAGGCTTAAATCAACTTTGTTGTACCTCTAGGTATAATACTGACTTTTGTAAATTTTTTTCGGGACTCTTCTAGCATGCAAACATGCTATCCATCACATGTATGTCATGACAAGTATTTTATAGAGTCAGGCTTGACATCTTTTCCCCTACTTGAATCAACCATATGATCCTTCTTCATGTCTGATTTCAACATCCGGCTAAATATTAATATTTTAATATTATTTTATTAATAAAATATTATTTTATTTTAAAAATTTTATCTTGTCTTTTTGGATTCCAAAGTTCCTTATTATGCCTCAATTCGCATTCAATCAACTTTATTTATCACCATATCAAAGTATGGGGCATTTCACCTCGGCCAAGGTATCCCCGAGAATGATTTTGGCAGGAGCCAAGCTTTTAAAATACTCATAAGCCATGTTGATTATTTAAATAAAATGAGTATTTATGTTATGAAAAACATATTTAGATGAAATATTTTAATAGTCTCATTTTACTCGACTTTAGATCTTTTGAATGATGTTTGTTTACTCACTAGGATTATAAAATCTCACCACTCTCCTTTCCACCCATTTCAGATTCAGAATAGGTTATAGATAGCTGATCTCATCGAGGACTATCGTTGGAATTGCATTTTCCAAACTGTAGGTTCACAATCCTCTTTACTTTTATTTATTCGGGGGGTCCACTTCTTATTGTAAATTAAATTAAATACTCTGACTTACTGTATTACAGTATGTATGAATTTTTTAGTTTTTACGCTATAAAAATTATTTACGTATAACTCTATAAATATTGTTTTATAAGAAAATATAATATTTTACTTAATATTTCTTTTATTTTATTATTTTATCCAAATAATCGTAATTTCGTTTTAAATGAAGATTTTAGACTTTAAAACTTATTTTTAATCATGAATTATGTGTTTTGTACTTGTATTCTATATTTTAGCTAGTTTCGAAATTTTTGAAAAAAATGACCAAAATACCCATGTGGGAAGAAAATTATTATTTTATTTGTTTTAAGTTGAAAACAGTTTAAAATCTTTTAGAATAGGATATTTGGCAACAGTTGCTCACAGGGAAAATGAGAAACTGATATTAAGCTTTGCGGGGTTTCGGGTTGACATTCCGGGTAATGAGTGTCTACCGGGACACTGAGGCAGTTGTCACGGGCTTGAGGGGAGTACCGGGTAGTGACAAATTTCGTGTCTCAACTTTGTCAGACATGGTTAATACATTCAAAACACTCTTAATTAATTGTATTATCATGTTTAAATGACACTTTTAATGTTAATGATGGATTTTATTAGTATAATAATAAATTTTATGTATGTTGTTTATATTAAATTTTATTATATTTGATGTTATTATTATTTTGTTATAATTGTTTTTATAATTATTGATTTTAAATTTGAATAATAAAATTATATTTAATAATAAATATTTTAAATTAATCGTGTTAAACATGTTAATCTTATTAGGAAAATATTATGTTAATCGTTTAATTGTGTTATATTGTATAAAAAATCCTAACACGTTTAATAAACGTGATAATCTTGTCATGTTGTGTTACACATTTGTTAAACATATCTATATACGTGTTTAGGATGCTGACACAAATAAGTATTCATGTCGTGTTTGTATTTAATTTTATCATATTTCGTGTCTTAATTATGCCGACACAATTAAAATACAAAAACATGAATTGTCAAGTCTACTTAAAATGAGATCAATTAAGATAATTAAAAAGAGTAATTTTTTTTATGTAATTTTGAAAGTGTCCACTCTCCAAGGTAAAATGGTATATCCCTGCTACAATTTCCAATTTCCTAGCTTGAACAAAAAAGGAAGTGGGAAGTGTTCTTTGAGCAGGTCTTTAAGGTGGATTGAGTTAAATAATATAGTAACCAACCTCACAACCCAAAAAGAAAAAAAAAAAAAAGGCGTTAGGCTTTATATGAAATTAGAGTGATACCCGCGCGATGTGTTCAGACAATATATATAATTTATTGGTTAAAATTAGATCGGCATAATAAGATTACACGAGAATAAGATAATTTTATAATATTGTAACTGATGTTGGGCTTGCAACCATAGTAGGGCTAGCCCTTGGGTAAGGCCACCCAAGTAAGGGTTTTAGGCTCTAAATTTGGAGAGGTCCCATTTTTTATAATAATAATATAATTAATTATATTAAAAATATATAAAAATTAAGATAATTAATAAAATATTTACTTATTCTCTCATACCAAATAAATATTTATTTTCTCTCATTTCACTAAAACAAAATTGAGTTTTAATCACATTTTTTTATACGACATATTTTTTTTGTATAGTAAAATTTTAAAAAGTGCTGCTATTTAAGCTTTTAACTTCACTTTTTTCACATTTAGTAGTAATATAAAAAAGTGCAGCTTTTGCTAATGTATGCAATTCTTATGGTTACATTTTATTCATAATACATATAAAAATTTATATAGTGAAGTTATATCTACAAAAATGTTTAAAAAGCATAAAAAAAGTGTTATAAATAATATTTTTAGTAGCACATTTTAAAAAAGTGTTGTCTTAAGTTAAATTTGTTGTAGTGTTTTCACATCTCTTTTAATTCTCAATTAATTATCTCATTTCCTATTAAAAACATATAAAAGTTAAAGATAATTAATAAAATGACATATTCTCTCATTTTCCTAATTATGTGCCTAATAAATCTTCATTTTTTATCACTTCCCAATTTATTAATTCTCAACTATGTCTCCTATTTCCAATAAACTAACGATAATATCTATTTAATAATCTTCAACAGTTATTTTTTTCTTACCTATTTCTCCTATTTCCAATCAACTAACAGTAATATGAATTTAATATTTTCAACAGCTATTTTTTGCTCACCTATTTCTACTTAACTAATGGTAATATATATTTAATATTTTCAACAGCTATTTCTTTCCTATATATAAAACCAATTTTTTTTTCAATTTATAATATCCACTTTTGAATTCTTCTTTCTTCCTTTAACTTTAATTTTTCTCCAAAAAATACGTAAGAAGTTTATTATGTTATAATCTTCATAAAGTCGTGAGCCTCATTTATGGTTTACATTATATTATTATATTGTGTTTATTTTTATATGATAGTTGATTTATTTGAATTAGAAATTTTGATTATTAATTCTATAGTAGCCATTTAAAAAGTATAAGATAATTATAATAGCTAAATATTTTTTGTACTTCAAAATAAATATTTGAATATGTCAAATAGAAAATATGAATTTGGTTATTCAAAGCTTAAAAAAAAGAAAAATTGAAAGTTTAATACAATATCAAAAAGAGCACTTGATAAAATTTTTTCAAATAAAAAAATAATTAATCAGAAATTATTAATGAATCACAAATTATTAAAGAAATATTAGAATAACTTCATTATAAAAGTTTAATTAAAAATTTTGCATTTCAAAAAGCCAAAAGAATAAAATTCTTTTTCTTAATTTAAAAAAAAAAAGGCTTCATTTGAATATTTCGCTTTAGACCTTTGAGGTTATTGAGCCATTCCTGAACCATGAAACTCTAGATCAAGGGTATTGGGCACTTTGCTTGGAATAATAGCACTACGGATCAAGGATAATTAATTACGCAGTGGATATCAAGTAGATATCATGACATATCAAGATATCAAGTATTATAATTGGAACTATAACACCTCAGATTAAGGATATCAAGCATTATACTTGAAAACATAGTGCTACAAATCAATGATATAATTAAGCAATATTAAGGATATCATCTATTATGCTTGGAAGCATAGTACCCCAGATCAAGGATATCAAGCATTAGACTTTAAAGTGTAGTATTACAGATCAAGGATATCAAGTATAATGATTTAAACTGTATCATTATGCTTGTAATTGTAGCAGTACTACAAATCAATGATATTTAGTAGAAAAATCTTGTAAATAATGATAATATTAATAATAATAATAATAAGAAAAAATAATTGTAAATTAAAAAATTATAAATAATAATAGTAGTAATAAATCAAAGATAATTATTTTAAAGTATTGATAATTTTTTTAAAAAATTTTCTTGGTGTTTCAATTTTATTAACAAATTTTCATATTATATTTGAATTTTTTTTATTATTTTGAGATGATTACAATGTTTTATTATTGTGTTTTATTTTTTAATTGTCTCTTCATTTCTTGGGCTTAAACCAATTGGGTCAAGAGAAAAAGCAAATCTAGGCCGAACCTAATGTTGGAAGAACTTCCATTTTCAAGAAGGAAAAGTTCTATAAAGTGGAAGTTTATGTCGATTGTCAAGAATTCATATATAATTTTTTTTAATGTTTGTAGATATTTCTCATCAATTTTAAGGATGAAAAACTTTAAGACAATGATTGATCATTAAAAATAATCTTGAAATTTATGTCTATGTATAATTTGTCGCATAATATATATAATATTTGAATTATAAATCTTTTATTGGCATGTTTGAGAAGTTTAAATTGTAGATACTTGCATGTAAATATTGATTCATGTAAAATTTGATGCAAGTAATAATCTTGTACTACATCTATACCAATAGTTTATGATAAAAAAATTGAAAATTTTATATGTGCAGCTTTTCAAATATTTTACCTATTGTGCTCTCCATGCCATTTTGGGACTTTGTTTTGCATCCTATAGTCAATGTGCATTAAAAGTCTATACATTTATTCCTACCTTACTAAGAAAAATGTAGTTCATACTCTAAACATAAATAAAAGCCATGTTACTGTCATCCCATAAACTATACAACCTTGAGAAAAAAAAAGCTTCTAAAATATAGATGGCAATTAAATTTCTAGACTTCTTATCAACTACAGGCATGCAAAAAATTATCCTCAAAACAAAATAATTCATGAAAAATAAAAAACAACTAAAAAAATTAACTAACGTCAAAACTCACCTAGATAAGCAACCTTTTAATTCAAATCTTCTTCACATGAAAAGAGCATAAAAAATAAGTAAGAAAATGAAAAAATAATAGTAAACAAAACGATAAAAATTACATAAAAAAAATAGCACTTCTTTACCAATTTAATCTAAACAGTGCATTATTTGATACTAGTCAACCATATAACTAGTTAGTACAATCAGGCTGGGTTTGGTTTTAAAATATTTATTCATTTGTCAATGGTATACATAACAGGCATGCAACAAATTTAATGATGAAGTACATTGGTAGAATTGAGCACAATTTTGACTTTGCCATCAAAACGCTCTATGTTACTATTCTTTTCGATCCCAGATACACACCAAATCAACCACAATCACAATTTAACCTAAGACCTTTAAATATTTATTCCAATTGTTGCTCTACAAATCAACTAAGTCTCTAAGTATATACATATAAAGGGTATTTAAAATCAAATAGTTTAAGAAAAACAAAAAAATACAAAATGGTAGTATTAGTGGGTGGAGTTGGCTTACGAAATAAAATATATCACCAACCTTTGCTTTTTTAAAATAAACATTTTAAATGGACAAATTGGTACAAAATTTAAAGGTTGAATTGGGTTTTGTCATCCTTAAAATATATAATAAATTTTATTTTTTTATATAAAGATTTTCGCAACTAAAAGATTTGAACTTTAAACTTCTCTAAAAAGAATTATAAATATTAAATTAAATTTTATTATTACTATAGATAATATATTTTCTTAGAAAGAAAACTAAAAAAAAAAGGAAATCAATCTGCAAACTATATTAATAATAGAGATCTAAGTGTTATCTTAAACCTTCTTTCTCAACTAAATATATAGACTGAAGTTGACATAATTATATAAATTCCATCGTTAATGTATAAGATAATAATAATTAAATTTAAAAGGCTGGATTAAATAAAAACAAAAAGAAAATCAATATGCAAACTATATTAATAATTTGATTCCATATTGCAATACACATTTTTACTAGCCTTAGGACAAATAACACAGTAAAAAATTTGATTCCATATTACAATATATATTTTTACGAGCCTAACCAAATGTTTTGGAAAGGATTTGGACTGGGTTTCTATCCTTGATCTATAAAACTGAGACAGAATCTTGGATAATTAGATATCTTTGCTAGTTCTAATGTTTTAGATTTTCTAAAATAATGAATACATCAGTCAAGATTAACATAGATTTTAAAGACAAATTGAGCAGATTATTTCTCCCATTCCCTCCCTAAGTCCAAAAAAGAATAGAAAAAAAAAATCTTTATCCTTCTTGTTTACAAACTAAGACAGGATCTTAGATAAGCACAAACTAGCAAACTCCTCAAGCCCAAAAAAGAAAAGAAAACCAAATCTTAAGAAGCACAATTAGAATTTGTCATTTCCAAACACAAATTAGTAAACTCAAAACACACAAAACTAATTTATTCATACTTTAGTTTCAAATACACACATAAACAATCTGTTGTTTTCAAACACAAACTAATAAACTCAAAACACAACAAAACAATTTACTCACATTTCAGTTTCAAATACACACAAAACGAAAATCTATTAACAATAGAAGCGGCAAAGAATGACCTTTGAAGGCAAAACCACCGTGAGCTGAAGAAAAAAGAAACCATAAACAACCCTGTAAAGAACGGAAAAAAGCATGAAGAGTTGAGCAAATAAGGTAAGATCAAACAATTGAAAGCAAAAAACGATGGAAGAAAACTTTGAAAAAGCCAAAAATAATCTCACCCAAATGGACAAAATCGAGGGACAAAACAGATGAAATAATTGGAAAAAAATGATACTTCATCGAGTGGCTGAAAACAAACAAAGCTCCAATTTCCACCACCCACATATCGGACTATACAAAGGAAATCGGTTGAAACTACTTCCCAATGAGCGAAACCATCAAGCATACATATCCACAAAAAAAAAAAAAAAACTACTTTTGAAAATACCCATGTGGACTAAAACCATTGCACACATGTGACTATAATACTTGGGCAAAAAATTGGAAAACCAAGATAGAGCAACACATAAACCTATGTCTAACCCAAGGTTAAAAACTTTTTCTTTCCCAAACTGAACGTCTGACCTAAAGCTGAAAGCTTTTTCGTTCCCAAGACATAATCCCATGCATATTTTGTTCCCTTCAAATGCAAAAAAAAAAAAAAAAAACACAAACCAAATTTATTCATGTGAAATCCAAGCTTTGACCTAAATACGTCAAAGAAGATTAGTATTTATTTGGTGAAAAATATAGGATATTTGTTTTATATAAAAAATAAGTGTTGAAAAATAGTGGGGACATCAGCACATTGGATTTATATGTGTAAAGGGGGTTCTTGTGATAGGGAGAGGAAGTATTGCAAACAAGTAAAAGGATGTGCCAGAGGAGGCAGAGAGGAAGATTGAAGCAGTTCCTGAAGTACTAAGTGCTGTGACAGGTGGAAGACAATAAGAAAAGAATTAAAGAGACTTAGAGAGTACAAGATAATTAGAGAGAGAATTTAGAGAGAGAGAATTTAGGTTGAGAATGTGTTAGCTTGGAGAGGGAAAAAAGACTCCTTTCAAATGAATTGTGAGGCTCTATATATAGTGTTAAAAGTGACGGTTACATAAGAATAGGCTTTAATGCGCCTAATGAATGACATTATTATGAAGAATATTAATGTAAGTAACCGTTACTGTAATTGAATGTAGTAAGACTTGTTCTCAAGTAAAGGTAATAGAAAAGAGGTGTACAAGAATAGGTACGAGAGAAGAAGCTGTATGAGAATAGGTACAAGAGAATAAGCTGTACATGAATAAGTATACGAGAACAAGATAAGAGGGTGAAACACTTGTACTTCAGGAAAGGGTTAAGAGGAAGACCTCTTAACTACCTTCATATCTCAGCCACCAAGCCAAACTCTCTGAAACATCCCAAGATGAAAGTAACCCATGAACCCTGTCACTTATTCTGAGTTACTTTCACTGTCATCCAAGTGAAACGGTTATTCTATTCAAAGTGGTTGTTCTACTTGTATTAGTTATTCTATATGGAGTAATACTTTACTTTTTCTAATTGTTCTGCTTTAAGTAATACTTGAAGTAGCGCTTCACTTGTTCTGCGTGAAGTAGCGCTTCACTTGTTCTGCGTGAAGTAACGCTTCACTTGTTCTAGTTATTCTACGTGAAGTAACACTTCACTTGTTCTGGTTGTTCTCTATATAATATTATGTTGTAACATAATTCTTTAGAGTAACAATATTAACCAAAATCTAGTATCTACAATATGCAGAATTGATGCTTTGTTGGGTCATAGGAAAAACCAAACTCCACCCCATGATGTGAGTTTATTTTACCTATAATCAATGCAAAACACGTCAAAGAAATTACTGATGATGGAAGCTTTGTTAACTGTTCCCACCACCACATATCAGTTAGAAACACCCAAGACGTGATACTCAAGGTGGTTAAAAACGTGGTCAAATGTGAGAGCTTCATTGGGACTTCCTTTTACTTATAGGTAGATATTAAGTTAGCCCAACTATAGTTAACTTTACAAGATCAATCCAAGAAAAGGATGACCATGGTCTTTTTCTCTTTGGCCTTGTTACTTTAAACCCAAAACCAGATAACTCTCCAATAACATACGACTAAAGAAACTTTACCAGTTAAATACTCCTTTTTAATGTCAAAACTGTAAATGATTGGATAAGACTAAATAGGAATCACAAATGCTTTATGATGCACATTGAAGAAGAATTGAGCACAGGCAAGGTAAAATGAAACATCTATAGGAATCTCATTTTTGTTTTCTTTTTCCCATTGAGTATAGTTCAAAATTTTAAGGTGTATACATATAGACAAGTTAAAGATAACTAAACCAGCATACATTGAGTATGCAAAAGTACAAACCTTTCATTTAAATTGTACAAAAAGATCCATTTGTTAACTTACAAGTCCAATCTTTATATTGCTGCCTTATTGTTGTCCGGTCTCGAAATGATTTTTCCAAGTAAATCCACTTATAGAGAGAAACCTTGATAGAAAACCCCAGCTGTTGTTCTTATTGTCTTTAAAATTGCTTAAATTGCTTATAAGAGACTAGTGTGTGTTAAATTCCTGCTTATAATTGCTTTGTTGCATCATTTGCATTAGCTCTGATGCTTTCTTGAGATTATTTTTAGAGTGATACCTATTGATTACAGAGGTGTACATCTCTCCGGTTGGAGTTTGTCCTAATTGAGCCCTAGAAATCAGTAGTTTCTGCTTCCACAGTACATCCATCTTGGAAACTTTAACGGACAAACATGTCTCATGTATTGATACTTGGCTTAAGATCCCAATTCAGCATCTCATAATGGAAGTCCATAGCTCGGGTCAATTTATTGCATGCACAAAAACCATGGATAATAGAATCATAACTGGTGGAATCTGGAAGATTTCCCCTCTTCAACATTATGTTTAGAAAATCAACTGCCTTGTTCAGTCTCTCATAAAAACAAAACTGCTTAATCAGATTATCATAATTGATTGTATTTAGTAAAAGACTTTTATCTAACATTCTTCCCAAAAAACTTTCTACTTTTTTAGGATTACCATGAGACGGGAGGCTTCCAGCAATTCTGTATTGAAGAAATGAACCATGAAGCTAGCCTCTTGATTCCATTTCTTGACTTAACTCCAAAGCTTTTTCAAGATCCCCAATATCACACAAGTGGCTTGTTACTATTCTTAAGCTGCGATTACTTAGCTTAAGTCCCTTGGAAATCATAGTAAACAAATAGTGCACAGAACTTGACATCTCTTTGCACTTGGAAAATCCATACACAAAAAAGTCATAAGTGGCTTCATTAGGTAGCAATTCCTTCCCTTGCAATTCATTTAAAACTTTATTCACAGCCAAAATATTTCCAACTAAGAGAAGATAGAATAAAAAGAATATTATAAATTATTAGGCTGTCAGATTGGCTTTGTCCTAGCATAAACTCCTTCAGGCTTAATACGGAGAACTACCTTCCAACAGAAAACATTAAGCACACTCAACTACCATAACTAGAGATTGAAAGGCATATATTTTTCCTTATCATGACACCAAGTAACTCTTCAAATAATCTCAAATTGTTAGCTTGGCAACACCCTTGAACCAGCATACCATAAATATTAGCATTTACAAACAAACCCTCTGATGACATATCTTGAAACAGAAGTCTTGCTTCTCTAAGCTTCCCTTTCATACAAAATCCTTTAAGTAAAGCACTCTGGACAGAAGAAAATGTAGATTGCTCTCTCAAACTAATCTTTCCCATTGTGATAGCCTCTTCAAATTTGTCAGCTCTAAACAAGGGAGGAATTAGTGTCAAAGAAACATCTAGGAATGGGACTAACTCCTCAGCCTAACATAATGTCCAAAACTCTAATGGCACTTGAATTTTTTTTCTCAGCACATGGCCCTCTTACAAGTTGGCTATAAGCCATATGATTCAAAATCCAACCTTCCTTGGAAGTTTTTCTACCTTCACATGTGCAATGCTTGTAAAACCAGAGATGCACAGATTCTCGAGGAAGATATGGAAAACTTTTAACTTTGATTGAGGGTAAGAGACCAGCATGCCTTCAAAAAGTTTCAGTGCCTCTTTCAGCATGTCCTAATGATAGAGACATTTGAAAAGAGCATCGCAATCCTCCAATGCTAAGAACCACTTGCTATTTCGAGCAACATTCCAGAACCCATGAAGGTCACTCAAGATTCCTTTCTTAAATAATCCTTTAAGTACAGCAGTGTAAGTCTCACTGTTGACTATTAAGTCCTTTTGAAGCATTTGACAAAATAAACTTATCCCATTGTAAGCTAATCCTATTTAGCAGAATGCTTGGACGAGCATATTTAGCGTCTCTCGATCCAACTGATTCACGAACTTGGGCATTTTTTCAAAAAGATTGGCACCTGCCTTGCTATGAGAATGGGAGGCACCAAGCCCCTTCAAAAATGCTATAAAGATAGAAATAGACAGTTCTTGTCCCTATAGAATCATTTCATTTACAAACCCCAATGCATTTACAAAATTTCTAGAACTACATTCATTCATTATAAGAGAATTAAAATCAAGTCTTATAGAATCCTTAAGAACCTTGCTTACTTTTTCTCATACTCACCCACGTCTGTATCCAAATAGAGTCCATTTCCAAGATCATCGAAAAATTCTACGATGGGAAATCCCACATTGTTTTCCCTTCTCAACTTTACAGCTAATGGATCAAGTCCCAACACTACAAATGCTTTGGAAAGTGGATCCTCTAAGGAAGAAAGTTCAATGAAACCATTTTTAACCATTTGGAAAACTGTTTTTTTGGCTTCATCAAACCGTCTTGCTTTACAATACTAGGCTAAAATCACTTTATGTTGGATTTAGATCTTAGTGAATTGATGTGATTGTGTAAATCATGAATTTCAAAAAAATTTCTTTCATAAAAGAAGCAAGCAATACAATTTCACAAGCGGAAATACACATCATTCTTATTGTAAGTAACATAATCACATTCTAAAAATATAAAAATCTATTAAGTAAGAAAAAAACATACTTTTTATTTTGAGATTCTTATTTTGGACACTACTAAACCAATGAATGATTTCTCGATCAAACAAGTTTATTACTTATTTTTCAAGAATGCTTTCAACTTGAACCTTGAGTAGACAAGGTGTGGAATGCAAGATTACAAGATGACAATTGATTTTGTCTCTCTTTTCTTTTAAAAATTAAAGGCTATTTTCTTTCAAAAAAATTCAATCAAGAATGGGAGAGAGAAAGAAAGATTCGGCAAAGTTTTGGAGGAGGAGGAGAGAAGTGACGGCTGAAACATTTTCAAGAAAAAGTATGTACGTTTGTTTTCTTCTAATCTCTTCTCTTTTTATTAAAACTCTTGCCTCAAAGGTTTAATCAAAATCAAATACCTTTGAATCAATCTTGACCATCCATTTAGAGTTACGGATGCATCGAACATGCTCCATAATTATCAAAATTAAAATTAAAGAATAATAATTTAATTTTTTAATTATCATTTAGAATTCTTGATAAAATAAAACTTCTTATTAAATAATAACTCTTATTTTATTATTTTTCATATTTATTTAAAAAGAATTAATAATAAATAAAAGAGTGATAGTCAAATATGGAGTCTCCTTTTATCTACATGGATGTCTAGATTCATTTTGCAATAATCCTCTTAGCATTATCTTAATTTAAGACAACTCTTATATTTAATTAAGATAAAAATATTTTATCTTGTTTAAATTGAGACAAATATGTTTTCTTGTCTAAGTAAGACAAAAAATATTTTTCTTGTCTTAAATTAAGAGAAACATATTTTCTTATATAAATTAAGACCAAACATGTTTCGTGTTTAAATTAAGATAAACATGTTAAAGCTGTCATTTTTGTACACAATTTAATTAATCAAATTAAAACATGTATTTCAACTTAAACAAGTTGAATTCTATGAAGCTAAGTGGGGAATCTATTTAGATATAGATATTCTAAGTTTCAATAAACTTAGTATTAGTTATAATCTCATTAAAAATAATTTAAGCTTATTAACCATGAAATTACTCTACCATAGATTCATGGTTGCACTCTTGGATTAACTATAATTACAAGAAACAATTCAATACTTGATATTAATTATTAGTTGTCCAATTACAAACCTTATATTGTGAACTCTCATAACCATCCAATGACAAAAGGTGAAACTACCATTTTTCCCTTTATGTCAATTTTGTCCTTTAGTCTCAAATGTCATCCAATTAGTAATTCAATACTCTAGATCTAATCTTTTGAGTATCTAGATGTGATAAGTAGCTAATTCATCAATCCACTGAGTTTAGATTAATCACCAATCATCCTAAAATCACTAGAAGTGGTGTTAATGCTATGAATTCTATTATTTGGATATATGTTCCCAGATGTTTATCTCGATTATAATCCCAAAATACAAAGTCTAAATTAACGCTTTATGATGATCATGCTCATGGTAAATCAAAGATTATAAGGAGATTAAACATAAGTCCAATATCCATCAGGATTTCGGATTCACTATAAGCAAATGTATAAATGTAAGATTAAGTTTTAAGTAACGGTTAAACTTAAATTTGATTCTCACATGATTCTAGTTCATGTTATAGTGTCATTACTCAAAGTCAACCATTTCGATGATTGGAGCCTCATCATTCCCTTTAAGTGAATTACATTAATTTCGTTGGAAGTAATCTGGACACTACAGCCTTAACATAATAAAGTGATCAACTTTATTATATGGTTGTGAACAATTTTTATATTCAATTAAAATGTATGTCTCCTATGTATGACTCTTCATGCAAATGTATTTTAATATCTTAATAGAATCACGGTATCTTAATAACTAGATAATGAATGCTTACTTAAAACAAACTTTTCGCCTTATTATCAAAGTGTGCTTTCATTACAAATTTAATGAAATTAAGCATGAGAATATACTTGCTTTCCAAGGCACCATATTTTCAAAATTCCTAACACTTTATAAGTCCATAAATTTAGACTTGTGCCCCCATCCACCACTTCTTCAAGAATATCTTGGGCAAGCTTTCACATGCCCTTTTTAAACACCCCACTAATAAGAGCATTATAAGTCCATATATATCAGGTCTTAAACCTCTTGACAAAATCTAAGACGGATAAACAAAGGCACTTTGTAAATCCCTTTCATAGCAACTCCAACTAATTAGGATTCCAAAGGTTATTTTATTAGGCCTGAAACCCAAAAGATCCAATTCCTACAAGAATAAATTTGCTCTTTCTACACCAAAATTGCTGCAAAGATTAGGGGCATTTTTAAAATAACCCTTAAAGATACGATGTTTTAAAAAATAGCCCTCTTTATAATTTTAAATATTTTTAACCAAGTTTGACAAAATTACCTTTAATGAAATTACAAGCCATATACAAAAACATGTTACACGCCATGGTTAGGTTGTTACACGCTATGTTGAAAAAAATAACTGTTATTACACACCATGTATAAAAATATATTACACACCATGGTTAGGTTGTTACACGCCATGTTGAAAAAAAATATTGTTGTTACATGCCACATACAAAAACATGTTACACGTCATGGTTAAAAAAGGTTGTTACACGTAATATTGAAAAAAAAATACTATTGTTACTGTAAAGCTTGACCTTATAAAATGCTTGTCATGACATACATGTGATGATAGCATGATTGCATGCTAGGAGAGTCCCGAAAAATTTATAAAAGTAGGTATTGTACTTAGAGGTACAACAAAGTTGATTTAAGCCTCGAACTAGATCAAATAGGAGTTTTAAGGTGAGATTAAGAGCTTCACAGTCCATGGATGACTCAAAATGGTAATTCGGAGTTTGAGAATCAATTTGGAGTCAAACCGAAATTTTCACTATCTAGGGGCAAAATGGTCATTTGCCACTTAGGGACAAAATGAAAATTTTTAGAAAAGATTTTTTTTGCCCCATTTGACTTATTGGAGTATGATTTGAGTATTGGAGTATGATTTAAGGTTGAGAAGTGAAAAAAAATTATGATCTCGGTATTTTTTAGAGCATAGGGGTAAAATGGTAATTTTACCATTCTAGGGGCAAAATTATAATTTTACACACCCGACACTAGTCCAGCTCATGGATTTTACCCAATGTTATCATGGATAATTGAAGGGATTTATATGGTGGATAGAGAAAGCTTAATAGTTAAGAAATAAAAATGGGCCAATGAAATGGTGACACATGGCATGTTAATATCCATTTATTTTTTTTAGCTTTAAAATCAGCAAAAGTCAGCCTATTTTCTTCATTATGGTCGGCCAAAGCATGAAGTGAAGAAGAACAAAGAAAGAACAAAACCTAGGTGGGAAAATTGAAGAAAAAGTGTTGGATTTCAAGGGATTAAGCTAATAAAGGTAAAATTTTGTGATTTTATCTTGTGATTTACACTACCCATGCTTTCTTTTTCATTTTTCATGCTTAGAACTCAAGTTTTCATGGTGAATTCATCGCTGACCAAATGGGTATGGAGAGAGAATGAAGTTGGATTGATTTGATTCTAAGTTATGTTACTGTTTTTAGTTAGTTTAGCATATTTAGAAACAAAACAACAAGAAAAAAATTCATTTTCTCTCATTACCTAGAAGAGGCAGAATTTTCTAGGGAGAATATTGAGGCTGAAATTGATGATATTTCATGATATTTTGGTGATATTTAATGATTGGTGAGGCTAGAAATTTAATGGGAAAATTTTGGCATGAAAATATGAATTTTTACCTAATGTATAGACATGTGTGATTTATGGTTCGGACTGATAAATTGAATCACATTCACAGTCATTGAGGTATTTTAAGTATAATTGGAGTGTAGAAAGTGAAAGAAATCGATTGGGAGTTAAATTGGAGGTTTTAGCCAATTACACCGAGAATAGTACGAATTAGGTCGAATACCGTATTTAAACGGCTATTTAGACATTTTTGCATTCCATATCATGCATTAGTAGTCTAAATTAGTTTAATTTCTATTTAATACCAATGTAGTAAGTTTCTCGATTTTGTACTATATCTAGATGGTGAATCCTCCGATAAAGGCAAGAAAATTGTACCCGAGGATCGGTAGTCAGAGTACTCTAGAAATTCGACTCCCGAAATAGTGAGTAACCTTACCATCATTTTAATTATCTAAAGTATGTTTTTAATCGATTTTGGTGAAATTTTATGAAAATGAGTTTAAAGGGTAAATTTTTGTGTTTTACAAATAGAATGTGTTTACATGAAAAGATTTTTATAAATTGTCTTGAAATTGAATAACGATTTTGAAAATAGAGTAATTGGAGACCACCGGTATGTTGCAAATTTATGATTGGAAATTGATGGTTTATGTTATATTATTATTGTGTTGGCATGATTGGCTTGGTTGTGTTTTATGAATTGTATGAATTGTTTTATTTTATCCTTACAGGCTGGGTAGTAAAATATTAGCTCTGTCATGCTGTCAAAATTTTATTGTATGGTGGGTTTAGCTTGCTGCAGTAGGCGGATTCTGTGGACCAGCCTATTAGAGGGGCACGGAATCCGGATATAAATATATATATGTACGTCGGTCGGAGAGGCGCGTAGGGTATCTCCTGAGGTATGGACAGAGTTCACGTCATGCCGAACCACCTCATGATAATGAACTTCGCTAACGCCAAGGAATGGCTGTGTTTTTCAAACTAAAAATATGCTTTGTGTATACGAACTTTTTAACAGCCTTGGCGGATTCGATTAAATGCCTCAGCCAAGGTATCCCCGAGAATGATTTTGGCAGGAGCCAAGCTTTTAAGATACTCATAAGCCATTTTGAATATTTAAATGAAATGAATATTTATGATATGAAATACATATTGAGATGAAATATTTTAATTGTCTCATTTTACTCGACTTTAGATATTTCGGATGATATTTGTTTACTCACTGGGATTATAAAATCTCACCACTCTCTTTTCCACCCATTTTAGGTTTAGATTAGGCTGTAGATAGCTGAGTTCATCGAGGACTACCCTTGGATTTGCATTCCTTCAAACTGTAGGTTCACAGTCCTCTTTACTTTTGGTTATTCGGGAGCCCACTAGTCATTGTAAATTAAATTAAATACTCTGATTTACTGTATTACAGTATGTATGAATTTACTTTGCTTTTACGCTACAAAAATTATCTACATATAACTCTGAAAATAATGTTTAATAAGAAAATAGAATATTTTACTTAATATTTATTTTATTTTTTTATTATATCCAAATAATCATAATTTCGTTTTAAACGAATGTTTTGGACATCTAAATTTATTTTTGATTTTGAAATATGTATTCTGCATTTATATACTACATTATTGATTGGTTTCGAAATTTTTAGAAAAATAACGAAAATACCCTTGTGAGATGAAAATTAATATTTTATTTGTTTTAAGTTGAAAACAGCTTAAAATCTTTTAGAACACGATATTTGACAATGGTTGCTCACAAGGGAAATGAGAAACTGATATTAAACCCTTACGGGATTTCGGGTTGACATTTCGGGTAATGAGTGTCTATCGGAACACTGCAGCAGTTGTCACGGGCTCGAAGGGAGTACCGGGTCGTGACAATTCGATTGGTATTAGAGCATTTGGTTTTAAAGATCAGAGTTTTAAGTTTTAAAGTTGTTTTAAAAATTTACAATGTCTATGTGGTCCCGGGTTAAGTTAGGTTAGGTTGAATAGAATGCATGCATCTGCATATAAAGTCTAAGGTTTATTAAATTTGCCTTGTTTCCTTGTATAATTGCCATGCCTCCTCGACGCGAATGCCCACCTCTCACTAGATTGGTTGGAAGGGAAAGAGGTCGTTCCCAACGTCGTCAGCTAGATGCAGTAGAGGAGGATTTGACTGCATCCACCATTCGGGCAGCACTTGTTGCTGAGCAGGCCGAGACTTCTCTACATCCTCCACATCCTCCGCCACCTACTGGTACTCCTGTCATGTCTCCTGAGGAAGTTCAGGCATTGACAACTTTTTTTACCGCTATTGCTGGCTAGGCTCAAGCTGGTCAAGCCCCTCCTATAGTACCACCAGTTGCTCCTTCAGTACCACCACCCCACCTCCTGTTCCACCACTAGTGCCAGATGTCTCTATTGCTAAGAAGTGGAAGGAAGCTAGGCAACTTGGTTGTGTTTCTTTTACGGGTGAGTTAGATCCAATCGTGGCCAAAGATTGGATTAATCAGGTTTCGGAGACGTTCTCTGATATGAGGTTGGATGATGACCTGAAATTGATGGTGGCCACGAGATTATTAGAGAAGAGAGCTCGCACATGGTGGAATTCAATAAAATCCTGTTCCACTACTCCTTTGATCTGGTTAGACTTCCTAAGAGAATTTGATAGTCAGTATTTTACTTATTTCCATCAAAAAGAAAAGAAAAGAGAATTTCTGAGTTTGAAACAAGAGAATTTAACTGTATAAGACTACGAAGCTTGTTTTAACGAGTTGATGTTATATGTGGTAGATCTGGTGAAATCTGAGCAAGATCAGGCCAATTATTTCGAGGAAGGGCTCCGTAATGAGATTAGAGAGCGGATGACAGTGACTAGTAGGGAGCCACATAAGGAGGTCGTACAGATGGCTCTACGGGCTGAGAAGCTCGCAATTAAGAATAGGAGGATTCAGACCGAGTTTGCAAAAAGGAAAAATTCGAGTGTATCTTCCAATCAGCCACCAAAAAGGGGCAAAGACTCATCTGCTTCAGGGAGCACTACTTCTGTTTCAGTGACATCTCCTCGACCTCTATTTTCATAGACACAGCAGAGGCCTCAAAGATTCAGTAGATTTGTGATGACTACTTCTTGAAAAAGTTATGGAGGTTTTGATAGATGCAGGAGATGTGGGAAGAATCATGTTGGGCCGTGTAGGGGACAGTACGATGTTATCATTGTGATCAGCCGGGCCACATTAAGAGTGCGTGCCCACAGCTAAGACGGGTTATTGCAACTGCTCCATCTCCACCAACTTGTACGGATATGCAGAGGAGAGATCCTTCTAGGTTACTACCGAGGCAGGGAGTGGCCATACAGTCTGGTGTAGAGAGTAACACCCTGGCATATCCACCTTCGAGAAAATAGACTCGTACTTCGACAAGAGTTTTCACTATGACGGAATATGAGGCACAAGTTTGACCTGAAGCAGTGACAGGTATCATGTATTTATTTGATAAAGACGCTTATGTTTTGATAGATTTTGGTTCAGATAGGTCATATGTGAGTATGGCATTTGCATCAATTGCTGATAGAAACCTGTCACCATTAGAGGAAAAAATTGTAGTTCACACCCATTTAAGAGAAAAGCTAGTTAGAAATAGTTGTTATAGAGATTGTGGAGTAATGGTTGGTGAGAAAGAATTTAGGGGTGACTTGATTCCTGTAGAGATCCAAGATTTTGATTTGATATTGGGTATAAACTGATTAACTGCACATCGGGTGAATGTAGATTGTTTTAGAAAAGAGGTTGTTCTTCAGAATTCGGAGGGAGCAGAGAATGTTTTTGCAAGGAAACGTCGAGTATTACCGTCTTGTGTAATCTCGACCATTAAAGCTTTAAAATTAGTGCAGAAAGGGTATTCGACTTATTTGGCTCACGTGATTAATATTTCAAAGGGGGAACCTAAATTAGAGAATGTCCTAATAGTAAGTGAGTTTTCTGATGTATTTCTTGATGAGTTACCGAGACTACCTCCTGATCGAGAGCTTGAGTTCTCTATTGATTTACTTTCGGGTACTGCACCTATTTCTATCCCTCTATATAGAATGGCTCCGGCAGAGTTGGAGGAACTGAAAGTCCAGTTGCAAGATTTGGTGGATAAAGGTTTCATTCGCCCTAGCATTTCTCCTTGAGGAGCACCAGTCCTATTTGTAAAGAAGAATGATGGTACTCTTCGATTGTATATCGATTACCGTCAGTTGAACCAAGTGACCATCAAGAATAAATACCCTCTACCTCGGATCAATGATCTTTTTGATCAATTACGAGGTGCTATGGTGTTTTCAAAGATTGATTTGAGGTCTGGGTATTATCAGTTGAAGATTAAGGAGCAGGATGTACCCAAGATTGCTTTTAGGACGCGTTATGGGCATTATGATTTTCTGGTGATGTCGTTTGGTTTGACTAATGCGGCGTCAGCTTTTATGGATCTTATGAACAGGGTGTTCCATCCATATTTAGATAAGTATGTGATAGTGTTCATAGATGACATCCTGGTTTATTCGAAGAATGATGATGAACATGCTGCCCATTTACGCATTGTGTTGCAAACTTTGCTCGAGAAACAACTCTATGCCAAGTTCTCTAAATGTGAGTTATGGTTAAAGGAAGTGGTTTTCTTGGGACATGTGGTGTCTGGAGCTGGAATTTATGTCAATCCCAAAAAGATTGAGGCAATCTTACAATGGGAGCAACCGAGAACGGTAATTGAGATTCGCAGTTTCCTTGGCTTAGCCAGCTATTATCGGAGATTTGTTCAGGGATTTTCTTTGATAGCAGCTCCTCTAACTTGTTTGACTCGTAAAAGAGTTAAGTTTGAGTGGGATGATGTTTGTGAGAATCGATTTCAGGAGCTAAAGAACCGATTGACCTCCGCTCTCGTTTTAACACTTCTTGTTAATGGAAAAGAATTTGTGGTATACAGTGATGCATCTAAGTTGAGATTAGGGTGTGTATTAATGTAGGATGAGAAAGTAATAGCTTATGCTTCCTGGCAGTTGAAGAAGCATGAGACGAATTACCCTACTCATGACCTGGAGTTGGCAGCAGTAGTATTCGCATTGAAGATTTGGAGACATTATTTATATGGTGAGCGTTGTCGGATTTTTACTGATCATAAGAGTTTGAAATATTTGCTCACCCAAAAAGAACTTAATTTGAGACAAAGACGGTGGCTAGAGTTGATTAAAGATTACGACTTGGTGATTGATTATCATCCGAGGAAGGCAAATGTTGTAGCGGATGCTTTAAGTCGTAAATCCTCATATTCATTAGCTATACTTCGGAGTTCTTATTTTTCGATGTTACTTGAGATGAAGTCTCTAGAGATCCAGTTGAATAATGGTGAGGATGGAACCCTACTTGCTAGTTTCATTGTGAGACCTTTATTGTTGAAACAAATTAGAAAATTGCAGAAAGCTGATGATTGGTTGAAACAGGAAGTTCAAAAGCTACAGAATGGAGAAACTAGTGAGTTTAGACTCAGTGATGATAGTACCTTGATGCTTAGAGACCGAATTTATGTCCCTAAAGATGATCAGTTGAGACGAGCTATTTTGGAGAAAGCTCATTCTTTCGCCTATGCTTTACATCTTGGAAACACCAAGATGTATCGGACTATTAAAGAAAGTTATTGGTGGTCGGGTATGAAACGAGACATAGCAGAGTTTGTAGCAAAATGTCTCACATGCTAACAGATTAAGGCGAAACATCAAAAACCTTCAGGTACTCTTCAACCTTTACCGATTCCTGAATGGAAGTGGGAACACGTGACTATGGACTTTGTATTAGGTTTGCCGCGGACACAAAGTGGGAAGGATGCTATTTGGGTGATTGTTGATAGATTGACTAAGTCCGCCCATTTCTTGGCTATCCATAGCATGTATTCTATTGAGAAACTGGCGAAACTTTATATAGATGAGATTGTGAGATTACATTGAGTTCCAGTTTCTATTGTGTCAGATCGAAACCCCCGATTTACTTCTCGATTTTGGCCTAAATTTCAAGAAGTTCTCGAAACTAAATTGTGATTTAGTACTGCCTTTCATTCGCAAACTGATGGTCAATCTGAAAGGACTATTCAGACCTTGGAGGATATGTTACGGGCTTGTATCATTGACTTTATTGGGAGTTGGGACAGACACTTGCCATTGGTGGAGTTCGCGTATAATAATAGTTTTCAGTCTAGTATTGGGATGGCTCCATACGAGGCTTTGTATGGAAGGAAGTGTCGAACTCCACTATGTTGGGATGAAGTGGGTGAGAGGAAATTGTTTAATGTGGAATTGATTGATTTGACAAATGACAAGGTCAAGGTTCTCCGAAAGCGGTTAAAGACAGCTCAAGATAGGCAGAAGAATTATTCTAATAGACGAAGGAAAGATTTAGAGTTTGAAGTTGACGATAAAGTTTTTCTTAAGGTTTCTCCTTGGAAAGGTAATAATTTGAAAATTCCAAGTATTAAATCTTATTTGATTATACTATTGTGATAATTTGTGGTATTTATTGGATAATGAAATGTGTGATTTGATTCACAAAGAGGGAAAAGCTCAATTCGAGATACATTGAACCCTTTCGTATCATTGAAAGGATTGGGCCAGTGGCTCATAGACTTGAATTACCCCCGGAGTTAGATCGGATTCATAATGTCTTCCATGTCTTGATGTTGAAAAAGTATGTTCCTGATCCCTCTCACATTCTAGAGACACCCTCCATTGAGTTGCATGAAGATTTGAAGTTCGAGATGTAGCCTATACGTATTCTAGATCGAAAGGATCGAGTGCTAAGGAACAAGAGTATTCCAATGGTGAAAGTATTATGGAAAAATGCTCGAATGGAAGAGATGACATGGGAAGTCGAGCGCTAGATGAGAAACCAATATCCACATCTTTTCTTGGAATCTGGTAAGTGAAATTTTGAGGTCAAAATTTTATTTTAAGGGGGGTAGTGCTGTAAAGCCTAACCTTATAAAATGCTTGTCATGACATACATATGATGATAGCATGATTGCATGCTAGGAGAGTCTAGAAAAATTTACAATAGTAGGTATTGTACCTATAGGTACAACAAAGTTGATTTAAGCCTCGAACTAGATCAAATAGGAATTTTAAGGTGAGATTAAGAGCTTCACAGTCCATGGATGACACAAAATGGTACTTCGGAGTTTGAGAATCAATTTGGAGTCAAACTGAAAATTTCACTATCCAGGGGTAAAATGGTCATTTGCCACCTAGGGACAAAATGAAAATTTTTAGAAAAGATTTTTTTTTGCCCCATTTGATTTATTGGAGTATGATTTGAGGATGAGAAGTGAAAAAAAATTGTGATCCCAGTATTTTTCAGAGCATAGGGGTAAAATGGTAATTTTGTCATTCCAGGGGCAAAATTATAATTTTACACACTCGACACTTGTCCAGCACATGGATTTTACCCAATGTTATCATGGATAATTGAAGGGATTTATATGGTGGAGAGAGAAAGCTTAATAGTTAAGAAATAAAAATGGGCTAATGAAATAGTGACACATGGCATGTTAATATTAATTTATTTTTTTTAGCTCTAAAATCAGCAAAAATCAGCCTATTTTCTTCATTATGGCTGGCCAAAGCATGAAGTGAAGAAGAACAAAGAAAGAACAAAACCTAAGTGGGAAAATTGAAGAAAAAGTGTGGGATTTCAAGGGATTAAGCTAATAAAGGTAAAATTTTGTGATTTTACCTTGTGATTTACACTACCCATGCTTTCTTTTTCATTTTCCATGCTTAGAACTCAAGTTTTCATGGTGAATTCATGGCTGACCAAATGGGTATGGAGAGAGAATGAAGTTGGATTGATTTGATTCTAAGTTATGTTAGTGTTTTTAGTTAGTTTAGCATATTTAGAAACTAAACAACAAGAAAAAAATTCATTTTCTCCCATTACCAAGAAGAGGCTGAATTTTCTAGGGAGAATATTGAGGCTGAAATTGATGATATTTCATGATATTTTGGTAATATTTAATGATTGTTGAGGCTAGAAATTTAATGGGAAATTTTGGCATGAAAATATGAATTTTTACCTAATGTATGACATGTGTGATTTATGGTTCGGACTGATAAATTGAATCATATTCACAGTCATTGAGGTATTTTAAGTATAATTGGAGTGTAGAAAGTAAAAGAAATAGATTTGGAGTTAAATTGGAGGTTTTAGCCAATTACACCGAGAATAGTACGAATTAGGTCGAATACCGTATTTAAACGGCTATTCGGACATTTTTGCATTCCATATCATGCATTAGTAGTCTAAATTAGTTTAATTTCGATTTAGTACCAATGTAGTAAGTTTCTCGATTTTGTACTATGTCTAGGTGGTGAATCCTCCGATAAAGGTAAGGAAATAGTACTCGAGGATCGGTAGTCAGAGTACTCTAGAAATTCGACTCCCGAAATAGTGAGTAACCTTACCATCATTTTAATGATTTAAAGTATGTTTTTAATCGGTTTTGGTGAAATTTTATGAAAATGAGTTTAAATGGTAAATTTTTGTATTTTACAAACAGAATGTGTTTACATGAAAAGATTTTTATAAATTGTCTTGAAATTGAATAACGATTTTGAAAATAGAGTAATTGGAGACCACCGGTATGTTGCAAATTTATGATTGGAAATTGATGGCTTATGTTATATTATTATTGTGTTGGCATGACTGGCTGAGTTGTGTTTTATGAATTGTTTTATTTTACCCTTGCAGGCTGGGTAGTAAAATATTAGCCCTGTCATGGTGTTAAAATTTTATTGTATGGTGGGTTTAGCTTGCTACAGTAGGCGAATTCTGTAGACCAGCCTATTAGAGGAGCACAGAATCCGGATATATATATATGTACCTCGGTCGGAGAGGCGCGTAGGGTATCTCCTGAGGTATGGATAGAGTTCACGTCACACCGAACCACCTCGTGATGATGAACTCTGCTAACACCAAGGAATGGCTGTGTTTTTCAAACTAAAAATATGTTTACGTGTATACGAACTTTTTAACAGCCTTGGTAGACTCGATTAAATGCCTCGACCAAGGTATCCCCGAGAATGATTTTGGCAGGAACCAAGCTTTTAAGATACTCATAAGCCATGTTGAATATTTAAATGAAATGAATATTTATGTTATGAAATACATATTGAGATGAAATATTTTAATTGTCTCTTTTTACTTTACTTTAGATATTTCAGATGATGTTTGTTTGCTCACTAGGATTATAAAATCTCACCACTCTCCTTTCCACCCATTTCAGGTTCAGATTAGACTGTAGATAGCTGAGTTCATCGAGGACTACCCTTGGATTTGCATTCCTTCAAACTGTAAGTTCACAGTCCTCTTTACTTTTGGTTATTCGGGGGCCCACTGGTCATTGTAAATTAAATTAAATGCTCTGGTTTACTGTATTACAGTATGTATGAATTTACTTTGATTTTACGCTACAAAAATTATCTACATATAACTCTGAAAATATTGTTTAATAAGAAAATAGAATATTTTGCTTAATATTTATTTTATTTTGTTATTATATCCAAATAATCTTAATTTCGTTTTAAATGAATGTTTTAGACATCTAAATTTTTTTTTGATTTTGAAATATGTGTTTTGCACTTATATACTACATTATTGGCTAGTTTAGAAATTTTTGGAAAAATGACCAAAATACCCCTGTGAGACGAAAATTAATATTTTATTTGTTTTAAGTTGGAAACAGCTTAAAATCTTTTAAAACACGATATTTGACAATGGTTGCTCACAAGGGAAATGAGAAACTGATATTAAAGCCTTGCGGGGTTTCGGGTTGACATTTCGATTAATGAGTGTCTACCGGGGCACCGCGACGGTTGTCACGGGCTCGAGGGGAGTACCGGGTCGTGACAGTTACGCGTCATATTGAAAAATATTGTTGTTACACGCTATATTCAAAAACATTTTATTACACTTTAATGCCTAAAATGTTGTTGTTACTTATGAACCAAAACTTCAAATCCTCTCCAACTCTCTTCATTTCTTTTTTGTTTTTTTTTTTTTGACAATTTGGCACCAATTAAAGTGTTTTTAACATGTTTTCATAAATCAAAACATGATTTTTTTTTATCTAAAACACCTATTTTAACTAAAAATCGAAAAAAATTTCTTTGAAAACCTAAGTTTATAAATTTCAAAATTTTGAGTTTATTGGTGTCTAGGTTTTGAATCGATCCAATTAAAAGCTATATCAAACATCTGTGATCATTTCTACTATTTTAATTTTATCCAAAATACCTAAAAATTAAAATTTTCAAATAACCACCCACCTAAGCACATCAAAACCATCGTTTGGTGTCTTGAAAGTGCAAGAAAGATAAATTTGAAAGCATGGGAGAGAGAAATCGGGAGCATAGCAGACGAATACCGAAGAGAGAAATTGATAAAATTAGAGATAGTGGGATGGTGAGAGAGAGAAATCGGAAGCACAATGGGGAGAAATTGTGATAAATGGTTTAATTTATTTGAAATAGTTTCAAATGTATTTTTATCAAGTTATGACTAAATATGACTAAAAATAATTAAATTTATGGTGATAGCTATTTTTCAGATACCCTTATCAAGGAAGGTTATTCCTTAGAATTTCCTCCAAAGATTATATATGATCTTATTGCCAACAATGATATCTGGTACACACTTTAATTCAACCAAAAACCTCAGCAAATCTTCAAAATCTTTCTTCTCACTAATCCACAAGCAATCTCATTAATAACTAAACTGCTAGGCTTGAATCGCAATAAAACCTTCGTAAATAGATTTCTCGCTTCCTGAACCCTTCCATCGTCACAAAGTAATCTTATAACATTCTGAAAAGCAGGCATCTCCTTATCACTCCAATGGACATCCAGTTCCACCATGTCCAAGTAAACTTGGAATGCTAATTGAGTTTGCCTCCTCTCAATTAAAACATCAATCAAAGCATGGTAACATGACAATGATCGGACTAATTGTTGCCCTCTCATTTTATCAGAAACCAAAATGGCACTTTCTAGATCACCAACACCAACATACCCTTCAATTAAACTACAGAAAATTCCATGACTATCCAACAAAATTCCTTCCCTCTCCACCTCCAAAACCAACAATTCAACTTCTTTAAACATACTTGCTTGGATAAGCATTGACGCCATAACTTCACTTGACCTTGGCAGACGCTTAAAACCCTCAACTTTTTCACTACCCGACTTGACAATTTCCCATATCATGCCCATCTTTCTAACCCCAAAAGAAAACTTCCCACTCTCAAACTCAAAACCCAGTCATACTTCAAGCACATCTTCAGGTTTCAACACAGAAACTCCTAAATTTTCTGGCAGTTCAAGGTATTATATCAAATATATCCAAAAGAAGTTCTGTAAGTGAAACATTGCTAAAAATCTTACCTTTATTGTCAAAAACTTGTGGACACCCCAAAATTATAGATTTTGCAATACCAGAACAGTCAATGGAAGATAAATTAATCAATCTGGGTTTCTTTTATTCGGTCAAAAACAGAAGTAAAGTTGTGCTTTGCAGGGAGACGAGAGAGTAAGAACGATACCTTATTGAGGTGTGGCTTGTTGGGGTTGGAAATGGAGAGAGTTTGAAAGATGTGGTTGAAGAGAAGGGTGAATCTTGTTCTTGCTTTCATTTGTTAATGGCTACATTGCCTGAAAAACCAGTTGGGAATGGAGAGATTGAGGTCAATTTTTGCGGGGGTTTCCCGGTTAAAAACGACATGTCCTTTTACTGGTTCGGAAACGGGAGTGAAATTGTTGTGCAAATATATATTGAGTATACAAAGTTAAGTAAAATCTCGAAAACTTAAACCTACATTGGTCTTCAGCTTTTTATACACATAAATATTAACATTTATATGAGTAAACGACATAATTAATTATTATTATATTTAATAAATTTGTAATATGACAAAAGGTTAACACATTTATAAAATTTGTCGGATTAAATTTCATGTGACACAATATAATTTGCTTATTTATATGATTTATAATTTATTTGTACCATTGATACGATTGATAGAATTAAAATGATTAAATAAAAATATGATTTTATTATTGAAGTTTATAATAAAAAATCATACATATCATAAAATTTATCAAATATACTAAAATTCAATATCAACAAATCTTAATTATCATAATAATATTAATATTTATATGAGTAAATAAACAGGTCTTAATCGTATATTAAATGTATCTATCCGACACGTAAACATGACTAAATAAATAAATAATAAACGAGTCACGAGTTATACAGGTATACAATAACATAATTAATAATTATGTTTTAAACATATTTTAAACAAGTTAAGGGGTTTGACATAGTTAAGACACAATTTAGTTGTATCTTTATCGTGTTGACATGAATCACGATTAATATACGAAATACGATTACTTTAAACTCAAACCCGCTTAAATCCGTTTCGTGTTATTACATCATATATAAAATTGCTAAATCTATGAAAACTTGTCTCCTTCATCCAAATCCAAACCCCATGTTTACTTGATTTAATTAAAAAGTTACAATCTAAATTTGAAACATGATTCAAACCCAAAACGACTGAATCCGAATCAATATAAATTTAAACACTCAAAAAATTAATCCAACATAACCTGAATTTCAAATGATTTTTCTAAATTCAATTTCATTTAATTTAATAAAAAAAATATTTAAATTTGAAATGACTTCAACACAATTAACTTGAGTGTCAAACCTAAATAATCTGAGTTCAAAATAACTCAAGCCTAAGATAACTAAACCTGAAATGTCTTGAGCTCAAAGTAACCCAAATCCAAAACAATCTAAACTTAAAATAACTCGAACTAGAAAATGCTCTGAATTTTCAAACCATCGAATTGCCACATCTAAATGAGTTTGCTCAAAAAATAAAATTTATGCTATTTTTATTTATATTTAAAGTGCATTACAGTGAATTATTGAGTTATCGTGATACTAACTCAGTTAATAAAATCACATAAAAATCTAATAACATAATTAAAAAATATATAGGATAAGGTTATATGAATCATTTTTAAATTATAAAATTTATTTATTTATTTCACATGCACATAAAAAAATTACGTTTTAAATTAATAAAAACTGTTTTCCCTCCTTCTCTTTTCCCGTCCACACATAATGAGTGTTCATAGGTTCTAGTTATTAAAAGAGTCAACTACTAACTATTTACAAAATTACATAAAAATTTAATAAAATAGTTAAATAGCATATAAAATCATAATATATATAAAATTAAAACTGTGATACAACTGTTACAGTACCTAAAAACTTACTTTAAATGTATATGCTAAGTTTAGTTAATAAGAGTGGCCTTGGTAAGACCAAAGATTTTGGTAAAAAAATTAAAAGGTTAAAATGAATGAATGATTTTGGTAAGATTAAAATGTAATGTTACAATTGAATACTAATCTTCAATCTTTGCAAGAACACAATTCTACAGTACATGATGAGTTTAAATACTCGATAAATATAGAATTTTGAGCAATTTAAAGCTGCTCAAAATCAAGATATTGCTGAAACTCTAATAGGAAAATATATGCATGCCTGAGTAAGTTTTCATATATTTTTTACATATAATCGCAATTGATATAAACATGTAGGAACAATTTTGCAAAAAAGGACGATGGTAAAAATTGAAGCAATTTTGGCTCCATGCAAATTTTTATTTAATATTTCATCATTGTTTTTCTTATTTTATGATATTAATGCTATTTATCATATATGTGTTTGTAAGAAATTTGATTTTTTTATGATATATCGTTTTGATATTTGAATTTTAGATATGTTATAAATTTTGAAGATTGAAATATAAATGTACGTAGAATACTAATTGTACACACAAATTTTTTGTTGAATATTTTTTGACTTGAAAATTATGAGACAAATACAAATATTTGATGATATGAGTTATAATCTCTGAAAATTCCTCTTACTAATTTCTTCGCTTCGTCTTCAAAAGTCATGAACTCGAACTTAGTCTTGATCACGAACTTTGCTTGATCTTCACTTCAAGGGTCTTAACAACTTAATTTTGATCACGAACACTTGATATCTTCGCTTCAAGGGTCTTGACGACGTGATCTTGATCACAAACTTCACTTGATCTTCGCTTCAAGAGTCTTAACGACTTAATCTTGATTATGAACACTTGATATCTTCGCTTGAAGGGTCTTGACAACTTGATCTTAATCATGAACTTCACTGACAAACTTCGCTACCGCTTGATCTTGATCACGAACTTTGTTGCCGTTTGATCTTGATCACGAATTTCGTTGCCGCTTGATCTTGATCACGAACTTCCTTGTTGCATGATCTTCATTTTAGAAATCTTCTACTCTTCTCAATTTCCCTAATGCTCTCAATCTTTGAATACCTCTCAATCTTTGAATACCTCTCAATCTTCGAATGCTTTCGAATCTTCGAATGTCTCTAAATGAATGAAAATGTCTTAGAGGAGCACCCTATTTATAATGTTGGGTGGGAGACTTTGATGAGAATGTGGTCTCTTTGAATTATCTGTAAATTATTTTAATTTATTTAGAGATAATTATGATAACTCATTGAAAGTTTTCTGATTGCTCGGACTTTGAGTTTTTGAATTTTGATTGGACGAAGTTAGGTATTATCTCTAAATTATCTTAATTTATTTAGAGATAAATTAAATAATTAAATTTGATTTTTATCTCTAAATTATCATAATTATTAGAGATAAATTAGGTGACCAATATTTAAATTTTGATTGGTCAAAAATATGAATATTATCTCTAAATTATCTTGATATTTAGAGATAAATTGGATGACCAATAACTAAATTTTGATTGGTCAAAATATGAACATTATCTCTAAATTATCTTGATTTATTTAGAGACAAATTATATGACCAATAATTAAATTTTGATTGGTCCAATTTAAATATTATCTTCAAATTATCTCAAGGGATAAATATATGACACATAAGTGAGTTTGTTCAACTATGTGTCTTTGAAATAATCCAACCAATATATTAATTTTTTATAATTAATAATATGGTTATAATGTCATCAAATCCACATGGTGGCACATATTTGGCTCATAATTTTTCTCCTACTACAAATGCCCCCTCAAGACTTGTTCACACATTATTTTAAAGTGGCAAGTGGACAAGTCTTGAAAATAGTTCCTAGGATTTCTTAGAATCCTAATATGCCTTGGTATACTTGCAATCCAAGTTAAATTTGAATTATGCTTACTCATAGGTAAGAGAATTATGATATTGGAAGATGTATATTACAATAAAACTATTTAAAGCAGTATATTGCAATAAAACTATAATCTTACAATAAAACTATTTGAAGAAGTATATTGCAATTAATATTACATTCTTTAATCAACAATGACTCTCTCTTTTCACTCTATAAAAAGAGAGTTTTCTTGTCAATTTTCTACACCTCAAAATATTAGAAATCGCTTTTGCTTGTGCATCGACGGATTCAAGATCTCAACGTCAAGTGAAAAAAAATTCCCTGCTTCTTGGTGGTAATAGCATTTGTATTTCTTATTTAGTTCATATGGTAAATTGATTTGCAATCTTTGCCACGTTTCAAGTTATGCAAATATTATCTTCCCACACTTTTGATCCATGCAAATTGCCGAGGTCTAGAATATCATGTTTAGTCAAACTCCTGCATGTTACAATAGCCAATTATCATGCTAAAAAAAATCCACCATTGCCATGTTACAATTGCCATGCCCAAAATTATGCTAACTCCGATTATATCTTGACATGTTTCAATTGTCATGCAAGAAAATCATGCAAGCCACTTGCCACGTTACAAGGCTATCAAGAAAGCCATGCATATTGCTAAACTTTAGGATGCCCTGCTTAGTCAACTTCTTGACACATTACAAGAACTCCCACTAAACTTATATTTTCTTCACCTACGTACTTGCCTTTTTTTTTTTAATTTTTGACTATTGCAATTTTATTTTTATAGTTAAATCCCAAATCTACTAGTCTATAATCAAGGCAAGTCCCAATTGAAGTGGAAGAAATTGGTAGCAATTTAAAAGATGCTCTTTAAAATAGCACTAGTTGATTTATGAGGGGTGCTCTTTATAATAGCACATAATTTGTTAATCCTTGGAGGTGCTCTTTATAATAGCACTTCTTAATCCTTAGAGGGTGCTTCTTATAATTGCACTTATTGATCATTCAGGGTGCTCTTTATAATAACACACAATTTGTTATCCTTGGAGGGTGCCTTTTATAGTAGCACTTGTTGATTATTGGAAGGTGCTTTTTATAATAGCACACAATTTAGAATTACTATGGTATACTTAAGAGACTACAAAGATCTTGTCATTCTCTCCAAGAATGAAGATATGAAGAATAGGTTGTTTCTTCCCACAACAAAACTATTGATTAATCCTCGTTGAAAAACATAGTTAAAGAATACTTTGGACAAGTTCGCAAATTTGACCTTGAACAATCCTTCAATAGTACATCTACAAAAAGATCAAATGAGAAGCTTCAAGAACTTGACCGGATTTGTTGGGCATGTTGATGATTAGCAAACTGAGTTGACAAATCTTGAAAAGGAATTGAATGCTTTGTGTCACAAGGAAGATGAGATTGAATCTTTTCTTAGAGAGAAAAAGAGGAAATGCAAAGGAAGGAAGTCAATATTTCGAAGATTAATGAAAAGATAGCTTCCATCAAGTCTTCTCATATTTTAAGTGGAAGCAAAGGTAATTCCTTAAAATTGTTGCTAAATATGCTGGAATCTGCTCAGGAAGAGCTAAAGAATTTCAAATGGATACCTTGATTTGATTGCATCCTTATTCATATAACTCTTCCTTTTCATCTTTTTTTTTTTATGTTTTAGGATTTAGGCCTTTAAAATATTCTTTCACATTGTAATGCATTTCGGGTTAGAAATAAAAGTCATTCTTTCTTATTGCTTTTCTTTACTTGTGAAGAAATTTAAAAGATAATCCTATGAAACCTTCAAGATACTTTGTGTTTCAAAAATTTTCTTAGACATCAATTGAACTTCAAAACAATTCAACTTACGATTGCAATTTGTTTCACTAGCAATTTAATTAATTGAATCACATAATTCAGAGAAAGGTACAAACTTGATTTTTTCTTCAATCTTTTATCTTGGTAACTTCATCATCGTAAAGAATTGAGCCATCCTTAATGCAAGAGACTTTTTTTTTTTATGTGACTGAACTTGGCAATAGGACCAAGCTGCCTATGTACCTCCTAATATGAAGAAAGATCAAGTCATAACGTAGTTCAATATATTTTTTTTTTCCTTAACTTTTGCCTAAGTCGTCTTGTTAAAGATTTTCAACTTAACAAGCTTTTTTTTTTGTGCAATTTAAGCTCTTGCCAAGGAGCATCTGACCTTCAAGCATAGTAATGTTTCAAGAATCTGCCATTGATTGGGCCAGCTCTTACTCCATCTTGATCAACAATCTTATATGCACCATTGGTGTAAACTTCTTGAACAACATATGGTCCATCCCATTTTGAGAGAAACTTGTTACCCATACGATGTGTAACGTTTATGGGTCTTCTTACTGCAAGAACTAAATCTCCCTTTGGAATGATCGTGGTTTAACTTTCTTGTTGAAAGCTTTGGACAATCGAGCTTGATAACATTCCAAGCGTTGTTGTGCTTCCAACCTTTTCTTATCCAACGCTTCAAGTTCTTGAAGGTGTAGACGAACATTATCTTCATTTAAAAGACCTTATTAAATAGCAATTCTCAGTGACGAAATTTGACGCTCTAGTGGGAGAACAGCCTCCACACCATAAATGAGCGAGTATGGAATAGCTTGAGTAAGTGTACGAAATGTCATAGATAAGCCTATAAAGCTTCCCTTATTTTCTCTGGCCAATCTTTCTTTGCGTGACTAGCAACTTTTTTGAGAAGATTGCATAAAGTCTTGTTAAAAGCTTCTGCTAAACCATTTGTCGGCACGTGGTACATGGAAGAATTATGTTGTTTGAAGTTAAACTGTGCACATAACTTCTCCATCTCAAACTATTTTCCATTATCTGTTATGATGCATCATGGCATGTCATAACGATAAATGATGTTTGTTCTAATGAAGGTAGCAACAGTTTCTTTCTTTGCTTCTTGATAAGATGCTGCCTCTGCCCACTTTGAAAAGTAGTCTGTGGCTGCGAGTATGTAGAGATGCCCTGTGGAACTTTTAGATAATGGTCTAACTATAAGTCCCTAAGCATTAAATGACCACGATGTAACTGTTAGGTGGAGTGGCTCAGGGGGCTGTTGGATAAAATTACCATGAAATTGACAGGCTAGACATCTTTTAGCATAGTCCATGCTATCCTTCACCATTGTTGGTTAATAGTACCCCATTCTTTTGATTTGGAAATGCAACTTGGCTCTAGATTGATGCACCCCACAAATTTTTAAGTGAGCTTTTTGCAAGGCTTTGTATGCTTCTTCATCTCCTAAACAACAAAGAAAGACTCTATCGAAAGAACGTTGATAAAGTGTACCTTTGAAATAAATATATCAAGGAGCTCGATGTTTTATTTCTGTTTTGTGCCTTGAATCATTAAAAAGCTTCCCATGCTCTAAGTAGTCAATCAATGGTTGTCGCCAATCTTCTTTTCCCACTTCAAGTACTAAGATGACATTAGACTCTACATCGACTTCTTCACCTAGTGTGATTGGTGATAAAATCTATCACTTGCAAAGAGGAACTTTTAATTCTGTACTTAGAGATGCAATTTCTAATGCCAAATTAGCTAAAGAATCTGCTTGCCTATTTTATTTTCTAGGCACATGTTCTACGCTAGCTTTGTCAAATCACTTCCAAATTTTCTTAACATAGTTGACATATGGCAAAAGCTTAGGCTTTTTAACTTCATAAAGTGAAAAGATTTGGTTTACAACCAACTTAGAATTTTGAAACACTTTAAGTTGAGTAATTTGCATGTCCATTGCCATATGCAATCCTATGATTAAGGCTTGGTATTCTGCTACATTATTAGAGCAATTTTTGATGAGAGTGAATGAGTAAGGCAATACCTCTTCTTCTGGGGTGATAAAGATGACTCTTGCACTTGCCCCATCTTGTCAAGCTGCTCCATCAAAGTATAACTTCCATGGCTTAGGAATTTCGATGTAGAGAACATCTTCATCAGGGAGTTCTTCAGAGAATTCCTAATCATCTGGAATTAGATGATCTGTAAGAAATCTGCAAGTGCTTGTCCTTTGATGGCCTTTTAAAGGATATAAGTGATGTCGAACTCTTGTAACAAAAAAGCCCATTTTGCTAATCTCCCACTAAGTATCGATTTAGACATAAGATATTTGAAAGGGTCTGCTCATGAAATTAAGTGAACAGAATGAGCTTGCAAAAAATGTCTTAATTTCTTAATTGTAAATATCAATGCCAATCAAGTCTTCTCAATGGGAGAATAATTTAATTCTACGCCATTAAGAGTTCTACTAAGATAGTAAAGTGCACTTTCTTTTCCTTCATTATTTTGTTATGCCAAAAGTGCTCCTAAAGAGCACTTTTGTTCTGCAATATAAAGGATCAATGGTTGTCTTAGTGTAAGAGCCCTTAAAATTGGAGGTCTTAGTAAATAGGCCCTTATGCTTTTAAAAGCATTACTACAAGACTCATCCCAAACAAAAGATGTATTTTTCTTCATCAAACAACTAAATGGTTGATATCAACCAGCCAAGTTGGATATGAAGAGTTGAATATAAGCCAATCTTCCTTTTAAACTTTTAAGTTTATGGAGATTGCTTGGCTCAAGCATCTTCATGATTACATCTATTTTTGATTTATCAATTTCAATCCCATGATGGTGAACTATGAATCCTAAAAATTTGCTAGAAGATACTCCAAAGGCACACTTTAATGGATTCATCTTCAATTGATATCGACGCAATCTCTCAAATACTTAGCAAAGATCTTCAAGATGATCAACTATCTTTTTGGACTTAACCACTAAATCATCAACATAGCATTCAACATTCTTGTGGAGCATATCATCGAATATCTTTTGCACCGTTATTTGATAAGTGGCGCTTGCATTCTTTAACCCAAAAGGCATAACTTTGTTATAGTGTATTCTTTTAGGAGTTTGAAATGCAGTGAGCTCTTCGTCCTTTGGATCCATGTGAATTTGATTATAACCAAAGAAGCCATCCATAAAAGATAAAGCCTCATGGCTAGTTGTTGCATCCACAATTATTTTTGTCAAAGGGAGAGGAAAATCATCCTTTAGGCAGGCATTGTTCAAGTCTCGAAAATCCATGCAACTCGAATTTGGCCATTCTTCTTTCTAATTAGAACAATATTTGAGATCCAAGTAGGGTACTTGGCTTCTCGAATAAAGCAGCCTTAATGAGTTTATTGACCTTAGCCTCTATTTAGAGAATCAAGTTAAGGTGAAGATGTCATTGAGCTTGTTTAATGGGTCGAACAACTTTCTTTACTACTAGATGATGCACAGCAACTTTAAGGTCTAATCTTGGCATTTCTTTGTAAGTCTATGTAAAAACGTCTCTCTACCTTGTCAAAAGATCAAGATAAGGTTTTTCTTCTTTAAAAGTTAAATTAGCACTTATGAAGATTGGACGAGGATCTTCTGTAGTGCCCATGTCAACTTCTTTTAACTCATCAATTATGGGCCAATTGTCATCCTCTAATGATGGGGGAGCCTTTTGGATATCTTCTTCTTCAGATTTTTCATCACTTTCTACTATATACACATGATTACATGTGAAGATCTCCATTTCTTCTTGCTCTTCCTTTTCTGAAGATAAGGCATCTTTAGTCACAACCATAGTGCGCCTTTTAGCCTTTAATGTTTCATCATTTGTTACAATCTATTCATTTTTTCTTTTCATTCGTGAAGGGATGATGCTATGGAAATCCTTTAGTTCATGTTTCACAAAGCTCTTTTTATTCTTCTTTTGTAAGGGTTTTCCTTTTAGCCTTGAATTGACGAAGTTTCTTGAAGTCCTTTTTATATAAACTTTCTTGATACAATTAAATACTGAACCTCGATTTGAAGGCATGCTTAATCGATCAAAAATTGAACCTCAAGTTGGGGTTGTGCCCAAGCGATTGAAAACTGAAAGTCTAGATGACTCCACTAGGGTTTCTTCATCATCATCGACTTCTTTAATCGTTATATATCTTGAAGCTTCTTTATGAATCTTTAACTTTAAGGGTGAAAATCCTAACCCTGGTTTTGTAGGTTTGACAACATTTGTTTTTTTCTACTAAACTCTACGATTCTTGGAAAGATCTTGTGGAGTTTCTTTGGTTGGTTCATTAAGCTCGTGTACCAACTTAGAAACATCTTTTTGCTTGTAGCCAGCCTTTATTAGGAGCTTACAAGCATAAGGCTAAACCATTAGCTCTTTGAAAAGGAAGATCATCGTGTTTAACCGATGGCCCTTTTGTTGGCCTTACAAATCCCTTTAATGGAGACTTAGCGAATTTTGACTCTTCCAGGTTAGTGAGTGGCAAAGTCAAATTTTTTAAGACTTTGGTAAGATCATCATTTTCCTTTGTAGATGAAAACGGTTTCTTTCCCTTTTCCTTTGATGATTTTCCTTCATCATTTCCCCGATCGCCATTAGGTTGTACTTTTTCCATAAAGGTACTTTCTAAATAGAACTTAGCATCAGCCAAATGTGCCTCTGTTGTAGTAAATGGTTTAGCATCTACTATGACTGCCTTCACTTGACCATTTCTACAATATTTGAAGCATTGATGAAGTGTTGACGATACTACACCATTTTGATGTATCCAAGGTCTCCCTAACAACATGTTGTATGTTGTGTTAGCATCAATCACCTAAAACAATGGATTGGATTCCATGTCATCAATGAAAAATTGAAGTCTAACTTTTCCTATAGCTCTTTGCCCTTCAAGATTAAAACCTTGGATCATCAAGCAACTCTTCGATAATTCATCGAGAGGCACCCCAAGCTCTTTCATTGTTTTTAGTGGGAGTAAGTTGACAGCGGATCCATCATCTATTTGGATTCGATTGATTTTCTATTCACAACTATATCCCCGAACAAAAAGAAACCGATTATGAGGGGTAGACCCCAATAATAAGTCTTCATCAAAAAATGTAATTTTTGCACCGTAAGAGCAATTAGAATCAAACTTAATCTTTTCTTCATTCCCAACATCTTCATCACTTTGGAAACATGATGTGGGAATTGGATTTTGATTTTTGAATTTCATTGGCATGAAGTCATTCAAGGTGATTAGTCGTCTTGGCCATTGCACCACCAAATTTTCATGCCTACTCGTACTTATTTTTCTTGGCATTACCTTTGGCATCATTTTCCTAGATGGCTATTTCACCATTTTGGATCTTTTTGGTGCTTGCTTGTCCTTGGGAGGATTTTTCTTTCCTCTTTTTCAACAAGTAACTAAGATCCATCTTTCGTTGTCTGGATCCTCAATTGTAAAACCACAAGCTTTACCCTTATCATCTTGAGGATTAGATGTCTCTTCTACATTCAGAGCCAACATTATATAGTTGAAGGATCCAAATTTATCTTGCTCCCCACATTAAGTGGAGAAAGCATGCTAGTTCCTGATGGTACATTTGTTGTAGTCATTTTTTCTTCAAACTCAATTTTCCCACCCTGGTATAAACCCATGATTTTGTCTTTTAAGACAACATTTTTTTATAGGGTAACCAATTAAACGATGGTACTTGCAGTAGTTGGGGTCATTTACTCGATTAGCTTCTTCCAGTTGTTTCATCTTTGGCAATTAAATGAGCATAGCTTTTAGAAGTTCTTCCAACATTCCCCGTGATATTTGAGTCAACGAAAGGATACTTCTTTTCTTGTCTTTCTTTCAAAGATGACTTCCTTTTATCTTATGAAAGGCCAACTTTTATCTCTTGAGTTATCTTTGAGTTGGTATTCACCTTGATGGGTTTGGTATTTACAGTCATAGACTGTTTTCCTTCACCCTTATCTGCCAAAGCTTTGCCCTATTTACAGACATCTTGCTTACCCTTCCTTGGTTCTTGCACTGAAGGTCCTTGATTTCCAATTGCTAACATGCTTAAGTCCATGTCATGAGTGCGAGTAGCTAATTCTTAAAAAGTCTTAGGCTTAATGCCTTGAAGAACATAGCATAATCCCCAATTAATCCCTTGAATACACATGTCAAAAGCTGAGGACTCAGATAGTCACTCTTTACAATTAAGATTGAGATTTCTCCACCTGTGGATATAATCAATCACAGGTTCATCTTTCCAGTGGTGCGAACTTGTGAGTTCAATCATGCTCAGCACATGTCGAGTGCTGTAGAAGCAATTAAGGAACTCACATTCTAGTTGTTACTAATTATCGATCATCCTAGGCTTTAGGTCTATATAAAATCAAAAGCATTGCCCTTTAAAGAGCGAACGAATTGCTTCACCATAAGATTGCTGTAAGTTCCAGCATTGTTGCAAGTTTCCATGAAGTGCACAACATGTTGATGAGGATTTCCTTGACCATCATACTGTTGGAACTTTGGTGGCTGATAGTTTGTTGGCATCTTTATGCGATCAATCCTCTAAGAGTATGGCTTGGCATAAGTGTATGAAGGCTGAAAGACATTTTCCACTTGCTCTTTGATGAATTCTTTCAATTGATTGGTGGTGACCGCTTCATTAGATTTTTGTTGGAGATTATTTTCCATTTCTGTAGTGGAATTTTCCTCATTATCCTGGTGTTGATTTTGGCCAAGATCCATTGGTGCCTTTCCAGTAAGGCTTTTAATTTTTTGTCATCATTGAGGTAATTTGTTCATCTTTTTCTCTGATACTTGTTGTCAAAGATTCCACAATCTTCACAAGAAGCGCAACTTGTTTTTTTAGAGATGCTGTTCCAGTTGTCATGACAACTATCGCTTCAGAATTCACTTTTGCTGAAGAACTTTGGCGAGGGGATGGTGAAACAAAGCTACTGCTTGAGTAGCCATCATTTTCCTTAAGTTGATTGGTACTTGATCCTTTAAAAGAAGCAAGCTGTATGGAGGAAACTTCTTCAAAACTTGGGGAAGAAGCATCATATAAAGGATTTTAGTTGAGGACTAGGAAAGTCTACTCACACAATTTAGTAAAAGCTTCTATCTTTCTCCAAGTACCATATGGATGTGTTGGAATATCCGTGCTTGATGATGAAGTTGGAAAGTCTGCAAGATTCGATCGAGCAGGCTTGACAGAAGGTTTGTTGGCGAGATTCTTCTTAGGAGCCATTTCAACTTGGAGATATTTAGAGATTTGCTTAAAAAAAGAAAATGAGAGGTAGAGATAGTCCCACTAGGTGTGCCAGAATTTTGTACACACAAATTTCCCATCAAATATTTCTTGACTTGAAAATTATGAGACAAATACAAATATTGGATGATGTGAGTTATAATCTCTGGAAATTCTTCTAATTAATTTCTTCGTTTTATCTTCAAAAGTCACGGATTCGGACTTAGTCTTGATCATGAACTTCACTTGATCTTCGCTTCAAGGGTCTTAATGTCTTAATCTTGATCACGAACACTTGATATCTTCATTTTAAGGGTCTTGACGAGTTGATCTTGATTACGATCTTCGCTTCAAGGGTCTTAACGTGTCAAACCCTGCTTTGTAAAATAATTATAATGTCATTCACATGCTCGATAGAATGTTTGTATATTTAGGAAGTTTGAAAAATCGTTAAAAGACGATATTGCCCTTAATGGTATCATTAAGTCGATTAAGCCTCGAACTAGTTCAAATAGGGATTTTAAGGTGAAATTAAGAGTTTCACAGTTCAGGGATGACTCAAAATGGTAATTAGGAGTTCGAGGATCAATTCGAAGTCAAACCGAAATTTTTACTATCTAGGGGCAAAATTGTAATTTTTCCACCCGCGGATAAAATTTGAGATTATGAGAGAATTTAGATCACATTTGACAAATTGGAGAATGGTATGAGTATAAGGGATGAAAAATATGTCTATGGGCAATTTTTCAGTTTTTGGGGTAAAAACGTAATTTTTCACTTTACAGGGGCAAATGGGTAATTTTTAAAAATTTACTCCACCAAAACTTTAGAAAAGTCTAGAAATTTCATGAAAGACATGGATAAGTGAAGGGGATTGAGTGGTAGAAAAAAAAAGTCAAAAAGATGGCTAGAAAAAAATAAAATAATAAAATATTCAAAAGGTAAATAAAATAATAATATTTTATTAAGCCTATTAAAAGGCTTGAAAATTCCAGAATTCTTCATTGGGAGGGTCAGCCAAAACCAGCAGGAGAGAGAGAGAAATAAGAACAAACCCTAGAGTGAGAAAATTCAAAGAAAAAGTGTGATTTTTCAAGGAATCAAGTGTTTAAAGGTATGATTTTTCAAGCTTAGCTTAAGATTTATCATTTCCATGAATTTCTCCTTATTTTCCATGGTTAAATTATGTGTTTTGATGATGGATTCAAATCTGATCATATGGGTTTAGAGAGAGAAAATTGTTAGATTAATTTGATTTTGAACTATGTTAGTGTTTAGTGTTAGTTTAGCATGTTTATGAGTAAAACAACAAGAAAAATATTCATTTTCTCCATAAATTTCTCTAGGCCGAATCTAGCCAATGGTGTGTGAGGATGAGGTTGACTTTATTTTAAGTGAATTAGATGGAAAAATGATGAATTATGAGGTTGGAAATTAAATGGGAATTTTTGGTGCAAAAAAATTAAAATTTTTACCCACTAAGGGTAAAAGTGTAATTTGTGGTCCGAACTGATAAATTGGACCACATTCACAGTCATTGAGGTATTGTGGATATAATTGGATAATTGAAATTGAAATGGATGGAATTGGAGTTGAATTGGAGATTTTAGAAATTTACACCGTGTATAGGCGAGTTAGGTCGAACACTGTGATTAAGCAATTGTCCAAACATTTCACACCCTATCTAGTGCATACGCATGGATAAGAGCCTGAAATAATATATATTGATTTGGCACAAATTATTGAATTTTTTGTGTCATGTATTGTGGATAGGTGATGAGTTATCTGATACGGGTAAAAAACTACACCCGAGGATCGAAAATAGGAGTATATCTACTCCTAGTACAGTGAGTAAACTTACTATCGTCTTAATTATCTAGAGTAGATTTATTTAATTGTGTGATTTTATGGAAAATGGTTTAATTGGAAAATTATTGTGTTTTATGGGAAAATGAGATTTTATAAAATAATTTTATAAAATTTTTGAAAATTTAATAATGATTTCAAAAATAGAGTAATTGGAGACCTATACTATGATTGTGTTGTTTATCCATGATTTTACATTAAATGGCTTATGATAAATGTGGGTATGACTGGTTATTTTTATGATTTAAATAATATGTGAACTTCTTTAATTTGCCTTGAATGTGCTAAGTGAGCCATGTCATACTATTATGATTTTATTGGTTGGTGGATTATAAAGTGGGCACTGCAGTGATGGGGGTTCTGTGGGCCAGCCTAATTAGAGGGGCACGATTCCCAATTATTGAGCTTACCTCGATTGGAGAGGTGCGTAGGATAACTCCCGAGGTAGAATTTGAGTACACTTCACGCTAGCCACCACGTGAAATTGAGACTCAGCCAACGCCAAGGAACGACTGTGTTGTCAGAGGTGAAATGTGTTTGTGTGTGTGACAATAAACAGCCTTAGCGATCTCGATAAGATGCCTTCGCGGGGTATCCCCGAGAATGGATTTTTGGCAAGGGCTAAGTTTTTGAAAAGTACATAAGCCATGTTGAGTAATTGGATGAAATCCAATTATTTATATGGGTTGGGATGAATTATTTTAATTGTCTCCTATTACTCGGCTTTAGATTATTTTGATGATGTCTGTCTACTCACTGAGATTTTATAATCTCACCCCTTCTTTCTATACATTTTTCAGGCTCATAATAGGCAGTAGGTTGTCAATTGCATCGAGAAGTAAATTTCGGAGTTGCATCCTAAAAACCAAGGTTATAGACTTAAACCTTCTCAGTTATTTAGGGGCCCACGTGTCATTGTAATTTAAATTGCATACTCCAGTTTTTTTATATTACAGTATGTATAAATTTATTTTGTTTTTATGTGCAGAAAATTAATTTTTGATGTTTCAAAAATATATATATATATATTGTTTTACATTAAAATAGATTATTTTAATTAATATTTTTATTTTATTTTATTATTCAAAAAAAAAAGAAGAAAGAGAGAGGAATGGAAAAACTGGTACAAAAGCCTTGCGAGGTCTCAAAAGGCATTTCGGGGAAGAATGTCTGTCGAGGCTTCGCGGCGGTTGTCAAGGGCTCGATGGGAGTTTCGGGTCATGACATAACGACTTAATCTTGATCACGAACACTTGATATCTTCACTTCATAGGTCTTGATGACTTGATCTTGATCACGAACACTTGATATCTTGATCATGAACTTTGCTGTTGCTTGATCTTGATCACGAACTTCGTTGACAAACTTCGCTGCTGCTTGATCTTGATCACGAACTTTGTTGTCGCTTGATCTTGATCATGAACTTCGTTGTTGCTCGATCTTCACTTCAAAAATCTTCTACTCTTCACGATCTCTGTAATGCTCCCAATCTTCGAATGCTCCCAATCTTCGAATGCCTCCCAATCTTTGAATGCTTCTGAATCTTCGAATGCCTTTGAATGAATGAAAATGGCTTGGAAGAGCCCCTATTTATAATGCTAGGTGGGAGTCTTTGATGAAAATGTAGTCTATTTGAATTATCTCTAAATTATTTTAATTTATTTAAAGATAAATTATGATGACTCATTGAAAGCCTTTTGATTGGCCGGACTTTGAATCCTTGAATTTTGATTGGCCGAAGTTAAGTATTATCTCTAAATTATCTTAATTTATTTAGAGATAAATTAAATAATCTAATTTGATTTCTATCTCTATATTAATATAATTATTAAAGATAAATTAAATGACCAATACTTAAATTTTGATTGGTCAAAAATATGAATATTATCTCTAAATTATCTTGATATTATTTAGAGATAAATTGAATGACCAATAATTAAATTTTGATTGGTCAAAAATATAAATATTATCTCTAAATTACCCTGATTTATTTAAAAATAAATTGGATAACCAATAATTAAATTTTGATTGGTCCAATTTAAACATTATCTTCAAATTATCTCAAGGGATAAATATATGACACATAAGTGAGTTGGTTCAATTATGTGTCTTTGAAATAATCCAACCAATAAATTAATTATTTTATAATTAATTACATGGTTATAACATCATGAAGTTCACATGACAGCACGTAATTGGATCATAATTTTTCTCTTTCTATATTAATTTATATGTGTTATAAATATTTAAATAAATTAACTTTTTTTTTGTTTCACATGCACATAAAATGAAATTACCCTTTTACATGAATAAAACTGTTTTCTCAATTTCTTCTCTCTCTCATATAGTGGGCGTGCACAAATTCTAGTAATAATAATATGAGTAGTATTTTTCTTAAACAAATTACTACCATTTTTTATGATAAACTGTTTATTATTTAAAGTACACATATAAATTGATATGCAGGCGAGAATTTGACTTAAAAAGTGAAAACAATGCATGTATTGCCTTAAAAAGAATAATATTCAAATTTTTTCTTTTTTTAATTTAGAAAATAATAAACATATGTATCGATAGATAAATCCTGCTCAAGAATAGGATTTGAATCCCTTTTTCTTCAAAATTAAAAAAAAAGACATATCAATATGTAAGTTTAGACATTAATTTGAACTTTATCCTGTGTTTGATAGTTTTACCTAAAAATTTTTTATATATCACCTGAAAACAACTATATGCAATTAGTGTAGGTTTAAGTAGAAAATTTCCTAAATCTTATGATGGATAGGAATAGAGATATACTATATAAAGGTAAGGTTAAGCCCTCTTTGCTATTCAGAAGACATTAAGAATTTTGTTCATTGCTTTTCAATAAAAAAAAAGAAGAAAGGAATTTCGTTCATCGGAGAGTTGTAGATTAAGAAGGACTGAGAGATATCCTAATATATTGAATTTGAATAGTTAATTTGGCTAGTATTGCTTTCATTATCAAATCATAAATAAAAATTAGGTAGACTTCAATATTCAAAGTTTTAATTATACTAAATTCTAAATTGAGTATAAATTAATTATACATATAAAATTAAAGAGTTCAAACACCTAATCAAAAGCAATTTTCTTATTATATTATTGTGTTTACGAAAATAAGTAGCCTTCTCACCTTTTAAAACAAAAAATGAGTAGCCTTCTCTGCAGTTTGAGACAATATTAATAATCTCTTTTCCAAGATATAGGGATTCATCATAAGTCTTTCCATTTACAAAACTTTTTACTTGTGCAACAATTTTTGTATGCTGAGCCTATCAACCAAAGTGTTGAAGTTTAAGTTGACTACAATTCTAAATCTTATTTGATTAAGATTTTGTTGTGTACAACGTTGAGTAGTTGTATAGTTTTAAACTTTTTGTTCCATATCGAGTCATAATCCCATTCTACTTTGGACTTTTATATTATAAAAGTGGATCTCTAGGATTTAGAATTGTAAGTAGTGCTTTAAAAGCTATAGAGAGGGGACACTTTGTAACTATGTCTTTTACTCTAGGTGGACCTAGAGTGGTTTGGGTGAGTGTTCTTAAGAGGTTATTGAGAAAGGGTATGCAAGGGATCTTGGATTGGTTTAGGGAACTATAGAGGTCAATTTATTGTACTTTAATTTCTCAATAATAGAAAAATAGTTTCACTCTGTGGATGTAGGCAAGAGGCCGAACCACGTAAATTCTAGTGTTTTTTCGTTTGCTTAATTTCTCGAAGTTTTATCTTTATTGTTTCTTGGGCAATTTTCATAACAAACTAGTATCAGAACTTCAGGATCGGTAAATTCATGATTTTACAAGGACATCGAAAGTTACAAGTTGTATGAATTTTTTAATTGAGAAGTTTGATGGGAAGACTAGTTTCAAGCAATGGTAGAGAAAAATGAAAGATCTCCTTGTGCAGTAAGGTTTGATGCATCCTTTGCTAGGAAGAGAGGAAGGGCAACTAGATGACATGAAAGATGTTGAATGGGTAGAGTTGGAGAAAAAGTGTGTGAGTATTATTCGACTTTGCATTGGAGATAATGTGTTTAACCATATTATTGATGAGGATTCTACTCCAAGGTTGTGGGCAAAGTTAGAGAAGATTTACTTGGTGAAAAGTTTTTTCAACAAGTTGCAGCTTAGGCGAAAGTTGTATCACTTAAAGATGAAGGATAATGGAGACCTCATGAAGCATATGAATGAATTATACAAGATCATTGATCAGTTGAATAAGGTTGCCGTGATGGTGGAGGAAGAGGAAAAGGCACTATTGTTCCTAGCTTAGCTCCCAGACTCCTATGAGGTATTTATGGAATCTTTGATATGTGGGATGGATACAATAACGTTAGAACAAGCACAAGCAATGTTAATGTCTCGTGAAGCCCAAAAGAAAAGTAATGAAGAGGAGGGGATAGAGATTCAAGTGGCTTGGCATTTGTAATTGAGGTTTGTAGGAGGAAGTCAATTGGCATGGGATCTAAGGGTGGCAAGTTTAGATGTGGCAGTGTTCAGTGCTTTCAGTGCAAAGGGTATGGACATATTAAAAGAGATTGTCCTACAAAAGGGGATGAAAATAACGAGAACAAAGGTGAGTGTGCTTTGCTGAAAGTGCTGATTTTGATGTCCTTGCATTCTAAAAAAATATGGATGCAACTTCTAATTGGTATTTAGATTCTTCTTCTACCACTCACATATGTTATCAAAAAAATTATTTTGTTGATTTACTTCAAAGAAGGGTGGTTGGGAATTTGACTTTGGGTAATAAGTCAATAGTGAAGGTTATGGGTCTTGGAGTGGTGAAAATCAAAATGTTTGATGGGGTTGTGCGCTCTTTGGGTGGTGTGGCCTATGTCCCATAGATACCTAAGAATCTAATATCATTAAGCCTGTTGACTCCAAAGGATATGAATATTCTGCTTGTGATGGAGTGGTAAAAGTCACACAAGGCGACATTGTCTTGACGAGGGAGAATTTGCATAATGGCTTGTATCATCTAGAATGTGAGGCCTCAAAGGGATGGGAATAGTGTACAAGAGATGGTAGCTACCAAAATGAGATTTCATTTGTCGAGGAAGTGATGAAAAGTTCCCATGGTGTAGACAATGGTAAAAGGAAGAAAAATCTTGCTAGTAGTGAATTGAAAGGGTCGTCAAAGTCCCTTTCCAAAGTCAACTAGTGCCATTGACTTGACGGCTACACTGGTGCACTAGCCATTCTGTGGAATCAAGTGTCAGACCATGCTTGATTCGGTATGTGTAGTCATGGTAATTTTAAAGGCCAATGGTTTGGAAAGTCTTGTACTTGGAGAGTTATTAAAGGTGTTGGAAAGTAGGTGGAGTTAGGTAGTTGCAATTGGGTGCGACTACTAGAAGAGGTTTAAGGAGTTTGAATTCAAGTCAAAGGTAGAGATTTGTTGAGTTTTAGGTTGATTAGAATTCTAAATCTCATTTGATTAGGATTCTTGTTTGTGTACAACATTGAATAGTTGTATGGTTTTAAACTTATTGTTCCATATCGAGTCCTAATCCCATTCTACTATGAACTTTTATATTATAAAAGTAGATCTTTAGGTTTTAGAATTGTAAGTAGTGCTTTGAGAGCTCTAGAGAGGGAACACTTTGTAACTTTGTCTTTTGTTCTATGTGGAGTTAGAGTGGTCTGGGTGAGTGTTCTTGGGAGGTTATTGAGAAAAGGTATGCAAGGGATCTTAGATTGGTTTAGATAACTATAGAGGTCAATTTATTGTACTTTAATTTCTTAATAATAGAAGCATGGTTTCACTCTGTAGACATAGGCAAGAGGTCGAACCACGTAAATTTTTGTATTTTTCTGTTTGCTTGATTTGTGTGGATTTTATCTTTATTGTTTTTTGGACAATTTTGATAACACGAAGCAAATTTGTGTTTGGATATGACATGATTTTAACAAGTTTTTGAAATTAGTTGCATTAATTTGTTGTAATACTGAATGTATTCTGCTAGCTGATTAGTGTGAATACATTATCATAGCATGTTCATCCATGCTCTAGTCAAACACATTGATAGTTAGAATTTTGCAGAAAAAGACAAAATTCTGTGAAAGTTATTGATTTGTTTTACCAAGAAACTGATACAAAGTCCAAAATGTAGAAAACCGGAGAGAGAGAGAGAGAATGATGAATCTGACGATGTTTCACATTTGCAAGATGAAAAGCAGCTATGAATTATTCAAGGATCTTAAAGTGAACTTAAAGAGAGCAGTTCATACAATACAAGATATCAGAAAAACGAGATCAGATATGTAAATCTCAATCTCTCAAAACAAAACATAACATTAAACAAGTCAACGACCCTCAAATCCATTCCAAGTTTTGCACGAGAAGATATAGAGACGGATGCTGCAGACTTAGAGAGAAATGAGACCTTCCCTTACAAGCAAGCCAAACATGAGAACAAGGAGGCCAACAGTGACACACTGTGTTGGGGAGATGAAAGTCTGTGAATATGCAGATAAGGTGATTGCTGCCCCAACTAATCCAATCAACAAAGAGCTCAAGTTCTGATTCATTTTTTCCTTCCTTCTTCTTTCCCTGGATTATTGGCACTGATTTTGTATGGCTGAAGAATGAAGAATCAAGAATGTGAGGAGCTGAGAGTTTTGGCCTCTTCCTACCAGAGGTTTATGACTTGGAGCCAGTCAGTGATATCCAAAGTCAACCCTTTTTGGGATCTTGTTTCTATTGTCTTTATTCGAATACCAAGACAATTTATTGGTATTTGAATGATACATGTTTGGTATTTACTGGAAGTACAATCTGGTCACCTACCGAACTCTTACTATTTGTTTTTCGCTCAACTGTTTTATCCTGCCTTAAATTGCATTACAGTACCTCGGGCACTCATACTTGATGTAAAACTATTTCCTGGGCCACCAAGACAAAGGAAGTTAACAACGATTCTCCCACCATACTTGCTCTTCCCAATTGCATATGTAGGAAAAAAGCAAAAGCCTGAATCAAGAGTGAAATTTTGAGAATAGCTTCAACGAATTCTCATAGCATTTTTTTTTAAAAAAAGGAATATTATATAGGTTAATAATTAGTGGCATTCTAATGATGAAGTATTATTAGCGAAAACAATAATCTAATGAAGTTTTAGTCAAAAGTGTGTTTAGTAAGAAGGAGAAAAGGAAATTCATGGACAAAAACTCAGAGCACGTCATCTCTGCCTCTTTTGTACAAAACTTCCACCCGTCCTCGTAATGGTCCCTTTTATCATTTTCAACGATTTGCTTTGGATATTGCCATTCTTCTAACTTTTGTTTTCACAATAAAATTTTACCTAATAAAATTATAAAAATATTTTTAAGTGTGAATAAATAAGTTAATTTGAATGGAGAGTATTTTAATCATTTCATTGAATAAAGGTAAGATAAAAGTAACAACTTAATCTTTAATAATAGAAATTATATCCTCACGATACTTACGAGATACTAATTGCGAAAGAAAAAAATCACATTATATTATATGAGAAAAGTTGAAATCACAAATTTGTAAGTGAAGTTTAACTTTTACTTATAATTGTGTGTAACCAAAAGATATGCATGAGAAGGTTGACTGTCAATATCTAACCTCTTTTCGATTTTTCTCTTTGTAGGCTTCTTTTATAAATTTGAGAAAGGGATAAGGTGGACTTTTGAAATTTTATTCTCAAAGGTATTATTGCCCATTCAACTCTAAAACTTTAGGGTAAAAGAAAGCAGGAGAGAGAGAGAGAGTTGAATGGAGAGAGAGAGAGAGTTAGTGGGAGGAGATGGAGTTGGAGGAATATGAAAGATGGGTGATGATGGCGATGCCAACAAGATCGAGGTAGAGAAAAGGAGAGAGAGCGGGGAACATCTAGGTCCAGCCTCCTTCTACTGGTCAATGCTGGCACGAGGTCGAAAATCTACCCATTTTTTAGTTGATTGACATTTCGACGGTCAAAAAATAAATAAAAATAGATAGAGATTTTTCTTATGATATAGCTTAAAATAATACTAATCTTATCTTCTTATATGCAATGATTTTAACATACAGATCTCTTTAAGAGCTTGACACGTTATTTTTGAGTTTTTGAAAGATATTTTTGAATTTTTTGTTTAGATAATGGGAGTAATTTCAAGCTTTTAAGTTTTTGTCTATTTTGTTCTTTCTGTCATCAGACAGCTGGGTTTGTTTCTCCTCCTCTTTCATTTTCAGTCTACATGTTTTCTCAGCAGTGATGTCCTTCTCAATAAGTCCGGTGAGCGAAGTTTTCGGATTTTTCATCAGATTGATGGGGTAATTTCGAGTTTTTATTATTATAAGCTCAAATGATAATAATGAAAGGAAAAAAACAAATGATAAGAACAAAAGCAAAAAGAAATTTTAAAAAGAAATGGGTGGAGATTTCCTTAAGATCAATTAAAATAATATTGTTAATTTCGAATGATAGAAAAATGAAAAAGAAAGGAAAGAAAGAAAGAAAAAAAGGATAAAAAAAAGAGAGAGAGAAAAGAAAGGCAAAAATGCAAAAGACAAAAACTTTTTTGATAAAATAAAAAACAATTTCACATTTTATAGATATTTTTTTTAGTGTTTTTAAAAAGTAATCATTCAGTTAAACTTTTAACGACTACATCACTTTACTAATAATTGAATATCCTATGCATTTTTCATGGAAAATTTTCATTTTTGACATTAAATCTTTTAAATGATCATTTTATATTTGGATTATGTTATCATTGAAAAGAAAATTCGACAACTTGACATGAAGTAGGAGTATTTAAAAAATAATTAAAAAAATGTCAATTTTGAGTTTACATATTCAATTAATTGTTTTAATTCAGAATTATTTTTAATATCTCTTTTCAATGAGCTTTTGGAAGGGGTAAAGTAGTGAATCTCACGAGTAATGGTTATAAAATTTAAACTCATTTGATATGAAACTCACTGGCGCTATGTTGTTTTACTAGTAATAATGCAGATTTGATCAGTGTTCGTCCGTTGGGACGGCGGATGAAAAGCCTATCTACCAGGCTACCCTAATCTTTCAGCCTGAGTGCTATCTATAACTAGGGACACTACCCTTGTTGCTTTGTAATGTGCATTTGCATTAGTATCAAAGCATTCAAAGCTAAACAGAAATTCTCCTAAGATAAATGAGTGGGAAGCAAGCGAAGCAAATGGCCAAAAAGAAGGAACCAAGCCAAACATCCCTCAAAGTCAATGTTGGTTGCAGACTGTCACCAATATGACACAACCCTTAAAAGTGTCAAGTCCATATCTGGCACAAGCAGCAAAAGATTAGCTGATCTGTCACAGCAGTTTCATTGCCTTTTCAGGAAATTAGGGATGATCAATGAGCTTGCTTAAGTAAATTTAGGATCAAGAAGGGGAGCTTGCAAATAAAGTTGAGGGCAGAGCTAGGCAAGGGCGGTTCCCACCTTTCTAATTCATTTTCCTCACTTTTATTTGTTACAATAGCATTAAAGTCTTCAAAAGGTGTATAACTTAAATATGGGAATTGTTTTGTTAATTATATTGCTGCCACAGACTAAGAAAAATATGAAATCAATCTGCAATACAGAAAACCTGATATATATATATATATATATATATATATATATATATAATAGGTCAATATACTGGTTGGTTAAAGCTTCAAACAATTAGAAACATCATATCAACTAAATAATTTAGCTTTGGGATGCATTCTAAAATATTTCTTCTCCATGACAAAATGGCATAAAATTACATAAAAACTTACTAAGAGTCAACCAGTTAATCTTGCTACTCCCCACAACCATCTGCTTAACAATAAAAATAAAGAACAAAATTTAAGAATATCTCAAGCAAAAGGACTTTCTTTATCCAAATTAACTAAGCTATGGGGACTCATGTATGTCTGTGAAGCAAAAAAAAAATGCTCTTAAGTGGAACAATTCAAGTTATTATTAATAATTTTTACTCGACGAATTCATGGCGAAGGGAAAATTTTACAATCAAGCTATTTTTCCTCTGATTTCCGTTTCCTTTTCCTTTCCAAGATTTAAAGAAAGGTAGAATGTTCAGAGTTAATTAAACAGTGCTGTATGACTTCAGATTGTCCACAGTTAAATAAATTTTTTAAGTGCTTAAACCGGCTTGACATTGACACATCCATATGATCTAACTTAAAATCAAGGACAATGTTTCGATGCTTCAAGGTACTAGTATTAATTAGTGCATTTACACTTACCAAACAGATGATTAACAGCACTGATGTGCACATGCAAAATGTTCCAACTTAAAAATCATTATAATTAATTGCTGGTTTGCCCCACTGCTGTGAAGTTAGGATTTCTAGCAGTAAAAAGAGTGGGCATTGCTATACCTATGATTTAACTTAGACGACATTAAACAAAGACAATTTTCCAAACCTTTTACTCTTTTTCCTATGCCAAACCATACGTTTGCTGTGAAGTACGATGACTGGCAGCGGCAGCATGGCTATGGACTACCCTACCTGCAGTTGGATATATAAAGATGTGTTCCTCCACCTATGTGAAAACTGAGAAAAAAGGGTGTCAAAGATTGGAAACTGAGATGAAAATCTAGTTTTGCACTTGTTAATATATGATTCATCTATAGTAGCCCACTACTCTCATTCAATTGGTGTCCATATATCCATATGCTTTTTCAGATGATCAGTTTCTGAGACACTGACAAAAGGTAGGTAATCCTTCAGCAGAGGAGCAAAATTTTACAAAAGAAATGGCTAAGTTCCATGGAAGAATAATCCTTGGCTTGGACATGGGCTTCACCACTACATAACGCTGTCAAGAAAAATTCTAGTAAATCTGTAAGAGAGAATGATACGATCTTAATTTTATCTGAACAAAAAAAAAAAAGGAAAGGTTAGAAGAGTAGTGAGCTGGTTGCAGCATAGTTAACTATAAAAACTAGTTGGTCCAAACTTAACCACAAGAGAGATTCCTTGCCAACTGAAACCAGAAAAGAGAAGGAGAGAGAGAAAGATTGCAGCATAGCAAAAGGAAACTTGCAAGGAAGTAGCCACCCAAAGGCCTACACAAAAGAAACTGATCTTAATGATATTTGCATGATGATATTAGACCTTTTCTTTTACCTTTCTAGGGTTATGCTGCATTGCTTGAGTAGTCCATCACCAATAGAAGTGATCTGCTATTTTCATCATAAATCTAGCATGAGAAAATGAAACAGTGATATAGCCAGAGACGACTTGCCGATAAACTCTTATAACATTTATTATAAATTTTATTAATTTATAGTTAAAATTGATACAGAAGCATATAGTTAATATCAGGGAACAGGGTAATATAATGTAAAATATAGCTTTTCCGGCAAGTCATCCTTGGCTGCAGCACATAGCCTCATTTCCACATGCAAGACTTTAGATGAAAAATACTGCAACTCCAATAATTGAACAGAACTTTTGAATGAAAGGATTATCTGTTCTCTCCCAAACAACCTAAACCAATCACTTAGAACCTACAATGCCATAAACTCAGAGATAAAGAGATAGGAACTTTCCCAAAGGAGAAAGGATAAAACATTCTCTATTTATTTCAACAAAGAAACTAGCATTATTCAAAGAAAAGGGTCTGAAGAAACAGATAGAGAAGAAGCGGATTGGACAAGAAAACCCTCTTGGCAGGTCATGGACGAATTGGGAGTTGCAGCAATTGAGAGCTAGTCTCTTTTGCTTATAAAGAAACTTTCAGCTTACGGTGATGGCATGGGAGATCTTAAGTAATAATGAGGCTAGCTTTTACACAAGGAAGGCAGCTCTAGAACTGAGTATTAGGTGTCCTTGTCCATTAGAGTAACACAAAAAAGTGAGTAACTCGGAGGGCTCATGGTGCTTAGATGTGACTTTGCATGGGTGCTAAAACCAAGAGATATTAAGCCTAAAGATCTATCCTTATCGTCAAAGGGTCTGACTGATTAGCTTCTGCATTTTTGTTATCGACAGTCATTGAAGTGATATATTACCATACCATTTCTTAACCTGCTTTGTAGTAATGGAGAGCCTGTCCAGAATCTGTACGATTAATTGACTGAGGAAGATGAGTTAGGTGAGTGAATTTACTTCATATAGCAGACTAACAACAAAACTTCAGAATCTGAACACCTTGCGGGCATCCTTGCATATATATATATAGTCCTATCAGGGGTCCCCTACATGTTCCATCAGTTTAAAATTTCCTGTTGGACAAGGGAGTAGAGTACATACATACATTTATCTTCCTATAATCTTATTGATTTAATTATAAATTGGCAAAATCATAACGAGATGTTTCGATTAACTAAACACTCCCTAAAACCTTCACTGATTCATAGTTTCTTGTCCCAAGAGTTTATTCCTCATTTACTATAGCAGAAAAGAAGAAAAAACACTTTATTATTTTCTGTTACAAGGAGGATTGAATCAACATAATTTATTGGGGAGTCCTGGTGGTGTGATGAAGTATTCTCCTTTTTCTGAAAGGTGAGTCTGCTTTTCAGGTGTAAGTCATTAGTTGAGAAAAAGACGGTTCTCGGTTTGCTGGGTTGCAGCGTTTTCTTCAATGTTTTTAGATATACTCTCTGAAACCTCTGGTTCCATATGGGAAAACAGAAATCAAAATTCCAATGCTGGACTGCAGGCATGAGTGCTGGGTAGGGCAAACCCTGGACAGAAAAAAGAAAAGAAGCAGGGAAAAGATTTTGCAGTGATGAAATGAACGATTATAGTCCGAGTTTGGCCATAGACTAAGTACATCGCTAAACTATGGTTGAACACAGCTATTATTAGCCGTGAGTTACCCTGCCTAAATGCTTCAGTACTCTAAAGGAAATACAGTTACCACCCTAGACACCTTCAGCTGCGCTTGTCTTATGTACTAGTTTTTCATTGTTATTCAATCACTCCATCACTGTAAAAAAGTTAGAATGGCCAACTCAGAAACCAGTTTATTTCAGTTTCCTGATGCATCAGTTGTTTTTGCCATGATTTTTTCGATTAACAGGCTGGGTTGTACTCACAACCCCCCAAAAACCATGTGCCCTATAAATAACTGATCCATGTACTTTCCTTCAACTTGACGCATGCAAGGTGCAAGGACCTCGAATTTTTATTACATCAAAAGTACAAAGAGTATCTTCCCAAAAGACAATCAACTAAACAAAAAGTGATAGCCAGCTTAGTTCATTAAATTGTTTTTCCTCCCAAAGACTTATACCAGTTGAGCAAAATCCAACCTGAGTTCATCTATTCCTACCTCTTTTACCATCGCAAAGACGTGGAGAATAGTTAAGTTTTGTTTATTTTACTAACAGGCCAATCACGCTGTAGATAAGTTTATATTGTAATTAGCAGTAACATTTCACATTCAACAACTTCATCAAATTGTTTTATACAAGCACAATAAAACATAGTGCATGCTACTGCCACAACAATGATATATATATATATATTAGATGCTCGAATTCTTCAAGTCTCCAGAGTAGCACTCATGTGCCCAGAAAAAACCTACAACAGTTTTTACACCAAAGATATTCAGAACCTGCCAACAAATCAATTGCTCATAAGACATTACAAGCAGTCCACCATATTGACAAATAATACACACATATTATTAAGAGATTAAGCAATCACTTACTAGCGTGTTTCAAACACCTTGATAAGCTCCTTCATTCTCTCAAGTTACAGGCAACCATCAAAATAATAAGCTCTTACCTTTCATATGAGGTCTTTGTGCACGACAAAACCCAAAAACCGAAGCCAAGACACCAACAGTCCTTTCCCATGCTTATAATGTCCTTTAATTAAGAAATCCATTGGTAGCATTATACATTATACTATAAACTAGCAATTTTCCTAAAAATTGCAGCATATATTTATCAGAGAAAACCACTGTTGGGGAGTCAAACCCTAACCGTAGATGCCATGTTACATCCATTCTCCGCATCATTAAGTTAGCGTGTGACACCACCAGTTCTACATTATACCATCATGCATATTACATGATTAAAGGAAATGCTATTTCTAGGTGTCCATTTCTCTCAGGTAATCAGTTTAAGCTGAGGAAAATAACTAAAATAACTTTTTATGTTCTGAGTTAGCATGTTCTCAACAAGCTAGCCCTCAATAAATTTATGTATATATCAATGGACTTCTTGATTAAGGGGCATTAGAAAGACTCAAAGACCATTGAGCTGCTTTAGATGTTAATAATAAAAACGCCTGCATTCCAGATTATGTCTTCTGCACTACTTTTCAGGGTAACCGGCCAAGTTGAGGATAAGATCCAAATCATAAATTGAGACAACCAGAGGATTAAGAGAACACAGAAGACAAATGTTAGATAAACAAACCCCAGCACTCTTAGTACAACCGCCAAAGGATGGAAGAAGCTACATGGTTTTGAACCTCTAAACAAGTGCAAACTGGAAAGCAAAAAAGACAACAATAAAAAGGCAGCAACAGGCATGCCGGCTAGCTAGGTTCTTGGGAGCACATATTATAGAGCTTGGTATTTTTGGTGTCATGGACATGGCAAATTTCAAAGTAAATAATAAGATCTCCACATAAATTTGGTCCCTCTAGGTAGTAGCATCAGGGTGGGCCATGAGTTTGTCAAACCCTGGTTCATCGGGTCTTCCGGTTTAGGCAGGCTTCATCAAAGTAGGCAGTAGGCTGGCTTCAGGCTTCATAAATCTCAGCTGTTTTAATGGGAATGGAAAGGCAACAAAGGGAAAACAAGAGCATCAGAATCCTATATAGGGAGATTGGTAGGCTATGTTAGCAAACTGCCATACACTAGTGCGTATTGCCCCAAATCAGAGCATTGCCAGTTATAAGAATAGACAAAAGAATACCGAAAGGAAAACTATAGTCTATCTGCACGTACCAATCACCAAATTTTAGTACCCATAGTTTTTGCGCCGGGAAACAGGGGTATGGCTGGATAACCTGGTAAGAGAAGTTAATGATGAATATCGAAGAATCCTACAAGAGTAGGCATATACTAAACCTAATCAAGACTAAAAGCCTCACACACATGCTTAGGAAAGAATAAAATGTAGTCTAGCTTACCCTTGAAAAAACTTCATGCCAATGTCATGGAGTTCAAATATTTAAATATAATAATAGTGCAATCGCTCCCTCAGCCTAAAGAATTTCACCTTTAATTGATGATAATGATGACAATAATGACAACAATAAAAATGTTCTTTCAAAGGAAATAAATAATTCTCACCCAGAAGGGCCACCACGTCCTGAAGAATAACCTCCATAAGCTCCATAAGCACTGCTACTACCACCAATCTACAAATAACATGAAGAATCATCATTGTTCACTACCAGAGAGAGAGAGAGAGACAGATACAGAGACAGAGACAGTGGTTACAAGAGAACTAACTAAAATAAGAAATGGATATAGAAGGGAGCAAAGGGCTCTAAAAACATTTCTCACTCAATAAATGCAAAACAGGGTCAAACAAATTAATATTTTTACCCTTTATCTGCATAAGGTACCTGTATAACGGTAAAGTTATCAAAAATACCTGGGGACCCCCATAGCTTCCATAGCTGTCACTAGCACCTAAATCGCTGGAGCCATAACCACCAGAGTAAGAATGGCCACGTCCATGCCTTTTGCTGTCTCTACTTTCATAACTCAAACTGTCTGTTCCCTCTGTTGGCACAGGAAGATACGGCAAAACTGGGACTAATGCAGAAACAGCACCTTCCCTATCAAAAACATTTGCTCTTAACCGCGTTGTTATTTGTACGAGAGCATCCTTTGCAACATCAAGGTCTCCAGCAATCTGATCACCAAAAATCTCTGTTCCTATTAACTAAAACAACTTTGAACAAACAAATAGAAAGCAATGATTAGGAAAATCATAAAACACTGACGGTACTTCACCTGGACCATCTCATCATCTTCAGATGCAATCTTTGGAAGGCTTTCCTTCGACAATATACGAATATTAGCTTTTGTAATCCTCCTCATCTCAGTTACAATACTTCCTCCTTTACCAATAAGGCAGCCAATGCGTGACGTTGGCACGAGTAAGCGGGTTGTGAATGATATAATTCCAGAGTCTCTTTCAACCTTCTCACTGCATCTAGGTTGCAACCGCACAGCAGCTTCAATAGTAGGTGAATATGTATCCTCAAAGAACTAAAACAGACAAGATTCAGAAAACCATCAACAACCTAAGAAAAGGCTGACCAAAAATATTTCCACAAGAAATATAAACATAGCAAAGATTAAAAGCTGACCTCCTTGGCTGAAACAGTTATTAAGCAATCATCTCCTTCAGTAGCTGAGCTATCAACTTTGATGACTGCACCTGATTCCTGCCTGATCTGGTTGATTATAGCACCACCTTTGCCAATCACGCCTCCGATATTAGCAGTTGGACAAACCAAACGAAGAGAAAATTCTTTTGATGACATCTCGTCCCTTGGAGCCGAGTACAAGGAGCGTGGCCATTCTCCAGTGTCACCTTTGTATCCTCCATAAGGACCCACCAATGGAGCTATTCCTACGATCTGGGCACCAGCAGCTGGACCAAGCAGTGCACCACCAGCAGGGTATGCATTTGACATGGCAGCCGCAAGCAAGTGCTGAGATCGTGAAGGATTCTCATGGAGGCGAGAAGCAATTTGATGCAGAGCCTTTTTCACAACTGTAGCTTCCCCAGATATCTAAAGCCAAAATTAAATTAAATAAAAACAAGCCAACTGTCATAGAACATCATAAAGAGAAAAACTACAAAAAAAGAAGAAATATAAATGTTACACGCAACAGGTACCAAATGAAAGAAAACGAAGATTTAAAAAAAAAGAACAAAAACATAGCAAATATTAGATGAATGCCAAAAAAGAGAGGAAAAAGACAAAAGTATGGTTTCATAAATTAAAGAACTCAATGCTGAAAAATTAAGTGATGAAATTTGTTAACTCCAGAGCTAAAAAGCAAGAAAATCTTTGATGAAACTGTTGATTTATAACCACAACGAAAACATCTTGCCAATCCTTTCAATAAATTAAAACTCTTCTTAGCACAAATCTCCTCCATATCAATGGATCAACTAAACTATGTTTTAGAGGGATTGAGTAAAGCATTAGCACAATCCAAAAATAATACCACAACTACCAAATTTAGTCAAATTACCTGTACAAGTTCATCTGTGCTCAAGGCACAAGAAGGTAAGTGCTCATCCTTAAGAATGCGAATCTGAGCACCAGTTTCACTACGTATGTTCTGAACTATCTGTCCACCCTTTCCTATAACACATCCAATCTGATCAGAAGGTACAAGAAGCCGAGCAGTGACTTGGTGACCTTCAGAATCTTCATCACCGTGCAAATCTTCTGCTACAACTTTGTCATGCACCCTGAATAGAGCGTCTTGAGCAGGAGAAACAAAATTGTTACCATCTTCGAGGGCATTTGTCTCATCCCTAGAGCTGTAGATAGTAACCACACGCTCCTCAGAACCAGGAACTGTCTCACCAATCCTAATCTTTGATTTAGTTTCTGCTCTTAATTGCTTAACAATTTCCCCTCCCCTTCCAATAATGCTTCCTATTTTTCTTACAGGGCACAAGTACCGATATACGGTATCTTCTGAGTCAATAACAAATTGTTCCCTGTCATCACCTGGATTTCTCCTCTTATTTGATCCATTCTCAGAATAATCAGACTGAGAATGAGCCCGCTTTCCATAGCTATTCCTCTGACCCGCCATTATTATCAGCAAAACTAAAACCTGTTTCCAAGTCAATTATAAAACATTTCAAACACCTACTAACTTAACCAATCTCTACGGGCAAGCCACTCAAAATGTAAAGCACCAGCATAAAACTAATCCACAGACCAAATCAATAAAATAGTGGCATATTTTCAATCATCATAGCATAATTTAGTAACACCAAAGCTCCATTTGATTTACTATCATTTTAGTGAATAGCAAATGTACAAAATTACTTCTATAAGGAAAAGGTTATGTTTGAATACACACTACATTCTAATTACTTGTTCATTTTTAATCAAATAAGATCTTACTTTTAGCATCTTTAAGAACGTGAAAGGCGATATAGCAAAAACTATCAGTAACACCATTGAAAAAAACACATTTATAAAATCCTTAATACTCCATAGCTCAGGATTTCAACTACACAAATTCAACGATAAAATACTAATCGCATCTCAACAACTTTGACCCACAAATTTATTGTCCAGAACAAACTGAAAATTCCACTTGAAATCAACCCCCCAAAATTAAAATAGCAGATATTGAGAGAACCAATACCTGAAAAATTCAATAGCAGAAAAAAAATGAAATTTCCAATCAAACCCACATATTTAAACAGCAAATATGTAAAATTTGTAAATAAGCTATTAATAATTGACAAAAAATTAAATAAAATTAAAAGAACAACTATAATTTCTCTAATCACATCCAAAAAAGACCCATAATTTCACCAAAATAAACTTTCTAAAAAATTTATAAAAAACAGAAAACGTAGATCTGATCAAAAAAGAGTCTCAGGGGAATTAGAGAAGAGAAGAGAAACCAGAGGGGGCAAACGTGTAAATAAAGGGAAATGGGGTTTTACCTGGGAAACGAGATTGATTTTGAGAGAGAAGAAGATGAAAGTTTTGAAGTAAGATAGCGAGAGAAATTGGGGTAAAAAGATTTTATTTCGTTTGGCTCTAGTCTGATTTCTAGGGCTTTGACCGCACTGTCTTCTCCTTTTTCTTCTTTCTTACGTGTTTAATTTTAACTAGGTTTTATTTATTTATTTATTTATTTATTTACGATGGTTCCTAATAGTTTTGAAAATTACATATGCATGTCCTCACATTATCTTAAATTACAATTACAAGTGTCTCAGGTTCAGGAACGTGATCACATGGTTATTCTTTTTTGGATATTAATTAAGATCATATTCGTAACCTGACAAATATGTTTACTTTTATATAAATCAAGTCTCTACTCAAATTCCACAGTTTTACTTGGTTGAGCCCCTTAGTTCAAGATAGGACACGGGTGACTATATGATTGGAGAAGAGTGGTGGGATCTTATTGCACAATAAGGAGGAAAGACCACCCAGCAGCCGGAGCACCATGTAGCTACAAAAGGTATCTCTGAAGAAAAAGGCGAGAGCTAAGAGTGCTACGATTAATCTTAAATTGACGGTTTTATCTCAATCAATGATGGAGGAAAGATTAGTGCCTAGACCTATTTTACATGGAGAGGAGATGGAAGTCAATAAAGGATTCAATCTCTAACTTGTATAGATTGGCCACAATGGCTCTTGATGAAAGTAAAGAGGAATCTTGAATACTTCGTGATTGTATACTTTATAATATTTATGAATTTCAAACTTCTTGTATTTGGAATCGTCAAGGTGCAGGTGATGAAGGTGTAGTCAAAGTGATTAACGATTTTTACATGCATTATAACTTTTCAGTGCTTGTTTTAATAGAGCCACAAATAAGTGGTATGGTAGAAGATAAGGTGATTAGCTCCTTGAATTTCGACGGATCCCATGGAGTGGAGGCTTCGGGTTTTTCTAAAGGAATTTGGATTTTGTGGAAAGAGTGGGTTTAAATTTCTATGGTCGGGAATCATCCATAATGTATACATTTATTAGTTGAACAGCAAGCAGGCTCTAATTGGTATTTTTCTGCAATCTATGGTCATTCCAAGCATAATCTTCGTCGTGATCTGTGGGAGGAGCTAACTCTTCACACAAGACGGGTAAATAGACAATGGATGTTAGTAGGTGATTTTAACTCTTTCATTTTTTTCACATGAGAAAGTGGGGGGTTCTCAAAGAGGTAGCCGTCCTTGCCATTAGTTCCAAAAATTTATTAATGACTTTGGGTTACTTGGCCTTGGGTTTAAAGGTCCCAAATTCACTTGGAAGAAAGGATTGGTGGCAAAAAGAATTAACTGAGCTGTATGTAACTCTGGATAGGGACTAAATTTTCAAGAAGCTACTGTCCATCACTTGCCGAGAGTCAAGTCGGACTACAAACCTTTTTTATTTCCTTTGGTAATGACAGAATAACACAATGAAAATCTAATTTTCAATTTCAAGCAACATGGCTTGCACACAAGGAATTTGGAGATTTTGTTAAGTAGTCTTGGGATACCTCAACTAACATCCAATGTACCATATCAGATTTCTCTAACAAGGCAAGAGATTGGAAAAAAGAGGTATTTGGTGATATTTTCTATAGAAAATGAAGATTGATGGCAAGGTTGGGTGGTATTGAAAAAGCACTAGAATCCAAGCCTTCTAGACATCTTTGTGAACTCAAGGTTACCCTAAGGAAAGAATATGAAACAGTTCTCCAACAAGAAAAAGCATTTTGAATGCAAAAATCTAAGGCGAATTAGCTTAAGTTGGAGGATCGGAACACTAAATACTTTCATCTTAGAGCCATACATAGATAGACCAAATCAAAATCGTAAGGCTTCGGAATGATGAGAATCAATGGTGTGATGATGGAAATTCTATTAAGTCCCTAGCTATTAATTTCTTCCACCATTTGTATTCTAAAGAAGATGAATTCTTCTCTGTGTATCCGATAAGAGGTAAATTTCCTTTACTTGCAACGGAAGATCATGAGATGTTAGTTAAATTGGTTAATGAAAGTGAAGTCAAAGTCACTTTATTTGAGATGAAACCATTAAAGGCGCCAGAATTAGATGGACTACACGATCTATTTTTCCAATCTCAATAGAGTACTGTTGGACACAGTGGGGTGCAATATGTGTAGAATGTTTTTGAAGGTGGAGAAATTGGTAATGATTTATGTAAATATTTGATTGTGATAATTCCAAAAATACCTTCACCAGAATATATTTCTCAGTGTAGTCTTATTAGTTTACTTCTAGTTTTTTTTTAAAGTCTTAATAAAGGTGATTACTAATAGGCTAAAACCATTTATGAGTGTGTTGATAGTAAATACTCAAGCAAGCCTCATACCAAGAAAGGTGATCATAGATAACATAATTGTGGCCCAAGAAGTTATTCATTCTTGCAGGAAAAAGAAAGGTCAAGTTGGATGGATGATGATAAAAATTGACCTTGAGAAAGCCCATGACGAACTCAGATGGGAGTTCGTTCATGATACTTTAGTGGAAGCCAGAATTCCAACTAAGATTATTGATGTTCTACTTTGTAGCTGGAGATGTTTTAGCACGCAAATCTTATGGAATGGTTCACCAACAGAAAGTTTTGCTCCTTCTAGAAGGGTTCGACAAGGAGACCTCCTATTACCTTACCTATTTGAATTATGTATGGAAAGACTTGCCCATGGCATTAGCAGTCTCACAAGGTTTATGGAAGCCGATAAAATTGGGTAGAGAGTGTCTATCATTAACCCAATCATTCTTTGTAGATGATCTCTTATTATTCGTAGGGGCTTCAACTTCTCAAATGGAGGTCATTAAAAGAGTTTTAGATGATTTTTGTACTTGTTCAAAGGAACATGTTGGTGTGCAGAAGTCTTACTTTTTTGCTCTAAAAATGTCTCGATGGAATGCATTCATTCCCTACAAGCCTGTTCGGGCTTCAACCATACTGATGAGATGGGGAAATACCTTGGTGTCCCCCCGCTACACAAACAGAAAAGAGCTTCCACTTTTTGGTATTTAGAGGACAAGGTGAGGAGCAAATTGAGCTCATGGATGGCATCCTCTCTACCTTTTACAAGTAGACTTACATTGATTAAGTCTGTACTTACCACGATACCTTACTATACCATGCAAGTTATAGCTATCCCTCTAGAATGCTATAGTAGAATTGAAAAGCTCTGTCAAAATTTCCTTTAAGGGGGAGATACCAGCAATAGAAAAATTCATTTGATTTGATGGCTCGACATTTGCAAACAGAGGTAGAGCTAGCCAATTTTTGTTGGGGGGCCAAAGATAAAAAGAATAAAAGCTAAAAATTTTTAAAACTAATAAGTTGAACTTAACCAACGATCAAAAGATTCATAATAGAAAATAATTTTATATAACATATAAACAAAAAAACCAAGAAAAAAAAGACTTATAATAGTTATTTAAGAAAGTTGTGCTCGACGATGTTTCCTATATTCAAATTCATCAATTATTGACTTTGTACTAAGAAAACTAGCAATGTCTTTCTCAATATAAACAACTAAATTATTTGCAAGAAACTCATCATCTATTTTGTTCCGGAGTCTTGTTTTCACAATTTTCATTGCTGAAAAGGCTCTCTCTGTAGTTGCTGTAGAAACCGAAATAGTCAAAATAACGTGAATTAATCTATCAATCAAGTGGTAATTTTTTGACTTTTCTATTTCTGTTAATCTCTTGCACAATTCAGAAAGTGTCTTAATATCTTCAAAACTTTGATGATGAAGTATATCGAGCTCGTAATGCCTCAATTGTAACCTCAAAATAAGTCTTTCTTGTTGAAAGTATTCGAGGGCAAAGATATGATGGTGCTAGTAACATGTGTGGTGATGGAATGGTTTACAAGCTTTGGTACTTAACGATTGTCCATACACATATTATGTGCATTGTTATGCTCATAGATTACAATTAGCATTAGTTGTAGCATCTAGAGAAGTAGTCCATATTCATGAATTTTTTACACAGTTGACTTCTATTATAAATATTGTTAGTGCTTCTTCCAAAAGAAATGACCAATTACAAGCTGCTCAAGCAATTAACATTGCAAACATGATGGCTAGTGATGAAATTGAAACAAGTAGAGGAGCAAATCAAGTGGGAACTCTACAAAGAGCTGGAGATACTCGATAGAGCTCACACTTTCATTCTATTTGTAGCTTGATGAGAATGTTTGATGCAACTTGCACTGTTGTGGAAAATATTATTGACGAAAGGGCCAATTATTCACAAAGAGGTGATGCTTCTGCTGCTAGTAAAATATTAGCATCATTTGAATTTATTTTCATATTGCACTTGATATATGAGATTATGGCAATCACTAATGTTCTTTGCCAAACATTACAATTACGCTCTCAAGATATTTTAAATGCAATTCATCTTGTTTTTACTACAAAATCATTTCTTCAGAAGTTGAGAGATGAAGGGTGGTCTAATTTACTTGAAAATGTGAAAAAATTTTGTCAAAAACATGAGATAGAAATTCCTGACATGGGTGCATGATATATCTTGGGTAGAGGTCGATCTCATCAACTAGATGTAACTATGGAGCATCATTATCGAGTTGATATATTCTTAGTGATGATAGATTCCCAGTTACAATAATTGAATTTGAAATTCAGTGAGCAAGCTGTGAAACTTTTAACTTTAAGCACTGCTTTGGATCCTAATAACAATTACAAATCATACAATATTGATAATATCTGCAAGTTAGCAGAGAGTTTTTATTCTCAAGATTTCACAGAATAAGAAAGACTTATTTTGAGGTTACAATTGAGGCATTACGAGCTCGATATACTTCATCATCAAAGTTTTGAAGATATTAAGATACTTTCTAAATTGTGCCAGAGATTAGCAGAAAAAGAAAAGTAAAAAAATTACTACTTGATTGATAGATAATTCGCCTTATTTTGCCTCTTTCGGTTTCTACAGCAACTATAGAGAAAGCCTTTTCAGCAATGAAAATTGTGAAAACAAGACTCCATAATAAAATAGATGATGAGTTTCTTGTAGATAATTTAGTTGTTTATATTGAGAAAGACATTACTAGTCTTTTCAGTATATAGTCAATAATTGATGAATTTGAATATAGGAAACATCATCAAGCACAACTTTCTTAAATAACTATTATAAGTCTTTTTTTGCTTGGTTTCTTTATATACATGTTATATAAAATTATTTTCTATTATAAATCTTTTGATCATTGATTAAGTTTAACATATTAGTTTTAAAAATTTTTAGCATTTATTCTTTTTCGTCTTTGGCCTCCCCAACAAAAATTAGCTAGCTCCGCCCCTGCTTACGATAATCAAGGGATTGACTGCTATAGCTTTCAATGCTTTTATCAGTCCTATCTCTACTAGCAACGAGCCAAAGAGAAGAGAGGAAGTGCTCACTAGTTGGCCTTAGTTGACAACAAGTTGGGTTGCGGTTAACTCTAATGGTGCTTATCAAAGCAGCATTGATAAGACTACTGCTGGAGGTGTTTGTAATATCTCGTACTTTGATATGGTGGCTAATAAAGCTTATCGGATGTCAATTGAGGTTAATTAGAATGTTTAAAAGTGATGAAAGGAGAAATGAATAGTTTGGAGAAAAAATATTTCGCACACGAAGAAATAACAATTTAATAATAATATTTTTATTAAAGATGAATTAGCAAGATAAAAAGTGATTCGGAAGAGAGTCGGGGTATAATAAGACATTTTGGGTGCTAACGTGACACGTGAAAAATTTTAGAATAAAATAATATTTTATTAATAAAATAATATTAAAATATTAATATTTTATTCAATGTCAAAATTTTTCATGAAGAAGGAGTATATGGTCAATTTAAGTAGGGAATAAGAAGAACGAGGAAATTTCGGAGAAAAATTGATGTTAATGGAGCCCGTGTGTCTTTATTAAATAAAGCTAGTGCGGGTAAGTAAATATTTAAATATTATGGTGACACTGCGTTAAATTATAAACTTAATATTTTATTAGTACAAGTGTTAAGGAAGAAAAATAAGAAGAAATTGGAATTAAAAGATTGTGAGAGGACTTAAATTAAAAAGGGTGAAAACCTTGGAGGGTAAAATGGTAATTTTACTATTAATTTGGTCAAAGAGGAAGCTTTGACCCTTCATCCTTATCCCATGGTCAGCCATCATGTCCAAGGCATCTTCTTCTATCTTCTTCTCCTCCCAACACCATTTTCATCCTTCACAAAAAAAAATCAACCTTTTTCATTTTCTTTTCCTTGTTTTCTTTTTCTTTCTTTTATTTTCTTCTTCCTTCCCCTAACTTCTTGGGCACCAAAACCACAACTTCTAACCCCATTTTTCAGCACATCTAAACCTTAGGAAAGAGAAAGAAAAATCTCTCTTTCTTTTCTTCTTTTTCTTCCTTTTCTATTTCTACTCCACTTGCATCAATACTTGAATTTTCGGCTGCAGATCTTCATTTTAAAGCCAATAGGTATATATTTTCAACTCTTGAATTTTAGGATTTATGGGGTTTTAATTTTTAGACTTTATTTTCTAATTTTCTTCAAATTTTCTTTCCTTGAAATGGTTAGGTTTTGCTGATCTTCATGCCTTTAAGCACCAAGGTAAAGAAAACTTCAAGCTTGCATAATTAGTTTAAGGGGTTTATGAATTAGACTAAAATTCTACGTTAAGTGTTAGGTTAGAGTGTGGATTGTACAGTATATATTTATTAGAATTATTAGATTCAGATTATGACTCAATTGAGGTTGTTCTAGTTTATTGGTAAATATAGGTTTTGATGGTATTTTGGGACTACCTGGATTAAGATCTTGTGGGCTCTAGTTTCGTTAGGTAGCATTGTTAAGGTGAGTGAACTTGCATTTAAAAATGTTTTGGGATAAATGCACATGTTTGAATGAATCATTTGAAAACTTTATTTGTCTTTGTTTTAAAATATGCTTGGGAACAAGCCTTTGATGAAATGTCTTTACGTTGTGAAATTGTGCAATGCGATTAACTCATGTGTTCCTATGTTATGCGATACGTATAATGTGATGAATTACGTATTTGAAATATTATGTTGAATTGCCAATTTATTTGTGGCATGTGATGTTTTGTTATGCAAAGATTCTTGTTACATGTTGTTACATGTGCCATGCATTGAAATGTAATGTTGAATGATAATTGTAACCTCGCATGTGTGGTGTGGGAGTGCACATGCCAGTGATAATGGGCGATTCTAGCTATGTGCAGTGTGGGAGTGCACATGAGCTGATGACTAGTGGGTGATGATTCCAACTATGTACGGTGTGGGAGTGCACATGAGCTGATGACCGACGGTTGTATACATGTTTACATATACCATAGAAATATTAGAGAAAATATTATGTGATTGCATTGAATGTTGAAAGTTGAACTTCCTAAATGTTTAAAATGAGTTGAAAAACAGCACAGCATCGAGTTTTGTTCATAACATACAAAATTGCATTGTTTTTTAAACGAGTTCATAATGTTTTCGAAAAACTCTTTGTATTGTTTGCTTGTTCCCTTTCTATGTTCACTCATTGGGTTTATACTCATCCTTTTCAATTTCATGTTTTAATTTTTAGGTTCGAAGGTAGCTGGATCTTAGGTAGAGGCGTTTCCTTCTGTTCATCTTACGGTAGGTTTACCAAAATACCCCATGATAGTATCCACGCCAGAGTCACTCCGCTAATAGTCAAGGTCTTTTGTATGTGTATATGGCTATTTAAATGTAATTCATGAGATTTGTTGTAAACACTGTATGTTTGGCTTGAATAGTAATATCGCCATAGGTTCGCAAATGGTAATATTATTTTAAGAATGGTATATGTTTAGTTGCCATGATCTATTCTTGGGAATAAACTATTTTTTATAACTATGAATTAAGAACTTTAGAGGTAAATGAAGGACAGATGGTTTAATGAATAAATTTTCATAAAAAGGCTTGCTTGGGCCCGATGGGCTATGCCTATTGGGTCCATGCGCTGGTCATGGCCCAAGATTGGGCTATGAAAGTGTTACACAAGATGCTACAGGTGACTAGCAAAAAGGTTATGTAACGAGCTTGGGGAAATGTTTAGCTTACATGCAATTGGATAACAAGATGGTAGTACATGCAATCACACCTTCTTTCTCTCATCAATGTGCTAATTCAAACCTCATCCAAGCTGTTCGAGTGATGCTTCAATGAAATTAGAATGTGAAGATCTCTCACATATATCGAGGAAGAAAACAAAGTAATGGATTTTATGGCCAATATGGGTTTCACATTGAATAAAGGTGTTTTATTTTAAGATTGGCCACTTGTGGGTGTCAAGAACTTATTGATGAATGATATGTTAGGAATTTGTTTTCCTAGGATGATATGATTATAATAAAATTCCTTTTTTAAAAAAAAAAAATTATTACAACTATATAATTTTTAAAAATAAATTATTCAAAATCATAAGAGAAAATTACAAAAACTTCCAAATGTTTGATTGAAAATGCACTTACTCTTTTTGTTCTATGAAAAGTGATGAAAAATACGCTTATCCTCTAAAACATAATTTTTTTAATTATTAAATTTAATTTTTAATTAAAACACAAGCATATAATCTATTAACTATTTATTTTTATATAATTTGTTGAAGTATAATTTAACTTTATTAAAATTTAATTTGATAATAATTAAGGATAATTTTGAAACTAATTTAAATCTTTCGACCATATTTATAACTAATAAAATTTCCTAAATTTATAATTAAAAATTTTTTTGAACAAAAGAAAAGAGATAAAAAGAGAAAGCAAAAAAAACTAATAATTGAAATGAAGAAATAAACAATAAAAGGATATAATTGTTTTTCACTTAAAATTAATTAGTTACCTTTTCAAGAGATAAGTGTATTTATAATCAAATCACAAAGGGATAAAAAGGAATTTTTCAAACTAATTAAGAAAGTGAATTCTTCAACTAAATATTATAGGAATCTTTATATTTTTACCATACATTTAAAATCTAAACTAAATAATTTAAAAAAAAACGTTTAATTATATTTGAATTATGCTTATTAGACCATTTTATATGGCTATAAATATTTGGAGTCGTCCTCCATTAGGATGTAAATAGGTTGTTGCTGTACGAGAATCAACCTGATAACATAGAATTCGAGTAGCCTATATTCAATTATAAGGCAGATTCAAATAATACTTTTAACACCCAACTCGGTTTCGGGTATCAACCTTAAGATACCCTAAACTCGAACCCGATTATACATATATTAATATTATATATAATGTTTCAAAAGTTTATAATTTGAAAGATTCAAACATTTATCTTCTTTACTTTCAATACAACCTTTTCCATCTTAACCAACTTCTCTTTTTTTTTTTTGTAAATTAATATATATAATTAACTTTTTATATAGTTTATAATTGCTTAAGTTATTGTTTGAATTATCTAATTGAGTATTTAACGGATTTGGGTAATTAGTGGATAATGCTATATTATTAGAGTTCGATTTTGAATAGTGTTTTATGATTTTATTTGAGTTTTAATAGGGTTTGGTTACCTTCTTAATTAAACAGATTCAAGGTAAAGTATCTCAAAAAAAGTAAGTACCTTACATGTTTACATCTTTATTAGAAGTATAAAGCAAACTTAACATGTTCAATCCCTTAAAGTTCCCTTCAGCATCAATAACAAAATGTATATCCACAATTTCACCAGCATCTTTAAAGAAATTCTTTCGACAAAGTAACATTGATCAAATGAAAATTAAATAAAAAAATTTTCAATTTGTAAGGACTAGAGAACCTAAACATACATAGCAACTTGTTCAACTTGATGAGGTAGATTTCCAATGAACAATGTCTTTGATCTTGTAGATTGAACTTGAGGTGTTGTAGGAGTTTGGGGATGCAAAGAAAATTTTAATCAGAAACCACCCGCTTAACAAAGTAAACCTATAGAGGGTTCTTTTGGTAAAGAGAAAGGACGTGTTGCAATAAGTGAAACTGAATGCACTAGAGGCAGCAAAAAGGAATATGAGAGCAGTCCTTGAAGCATAAGTGCTTTGGTGATAGGCGGTGAGGAATAAAAAAAGGTGGAGAAAGTGGTGAAGCTTGATGGATGGAAAGGGCTAAGTAAAGAGAATATTTGGGAGAGTTTTAAATGTAGTCTCTGTTGAGGTTTTGATTCTTTCTGATTGCCTCTCAATTTTCCAAACTCTTATATTTATACTAAATAAGAGGAGCAATTGGGAGAAGGAAAGCATTTGCAGGAAAACACGTTCAATTATGAGAGAACATGCTTTATCATGTAAGAGCATGTTAAAGAATAGTTATTGGATGTTAAGCTCAATCATGGGAGAGCATACTTGTCATGGAAGAGCACGTTAAGGAATGATTTATTCGATGTTAAACTTAATAATGTGAGAACGTGTCGATCATGGAAAAGCACATTAACGAATGACTTATTGGAAGTTATGAGAATGAGCATGTAATGCGTACGATTTGGGTAAAACACGTGTACTTCAAGAAAAGGTTAAGAGGAGTTTTCTTAACTACATCCATATCTAAGCTACTAAGCCAAACTCTTTAGAACATCTCAAATGTAAAGATAACTCGTGAACCTCACCACTCATTCTAAGTTACTTTCACTTCTCCGTATGAAATAGTTATTCTACGCTTAAACTTATTTTGTAACACAATACTTTCAAGAAATAATGGTTAGCCAAAATTGGCATCTACATTTTACCCTATACATAAAAAATTCTTATAAGAAATTTTATGCATAAAATAAAAAGATGTAATTTGAATCATGCACATAAAATAAGTAATGCAAGGTAACATTTTAATATTTTTCCTTCTTAAAAAAAGACTAGCTTGCAAATTTACATATTTATTTTTTTATTATCATTATTTTTGTTATCATTACAAAATTTACTTGTGGTTAGGAAATGTTGCGCACTTGGGAATATTCTTATGCATTACGTGTTTGGGAATGCCCTTATGTATTACACATTTGAAAACATCTTAGGGTATTACGCACTTAGGAACATCCTTGGGTATGATAACTTTATTATATTGAATTATTTTGACACATTTTGGGTGCTTAAGTAGTTAGATCTTTGAGATTTTAGGTTCGAATTTTAGCATTTTAGATGTTTTTTTAGTTTAAGTTTGATTACATGTAAAGTAGTTAATTTAAGTTATTTTAGTTTAATTTTATATCATTTTATTTTAAACTACTTTCAGAGTAGTTATTGCTGATTTATCTTATTGCTTTTGTAGGAAATTTGGTGAAAAAGGCTCATTTGTTGAAAATCCATGCAAGTATGGTGATGGCTTTATTTGTATATATTTTTGTATTTTGACCATATCTCTCTATATAGAACTCCAAATGAGATGATTCCTAGACCACTAGAATGCTAAAAGGAAGGGCTACAACTTTTATGTTTACCACTTTGCCCATTTCTGATCAAATTGTAGTCAAACTATTTGTCTAATTTGGAGCACTGTAGTAGTATGCATGGATTGAACATGATGTGGTATCTAGAGCATATCTTTCACTCCAAAAGTCCAATTGACATGAGTCTTGAGTAATTGGAGATTTAAGAAATGGTGCTCAAACTTTCATGTTTACCACTTCACCCAATTCGAATCATATCAAGGTGAAAATCGCATTGAAATATTCTTGACTACTACAATTTTGTACAAGGTAGCATGTGGAGGAAGGTCGTGGCCTTGAGTTACTCAAGGTTGCAGTGCTCAGGAAGCCAAGGCCGTAGCTCTGAGGAGAACAAGGCTACAGTGCTGGTGAAAGGAAGGGCACCATACAAATTTCCAACGCTAAAGTGCCATAGAGCCAAGAGAGGAAGGTCGTGGCGCTACTGTAGTAAAAAGCTAGCACCACGACACTAAGAAATCATGGCCACTGTGGTGGACAATTTTTCAAAAATAAAAATTTGACAGGATTTTGGAAATTAGATTACTTGGAGCTTATTTAAGGGACATTTTTTGGAGGTTTTAAAAGAAAGGCATTAAGCAACTAATTTGAGAAAATGAGCCAAGAACAAAGCAAGAAAACAAGAGAATTTGAGAAAGAATTGAGATTGCAAAGCTTCAACAATTAGTTTTTTTCTCTATTTTTTTGTTTTTCTTATTTTCTTTGACTTGGATTCATGGTTAAATTTCTTTGGATATTATTTTTGTTAAATATTATAAGCAAAACTATTTTCCAAGGATTGTGGTGGATTTTAACATGTAATTTGAATATTAGTTTCTCTTTTATTTACTATGAATGGGTATAGTTTTGCTTATTCAAATTTATTCTTAATGCTTTTGATTATCTGACCAACAATTAATTGATTTGTGAATTTAACTGAGACTTAATAGAGAGATTTTAGATTGGATTAAGATTTGAATAGTGTATGTTTACATCACTTAGGTGATTTGAATCGCGATTTGGGTAGACATATGCCAATTGTGATACATAGCTAAATTAGAACACTAGCTTAATGAACCTTATTTAATTGATTACTGTAGACATATAGTAACCCAATTAAGTTAGGTATTTGTACAAGCATCTTGATGGAGACTTGTACATAGCTTTGGATTCTAGGTTAGTAAAACCACTCATGAATGTAAATAATAAGAGAAGCTGGTATCAGATGAAGTCCTAAATGAACCCATAATCCTAAGTTTTAGTCTATTGTCTTTTCCAAGAAATTTTAATTTCTATTAGTTAATTTAGTGCTTGTTTTAATTTTGTTATTATTAATTTTCTAAAAATTTTAGTTACTTAAATAAGATTAATTTGTCATAAATTTTAGTATTTAGTAAAGATTTAGAAACAAATCTATGTGGCAACGATATTCTACTTCATCACTATATTACTTGTTTGTGATAATGTGCACTTGTGTGAAAATTTTAACAACAAGTTTTTGGTGTCGTTGCTGGGGATTTTGTTTTCTTTATTATTTACTAATATTAAAATTTCACAGATTATTCTTAATTTACGTTTTATTTCTTTGTTTTACAGGTGTGTTCAACCGTTGTATGAGAAGAAAAAAAAGCTTGGACATTATTTCTTGTGATCTAGAGATTAAAAGAATATTTCGAAGACTTCGATGAGAAAATCAACAAGGTTTTGCTCCAATAAATATAATGGCTGATCAACAGGGCGAATAGCAAATCCAAGAGCACGTAGGAGCTGAAAGTCATTGCTTATGGGATTATGCTATTCCATTGGTGCAAGGAATTCCATCAAGCATTCGAAGGCCAGTTATTCAAGCAAACAATTTTGAGATCAAGCCAGCTATGATCACCATGATTTAAACCTCAGTCCAGTTTAAGGGCTTTCCAAATGATGATCCAAATGGCCATATATCAAACTTCTTAGAAATTTATAATACGTTCAAACACAATAGTGTCACAAATGATGTAATTCGTTTGAGGCTTTCCTTTCTCATTGAGAGATAAAGTGAAAGCATGGCTGAATGTGCTCCCCACTAGCTTAATAACAACATGGAATGATCTTGCTCAAAAGTTCCTTGCTAAGTTTTTTCCTCCAACCAAGACAGCGAAAGTGACGAATGATATCACATCATTTATGCAGCAAGATTCTGAATCGTTGTATGAAGCTTGGGAAAGATACAAAGAATTACTTCGATGTTGTCTTCATCATAGTCTTCCAAAGTGGCTTCAGGTGCAGACCTTCTACAATGGCTTAAGTGGACATGTTCGGATTACCTTTGATGCCGCTGTAGGAAGAGCTTTAATAGCTAAATCAATTAATGAGGCATGCTATTTGTTGGAAGAGATGGCTGTAAACAAGTACTAGTGGTTAGTAGAGTGATCAAAGTATTAGAGAGTAGTTGGAATTCATGATGTAAATGCTTTTTTGGCATTATCTGCATAGGTAGCAACTCTCACTAAGACTCTTGAATCTTTTGGTACTAACTCCATTCAAAGTCCTTTTTGTTGACTCCCATAGTTTTTGATGATAGTAAAACATTCTCATTTATTTGTGTCAAATACCTTTACTCAAGTGTGTAGGAAAATTAATGTATGAAATTAATAAATCAATCCTTCAAAGTGTATATTAAAAGAAAAAGGGAGATAAAAATAATGAGACATGATTGATTAACAAGGAGGAAGCTCATTAGTTGAATAAAGAAGAATATTGGTTGGCCAAGATTCAAATTGGAGAAATGGCAGGCTGAAGAGTTTGAGAAACAGAGACAACTTAGTCAACCAAGAAATGGACTAGTTGACTAAGTGCTTATTGCCAGAACTGCTAGAGACAGAGCAGAAAACAGAGATAACCTAGTCAACTAAGATATCGGGTAGTCAACTAAGAGCATTCTGCCTGCAAGTTTGAAATCTGCACTCAAAGATAGAGTAATGGCTAGAATCGACTCTCAATTGTCTCCAACGGCTAAAAAACTGTCAAATTACCATAATAGATGTTTCTCCAAGTATAAAAGGGTCTCCCAACAATTAAAAGATAGTTTTTTAGAGTTTAGAGAGAAGATTTAAGCCTTATAGAGCAGAAAAATCAGGAAATCTTCTCCACACTTTGCTGCACTCAAACGATCATTTTTTGTACTTGTATTCAGCACTCAACCTTGTACCATTTAGATCAACTTGTGATCATAGATACTTTCTTCTACTTTTCTTATTTTATTCTTAGAGTGAGGGAGTCACTCTAAGAAGTTGTTTCAAGCCCGGTGTGCTTGAAGGTGTTAAGGTTCTAACTTAGTTTTGAAAAGTTAAGTGTTGGGTTTTAGTTTAGCCCATGAGAAACTAGTGTAAAAGGTTTTGGCTGAGCCTTGTAAAAGCCATTGTAAAGCTTAGTGAAAGCTTGTGAATTTCACCGATTTTTAGTGGATTTGTTGAGAAAATCCTCGGTTGGATAATCAAGGTAGTGGATGTAGGTCTTGGATCAAACCACTCTAAATTGCTGTGCATTGTTCTCTATTTTTATTTTCTTTGTTCTGAAAATTAATTCCTTATCTTGTTAAGAGCCGATTTCTACTATTCACCCCCCTCTAACACATATAATTGGGACCAACAAATGGTATCAGAGCTAGTTCCCTGTTATTAAGGTCTAACACCTTTTGGGAGGATTCAAATGGCTCAACTAAAATCAGTAGTGGCTGAGGGACAATCAACAAACAGACCACCTCTGTTTGATGACTCTAATTACTTTTATTGGAGTAGTAGGATGTCAATCTATATTAGAGCTATAGACTATGAAATGTGGAACGTCATAACTGATGGACCCTTTATGCCCTCAACCATGAATGTGGTAACAAATAAGTTGATGCCCAAGCCAAGGTCTAAATGAACCGAGGCTGAGACTAAGAAAGTTCAAGTAAATTTTAAAGCCATCAACACATTACATTGTGCCTTGACTCCCACTGAATTTAACAAAGTCTCAAGCTGTACAACAGCTAAACAAGTATGGGAGAAACTTAGAATAGTCCATGAAGGGACTTCTAAAGTAAAGGAGTCCAAAATTGCCCTCTTAAAACATAACTATGAAATGTTCAAAATGGAGCCTGGTGAAGACATCACCAGCATGTTTGATAGGTTTACAAATATCACAAATAAATTGAGTTAGCTAGGCAAGCCTATTCTTGAACATGAATTAGTAAAGAGACTACTTAAGAGTCTACCAAAAAATTGGAAGACTAAAGTGATTGCAATATGAGAGGAAAAATATCTACATGTTATCACCTTAGATGAGATTTGTGGCTCTCTCCTAACTCATGAGCTGGAGCTTAAATACGAAGAAGAAGAAGATAAAAGGGAAGTACAGGAAAAGAAAAAGAGCATTGCACTTAAAGACAGCATCCTTGAAGAAGAGCTGAAAGAGCTGTCATGCGATAATGATGAAGAGTTAGCTCTGGTTGCAAGAAAATTCAAAAAGCTTATGGGCAGAAGAAATCGGAGACTAGCTAGAAGAGGCTTTAGAAAAGATCAAGGTGCTTCATGGAAATTTAGAAACAAAAATGACTCCATCAAAAAGGAGGAGTTAATTTGCTACGAATGCAAAACACCTGGCCACTTCAAGTTAGAATGTCTATTGCTGAAAGATGAGACACCAAAGAAAAATAAGAAATCCAAGAAAGCAATGGTAGTAGCTGCATGGTCGGACACTGACACTTCAAGCTCTGAAGCTGAAGATGAAAAATCTGAGGAAAGAGCAAACCTCTGCTTGATGGCACAAGATGATGAAACCGAGGTATCCTCATCCCCCTGTGACATTTCTATTGATGATTTACAAGATGAATATGATAGCCTTTATGATGAATTTGAAAAACTTTTTCAAAACACAAAACATTAAAGAAAAAGGCTACATATCTTGAAAATGATTTGGATAAGATGAGACAAGAATTCAATTCTGTTTTTGAGAATAGAAATATTTTGCAAATTGAGTTAGAGCACTCAAAAATAGATTTTGAAGTTTTAAAATTGGAGCTGGATAATAAGTTTGATGTTGTGCAGAAATTACTTGATGAAAACACAGCTCTCAAATGTTTGAAAAATAAATCTTCAAAAGGATATCTGTACCATAATAGAAATTCTGCTAATGCATTACCTAAATGCTACAATTGTGGTAAATATGGTCATTTATCATATGATTGTTTTAAAAAAAAATGTACAGAAAGTTAGAAAAATTTGGGTTCCTAAAGGATCTTATGTTGCAACTAACTCTCAAGGACCCATCAAAGTATGGGTACCTATAAAGAAAAACTGAAATTTTGTTTTGTAGGTTGAGCTGCACTTAAAGGAGACATGTTCAAGAGCTTAACTCAAGAAGAAGTAGCCTTAGATAGTGTACATGGATAGTGGTTGCTCACGACACATGATAGGAGATGAAATGTTATTTGTTTAGCTGGACAAAAGAAAGGGAGGTATCGTATCCTTTGGTGATGATTTAAAAGGTAAAATTCATGGAATAGGTATGGTTGGTAAGAACTCCCAATCTCAAATAAATCATGTGTTGTTAGTTAAAGGTTTGAAGCATAATTTATTAAGCATTAGTCAATTATGTGACAAAGGATTTAAAGTATGTTTTGATTCAAATAAGTGTGAAGTAATTGACATAGGAACAAATAAAGTCTCATTTATAGGAAAGAGACTAAAAAATATGTATGTGATATTTCTTGAGGATCTTGAAATAAATGATGAAATATGTTTAGTTGCAAATACTGATAGTGATAGTTGGTTATGGCATAGGAGACTAGGACATGTAAGCTTGCATACCATGTCAAAATTAATTAAGAAAAATCTAGTTGTTGGGCTGCCAAATATAAAATTTGAAAATGATAAAATATGTGATGCTTGCCAACTAGGAAAACAAGTAAGAACATCTTTCAAGTCTAAGAAAATTATGTCAAAATCTAGACCTTTTGAAATGCTGCATATTGATCTATTTGGTCCAATAAGCACAACTAACTTAGGAGGAAAATCTTATGACTTTGTAATAGTTGATGATTATTCTAGATATACTTGGTTTTGTTTTCTTGCTCACAAGAATGATGCTTTATCAACTTTCATAAGTCATTGTAGGAAAGTAGAAAATGAAAAAGGATTATCCATAGTTAGCATAAGGAGTGATCATGGAGGAGAATTTGAAAGTGAGGAATTTAAGAAATTTGGCAATGAAAAGGGGTTAGATCACAACTTCTCTGCACCTAGAACACCTTAGCAAAATGGAGTTGTAGAAAGGAAAACTGAACCTTAAAAGAAATGACTAGGACTATGCTATGTGAGAACAACCTACCAAAGTATTTTTGAGCTAAGGCAGTGAGCACAACAGCATATATACTTAATAGAGTCTCAATAAGACCCATGTTATCTAAGACACCTTATGAACCCTGCAAAGGTAGGAAACCAAACATTTCTCGCCTAAAGAGCTTTGGTTGTAAGTGCTTTGTATTGAACAATGGAAAACCGCCCCTAGGAAAGTTTGATGCAAAGAGTGATGAAGCAGTATTTTTAGAATATGCATTAAACTCAAAGGTCTACAAGATTTTTAACAAAAGGACTTTAACGGTAGAAGAATCAATCCATGTAGTTTTTGATGAGTTCAATGCTTTACAAAAAGAAATTCATGATGATGATGATGATGTAGAAATCCTAGAAAGACAAGTGGAAGAAATGAGCTTAAAAAATAATAAAAATATTGAAGAAAGCTCACCTAGAAGAGAAAATGAAACTCCACCTCTAAAAAATCTGCAAAGAGCAGAAAATTAGCATGATGATCTTCCAAGGAGTTAGACATTTGTAAGAGACCACCCACACGACTAAATAATAGGTGACATTTCACAAGGGGTTAGAACTAGGAAAGCAACAAAAGAAACTTATGAGTTTTCAGCTTTTATATCTCAAATTAAGCCTAAAAACTTTGAAGAAGCTGAAAAAAAGGAAAGTTGGATAATGACCATGCAAGAAGAACTTGATCAATTCACAAGAAACCGTGTATGGTCATTAATACCTAGACCTTCAAATCACCTTATTGTTGGCACCAAATGGGTGTTTAGAAATAAGGTAGATGAGCAAGGAAATGTAGCTAGAAATAAAGCTAGATGGTAGCACAAGGTTACAACCAAGAGGAAAGAATAGATTATGATGAAACCTTTGCACTCATTGCTAGGATTAAAGCAATAAGGTTGTTGTTAGCTTTTGCATGCTTCATGAATTTCAAATTGTACCAAACGGATGTAAAAAGTTCATTTTTAAATGGATTCATTCAAGAGGAAGTATATGTTGAACAACCACCAGGTTTTGAAGATTTTGAAAAACCAGATCATGTTTTCAAACTCCACAAATCCTTGTATGGATTGAAACAAGCTCCTAGAGCTTGGTATGGGAGGCTTTCAAAATTTTTGGTTGAAAAAGATTATGATAGAGGCAGCATTGATACTACTTTGTTTATTAGAAGATGTTTAAATGATTTAATTATTGTGCAAATATATGTGGATGACATTGTATTTGATGCAACTAATGAGGCTTTATGCAAGAACTTTGCTAAAGAAATGCAGGGTGAATTTGAGATGAGCATGATGGAAAAGTTGAAGCACTTTCTTGGTCTTCAAATTAAGCAAAGTGAGGAAGGAATCTTCATCAACCAAGAAAGATAGACTCGAGATATGCTCAAAAAGTTTGATATGCTGAAGCTCAAATCAATCTCCACACCAATGAGTCTATCCACAAAACTTGATCTTGATGAAAAAGGAAAGAATGTAGATCAAAAGCTATATAGAGGTATGATTGGTTCACTACTTCACTTAACAACAAGTAGACCAGATATTCAATTTAGTGTGTGTTTGTGTGCTAGATTTCAGTCACAATCTAAAGAATCACACCTAACAGCTGTTAAGAGAATTTTTAGATAGCTCTTAGAAACTCAAACTTTAGGCATATGGTATTCTAAAGAATCATCATTTGATCTTGTAAGCTATTCGAATGCAGACTTTGTAGGAAGCAAAACTGATAGAAAAAGCACTAGTGGAACATGTCAATTTATAGGCAATATGCTAGTATCATGGTCCAGCAAAAAGTAAAACTCAGTGGCTTTATCTATAGCAGAAGTAAAGTATATATCACTAGGAAGCTGTTGTGCACAAATTCTTTGGATTAAACAACAATTGAAAGACTATGGAATGACTATGCATAATGTACCAATATACTGTGATAACACAAGTGCAATTAACATATCAAAAAATCCCCGTACAGCACTCTAGAACAAAACACATTGAAATTAGACATCATTTTGTTAGAGACCATGTAGTTAAAAATGATATTAAAATTGAATTTGTGAATATATTACATCAACTAGCTGATATTTTTACCAAACCATTGAATGGAGATATATTATGTGAAATTAGAAGGAATTTAGGCATGATTAGTCAGCAAGAATTGTGAGAAAATCTTTGGTTCATGTGCATAAAACAAAATGCATTTAGTCAACTGAGATGAATCTTAATCAACTAAGAGTGTTTTGGTAACATTAAATAATAAGACTCAATTAAAATAAGGGCAGGAGGAATAAAATAATGGGAAGAAACTGCCTACCAAGTAATAAAGCAAGGAGAAATGTTGCCTGAGGTGAATAACTAAAATTTATAGGGAGTTTTGAAATTTTGAGCAAATAGAATAGGGCAATATTTAAGGGGGAGTTGAACGGTTTCTCTAAGAGGAATTAAAAATGGTTAATAACTTCTCTTTCTCCACTTTTCTCTCCCCTGAAACCCAAGCCTCTGAAACTGAAACCCATCTCTTCACATTTTCTTCTAAAATCTATTCAAACCCTTTGCCATTTAGATAAACCCCTATCAGACAAATTCTTGAATTAAAATGGGGAGATTTCCACAGAGTAAAGAAATCGTAGAAAAGAAGAAAGGGAAAAGACCACTAGAAGAAGTGACAGAAACGAAAATTTTGAAAAAGAAATAGAAAATCATGTCTGCTTCCGTGAAAAAGATATCGGAGAAACTAAAAGTGAAGAAGTAGAAAATGGAAAAGAATAAAGACAAGGAACCTACACTCAAGAAAGGTACTAGTTCCTCATTTTCTAAGTTCAGAAATAGATTGCATGAACTAAGGTTCCAAAATATTGAGAATGCACCAATTTTCTGTGGTAAATATATTGACTAGAAGAGTTTTGATGAGAACTTAGAGATTCAAACTAGTTTATCTGACTATTTTGATGAACTAAAACTGAAAGGATATAGCACCTTTAAGAATAGATCCTATAATGCAAGTCTGGTAAAGGAATTCTATTCTGGCATTGCTTTAAAAGAAAAAGGAATTAGAGGATTTTGATGATTTTGTCGAAAATGGTCTGAATGTATATTTGAATGGGAAAGAATTTGTTGTTACTGTTGAGGATTTAGAAAGCCTACTAAAAGTCAAGTGTGAAGAAGGTGAGTATGAGTTCTCAGAAAAGTATGATCCATCCTCATTATGGGAAATCATCACCAAGAGAAAGGAAAAGTATTCTTTAAAGAGCAATTCAGGACTAATAATTAGCCCTCATATTAGAATTTTACACTACTTTATAGCAGCAAACATTCAGGGTAGAAGTGGAAGTTTGAGTTACGTCAGCCTTCAGGATCTTTGGCTGATGAACATGCCTTCAATGGAGTTTCTCTAAATGTAGGAAGGTTTATGATTGAAAAGATGAGAGGAGCTTGCAAACTTAATAAGATCAACCTGCCTTATGGGAATGTCATCACATCTCTTGTGCAGAAAAAAGGAGTTTGGGCAAAGAGGTATGAAATGGACATGGTGAAAACTAGAGATCAAGCCATTTACTATGGCAGTTTGATCAAAAGTGGTATATACTCGATGGAGAAAGATTTATTAAGACCCCCAAGATTGGTCTTAGAAGAGAATCTAACTTGCCTGCTCAACAAGAAGGAGCACCATCTAGATTCTCAAATGAAGTTATTTTCAATCTTCTTATGAAAATCAATGGGAAGCTTACTGACCAAGGAGAAAGATTACAAAAAATTGAAGAAAAAATTACAAAACTAGAAAATGACCTGAAGAAGGAAGAAAAGGAGCCATCTGAACCTGTGGCTGCAAACACTTCTGCAACACCTAGCACTGCACCAGCACAACAAGGTGCTGAAGGTTCAGCTAAGCCAGCAGAAAAGTCTGCTCCTCATGGTGGAAGTCATGGCATTCAAGCTGAAGGTTCCACCTACAAATCTATCATTCCTGTTCTACAGACTGAAAACTCTCACCAAGGGGTTGATCAGCTAGCCAAGACACCCTCTTCGGAACTTCAAAGCAAAAATGAATCAGAACAAGGGACTGAAGTGGTTGGCTCAGAAACAGAGAAACAGCAGGCCTCCCCTCCTAACTCAGAAGAAATATCCATTTTGGATATTTTCCATCAAATAGTTAGAGAGGGACAAGTTGAAAAAGACATTGCCAAGACAGAAACTCAAAAGAATGGTAGAGCTATAGGAAAAAAGAAGAAACCTGCATCAGCTCCTAAAGTAAAGGCACAATCTGGGAAAGAAAAAGCCACTGCAGCACCACTAACAGAGGGAAAACCACCAACCATGAGAAAGAAGACTATGGCCACCAAGATAGCTTTTCTCAAGAGTAGAAAGTCTTCTAAGTTGGCAAAAAAATCCAGACCAGTTTCAACCTTTTATCCTCAAAGTCCAATCCCTGTCTCAGACAAGTCCTCACTAGAACCTTCCCCTAAAAAGTCATCACCTCTTCGAGAGCCCTTTTTTTTTCCTCTAAACCCTTTCTATGGCACTGAATCCTCACCCTCTAACACATCAGACGAATAGAAGCCCCTTCCTTTGATGTTGACAAAAAAGGGGGGTAGAATGGCAGAACTAGGGGTGCAGGAACCAGTCAAAGAATAAATTAAAAAAAAAGTTAGGGTGGAGAAACCGGGAAGGAACTTAGAAAAGAAAAGAAAGCAAAAATGAATCAAGAGCAGGAACTTAGAAAAATAGGGGATAAGAAGCAAAAACAGTTTAGGGACAATTTTGAAACATCTTTTGATTAACTGCTATTTGTGCCATGGTGGCACTTGAACACTCAATTTTAATTTTGTTGTTTATATGGTAGTGTGAGACATGAATGTTGATATATTTATGATGTTTGTTTACTGAAAATTGAATGCTTGCTGCTAATCTGCTATCCATGATATTTTAACTGTTGTTAACAAAATTTGTTACTGAACCATATTGAACTGCATGCTGATAACTGCTGCTGTATGCTGATAATTGATCAGCTTACGATTGCAAATATTTATGGATGTTGTGTATAGTGTGTTGATTGAATTATGAAGGGAATAGACAAAATTTGATGACTATATACTGTTGACAAACCCTACTAAATTTTCTATGAAAAACTATCAACATTCATTGCTATAAACCACAACAAAATTCTGCACATATGTATGCTTTAAATGTACAATTTTATTCTCTACATGACAAGGATAAAATTTGCTGGAATAAATATGCACACACTAAGGGGGAGCATATGCTTAGGGGAGCAATCCCCATTTTCTGCAGAAAGCGAAAATGAGTAAAAAGACACTATGTTGTTAATCAAGGAATATTTTGTCATCATCAAAAAAGGAGAGATTATTGACTCCATTGGTTTTTTATGATAGTAAAACATTTCCATTCATTTGTGTCTAATACCTTTACTCAAGTGTGCAGGAAAATTAATGTATGAAATTAATAAATCAATCCTTCAAAGTGTATATTAAAAGAAAAAAAGAGATAAAAATAATGAGACATGACTGATTAACAAGGAGGAAGCTCATTAGTTGAATAAGAAAGAATGTTGGTTGGTCAAGATTCAAATTGGAGAAATTACGGGCTGAAAAGTTTGAGAAACAGAGACAACTTAGTCAACCAAGAAATGGACTAGTTGACTAAGTGCTTACTACCAGAACTGCCAGAGACAGGGAGTAGAAAATAGAAACAACCTAGTTAACTAAGATATCGGGTCGTCGACTAAGAGCATTCTGCCTATAAGTTTGAAATCTGCATTAAAAGCCAGAGTAACGGCTAGAACTGACTCTTAGCCATCTCCAACGGCTAGAAAACTGTCAAACTACCATCAAAGATGTTTCTCCAAGTATAAAAGGGTCTTCAAACAATTAGAAGATAGTTTTTCGGAGTTTAGAGAGAAGATTTAAGCCTTATAGAGCAGAAAAATCAAGAAATCTTCTCCACACTTTGTTGCACTCAAACGATCATCTTTTGTACTTGTATTCAACACTCAACCTTGTACCATTTAGATCAACTTGTGATCATAGGTACTTTCTTTTACCTTTCTTATTTTATTCTTAAAGTGAAGGAGTCACTCTAAGAGGTTATTTCAAGCTCGATGTGCTTGAAGGTGTTAAGGTTCTAACTTAGCCTTGAAAAGTTAGGTGTTGGGTTTTAGTTTAGCCCGTGAAAAACTAGTGTAAAAGGTTGTGGCTGAGCCTTGTAAAAGCTATTGTAAAGCTTGGTGAAAGCTTGTGAATTTCACTGGTTCTTAGTAGATTTGTTGGGAAAATCCTTAGTTGGATAATCAAGGTAGTGGATGTAGGTCTTACACCGAACCACTATAAATTGTTGTGCATTGTTCTCTGTTTTTATTTTCTTTGTTCTGAAAATTAGTTCCTTATCTTGTCAAGAGCTGATTTGTGCTATTCACTCCCCCTCTAGCACATATAATTAGGACCAACACTTTTGTAGGTTGTGAATATTATGGAGATGATCATGCAAACCATCAGTGTTTCAGTTTGACAGAAACAGTGCAATTTGTGGGGAATAAATAATAGAATAACCCTTACTCCAATACTTACAACCTAGGATGGATGAACCATCCAAACTTTTTTTGAGCCAACGATCAAGGGTCATTTTCAACTTCAAGGCCGAATGCACCTCCATAATTCTAACAACAAACAAGAGTACCTATCTTAGAAAGGAAGCCAACTGTGGAGGATTTGCTAAGTCAGTACGTGACACAGACTAATAGCATCATCCAAAGTCAAGCAGCATCGCTACAAAATTTTAAGATTCAAGTTGGTTAACTTGCCAACTTATTAAACAACAAAGCTCAAGGGACTTTACTTAGTGATATCGAGGTGAATCTTAGGAGAAAAAGTAAATAACAAGTTATGGCAATCATCCTGAGGAGTGGAGAAAAGGTTGAAAGTGGGGTTAAGCCAGCTAGACTTCAAGATAAGCATTTTCAAAATGAAATAGTGATTAAAATAGTTGACAAGCAAATTAAAGAGAATAAAGCAAAGGCAAACTTACCACACCACCCTTTCCTCAGCGCATTTAGAAACAGAAACTTGATAGGCAATTCCAAAAGTTTCTTGAGGTATTTAAAATACTTCACATCAACATTCCTTTCGCAGAAGCTTTAGAACAAATGCCGTCATATGTGAAGTTTCTGAAGGACATATTAACTAAGAAGAGGAAATTGGAGGATTTTGAGACAATTGCACTCACTGAGGAGTGTAGCGTGATAATCCAAAATACGCTTCCACCAAAACTTAAGGACCTAGGGAGTTTCTCTATCCCTTGGTCAATTGTTGATGTTAATTTTTCAAAAGCTTTGTGTGATTTGGGTGTTGGTGTCTCAAGTATTCCTTTGTTTGTTGCTAGGAGAATTTGGATTGAAGGAGATTCAACCTACTACAATCAAATTAAATTGGCAGTCAAGGCAATTTGGGATTATAATGGATGTCTTGATTAAAGTGGGGAAATTATACATTCCGGTGAACTTCTTTGTGCTTGAGATGAAGGAAGATCAAGATGTTTCGATCATACTGGGATGTCCATTCTTAGCCACTGCAAGCACACTAATCGATGTAAGGAATGATAGTATAATTTTCAGAGTTAGAGAGGAGGTAGTTGAATTTACTATTTTCAATGCACCTAAGTACCCTTCCTCCACAACTCAATGCTATAGAATGGACTAAGCTGATAAAGGTAAAGGTAATCCTGCTGCACCACTTACAAATAAGCCAATAAAAACTCTTGAGTCAAAGCTACCACCACCATATCTTAAAACTAAGCAATGTTATGATGAGCATGATCCACCACCTTCAGTTAATCTTGATTTTAAGGTGGGATAACAAGTGTTACTAACCAAATCAATCAAGCTCTTTCCATTGAAACAAAAATCAAAGTGGTCAGGCCCTTACAAAGTGGTTAAGGTCTATCCATGTGGTGCAATAGATATTTGTAGTGAAGCTACTGGAACATTCAGAGTGAACAAGTAGCGTCTTTAGCATTACTTGGGAGGTGAATTGATCACCAAAGATCCTCAATTACTTTAGTAGACAACAAAAATGGGGTAAAATAGTCAACCTAGTAATTATAAAGAAACGCTTATTAGGAGGCAACCCAAGTTATATCTTTTTAGGTTTAGTTTTGATTTTAGTTAGTTTTTGTTTTTCTATTTAAATAAGTAGTTATAACCTCACCCTAGTTTGTTTTGTTGAGTATGCAAGTTTGGAAAGCATGAAGATAAAGAGAAAGAAAATTAGAGCTTTCAATGCACTGTCATCATTGATAGAGGAGTTTATTTTCCTTATTCTTTTTAACTTTTCACATTAAGGACAATGTGCAATTTAAGTTTGGCAGAGGGTTTTATTGTTACTAGTTTTTATGATATTTTTAGGTTAGTATATTTTCGTAAATTTCTTTTTAATTTTATGCATATTTTAAGATCTTGAGCTAGATTTAATCGCGTCAATTTCTTTTAATTTACTTATCCAATGATGAGAACCTAATTATATTCTTATCTTGTCTCCTTGAAACATGTGAATATTGTTTGAGTATTAAGTAAATTCTTATGCTAAGCTTTATTGTTAAGATGAAATTTATACATTTTGAGCATTATGTTTTTTGCTTAGATTCATTGTACGAATTTAGAGAAGGTTTATGTGAATGTGAAAATTTTGAATTATGTATTAAATTCTAGAATTTGTTTAATTCTCTCTCGAGGCGAAGTCCTAGGCTATACTTATTTAAGGAGATGATTTAGTCCATTTTTGGACCGCTTTATCTTTTTTAGCCTTTTTTTACATAAATTATCCTTAGTTTCCCTTTTTGAGCCTAATGACACATTTTCTTTATTCGAACACTTAATTTTTAGCCTAAACCCTTATATTAATATTTCCAACATTTCTTGCATCCCTTATTCCTAAGTGCATAAGTCAATTTTGGAAGTGTTATGAGCTAGATAGTGAATGTCACGACCCAGAACTCCCCATCGGGCCCGTGACAACCGTCACGAAGCCTCGACAGACATTCTTCATCCCGAATGCCGATCGAAATCTCGCAAGGCTCTCGTATCAACTTTCGCACTTCCCTGATGAGCAATAGTTATCAAATATCGTAATTTGAAGGATTACGAGTCATTTCTAAATCAGAACATAACATATTATTTTCTGGCTCACAAGGGCATTTTCGGCATTTTTTGATGAAAATCTCAAAACTTGCTAAAAATGTAGTAGGTAAATAGAAAATATATATTTAGTGATTTAAAAACAAATTAAGTATCTAAAACGTTCATTTGAAGTAAAAATTTGACTATTTGAATATAATAAAAATATTCAATAAAATAAACTATTTTCTTGTAAAATAATTTTTATAAAGCTATCGGTAAATAATTCTTATAGCGTAAAAGTTAATTATATTCATATATACTATAAAGCAAATAACCAAAGCATAAAATTACTTTTACAGCGACACGTGGGCCCACATCTAACCAAAATGTATCGGAAGCTGAAAACCTACAGCTTTTGCCGATTCAAGTCCAAATGAAGGTCTTAGTCGAAGTCAACTAACTATGGAATTCCTCGAGCCTGAAATGTGAGGAAATGAGGGTGGTGAGATTATAAAATCCCAGTGAGTAAACAGACACCATCTAAACTATCTAAAGGCGAGTAAATGGAGACGAATTAAAATAAGTCATCATACTGTAATTTCATTACCATTCAACTCATTTCAACCAAATAAACAAATAGGCTTATGATTTCCTGAAAAGCTTGGCTCGTGCCAAAAATCATTCTCATACTCAGTTATCAGGGATATCTTGATTGAGGGTTATCCCAACCGAGTCCACCAAAACTGTTAAATGTCTTTACATCCGAAATTTTAGCCATGCCTTGGCTGAGTGTAAAACCTGACCCTATAAATACATGTCATGATATACATGCATTGAGTAGCATGTTATTACGCTAGAAAAGCACCTAAGAATAGACGAAACCCGATATTGTACCTAACGGTACACTTAAATTGATTTAACCTCGAACTAGTTCAAATAGGAATTGTAGGATGAAATTTAATATTTTATAGTCCAGGAATGACTAAAAATGATTGTTCGGAGTTCGAGGGTTTATTTGGGGTAAAATTAGAAATTTTGATATTCAAGGGCAAAATCGTTATTTTACCACCTAAGATAATAATTTGATCATGGAGTGAAATTTTTGACCAAGATTAACTATTTGGAGTATAATTTAATGATAGGAAGTGAAAAAGTTAAATTATGGTGATTTTTGGAGTGTAGGGGCAAAATCGTAATTTTGCCACCCACGGACAAAATTTGAGATTTTGAGAGAATTTAGATCAAATTTGACAAATTGGAGAATGGTATGAGTATAAGGGATGAAAAATATGTCTATGGGCAATTTTTCAATTTTTGGGGCAAAAATGTAATTTTTGACTTTTACGGGGGCAAAAGTGTAAATTGCAAAAATTACTCCACCGAGACTTTGGATGAGTCTGAGAATTTTATCTAAGCTATGAATATATGAGACAAGTGTATGGTGAGAATTTGGAAACAAATGGATGAAATTTTAAAAATGGGCCAATGGGAAAGTGACACGTGGCATTTTTAAAAATGAAATAATATTATTTTAATGAAAAGTCAGCCATTTAAACCCAAATTTTGAGTGCTGGCCGGCCATAAGGAAGAAAAAGAGAGGAAATAGAGAGGAAAGGAAGAAAAAAAGAAAAACTAAAGAGAAACAAGAAAATTCAAAGAGAAATTCGCGGTTTTCGACCGTTTACTTGTCTAACAGTAAGATTTTTCGATTTTAGCTTGATTTCTACCTTTCCTATGCCTTTATTTCCATTTAGCATGCTTGAGGAGAGAGATCAAAAAGTGATATCAAGGGCTGGATGAAATTCTAGGGGAGAGAAATTGAAATTTTTAGGTTTTGATTTTTAGTTAAATTGATAGTTTTAGTTAGTTAAATGTGTTTAGAAATTGAATTGGGCAAGAAATCATTAAATTTTCACAATACCCACTCTTGGCTGGATGCTCAATGCTGTACAATGATGATGAATTGATTTTATTCTAAGGGAAATGAAGAGAAAATGATGAAAAACGATTAAACGTGATAGAAAAACAAAGTAGAAAATTAACCGAGTTAATGTCCAATTTTTGGCCAAATTTTCCAAGGAAGGGAGTGAGCTGATTTTGTTGTTTTTAGAAGGTTATTGGCTGATATTTAATGGTTAGAAATGTTGGAGAGAGAATGGGATGATTTAGAGCTAAAATGGAGCACGTTAGCAATTTATCGGGTAAAGTGCCAAAAATAGGTTAATACCGCGTTTAAGCCGTTTTAGGCTATTGCATTTCATACCATGCATTAGTATAGGATTTAAGTTAATTATATAGTGATTTAGCATCAATGTGATGAATTGTGTAAATTTTTGTAATGTGTCTAGGAGGAGAGCCTTCCGAAAAAGGCAAAGAAGTCGTACCCGACGAGTAGTGATCGGGGCACTTAGAAAACTTTTAGTTTGTACAAACGGTGAGTAAGCTTATTATTATTGTAAATTATCTAGAGTTTATTTTTAAATGCCCTTTATGTATTTTATGAAATGAAAACGAGATTTTTGATGTTTTAGGAATAAATGTGATAAATAAAAATATATTGTATTGATTATGAAATTGAGTAATTGGAGGCTGCAAATTGACTTGAAAAATATATATTTTCCTAGGAATGGCTTATGAGAAATGAGTATATGTGGCTATATTTTGTGAATGCATTGGGAAATTTATGTAAGTTGTTTTACTATGCAGGCTGGATAAATAAATAAAAGACACGTTATACTGTCAAAATTTTATTAAAATTAGTGGGTTAGTCACTGCAGTGACGGGTTTTCGTGGACTGCCTATTAGAGGGGCACGGTAAACCCAGTTATATAGTTACTCCGGTTGTAGAGGCGAGGAGGGTAACTCCTGGGGTAGTATTAGAGCTCACTTCACGTCGAACCCCCACGTGAATGTGTAACTCGACCAACGCCAAGGGACGGCTGGTTTTAAAAATAAAAATGTGTTTCACGTGTGAATATTTTAACACCCTTGGCGGACTCGGTTAGATGCCTCGGCCAAGGTATCCCCAAGGATTAGTTTTGGCTTGAGCCTTGTTTTAATAAAAGACATAAGCCTTAACAACTATTTTGGTAAATTACAAATATTTTATGGTTTAAGAAATAAATTGAAAACATTATGAAATGGGTTGAAATTTGTTGTTTAAACTTGTCTGCATTTTACTCGTCTTTAGATATTTATGATAATGTCTGTTTACTCATTGGGATTGCAAAATCTCACCCAACTCCTTTCCACCCATTTCAGGTTCAGTATAGACTGTAGATAGCTGATCTCATCGAGGACTACCATTGAATCTACATTTTCCAAATCGTAGGTTCACAGTCCTCTTTACTTTTGTTTATTCGGAGGCCCTCTTGTTATTGTAAATTAAATTAAATATTTTGGCTTACTGTATTTCAGTATGTATAAATTTATTTAGCTTTTACGCTATAAAAATTATTCACGTATAATTCTATAAATATTGTTTTATAAGAAAATAGAATATTTCCCTTAATATTTCTTTTATTTTCTTATTATATTCAAATAACTGTAATTTCGTTTTAAATGAAGATTTTAGACTTTTAAACTCATTTTGAATATGAATTATGTGTTTTGTACTTGTATATTACGTTTTAGCCAGTTTCGAAATTTTTGAGAAAAAAATGACCAAAATACCCCTGTGTGGCGAAAATTTTATTTTGATTGTTTTTGATCTAAAATAGTATATATTCTCTAAAAACTCGATATTTAACAATGATTGCTCACAGGAAATGAAGGAAACTGATATGTAAGCCTTGCGGGGTTCCGGTTGGCATTCCGGATAATGAGTGTCAATCGGGACGTCGCAGCGATTGTCATGGGCCTGAGGGAGATTCCGGGTCGTGACACTGAGTCTCACTCTCACGCGGTGGTCCACATGAAGTGCACTCAAATCTTTACCTCAAGAGATACTTCATCCAACATCTCCCCCTAGAGGTAAATATATAATTGGGTTACCGTGCCCCTCTCATAGGCAGTCCACGAAAACCCTCACCACTGCAGTGACTATGGATTATTTTATCTACCACCTGATTTATAAAATCTTTTTCTGCATGACATGGCAATTTATCGCAACCTAGCCTTTCAAGGCTAAATACACAGTATAAATAATTCTAACACCAAAAATCAGTTTAGTCATTCATGCTCATATATTGTCATAAGCTATTCAATTTAAAACCATAAATTTACAACACAGGCAGGCAGTCTCCAATTACTCTATTTTCAAAACCAGTATTTAATTTTTCATAAAATTTATAAAATCATTTTATAAAATCATAATTTCTCCTAAACATAGTAATTTACCATTTAAACCCATTTTCCATAAAATCACACAATTGTATAAAACCACTTTAGATAATTAAGATGATAATAAGTTTACTCACAGTTCTAGGAGTCGATATACTCTTAATCCAAGTCTCTAAGCACAATCTCTGTAATTTTACCAGTGTAATTTACTCACCACCTATCCACAATGTACAATACATAATTCACCACATCAATGCTTGACCATTATAAAATCAATTCAAGTTTGGTGTATATGCATGATATGATATGCAACTTATCCGACTACCGCTTAAATGCGGTGCTGACCTAATTTGACCTATTACCAGATTAAATGACAATTGTGTCCGATTTGGCTCTAAATTGCTCCATTTCATTTCTAACATTTCAATTCACTAAATATAATTCCAATAATCTAAAATTCAGCCTAACAACCCTCACAATTCTTCTTGAAAATTTCGGCCATTGGGGTGCACTATCACTAAAAATTTTCTCATTCCATTTTTTCACCATAAATCATCATTTCATCAATTTTTCAATCAATTCACTTGATCACAAAATCAATTCATTACTTCTACGCTTCACATAGGGTTCGGCCATTGACGGTTTATGGGGAAAATGGATTCTTTTCTTGTTATTTTGTTTCTAAACATGCTTAACTAACTAAAAACACTAACATAACTTAGAATCAAATCAATCTAACATCATTATCTCTCCATACCCATTCCAACCAACCATGAATTCATCATGAAAACATGTAATTTAACCATAAAAAATGAGGAGAAATGCATGGAAAAGGTAGATCACAAGTCAAAATCAAGAAAATTTTCCTTTTGTCACTTGTTTCCTTGAATTTTCACCAAATTTCCCTTGAATTTATCCACCTGGGGTTTTTATTTTTCTTTTCTCCCTTTGTTCTTCTTTGCTCTTGGTTTGGTCGGCCATATGAAAGAAATGGGCTGATTTTTATGCCTTTTTATAAAGAAACAATAAAATAATAAAAACATGACACATGGCATTTCCTTATTGGTTCAAATTTTAAATATTTGACTTTTAATTCTTTAATTCTCCACCACATATTTCTCATGTTTATCCATTTCTATGATGAACAAAATCTCTTGGTCTGGACAAGTGTCGGGGGTGAAAATTTACTGATTACCTTCGAGGTGGCAAAATTACCATTTTGCCCTTATACTCTAAATTATACCGAAATTAAAATTTTTCACTTCTAAACCTCAAATCATACTCCAATACTCAAATCATTCTCCAATAAGTAAAATGGGGCCAAAAAAATCTTTTCTAAAATTCTCATTTTGTCCCCAAGTGGCAAATGATCATTTTACCCCTAGATAGTGAAAATTCCGGTTTGACTCCAAATTGATCATCGAACTCCGAATTACCATTTTGAGTCATCCTTGAACTGTGAAACTCTTAATTTCACCTTTAAATCCCTATTTTAATTAGTTCAAGGTATAAATCAACTTACTTGTACTTCTAAGCACAATACCGACTTTTAAATATTCTTCCGGGGCTGTTCAAATATACAATCACTCTATCAGTCTCATATGAACATGGTAGATAATTTAGCGTTGGGCTTCACAGTGAAAAAGGTAGTAAAGATGAAAAATGATGAAAAGTTCAAAAATATAATTGTATTCATCTCACTATCCAATAAAACAAATAAGTTTGGGGGTGTGAAATTGAGAAAAAAAATGGAAAAGAAAGAAGAAGAAAAAGAATGAAGTGTAGAACAAAAGAAAATTTTTGTTGAAAAAGGGGTATACTAAGTGAAGGAAAATAAAGCTCTGAATAGATCCTAAATTGACTATGTGCTTAGGGTGATTTGAGCTTTCATTATCCTATATTCAACCTTAGTCCTAGCCATACATTACAAGCTAATTAAAGTATTAGTGATCTTTAACTTAGTGTTAGTCTACATTAGTGGAGAGAGAGATAAAAAGCAAACTTATGAAATTTAATTACTAATTTTAATTTTGTATGAATATAAACTTATCCAGATTATAAAATGTTATAGGTGAAAAGATTACACACGCATACGAAAATCCACTTAACGATAAGCTTGTATTTGAATTGAAACATGAATTTGAATTATATTGGGTGTTGTTTAGAGTTGAGAATTTGAATTAACATTTGAGGATATTATAGGTGATTATTGAATTGGTGCAATTAATTTCTTGTTAAGTGTTTTCTTCATTTAAGTTATTGCATTTTATTTTATATTTTGCTCGAGGACTAGCAAAATCTTAAGTTTGGGAGTGTGATAACTCTATTATATAGAGTTATTTTGAAACATTTTGAGTGCTTAAGTAGCTAGATCTTTGAGATTTTAAGTTTAGATTTTAACATTTTAGGTGTTTTTCTAGTTTAAGTTTGATTACATGTTGAGTAGTTAATTTAAGTTATTTTAATTTAATTTTAAGTTATTTTTTTAAATTACTTTAAGAGTAGTTTTTGTTGATCGCTCTTATTGCTTTTGTAGGAAATTTGATGAAAAATGCTCTCTTGATGAAAGTTCGGGCAAGTATGGTGATCACCTCATTTGTGTATGTTTTGGTATGTTAATCATATCTATCTATACAGAACTCCATATGAGGTGATTCTTAAACCACTAAAATGCTAAGAGGAAGGGATACAACTTTTATATTTACCACTTCACCCAGTTCTGATCGGATAATGGTCAAAATATTTGTCTAATTCGGAGCGATGTAGTAGTATACATGGACTAAATATGATGCAGTATTTAGAGCATAACTTTCACTCTACAAGTCCAATTGACATGATTATTAAGCCATTGGAAAGTTAAGAGACAGGGCTCAAACTTTCATGTTTATCAATTCACAGAGTTCAAATAATATCGAGGTGAATATCGCATTGGAATAGTCATGACTGCCATAGTTTTGCACAAGGCAGTATGTGGAGGAAGGCTGTGACCTTGAGTTACTCAAGGTTGCAGCACCGAGGAAGCCAAGGCCGTAGCATTGAGGAGAACAAGGCTACAGCGCTAGTGAAAGGAAAGGAACCGTAAAAATTTCAGAGGCTAAAGCGCCATGGTGCCAAGAGAGGGAGGCCACAGTGCTACTGTAGCAAAAAGGCAACGTCATGATGCCAAGAAAGCATGGCCACAACGCCGGATGATTTTTCAAAAAATAAAAATTTGACGGATTTTGAAAATTAGGTTACTTGGAGCCTATTTAAAGGACCCTTTTTCAGAGGTTTTAAGGGGGAGGTAGCAAGCAACTATTCTGAGAAAAAGGAGACAAGAACAAAGCAAGAAAATAAGAGAATTTGAGAGAGAATTGAGATTGCAAAGCTTCAACAATTAGTTTTCTCTATTTTTGTGTTTTTTTTATTTTCTTTGACTTGGATTAATGGTTAACTTTCTTTGAATATTGTTTTTATTAGGTATTATGAGCTAAACTATTTTTCTAGGATTGTGGTGGATTTCTATATATAATTTGAATATTAGTTTCTCTTTTATTTACTATAAATGGGTATAGTTTTGCTTATTCAAATTTATTCTTAATCTTTTTGATTGTCTGGCCAACAATTAATTGATTTGTGAATCTAATTGAGACTCGACAGAAAGATTTTATATTGGACTAAGATTTGAATAATATATATTCATGTCACTTAGGTGATCTGATTCACAATTTAGATAGACAAACGCCAATTGCCATACATAGCCAAATTAGAACACTAGTTTAATGAGCCTTGTTTAATTGATTGCTATAGACATATAATGACCCGATTAAGTTAGGTATTTGTGCAAGCATCTCAACAGAGACTTGTACATAGCTTTGGATTCTAGGTTAGTAAAATCATCCATGAATGTAAATAATAAGAGAAGCTATATCAAATGAAATGTTGAATGAACCCATAATCCTAGGTTTTTGTCTACTGCCTTTTCTAAGTAATTTTAATTTCTGTTAGTTAATTTAGTGCTTGTTTTAATTTTGTTTTTATTAATTTTATGAAAATTTTAGTTAGTTACAAAAGATTAATTTGTCATAAATTTTAGTACTTAGTAAAGATTCTGGAACAAATCTTTATAGAAATGATACTCTACTTCATTACTATATTACTTATTTGTGATAGCGTGCACTTGTGTGAAAATTCTAACAATAGGTCATTACGCACTTGGGACTGTCCCTAGAAGTTACGCACTTAGGAATGTCCCTAAGGTTACGCACTTGGGAATGTCCCTATGCGATACGCACTTGGGAATGTCCCATGGTGTTATGCACTTGGCAACGTCTCTGGGCATTATGCACTTTGCAACGTCCTTGGACGTTACGCACATAGGAATATCCCTATGTGTTACTCATTAGACACATCCTAGGCATTATATGCACTTGTGAACATCTCTGAATATTACACACTTGGAATATCTATAAGCGTTATGCACTGGAAACGTCTTAAGCATTACGCACTTGGAAAAGTCCTTGGGAACGTTCTGGGTGTTACACACTTAGAAACATCCTTATGCATTATGCACTTGGAACTAAAGGTGAGCAAAATTTAGTTAAAACCAAATTAACAGAATTAATCGACAATTTTGGTTAATTTAGTTTGGTTAATTTTGGTAGATTCAGTTGGATAGATTAAAAGGTTCGATTAAGATGGTTTAGTTCAATTAAAATTTTTTAAGTCGATTAACAAAACTAATCGATTTTGAAATTAGTATATTTTAAGAGCTGTTATTTCATTTATGCACACACACATTTTTTTAATGCATATATATGAATGAGGGGCTAGATATTATCATCAAGTGAGCTTTTCTTGCATGTGTTGATTCTCACAATTTTTTTATACTTATGTATGAATCAATGACTTAGATTTAATTATCAAGCATCAAAGAATAAAAATTAAAATACACTTTATTTAGACATTAATGTTATTGATATAAATATAATCATACAAAAAGTTATTTAAAATTAAACATAATACAAAATATAATGAAAACTATACCCTAAATTTTAGTTATTAATATATTAATGCAACTTATTATATTAACTTATTTTTATATTAAGTTATTAATATATTCTACTTTATATAGCATATTTATTAATATACAATATATAGTCTATACATTATATACTATAGAATATAGTAACTTACTTTTTATAAGTTATTAATTAACTATAGTAATATAGTGTAACTTATATTAGTAATTAAATAGAATAACTTATTAATATACTATATTATGATATATTATTGACTTAATTAGTTAATGTTATTATATTATAATATATAACAATATACTACATATATTATATAGTATAATTATTAACAATATACTATTAAATAGTATATATATTATATGACTTCTTAGTATACTTATATACTATATAAGTATATATTAACTATATATAGTAATATATTAATACACTATACATTGTATTACTTATTAATACACTAATTAATCAATATATTGTATAACAAGTATATTATATAGTATACTTATAATTAAATTAATTAGTCAAAAATTATACATCAACAATATACTATATTAGTTTATTAGTAAAATTATAAGTAATAATGTAATATATGGTAGCATAAAGTACATTATTAATATATTATTAAATAACTTATAAAAACAAAAAAAAAAGCTAAAACAATTTGATTAAGTTGATTAAAACTGATTTAATTGTCTAAAGCTGATTAATTTAAAGTTGTTATGGTGGTTTGGTTCAATTAATATTTTTTAAGAAGATCGGTTAACTCAGTTAATGGCATTTCATAACCGAATTAACTGAATGCTCACTTCTATTTAGAACGTCTCTACGCATTGCTCACTTGGGAACATCTTTATACGTTACGCACTTGGGAACGTCCCTATGCATTACACACTGAGGAACGTTCCTGGGTGTTGCACCTTTGGAAACGTCCTTGAGCGTTACGCACTTGGGAACGTTTTTATGTATTACGCAGTTAGGAACGTCCTTATGTATTACACATTTAGGAATGTCTCTGGGCTTTACGTACTTAAGAACGTCTTTGGGCATTACGCATTTGGGAATGTCTCTAGGCATTAGAAACTTGGGAACTTTTCTATGCGTTATGCATTTGGAACATCCTTGGGCATGATGCTCTTGGGAAACACTTAGCGTAGTTTTGCCTCTTGCATGAAAATTTTATTATTGAAAATAAAAATTTTTGCAAAATTGGAATATTGTGATTAATAACGGACCTTGGTGTGTGAAAAAAGGAATGCAAATGGTGAGGTTGAGTTACTAAAGCAACTTAAGAGAATTTTGAAGGTTCAAGAGAAAGTGTTGAGCTACAAAAGTGAGGAGGTTATGATAAAAAATTGTATTCTACTTAGATAAATTAGAGATAAAAGATGAGACATTTCCCCTTAAAAAATGATTGTCCATATGTTGAATGAAGTACAAACAGATTGTTCATTCTTTTATAAAAAATGTCATAAACTACATAAATAATTAGATGAATAACAAACAATCGATATATTATGGACTACATCATCAGTCCTTAGGAGACGGACAAGTATCACAATATGACAATCCCCATTTATGATCATAATCCTAAAACCAAACAACTTTTACATCAACTTGACAAATAAAATATCGGAATAAGAAAAGGAACAATGGTGCCAACATAATGGCGAAATAAGAATGATACAATGACACATATCCTTCACCACATCATTGCCTTACACCTTTATCAAATTGTTCAATGTTATATTCCCATTTTCCAAAAGTAAACCATGTTGTGTGAGGTTATGTAAGCTCGAGATGAAGGCTTAGCCCTTGAAGTGACATGTTAGCTTAAATTTTAAATGATGCTGCAAACATAATAGGATGTTATAGATTTATGAACTAAATGCTTTACACATCCTTACTAAAGTAGATATTGACTTCTAAGAATTTTTTTAGTTAGGCAAGTAAGACATGGGCTTATTTTAGATTTGAACATTTTTTTAAGCATGATAATAAGAAAAAGTTCAAGATAAGAGAGAGAAGTAGAGATGTATGGAGAAAAACAAGGAGATGTAAAAAGATTTGCTATGAAAATTTTAAGTGTTAGATTCTTGCAAGGAAAATAATTCCTCAAAGTCTATAAATAGGAGAGAATGGTTTTACAAAAAATCACAATCAACTTCTTAGGTTTTTCCCTAAAATTTCTTTAAACAAGTAAATTCTCTTTACAACAAGTTTTCTTATATATTGTTTCTTTTCTCTTTTGTTACAATGCAGCTTTCATAAGGGAAAAGGAAAATATTTTTTTTTCATTATTGCTCTAACATAGCTTTTGTAGAGGGAAGGGTTTTTTTTATGTAAATAAACAAACAAACAAGGGCATTACTATAAAGATAAGAATAAATAAACAAACATGAAGATTATTGTAATTTTAAAGACGTAACAATGCGTAAGTAAGAATGATAATGCATGAATACTTATCTAGTTGTTCTTGCTTGTAAGAATTTTGTTTTTTTTATCTCATGGCCAAGTCTCTTTTTATGCCAAAAGCTCACTATGTTGAGCTTGGCAGGATTGCTCTTGAAAAGAAAAGAAAAAGTACTATTGCAGCTTCTTTTTGTTAAAAAATACGAGTAAAGAGAACTGGTGAAGTTTCTCTTGTACCTAAAAATTGAGATGATGGTGTCATTAGGGAAAGGGGAGAGGATTGCTTCTGAGAAGTAGTACATGCAAAACAGGTGGATAGGCATCCATGTGCTTTTGCTGACTATCATTGGGATTGTATCTGTAGTGAAGTCACTCCAAAGATAAGGTGTTCCATCCTAGAAGCATCGGTATTGAAGTTTAGATTTAAATGTGGTGAATTCTCACTTGTTATCACTAAAGTTGGATCTAACTCATAATAGGTCCAAGGTTGGGATGAATGAATAAAGAAAGTTTTGAAGAATTTCGCCTATATGATTGCTCTCAACAATGCTAAAGTCTTCAATGCTGTAAGAGTTTCCTCTAAACTTTGTTTTCGTAGGGAGACCAAAATTGAAGTATGACATGCTATACTTGTAAGATGGAGTACTTTTTCGCATATTATGGTTAGTGCTTGGGGAGAGTTTACTTTTATACTTGAAGATGTGCACATTTTTTTGCAACTTCTTTGTGCTGAGTAAGATGACTTTCATTACATCATACTTTCTTGATAAGAGGAGAATGTCAAGGAGTTCTTTGTAGATCTATTTAAGAGCCAAGTTAAAGCTTCCAAAATGGCACGTTTTTCTAATTAAATAGGGTTTTTCTATAAAAAGCTTAATATTAAAGGCGAAAGCAATCTTCCTAGGTATCCAAAACCACACTCATGAGTTACTAGCTTTATTGATCATGTGGTTGGCTCAATATGTCCTCTCAGTTTGTCCAAATGATGGAATCTCCTCTTCATTTATTCCTTATGCAATCAAAATTATTAAAGGTATAAGCTTTTTTCTTTCTCTACTACACTTAAGATCTTTGTATAGAAGGTTATACTTGTATCACTCTAAGATTGCTGAATCAGTTCACCTTCATAAAGTCTTGACCTATGTGAATGTATCATTCATTCAAATGTGATTGTAGGAGAGATTTCCTAGTTGTGCCCCCATTTTTAACATGTATCAACCTTCTATGTCTTCCTTTATAAGTAAAGCTTTAAGCAATGATTATAAGGCTTAGGCGTTACATGACTAAACTTCCAAAGACAACATTCTTGAGGCTTTGGATGAGGTAGATCAATTTATTCCAAGGCCTTATGTATGATCGAACAATTGTTTTGGTGATCTAACTATTTTTTATGATAAACAACTATTTGAGACCTAAAAACTAAGCTCACACAAATCGAACTTCTTATTATGGATTCATTCTTCTCAATTATCTTCCATGATTAAGACTACTAGTTCAGGTGTTGATAGGGACTCATTGTCTGTTGAGGTATATTCTCCTTACAAAATGGTGTGCCAATTTGGATATGATTAGCCAGCTTGACCTAAACCCCATTTACTCGAAAACTTTTCCTCTTATACTTCCCTATTTCTTATTGGGGTGCTTAATCATTATGTGAACAAGTTCAAGAACTGCGTTGTCTCGATTTTTGACAAAAAAGTGCCTACACTACTAGTTAATATGGTTATTGGGGAGACTATCTTTAAGATTAACCCAAGGTATAAATACCTTGCTATAACCTCCTAACACAAGTGATGACACACTTGAAAAACTCTCTTGCTTATCTGGCCTCTGTGAATAGAAGAATAGTTTTCTTTCACTTAGTTTTTCATAGTGTTCGACCATAAGGTTTTGTGTGGGAATTTGAGTTTATGATGTTAGTCCCAAGTAAATGTGCTAGAGGAAGGTGAATAGCACAATTTAGCTCTTTAAAAATTTGTCTCTAAGTGTAGACAAATGCAAGATAAATGAGAGAAAGAAAACAAAATAAAAACAGAGTAAACAAGACAGTAAAATTTAGAGTGGTTCGGTCCAAGACCTACATCCACTACCTTGATTATCCAACCAAGGATTTTTCAACTCAGTCCACTAGAAACAGTGAAATTCACAAGCTTTCACCAAGCTTTACAATGGCTTTTACCAGGCTCAGCCAAAACCTTTTACACTAGTTTTTCCCAAGCTCAACTATAACCCAACACCTAACTTTTCAAGGCTAAGTTAGAACCTTAACACATTCAAGCAAACCTAGCTTGAAACAACCACTTAGAGTGACTTCCTCACTCTAAGAATATAAGAAGAGAAGTAAAAGAAAGTACCTATGATCACAGGTTGATCTAAATGGTACAAGGTTGAGTGCAGAATACAAATACCAAGGATAGGCGTTTAAGTGCAGAAAGGTGCAGAGAATATTTCTGGTTTTTCAGCTCTTAATGACTCAAATCTCTTCCAAAACTTCCAAAAACTAATTTCTAATCATTGGAAAACCCTTTTATACTTGAAGAAACAACTCTGATGGCAGTTTGATAGTTTATGGCCGTTAGAAACAGTTGAGAGTAGGTTATAGCCGTTAATCTGTCTTCTAGTGCTTTGGTTCAAATTTCAGACAGAGAGCTCTTAGTTGACTAACTTTTTTCTTGGTCAACTAAGTTGGTTATGTCTTCTGGTTGCAGATTCTGGCAGAGAGCATTTAGTCGACTAACTCATTTCTTGGTCGACTAAGTTGGTTCTTTCTTGAAGTTTAGATTTTGGCAATAGCTTCTTAGTCGACTAACTCTCATCTTGGTTGACTAAGTTGGTTTTGTTTCTTAATATTCTTCAGCCCGCCATTTCTCTAATTTAAATTTTAGTCAACCAACATTTTTCATTATTTAACTAAAGACCTTCATTTTTGTTGATCAATATTTATCTTCATTTTCATGATTTTTGATATACCAATTTGAAAGTTGATTTATTATTTTCATATGACTTTTTGTCCTGCACACTTAGGTAGAAATGTTAGACACAAATGAAATGGGAATGTTTTGTTATCATCAAAAACTAATGGAGCTAATAATCTCCCCCTTTTTTATGATGACAAAACATTCCTTGATTAACAGCACAGTGTCCTTTAATTCATTTTAATTTCTATAGAAAATGAGGATTGCTCCCCCTAAGTGAGTGCTCCCCCTTAGTGTGTGCATATTTTGCTTATTTATTCCAACAAATTTTATTCATGTTGTTGTAGAGATTGACACTATACATTCAGAGTATATATGTGCAAAAATATAAGGTGATTTACAGCAAATGAATGTTGACAGATTATCATCAAAATTTTATAGTGTCTATCAACAGCATATTGTGATTAGACTTTTTCTATATCACTCATCATTCAACTGATATACTATACACAGAATCCATATCCATTTACAAACATAATTTATAATAATAAAAATTAGTATACAATCCCAACATCAGTGCAATATCAAACTTTTATCAACAGCAATCAAAGTACCATAAATAACAAAATATCAGCAAATATTCAATTATCAGTAGCAAAATACCATAAACATATCAGCATCTATTTTTTCACACAAACATATAAACAACAAGATTAAAGTTAAATGTTCAATTTCCATCATGGCATAAACAGCAAAAAAACAAAAGACAACAGCTGATATTCCTAAATTGCCCCTTGGTTCATTTATGCTTCTTTTCTTTCCTAAGTTCCTAGTACCTCCACCCTAACATTTTTTTTTTAATTTCTTGGTTCCTTCTCCCCCTAAGGTTCTGCCATACTGCTCCCCCTTTTTGTCATCATCAAGTCCTAAGCATCTTTTGAGAAGGATGAAGGAGATGACGTATCAATGCCATATTGAACATCTAAGGGTTAAGAAGAGGATACTGGAGGTAATTCTTGGGAAAAAGGATCGAGTAAGGGTGTGTCAGACACTTCAAGTGGTTTCTGTGGAGAAGAAGCTATTGCTAATTTGGATTTTTACACCAATCTGGAGAACTTCCTTCTTTTGAGGAATGTTGTTTTTGTTGCCATTGTTTTCTTTCCTTTGGCAGCTGGTTTTGTCTTTGTCTGTGGTGCTGAAGTGAATTTTTCTTTCCTTTTTCTAGATTTTGCTTTCACTCTAGGGGCTGGTGCAGATGTACCTTACTGAGCTTCTGCCTTGGCAACTTTCTTTTCAGCCTATTCTTCCCTAACCATTTGGTGGAAGACATCCATAATGGATACCTCTTCTGAATTTGGATGGAAGGGTTATTGTTTCTCAGGTTCTGAAGGAGCATTTTCATCTAGTGAACCTAGCACTTTTGCTCCTTGTTTTGATTTATCTTTGCTTTGGTGTTCAAGTGAGGGGGCTTTAGCTAGTTGATCAACACCAGGGTAAGAGTCCTTTGTCTAAAGGATAGGGCTGGCAATTTTGTAAGTGGATCCTTCAGCTTGAACACCATGACTTGCACCATGAGGAGTAGACCCTTATGCTTGCAAAGCTGAACCCTCAGCACCTTGCTATGCTGGTGCAGTACTTGGTGTTTCAGAGGAATCTGCAGCAATAGGTTTTGATGGCATTTTTTCTTTTCCCTTTAGTTCATTTACCAGTTCAACAATTTTCTCTTCAATTTTCTGCAGTCTAGCTCCTTGGTCAGTGAGCTTCCCATCAATTCTCATAAGGAGATTGAAAACTACCTCATTCGAGAATTGGGATGGTACTCCCTTTGGTTGAGCAGGTAGGGTGGATTCTTTTCCTGGACCAGTCTTGGGGGTTTTAATAAATCTTTCTCCATCAAGTTTATATCCCATTTTGGACAAACTACCAAAGTAAATGGCTTGGTCTTTGGTCTTTACCATGTCCAGTTCACATCTTTTGGCCCAGATTCCCTTTTTCTGCACTAAGGATGTGATAACATTTCCATAAGGTAGATTAATTTTGTCAAGCTTGCATGCTCTTCTCATCTTTTCAATCATGAATATGCCTAGGTTCAAAGCAACCCCACTAAAAGCATGTTCTATCAGCCAAAGATCTTGATAGCTGAAGTAGCTTAAACTCTCACTTCTCCCCTGGATATTTCCTACAATAAAGTAGTGTAGAATTCTTATCTGGGGACTGGTTATCAAACCAACATTGCTCTTTGATGAGTACTTCTCTTTTCTCCAAGTAATGATTTCCCACAAAGAGGATGGGTCATGTTTCTTTGGGAATTCGAACTCTCCCTCCTCACATTCAACTTTCAGCAAATTACCAAGATCATTAGCAGTAACCACATATTCTTTACCATTCAAAAATACATTTAGTCCATTTTCAATGAAGTCATTAGAATCATCTAATTCTTATTCTCCTAATGTTATATTAGCATAAAATTCTTTCACCAGGCTAGTACTATAGGATCTATTCTTAAATGTGCTATACTTCTTTAGTTTCAATTAATCAAATAATCTAATAGACTGGTATGAATTTCTAGATTTTCACCAAAACTTTCCCAGTCAGTGAACTTTTCGCAGGTGATAGGAGCATTCTCTATTTTTTTAAACCTTTTTTATGCATTTTATTTCTAAATTTGGAAGAAGAGGTAGTACCTTTCTTGGGCGTTGTATCCTTGTCCTTTTTCTTCTTTTCTAATTTTTGTTTCTTTTCTTTTTGTAATCTTCCTGATTTTTCAGCCATTGAAGCAGGCCCAAGTTTTTGTTTGTTCTTCTACAATTCTGCTTTTGACCTTTCTTTCAATGGCCTTTTTCCTTTCTTCTTTTCAATAATTTCTTTGCTTTGAGATGTTTTAGCCATTTCGATTTGAGAGATTTCTGATAAGGGTTTTGAGGTTTTAAGTGGCAAGGGCTTCAGTTATATGAGAGTCGGTTTCAGAGGAGAAAATGTAGAGGAGATGGGTTTCAGTTTTCAGATGATCGATTTTCAGGGGAGAAAGAAATTGTCAGCAATTTTAATTTACTCTTAGAAAACTGTCCACCTCCCCCTTAAATATAGCCTAATTTCATTTGCTTAAAAAAATAAAAAATTCCCTATAAATTAATTTTTGGCTTGAGCGACATTTTTTCTTTATTTTTGTTTCCGGGTAGGCAATTTTTTCCTATTATTTTACTCATTTTGCCCTTATTTTAACTGAGTCTTATTATTTAATGCTACCAGAACACTCTTAGTTGACTAAGATTCACCTTAGTCGACTAAACGCATTATGTTTTGTGTGCATGAACCAAAAATTTTCTCATAACTCCTGCAAACTAATCATTCCTAAATTCCTTCTAATTTCACAAAATCTATCTTCATTTGGAGGTTTGGTAAAAATATCTGCTAATTGATGCAAAGTATTCACAAATTCAATCTTAATATCACCTTTCACTACATGGTCTCTAACAAAATGGTGCCTAATCTCAGTATGCTTGGTCCTAGAATGCTGCACAGGATTTTTAGATATATTGATTGCACTTGTGTTATCACAGAAGATTGGTACATTATGAACTTTAATTCCAAAATCTCTTAGTTGTTGTTTGATCCACAAAATTTGAGCACAACAACTACCTAGAGAAATATACTTTGCTTCAACTGTTGAAAGAGCTACAGAGTTTTGTTTCTTACTTGACCAGAATACTAGCATACTTCTTAGAAATTGGCAAGTTCCACTAGTACTTTTTCTATCAATTTTGCTTCCTGTAAAGTCTGCATCCGAATAGCCTCCAAGATCAAACGATGATTCTCTAGAATACCACAATCCTAAGGTTTGTGTTTCTAAGAGGTATCTAAAAATTCTCTTAACAGCTGTTAAGTGTGATTCTTTAGGCTGTGACTGAAATCTAGCACGCAAACACACACTAAACTGAATATTTGGTCTGCTTACTGTTAAGTAGAGTAGTGAACCAATCATACTTCTATAGAGCTTTTGATCTACATTCTTTCCTTTTTCATCTTGATCAAGCTTGGTGGATGGACTCATTGGTGTGGAGATTAGTTTCAGCTTTAGCATATTGAACTTTTTGAGCATATCTTGAGTGTATCTTTCTTGGTTGATGAAGATTCCTTCCTCACTTTGCTTAATTTGAAGACCAAGAAAGTATTTCAACTCTCCCATCATGCTCATCTCAAATTCACCTTGCATTTCTTTAGCAAAGTTCTTGCATAAAGCCTCATTAGTTGCACCAAATACAATGTCATCCACATATATTTGTACAATAATTAAATCATTTAAGTTTCTTTTAATGAATAAAGTAGTATCAATCCTGCCTCTATTATAACCTTTTTTAACTAAAAATTTTGAAAGCCTCTCATACCAAGCTCTAGGAGCTTGTTTTAATCCATACAAGGCTTTTATGAAGTTTGAAAACATGATCAGGTTTTTCAAAATCTTCAAAACCTGGTGGTTGTTCAACATATACTTCCTCTTGAATGAATCCATTTAAAAATGCACTTTTTACATCCATTTGGTACAATTTGAAATTCATGAAGCATGCAAAAGCTAACAACAACCTTATGGCTTCAATTCTAGCAACTGGTGCAAAGGTTTCATCATAGTCTATTCCTTCCTCTTGGTTGTATCCTTGGGCTACTAACCTAGCTTTATTTCTAACTACATTTCCTTACTCATCTACCTTATTTCTAAACACCCATTTTATGCCAAATATAAGGTGATTTGAAGGTCTAGGTACTAGTGCCCATACATGATTTCTTTTGAATTGGTCAAGTTCTTCTTGCATGGCCATTATCTAATTTTCCTCATTTTCAACTTCTTCAAAGTTTTTAGGTTCAATTTGAGATATGAATGCTGAAAACTCACAAGTCTCTCTTGTTGCTCTCCTAGTTCTAACTCCTTGAGAAATGTCACCTATGATTTGATCTTGTGGATGGTCTCTTACAAATCTCCAACTCCTTGGAAGGTCATATGCTGATTTTCTATTCTTTGCAAATTTTTCAGAGGTGAAGTTTCATTTTCTCTTCTAGGTGAGCTTTCTTCATTATTCTTATTATTTTCTAAGCTCATTTCTTTCACTTGTTTTTCTAGGATTTCTACATCATCATCATCAACATAAATTTCCTTTTATAAAGCATTGGACTCATCAAAAACTACATGGATTGATTCTTCAACGTTTAGAGTCCTTTTGTTAAAAACTTTATAAGCCTTGAAGTTTGATGCATATCCTAAAAATATTGCTTCATCACTCTTTGCATCAAACTTTCCTAAGGGATGTTTTCCATTGTTCAATACAAAACATTTACAACTAAAACTTTTAAGGTGAGAAATATTTGGTTTCCTATCCTTGTAGAGTTCATATGGTGTCTTAGCTATCATAGGTCTTATTGAGACTGTATTAAGTATATAAGCTGTTGTGTTCACTACCTCAGCCCAAAAATATTTTGGTAGGTTATTCTCACATAGCATAGTCCTAGCCATTTCCTTTAAGGTTCGGTTTTTTCTCTCTATAACTCCATTTTGCTGGGGTGTTCTAGGTGTAGAGAAATTGTGATCCAACCCCTTTTCTTTGCAAAATTTCTCAAATTCATCACTTTCAAATTCTTCTCCATGATCACTCCTTATGCTAATTATGGCTAGTCCTTTTTCATTCTCTACTTTCCTACAATGACTTATAAAAGCTGATAGAGCTTCATTCTTATGAGCTAAAAAATAAACCCAAGTGTACCTAGAATAGTCATCGACTATTACAAAGCCATAAGATTTTCCTCCTAAACTAGTTATGCTTATTGGACCAAATAGATCAATGTGTAATAATTCAAGAGGTCTAGATGTTGACACAATCTTCTTAGTCTTGAAGGATGTTCTAACTTGTTTTCCTAGTTGACAAGCATCACATATTTTGTCACTTTCAAATTTTATGTCCCGCAGTCCAACAACTAGATTTTTCTTGATTAATTTTGACATAGTATGCATGCTTACATGTCTTAATCTCCTATGTCATAACTAGCTATCATTTTCAGCATTTGCAACAAGACATATTTCACTATTTATTTGAAGATCCTCAAGAAAAACAACATACATATTCTTCAATCTCTTTTCCATAAATGACACATTATTTGTACCTATGTTTATTACTGCACACTTATTTGAATCAAAACATACTTTAAATCCTTTGTCACATAATTGACTAATGCTCAATAAATTATGTTTCAATCCTTTTACCAATAACACATGACTGATTTGAGTTTAGGAGTTTTTACCAACCGTTCCTATACCATAAATTCTACCTTTTGAATCATCACCAAAGGACACGATACCTCTCTTTCTTTTGTCCAGCTAAGTAAATAACATTTCATCTCCTATAATGTGTCGTGAGTAGCCACTGTCCATGTACCAAGGCTACTTTTTCTTGAGTTGAGCTCTTGAACATGTCTCCTTTAAGTGCAGCTCAACCTACAAAACAAATTTTCAGTTTTTCTTTATAGGTACCCATACTTTGATGGGTCCTTGAGTGTTAGTTGCAATATAGGATCCTTTTGGAACCTAAATTTTTCTAACTTTATGAAGATTACTTTTCTTAAAACAATCATATGATAAACGTCCATGTTTTCCACAACTATAACATTTAAGTGATGCAAAAGCAGAATTCTTCTTGTGGTATGCATTTTTTTTAGAGTTTCAATTTTTAAACATTTGAGAGCTGTGTTTTCATCAAGTAATTTTTGCAAAGCTTCAGATTTATTATCCAGCTCTAGTTTTAAAACTTCAAAATCTATTTTTGAGTGTTCTAACTCAGTTTACAGAAAATTTCTTTGCTCAAAAACAGACTTGAACTCTTGTCTCATCTTTTTCAAATCATTTTCAAGAAATGTAGCCCTTTTCTTTAAGCTTTTGTATTTTGAAAAAAGTTTTTCAAATTCATCATAAAGGCTATCATACTCATCTTGCAAATCATCAATCGAAATATCATAGAGGGATGAGGATACCTTGGTTTCATCATCTTGTGCCATCAGACAGAGGTTTGCTTTTTCATCAAATTTTTCATCTTCAGCTTCAGAGCTTGATGTGTCACTGTCTGACCATGCAGTTGCCACCATTGCTTTATTAGATTTCTTGTTTTTCTTTGGAGTCTCATCTTTCAGCAATAGACTTACGGACTTGAAGTGGCCAGGTTTCTTGCACTCGTAGCAGATCAGCTCCTCCTTTTTGTTTGAGTAACTTTTGTTTCTGATTCTCCATGAAGAACCTTGATCTTTTCTAAACCCGCTTCTAGCTAGTCTCTAGTTTCTTCTGCCCATAAGCTTTTTGAATTTTCTTGCAACCAGAGCTAACTCTTCATCATCATCACATGACAGCTCTCCCAGCTCTTCTTCAAGGATGATGGCTTTAAGTGCAATGCTCTTTTTCTTTTTATTTGCTTCCCTCCTATCTTCTTCTTCTTCCTCTTTAAGCTCCAGCTCATTAGTAAAGAGAAAACCATAAATCTCACCTAAGATAATGACATTTAGGTCTTTGGCCTATCGGATTGCAGTTACTTTAGGCTTCCAATTTTTTGATAGGCTTCTAAGAAGTCTTTTAACTATTTCATGCTCGGGTATTGATTTGCCTAGTTGACTCAATTTATTTGTAATATTTGTGAATTTATCTAGCATGCTGGTGATGTCTTCACCAGGCTCCATTTTGAACATTTCATAATTATATGTCAATAGGCTATTTTAGACTCCTTGACTTGAGAAGTCCCTTCATGGATTATTCTAAGTTTATCCCACACTTGTTTGGTTGTTGAACAGCTTGAGACTTTGTTGAATTCAATGGGGGTCAAGGCACAATGCAATGTATTGATGGCCTTAAAATTTGTTTGGACTTTCTTAGTTTTAGCCTCGGTCCATTCAGACCTTGGCTTAGGCATCAATTCATTGGTTACAACATTCAAAGTTGAGGGAATAAAGGGTCCATCAGTTATGACGTCCCACATTTCATAATCTACAGCTCTAATGTAAATTGACATTCTAGTGCTCCAATAAGGATAGTTAGAGCTGTCAAGCCCAGCTCTACAATATGTTTATTATGCCATTCTTACATAAGAATGCATGTTTGCTTACTTGGGTACCTCGAAAATCGTTAAAGGACGGTAATGTACCAAATGGTACAATTAAGTTGAATTAAGCCTTGAACTAGTCCAAATAGAGATTTTAAGATGAAATTGAGAATTTTAAAACCCTAGAATGACTTAAAATGATGATTCGGAGTTCAAGGACCCATTTAGAGTCAAATTGGAATTTTCATGATTTAGGGGTAAAATGGTCATTTTGCCACCCGAGGTTAAGATGTGAGTGCTGGATGAAATTTTTGACTAAGATTGATCATTTGGAGTATAATTTGAGTTTGAGAAGTGAAGAATTTTAATTTCGGTGTTTTTTCGAGCATAAGGGCAAAATAGTCATTTTGCCACCTAAGGGCAAAATTATAATTTTACACCACCCAACACTTGTCCAGCACATGAATTTCACCCATTATTATCATGGATAATTGAAGGATTTTATGTGGTGGAGAAAGAAAGCTTAATAGTTAAAAATTTAAAAATGGACCAATGGTAAGGTGACAAGTGTGAAGCTTTTATTTCTTTATTATTTTCCTTATAAATTAGCACAAAACCAGCCCATTTCTCTTCATTATGGTCGGCCTCACCAAGGAAAAGCAAGAAAAAGGGAGAACAAAACCCTAGGTAAAAAAAATTCAAGGAAAAAGTGTGAAAATTCAGGGAAACAAGTGAAAAAATGTAAGATTTTTTCAATTAAGCTTGAGATATCTCTTTCTTAAGCATTTTTTTCTTATTTTTCATGGTTGAATCACATGAAATCATGATGAATCCCTTGCTAGCAAAACACTTAGAAGGAGGTTTTGATGCTTGATTTGGTTAGATTTCAATGTATTTTAGTGTTTTTAGTTAGTTAGTGATGTGTAGCATGAAAAACCAATAAGAAAAATTCACTTCCTCCCATCACCCATTATTGGCCGAATTTTCCATGTACAGTGTGGATGGTGGATTTGATTTTATTTCAAGTGAATTGGTTAGGAAATGATAAATTACGGTGAGAAAATCAAGTAGGAAAAATCATAGTATTGATGCACGCACCATGGCCGAAATTCCCAAGAGAAAATGTGAAGATGATTTTGCTAAATTTTATGCTATTTGACTTGTGTTTGATGGTTTGGAGAATTGGAAGAAAAATGGAATTATTGGAGTTGAATTGGACATATTGGCCAATTAATTGAGTGATAGATCGAATTAGGCCAATACTATTTTATTTAGGTACACAATTGAATTTGTGTAGAACATCGTGTTTAGACGATAATCCGAACAATTTACATCCCATTTCATGCATTAGTATAAAGCCTGAATTGGTTTTATAATAATTTAGCACAAATGTAGTAAATGGCTTATTGTGCATTATGTCTAGGTGGTGAGCATTATGGCAAAAGTAAAGAGATAGTACCCGAGGATCAAGAATCAAAGTACTCGAAATTCGATTCCCATTACAGTGAGTAACCTTACTATCATCTTAATTATCTAAAGTGGTTTTTAATCGTTCTTGAGATTTGATAGAAAAATGAGTTAAATGGTAAATCTTTGTGTTTTGTAATTAAAATGTGATTTAATGAAATGATTTTATAACATTGACTTGAAATTGAATGATGGTTTGAAAATAGAGTAATTGGAGACTGTTTTCATGTGTTGTAAATTCATGGTTTGAATCGAATGGCTTATGACAATATTTGCATGAATGGCTGAATTGGTATTTGTGTTGAAATATATGAACTGTGTATTTAGCCTTGAAAGGCTGGATTGTGATATAATTGTCATGTCATGCGGTTGAGATTTTATTGAATTGGTGGGTTTAGCTTGCTGCAGTGGGCAGGTTCCGTGGACCAGCCTATTAAAGGGGCATGGTAACCCCGTTATATTCTTACCTCGGTCGGAGAGGCGTGTAAGGTAACTCTCGAGGTACAATTTTAGAGTTCACTTCATGCTAAACCACCACGTGAGGGTGAACTCAGCCAACTCCAAGGAATGTCTATGTTTTAAAAATAAAAACATGATTTATGCGTACATGACTTTTTAACAGCCTGGGCGGACTCGGTTGGGATAGCCCTAGGTCAAGGTATCCCTGACAACCGAGTATGAGAATGATTTTGGCAAGAGCCAAAGCTTTTAAGAAATTCATAAGCCATGTTGATTACTCGATATATATGAATTGATTTTATTTGGTTGAAATGAGTTGAAAGGTGATGAATTATAGTATGATGATCTATTTTAATCTGTCTCCATTTACTCAGCTTTAGATATTTTAGATGGTATTTGTTTACTCACTAGGATTATATAATCTTACCACCCTCATTTTCACCAATTTCAGGCTCAGGATAGTCTGTAGATAGCTCATTTCATTGAGGGCTACAGTTGGATTTGCATCCTCCAAAACTGTAGGTTTACCGCTTTTGATACTTTTGGTCATTCGTGGGCCCATGTGTCACTGTAAATTAAATCTTATGCTTTGGTTATCTGTATTACAGTATGTATGAATTTATTTAGCTTTTACGCTACAAAAATTATTTACCGATAACTCTATAAATATTGTTTTATAAGAAAATAGAATATTTTATTAAATATTTTTATTATATTCACATAGTTATAGTTTCACTTTAAATGAATGTTTTAGACATCTAAACTTATCTTTGATTATGAAATATGTGTTTTCCACTCGCATACTACATTTTTAGTTGGTTTTGAAATTTTTGAGAAAAATTACCAAAATACCCCTGTGTAGTTGAAACTTCTTTTTAACTGTTTTTGAATTGAAATTGGTTCATATCACTTTAAAACATGATTTTAGTAACTAATACTCACAAGGAAAGCGAGAAAACTGATATTAAAGGCTTACGGGGTTTCAGTTGACATTTTAGGTAATGAATGTCTATTGAGACATCGAGGCGGTTGTCACGGGCTCGATGGGAGTTCTAGGTCATGACAAGAGCCATCAAACAGAGGTGGTTTGTTTGTTGATTGTCCCTCAACAACTATAGATTTTTGGATAGCCATTTGGATCCTTCCAAAGGGTGTTAGACCTTAAGAACAGGTAACTAGCACTAATACCACTTGTTGATTCCAAGTAAATGTGCTAGAGGAGGGTGAATAACACAATTTGGCTCTTTCAAAAATTGTCTCTAAGTGTAGACAAATGCAAGATAAATGAGAGAAAGAAAACAAAATAAAAATAGAGTAAACAAGACAGTAGAATTTAGAGTAGTTAGGTCCAAGACCTACATCCACTACCTTGATTATCCAACCAAGGATTTTTCAACTCAGTCCACCAGAAACGGTGAAATTCACAAGCTTTCACCAAGTTTTACAATGGCTTTTACTAGGCTTAGCCAAAACCTTTTACACTAGTTTTTTCCAAGCTCAACTATAACCCAACACCTAACTTTTCAATGCTAAGTTAGAACTTTAACACATTCAAGCAAACCTAACTTGAAACAACCACTTAGAGTGACTTCCTCACTCTAAGAATACAAGAAGAGAAGTAAAAGAAAGTACCTATGATCACAGGTTGATCTAAATTGTACAAGGTTGAGTGCAGAATACAAATACAAAGGATAGGCGTTTAAGTGCAGAAAGGTGCAGACAAGATTTTCTGGTTTTTCAGCTCTTAATGACTCAAATCTCTTCCAAAACCTCAAAAAACTAATTTTTTAACCATTGGAAGACCCTTTTATACTTGAAGAAACAATTCTGATGGCAATTTGGCAGTTAATGGCCGTTGGAAACAGTTGAGAGTAGGTTCTAACCGTTAATCTGTCTTTCAGTGCTCTGGTTCAAATTACAAACAGAGAGCTCTTAGTCGACTAACTTTCTTCTTGGTCGACTAAGTTAGTTATGTCTTCTGGTCGCAGATTCTAACAGAGAGCATTTAGTCGACTAACTCATTTCTTGGTCAACTAAGTTGGTTCTGTCTTGAAGTCCAGATTTTGGCAGTAGCTTCTTAGTCGACTAACTCTCATCTTGGTCGACTAAGTTGGTTCTATTTCTTAATATTCTTCAGCCCGCCATTTCTCCAATTTAAATTTTAGTCAACCAACATTCTTCATTATTTAACTAAAGACCTTACTTTTTGTTGATCAATCATTTATCTTCATTTTCATGATTTTTTATATACCCATTTGAAAGTTGATTTATTATTTCCATATGACTTTTTATCCTACACACTTAGGTAGAAATGTTAGACACAAATGAAATCGGAATATTTTATTATCATCAAAAACTAATTGAGCCAACATATGAAACTCATCTTTGCTAGTACATTATTAAGGCATAGCATTCTCAATTCTTAGAGAAGGATTTTCTGATTTATTGGTGTGGTTTACCATCAGAGGCTGCACAAGGATTCCTAAGACAACTTTGGTTTACAACAACTAGGCTGAGGTAGTTGAGCTTTTTGAAGGCTGTTTTAGTGGTTTAACAAAGAACTCATCAACCTTAGTTATTTAGGTGATATGATCTGATCATATATTTTATTTATTAATTTACTTTTGTATTTAATTCGACATGGAGAAAATCCTAGGAGGATAAAGTGCAATTTTATTCATTTTTATTTTTTACGGCATTTCCATAAGTATTTTATGCATGATCAGCCTTCACCCAGCATTACTTAACCTTAAAATGCAATTGCATGTTTCTTCCATCAATAGCAATGATGTGTTGTAATGTTTTTTCTCCTAGAGGTGTTCCAAATACTTCTCGTAATGTTTCTTCACCTAGAGGTGTTCCAAATACAACTCGTAATGCTTCTTCTTCTCCTGAAGGTGTTCCAAATATTACTCGTAAGGTTTTTTCTTCTCTTAGGAGCTTTTCGAATACTACTTGCAATGTTTCTTCTTATTCTCCTCAAAGTGTTTTGAATACCCTCGTAATGTTTCTTCTTCTCTTAAGGGTGTTCTGAATTCTCTTCGTAATTCTTTTTCTTTAAGGGGTGTTTTGAATACTACTCGCAATCCTTCTTTTCCTTCTAGGAGTGTTTCGAATATTACTCGCAATGCTTCTTTTTCTCTTAGAGGTATTCTAAATAACTCAAATATTGTTTATTTAAGTATATTTACACCTCTTCTTACTATTCATTATGTGTCACCCTTTTTTAATGATAGAACGTAGAGATAATACTTCTGACACTCCTTTAAAATACTTTTATGGCATTCCAGTCTTACTGCAACACTAAGAGCTTTTGAAGTGTATCTAAAGTAGAAGGTGAATTTTAGCCTTTTAATAATAGATTCTTGAATAGAGCTATTATGGATGTCTTGGACTGTGCCTTAGAGATTGCTTCTTCCCCATGAGTTAACATTTCTTCTAAGGATTTGAAGTAGATGATGAGTCACATGGAAAACATCTCCTAATTTGGTTGTCAAATTAAAAGTCTTGATTCTTGTATAGTCAAGGCCAACAAATACATTGTTGACAAACCTGGCATGGAGTCTGAGATAAAAGAGATTGACTCACAGATGGCTTCACTGAGAGATTGGAAGATAGAGTTGTAAAGAAGATTATACAACTTTTATGATTTTAAGAATAATGGATCCTCAACACCTTTGAACTTCATACTTAAATAACTTGTTCTTGTTCTTCTTTTTCTGACATTATAGACTTATTTTCCATAATAAACATTTAGTTACTTTTTTCATGGTTATATTCTCTCCCATGTAAAACTAAGATTAGCTTTTTGATACAATATTTTGTTCTATATTTCACTTTTTGCATACACATGTATGTTTCACATGTATTATTGTGTGCAGTTAAAAAAGGTATTCTCAACTTCACATTATGGAGAATGATTCTCAAACTGATGTGAAGTGGAATAACACATCTTTTATATGAGCATTTAAAGCTATGGCTTATTGAATGAGCAACCATGGCCAAAGGATAGCAATATAGCTACAGCCTCTGATTTAATATAAGTAATATAACAAAAATGGAAGCAATAAAGTTTTGGCTAAAAATGCATTTACTTTAAAATATCATAAGATAACCAAAATGAAAGTGATAAAGTTACGGTTGAAAATGTATTTACTTTAAAATATCACAAGACAATTAAGCAAAAGTTAACTCTGAGAAGTCATTCATAAAAAAAGACAAATAATGGATAATGTTCTCATACATGATACTTCTTAATGTATTGAAAATTGACTAGTGCTGTAACAACATTGGTCTTTAGATTAATTAGCTTGTAATATCTGTTCTCATTCACCTCATGAGCAATGTATGGTCTTTCCCATTTTGGACTAAACTTAATGTGAATGTTCCTTTTCTAATACACTCTACTGCATGGGGTACTAAATTACCTTCTTCAAAACTTCTTTTTCTTACTAGCTTGTCATACGCTCTGTTTAACCTTTTCTTACACATGGAAAAGGTCTTCTTAACTTAATCCCTCATTTCTTCCAATGTTTCCAATTCCATCATTAATAAAGCATCATTGTCCATTTCAGTATCAAGTTGTTGATGGAATTAGGATTTCTTCTGGCAAAATAGCTTTTGTTTCGTAAACTAAAGAAAAATGAGTAGTGTTGGTAAGTCCTCACTTGGAAGTCTTGTACACCTATAATGCCACTAAAATAGCATTATGCCATACCTTAGGGTTATCATGTACCATTCTACTCAGCACCTTAAGCAGAGTCTTGTTGGTGGCTTCGACTTGACCATTTCCTTTAGGACAATAAAGGTTGACTTCACATGGTTGACATCATAAAGGGCAAAGAGTTCTTTTGTGCTAAAGTCCATAGATGGAGTGCCATTATCTAATAAGATAAGCCTAGGTATTCCAAATCTACACATGATGTTCTCTTTAATGAAGCTGGCCATGACCAGTCCAGTTGCATTCTTTAAGGTAATAGCCTCTACCCATTTGGTGAAGCACTCCATTAATGCAAGTATCCATGTATGTCCTATAAAAAGGGGACTGATAGGCCCAACTAAGTCGAACACCTAAGTGTGGAAAGGCTAAGGGGTGATGACATTATGCAATACTACTACTAAAGCATGTATGACGTTTCCATGGACTTGACATTCATGGCATTTCCTTGCACAATTCACCGTATCCGCTTCGATGGAAAGCCAATAATATCCAAGATCCAACAACTTCTAATAAAGCTTCCTTTTATCATCATGTTCCCCACTACTTTCGACCTGAACTTTTTTCAATAAGGGATTTACATTAGCAAGAGAAACACACTTTAATGGACATCCCGCAAATGATACTATGAATAATTCATTCCCTTTAAGGAAAAAACATTGAGCTCTTCTCTTCAATTGTCTTGTGTCTTGGAAATTTGTTGGATTTTTTCAAGCACGTAATGTAGGTTAAGGTTAATGATTTTGAACGAATGGATAAAAAAGGCTAAAACATTTACTTAAGGGTGATCAAATCAAGGATCACTTCTTGTCATGTAAAGGACTCTTTTGAGATATTTGTCTTTTTTCAAAGCATGTTTTTTCTATGCTTTTGAGATATTTCATTTCTATGCTCTTTTTTTTTTTTGCAATCTTCATTTTGATGAATTAAGTTTTAAAAATTTTTTTGAACTCAAGTCATTTCACATTTGCCCCAATGTTTCCTTTTTCTTCGAAATGGAACTTCTATCATCCATGCTTTTAGAAAAGATTGTCCTACATATGTGCCTCCAATATGGGAGGTGATCCTTGCTTAAGATGCATTTGAAAAAAATAAAATAGGCTCAAAGGGGTAACAAGCGGATAATTTCTCATTTGTGAAAGGAAAATCAAACATGACCATTTCTCATATCAAGTATAGTTAATTCATTAAAAAGCAATCCCTAAAAAAGAAGAATTTTGTGAGCGAAGGTTGATTTTTTTTTTTAGCATCATTTGAGTATCCCTTGTGCATCATGTCACAATTAACTTTTCCTCACCATTCTTTCATTTTTTTTCTTCTTTTTCCTAATTCCTTTTCTCACTCTATTTGTTTTTTTTTTTTTTGTTATTTCATGTCTTAGCAACTTAAGTTTGAATTAAAATTTTCAAATGAAAGATCTATCGAGAATGTCCCTCCTTAATCAACCATTCAAATGAAGGCTTATGTAACAACTTTGAGCAACAATGACTTCAAAATCTCTTATCATTACTCAATTTTGCTTAGAACGGATTGCTCATGTTACTTTTTCCAAGTGAGATAGAAACAAAAGATGTTTTGCAACCAAGGGTCTTGGAGGTATTGGTAATCTTGTTCTTTTAGTCATTTTGCCTCTCGAATATGGGTGAGGGGTAACTTTAGACAATGGGTTGAAAAGTTTGCATTTGGTATCCAATTGAAAGAATTTGAGTGGCCTTGGCATATTTAAAGCTTTAGCATAACTTTGACACTTAAAAAAATTACCAAATTCTAATCCTTTATAAGAGTATTTGATTTGATTGATTTTCAAAAAAACACAAAAGAAAAAAATCAATCAGTTATAACAATGATCATTGCTTAGACAAAGATAATCAACCTTTGGTATAACATGATAAGATTGATGAAAGATTGAAACTTTCATTTCCTTCTGGATTCAAGTTCTTGAGTGGCTTTTATTCAAGTGGTTTGGGTTAGAGGTGTTTGGAGAGATGATTTGATAATGTTTGCAAGGACATGTTCATTCTAAATAATAATTATCAATTCTTTCGAGATTATCTTCACCCTCTATTGCCAAGACTTTTTTTGTTTATTTTTCTTCTTCATGGTCTTGGACGCAAGCCATGGGAGTCTTTATTCAATCAATTGCTTGAAATATTTTTGTTAATTAAGCAAGAACTTTGAGAATACTTACTTTTAGGATTTTTTTTCAAAAATAGCCTTCATACATAAGGTGTCTTTGAAATATCCCTTCTTATAATTTTAACTATTTTTAGCCAAGATAAATTAATTTTGGATAAAATTGCCCTTAATGAAACTGACCTAAATGTTTGGGTCCACGCCTTAAACTGATCCATAAATTTAGGTCAAGTTTTTTACAATTGTAATTTCTTAGCTTTCCTCGATAGGCCTTTCATCTCTAGAGCATTCCTCACCAGGAAGAAAACCCTTTGAGTGTTTCGAGTATTTTAGAGTGGTTTTTTATACACGAAGAAATATCTTTGAGCATTTCGAGCATCCCTCCTCAAGTAGGCATATTTGTTGATTATGTTGTTAAATGAAATATGGTGTGTTTGAAGCTGTTGATTTTGTTAAATGGAATTTGGTAGTTTTTGTGGTTTTTGGGTCGAATGTTGACAAGGCATGTGTGACTGGTTGATTGGGCACGCGTGATTGGTTTTAGGCATTGCATGACTAATTGATAGGGGATTATGTGATCGGGTTTTAGGCATTGCGTGACTAGTTGATAGGGCATTGCTTGACTGGTATGTAGGCATTGCGTGATTGATTTTTAGGGCATTACATGATTGGTTTTTAGTGATTAGTTTTTAAGGCATTGCATGATTGGTTTTAGAGATTAGTTTTAGGGCATTAAGTGATCTATTTTTAGGCATTGCGTTACTGATTTTTAGACATTACGTGACTGGTTTTTAGTCATAGTGTGACTAGTTGATAAGGCATTACAGTGACTGGTGGATAAGTATTGCATGACCAGTTTTTAGTCATTACGTGTCTGGTTTTTAAGCATTACATGACTGGTTTTTAGTCATTACATGACTGGTTGATAGGCTTTGAATGATTGGTTTTTAGGACATTACATGACTGGTTTTTAGGCATTGCATGACTGGTTTTTAGGCATTGCTTGGATATTAATGCTTTTCTATTTTTTGTTTAACTTTAATGCTTGTATTATGTATCTGTTTTGTTACTTAATAAGCCATGCTTCACACATGCTTCATTTATTTTTCTTTTATGTATGCAAAGATAGTAAAAACTAGTTCTTGTTTTTTAATTTTCCTTGATCATATTTGCTTAATGGATATGTTATCTGTTTTCTATTGGAAATGGCCAGAATAGAGCAAGAGAACTTAAAAGCTTTGCTTTGTGTTTTGAGGGACAAGTGGGGCTTCAACGTTGGCATAATATCCACTGTAAGTGGATGCATTTGCATGCCATACTTGAGGCGTTATGGAAAAAAATGAGTTAAAGGCAATGAAGAAAATGTGTTTCAAGAAGCTAATGAACGTAAAATCAAAAAAGAGCTTATTCAATGCCAATCTCATGAACAACCTTTTGCTATGTAGAATTGATGAACCCAGGGCCATCGAGGGTGAGTTACGGTTTGCCATAGGTAATACTAAGGTGCGTTTCTCCTAGTGTGAGTTTTGCCTGGTGACAGAACTAAAGTTCGACCCCATGTCAGATGTTATCTTAAGTCCCTATGAGGCCATCCCCAAAAGAATTCACCAGAGATACTAGGGAGTGGAAAACTAAGTGAAGCTCCAAGATATGTTAGACAGGGTCGAAAGAGGCTAGTTTGATCAAGACGAAGACGCAATAAAGATGGCCCTACTCTTCATCCCTAATAATATTTTATTCGGTCAAGACTATAAAAAATCGATGACACTATTGCTGTTGTCACTGGTTGAGAACATCGACTAGTAGAATACGTTCCATGGGGTATTTATGTGTCGAGTCTGACCGTGGACTACATATCGAAGGGTTTTCAACTTCCTCTAATTGGGACGTCTAAGAAGAAAGTCTCCACTTATATGGATTTGTATGGGCACTACAGGTAGTATGCTTTAAGGTTTTCCATTTCCTTTTCACTTAAGATTTTATTAAGTGATTATAATGTTTACAATTGACTTGCAATTATCGGAGTTAAAGGCCATTCTTGCTATCCAAAACTACTTTGGATCCCCCCACCAATCTGAAGACACTTATCCATAAAAGTTTAGATGGCATTGTGATGAGAAGTCCATAAGCTTCCTTAAGATTATTGTAGATTTACAGAGTGAAGACAAGGTAAGGAATGAAACGATACTATTTTTATTTTATTTTTTGTTGTCATATGTCAACTATCTTTCAACCTAATGGTAATGCATGTTTTGGTGCAATTGCACATATTACGAACCTTGGAGTCAACTGTGGAGGGGAACTTGGAGGCATATTGGGCCGACATTAATGTCCCTCTATCCTAGAGGCATTAGTACATTCCATTATGCCAGTTGAAGGGTCAAGTAACATTCGGTTCCGAACAAAGGTGGAAGATTATCACGCATATAGAGTAAAAAGTTAAAAGAGCTGCTAAGTGAAGGTGCATTATGGACGAGGTAGGTAGCCTTCCTGTTACTCTTGAGGCTCTTACTGCTATTCCCTGCATGATGATCATAAGCATACAATACAGCATCCTCAGATGCATACAGTCTTAAAGTGTCAGTTGAAATGGCTAAAGACATAGTAAAAGAAGGCCTATAGTCAATGCAATTTGAGATCCAGTGAGAAATGTAGTCAATGTAGTAAGAAATCCAACCAGAGATTCGACAGGAGCTGTAAGGGCTAAAGGACCGACTTGTACGTCGACTTCTAAACCATTTTGAGGTATGAGTTTCTATCTTTTTTTTTTTTTCATTTTCAATATATAACATTTAGGATGTATTTGATGTTTTAATGTGTTTACTTTCTGTCATTATGTAAAGTGGGTATACCAGTTGATAATTCTATTTTATAGAATTATTTTAATCCGATTCTGTTATTAAATATTAGCTAAGTCCTTAATTTTTAATTATAATTTAGTTTTTTTTAGTTTTTTTTATAATTAGTTTATCTTTAAGTGAGTTATTTTAATTTTATGTTTACTTCCTTTAATTTGGTTATTATTTATTAGTTTTTATGTTTTTGTAAAAACTAAGGAAATTGGGCTTGATTTTGGAAAGTAAGGTGTTGAAAGACTCGGAAATCTACTTGCATATGTTACAGTGTTTTGACCATAACTTGCCCTATAGGACTCCAAATGCTGTGATTCTTGGACCGTTAGAAAGCTAAGAGATAGAGCTAAACATTTTCTGAGATGACTTTACCTAGTTCTACATCAAAGATAGAGAAAATTGCATTGGAAAAAGGTTGAGTGTACTATTACAGGAGTGGTAATTTTAATACTGACAATTGATGTTTGGGCCTCTCATTACACTTTTAAACCCAATTAAATCATAGGTCAACTTAGGGCACTATAGGTTAAGTTTGTTAGTACAAATAGGATATTTTTAAGAGACAATAGGGGAGACAACTTTTGGAGATTTAAGAAGCTAGAAGTAGAGGTTGAAACTTGGAGAGCAAGACTGTAATTATTTCTTTTGTTTCTTCCTTAGCTTTTATTTTTCTTGTTACTCTCAATGGTTGAAATTTATATAATGTTATTTGTCTTTGCAATTATGAGTAGCTAATTTTCTTTTTCTAGGATTACAATTGAACTCACATGTTATCTAAATTGTTAATCTCTTTCTTACTTATCTTTAATGGGATTTGAATTGTTTATTTTAATTTGTTCTTAATGCTTTTAATTACCTGATTGCCACCAAAAACTTGTCAGTTAAAATTCAACTACACAAGTATATGTATCGAATAGATAGTATATAAGCAAACAGAGAATCGATCCTATAGAGAATTGATTGAAAATTTTACTAAGTACTAAAATTAGAACAATTTAGTTTTATTCAAATAATTAAAATCTGAATTCTAATTAAACTAAAAACTAGTCAACTAAACTAATTTAATTAAAAATTAAAGCAACAAGATAATTGGGTAAAAAGCAAATCAAACAAGCCTAAGATTACAATATCCCTCACACTTTATCTAAATCTTAGCTCTTTTTCTTAACTTATTTCAATGGGTTAAATTGCTAACCTAGAGTTCTCAATTATTTATAAAGATCTCCCGACTCATCTTATAAAAATATTTATTTTAACCAAAACACTGTATTCCTATGTGAATTGAAATTAAAATAGACTCATTAAGTTCAGGTTCTAATCTGGCTACATATAGCCTATAGGTATATCCCTATCTTATATGCAAATTAATTAATATGATCATATGCTATCCCAATTTTAGTCTATACTAAACTCCCTTGCCCAAGTTTGTTTAGGTTCCTAAATCAATTTAATTGGTAATTAAGTAATTAAAAGCATTAAGAACAAATTGGAATAAACAATTCTAATCCCATTAAAGATAAGCAAGAAAGAGATTAAAATTTTAGATTACATGTGAGCTCAATTGCAATCTTAGAAAACTAATTTAGTTCATAATATCTAATAAAAACTTTATCCAAAGAAAATTAGCCATTAATCTAAGTCAAAGAAAATAAGAAAACACAAAAGCAGAGAGAAAAAACTAATGGTTGAAGTTTTGTGATCTTGATTCTCTCTCTAAGTCTCTTACTTTCTTGCTTTGTTTTTGGCTTTTTTTCTCTAGAGAAATTGCTTGCTGCCTCTTCCCAAAAACCTCTGAAAAAGGCCCCTTAAATAGCCTCCAAAAGCCCTAACTCCCAAAATCCTGTAAGCTTGTTATTTTTGGAAAATATATTGAGCGCCGTGGCTTTCATTTTTTAGAGCCGCGACTCTTAAAGGTTCTACTCAATTTTGTTCTTTTGGTGTAGTATTTTTTTTTCGATAAAGATTTTGACCACCTTCAGTTCATAATTGGATAGAGTGGTAAAATCAAAGTTGTAGCCCTTTCTCTTAGCTTTCTAATCGTCTAAAAATATTATCACTTGGACGTTCGTAGTGGGAGATATACTTGAAAAATCGAAATATATGCAAACAGAGCACTAGTCCATTATGCACCTTTCTTCACCAATTGAAATTATTTTTGATCCTACTCCTACGAAAACATAAAAATAAATATAAATAACATAAAACTAACATTATTAATTTAAAATAAACTTTTAAACATAAATTAAACTAAACTAATAAAATAAATAAAAACACCTAAATCTGATCCTAAATCTAGTCTAACTTAAACTAATTAAGTATTTAATCTCCCACTAAATATATGTATTTGATGCACAAATCACTAGTCAACAAGATGGTGAGCGCAACAAAGATAGCAATGCTTGTGGGGTTGATAGTGATGAGCCAATTGGTATGGATTAGAGGACAGGTGGTGATGAGCTTATTGGTTCAAATTTGCCCACGGGTGGTGATAAGCCAACTAGTTTGGACTCGTATATGAATGCTAAATAGTCCCAACCAGGCTTGTACGTCCCTCTAGCTCAGAGCACACCTTCTCTTATGTCCCCACATCATGCTCAGAGCTCACCTTCTCTTGCCCTATACACATATCTTTCTAAGTCCTCACATCTTGCTCATAACATACCTTCGCTTTAGGCCCTACATCATGCTCAAAGCACACCTCCTTTTAAAGCTCCACCTCTATCTCTGGTTAAAGATACACGGTTGAGCATGGCAAGAAAATACCTGAAGAGCCCTTACATCAACCCCTTATTAGTCCAATACAAAAAGAATGACGCATTGAAGGAAAAATAGAAGTGCTTGAAAAATAACAAGCACCCCAAGTAAAATGAAAATATTACATGGAATTAGGCATTACGGTTCGAAATAATTGAATCCAATGATCTTTTAATGCTAGCATTTTATATGTGCAAGGTTAACATGATAGGCATCTACAGGTAAGAAAGCCTTAAATTTTTCAAGCAATTGGAGAAGCCAGATAAGTGGATGAACAGCCAACACATTGACCCATGCATCAGCATTATGTGTAAGCATAGTCGTGAGCACCATTCCTTGTTGCACAAGTAGAACACATGCATTGTTGACACGTTTTTCTATATAAGTATATTATAATGAGTTTTAATTATTAAAATAATTCTTTAAGGGTTTAGTTCATGGCGTCTAACTATTGAGCATAACTAAATTGACAGGACATTATTGCATGCCATGTGCCATGAAATGGACTCTAAGCCTCTTGATCCTTAGTTCAAGTTGAAGAAGGTGGTTATTCTTGAACTTTTGCTTGATGATGTGAGGGGTGATAATCCTCCGTGAGGGAAGCCATGGCATGAGGTTGACTCAATCTTAGCATTGTGCCATTTTAACGACCACTAGGTTGTAGTGCATATCAACTTGGTCAACTGGGGTATAACGTTGGTGTACTCCTCATATGATTGTTTTGATGCAATTAAGTCCCCATTGCATAAGTTTCAAATACGTCCCTTAATCGCACTGATTCCCATTATATGCCACCAATCTGAGTATTTCAACAAAGAGCGTTGTAGAACACAATCTTGGACACGAATGAGCTGGCAATTAAATCATTCAACCTCGAAATAGGAGGACAGGAATAATTTTTGGGACTAGGTAATCACGACAATGGAATGGCTTATTGGTACACGTGACATGAAGCTAAGGAAGGACGTTATTAAAAGGTTGAGGAAAAGATATGCACTAGATATTTTTTCCAATAGTATTAAGATAAGTTCATCATCAAATGCAAAGTAACTTTGTTTATTTTTTTTATTCAGACTTAAGCTTGTAAAGTAGCTTTGTTTATTATTGCTCCAACCATTGAGTTATAAACTTTTGAATTATGTATAGCTTTACAATTGTGGAAATCATATATTTTGTAGATAGTTTACACAATTTACAATCCAAAACTAAATATGAGTATAACATACGGCCATTGCGTGACTTGGGCATTACATTTTAATTTTTTAGACATTGCATGACATAGGCATTGTGTGACTGGTTTTGAGACATTATTAAGCATTGTGTGACCCCACATCCAGCATTGCATTGCATGACTGGTTTTTAAGCATTACGTAACTGTTTTTAAATATTGCATGATTAGTTATTAAACATTACGTGACCTCACATCCAGTATTGCATTCTATTGAACATGATTGACTTGCCATTAAGGCTTTTCAACACTCAAATTAAATGTTTGTTGACTTGAATCATTAACATTATAGGTAACACCATAAAAAAGAAATTGAGAAATTGGCAATGTCTTCCCATATTAAGTGAAGCAAATTAACAAAAGCTTATAATGGTATTCCTTGCATCAACATTCTTATCCTCTATTCTAAAATTAATCAGTTTCTATCAAAGGCTAGCTTCCCCAAGAAACAAAAGAGTAAGATTTTTCTTGAAAATAATGGAAATATATAACAACATGTTTTCTTCTTTTTTTTTTCTCATTTATTTTATAGTTTGGGAATTAATTACCATATGCTTCTATTAACAGCAAGGCATAAAAAAACTAATTAACAAATATGTTCATTGATCATATTAAGCATTAATGAGACTTAAGAAAACTAATTAACAAATATGTATTCAAAAGTAATTAACAATGATGTTACACGTTTAATCCGTCAATGGCAATGGACCATACAGACTGGGATAAACATCAGGTTCATAAACAATGATCAAAATATCATAACAAGAGTATTCTGGCTCCACTAATTAATCAGCATACAAATCATGGTCTATGTGATACACTTCATTCTAAGGAGCCACTATCTTCATCTATAAGACCCCATACATTCTCAGAGTTTGTCATTCACATTAGACAGCAATTGCTTGTGTACCCGGGTTATCTACAAGTTGAACATACTTTTGGTTGTCGTTGTCATCGTTGAGGTGCTGACTGACTAAAAGATGGTGCTAGATTTGTTAATGGAACTGCAAACGGCATTGGGCAATTTTGTCTATTATGACCATAGCTCTTACATTGTGAACATCTCCGTCATTGACTACCTTCCCCAACTAATGGAATCTTTCTCTTCCTAAGTCTTTCGACTTGACCTCACCAAGATGGTGGCAAAACAATACTTTGTTTCACATTATGGGGGATTTCCCAATGATTGGGATGCCTAACTAGGCAAATGGGAACAACATAACCTTCCACCCAAGACCAAGTCTTGTAATAGCCCGAGCAGAATTCAATGGCTGTGCTTTTGCACTTACCATGAAGATAATGAACTCACAGTTGAGGAACCATGTAAAAGTTCAATTCATTACAAAGCAAATAAAAAACATGGATATTTGCACCTTATTGCAGCCATGGCATAGCTGCAGGGTAGTAGATTGGTTTGGAACTCCCCACATGAACACGTCTTAGTGGACAGGTTTACTACTCTGTCCTTACTCCTGCCAATAACTTAAAACTCCACTTGATCAATTACTTGTGTAGAAAAGTGACATGCTTCATTGAACCATGTGTTCAACAGATCAGTAGCCCAAGGGCTGAGAGGTGTGGTCAAATTGAAGGCCTCCTTATGTCGTTCATAAACCCAATGCTGGAACATGCCTTTAATGCACTCAATCAAGACGGCGATTGGCATGGTTCTTACTTGCCTCAAACATGAGTTAATACACTTTGCAATGTTGGATGTCATAAGTTTGTAGCATCTTACTGATGACCTTGCACGTGCCCATTTTTCAGGGTGTAATTTCATAAGGTGTTCGTAAGCATCCTTGCAAATCTATTTCAGTTGCTTCATATGTTTGTTAAAATCAGCTACCCTGTAGCAATTGCTACAAGGGTGAAAATCACTGCAATGTCTTAGCACTTAAACCTATTTTTTATGTTTTTTTTCCCAAGTGGTAATTGCATAGACCGTGATGTGCATCGTGGTACACTTTTTCCAACTACATTCTTATTGCCAAGATGTTGATAAAAAATGAACATTGCATTTTTAGTATAATTAATCACACAATGCAATTAGGTAAGAGACCACGACCACGACTCTTCGTCCTCAATGTGGCCAATGCCAAATGCAACTAGATATATCTACTTGTTTATGTCTTTGCAAACAGCAACAAATAGAATACCCTTGAATCTGCCTTTCTGATGTGTGGCATCGATAGTAACTACAGGTCGCATTACAGCCTTGAACCCCCAAATCCATGCCTCGTACGCCTAGAAACAATATTTGAATTATTGTGCCTGATTGGTAGCCACAATTTTGACTATACCAAGATTTTCATGTTCCAACATATGGAAATACGAGGGTAGGTGTTGGAATGACTCCTTTGGTGGACTGAAAATAGGACTCTTCACATACTCCTTCACTTGCCAAGCCTTACTATACAAACATTGCAATCCCTATTTGTGATTTATCTCTTCCATTGTTTCCTTAAGTTTTAATGGTGTTATATTATTTCCTTACAGCTTGGGGGACATAAGTTCACCAATTAACCTCGCGCTCATTGTTAGGTACCTACCTTGCAAATCATCAACAGTCCACGTGTGTACCTTTTGAAATGTGCGAACTTGCCAATAATCTCGGTTAGGCAACTTTATTGCACGCATAGCGAACTTGCATGCCTTGTCCTTACAAGCAACCTCAAAATGAGCATAACATGACTTTTTTAACTCTAATCTCGAAATGCTCTTCTAGTACCAACATGTTCAAAACTCATTTCAATTCAGCTTTAAGGGGAAACACTTTCCTCAGTATAAGCAATCATCGGTTGATCTAGACTCCTCAGTGGCAACTGTTTGAAAGGAGATCATATTTGCACCCAGAATAATCTATTGATGAGATACCCCTATATTTACTCTTTCCTCTCTATGGCTATAAGGCGTTCCTTTAAAAGTCATACATTTTTTGCACTCCAGATTCTTGTTTTGATCTTGATGATTCCACTTTTAGTTTTCCTTACTCTTTGGGGTCGCCTATATCAAGTATGGGAATTGGGTCAGAAACATTTACCCATGGAATCGACAAAGGTTGATCCTATGTCGGTAATTGGTTCAACCCTCGCAAACTTGAAAATCCTTTGACAATCCCTTTTCCTATACTGGCAATTATCATCTCTATTAGCTTTGTCAACTATTCCTTTATCTCTTCCTAACACTTTTCAATCTTGTCTATCCATTTTGACAGTTCATCATCCATGATCAAAACTTGAGCTTGTGTATTGCACAAAAGATAAGTGGGCTTCCTTGAGCTTTTCTCTTTTTACAACATGGAAACAAATTAGACCTAGAGACAAATTATACCTTACAAAATATCTTTCTAACTTCCTCATAAAGCTTTAGCAATAGATCTTTAATTCTCTAAAATCAACAATATTCTTTCCTCTTCATTTATTGAATGTAATAAAGTCAAATGATGTTACCTACAACAAAAGTGAATGAATGACAACTGCTTGAATACATGATGGGATGACTAAGAGTATGTATATGTAAAAAGATGATGAATGATTTGAAACACAAAAACCCTTGATCATGCATGGTGATGAGAACAAAATTATTAATGAGTGCATCAACAAGTTCATATTAAAAAACACTATTTTTTCCATCTTTTTTTTATCTCTTTTATGTTGCTTTGTTTTTTTTTTAATCTTTTTTTTGTTTTTTAGTTTTTTTTAGAAATCCCTTTTTTGTTATCATGAAACAAAATTTAGAAAAAATTTGAACAAAACCTCAAAAGCCAATCATTGATACATTTAATTTAATCAATGACAATACTTTGTATCATTCGAAGCACAACCTTAAACACATTCATTTTCACTTAATTATTCACAAACATATATTGATCCTTAAAAAATTCAAAAGAGGTTAAGGATTGCCATTACTAAACATTAAATGTTCTAAAGTTTCAAAAAGCTTTCACTGAAAAATTTTTTTAATAAAGCCAACTTTCTTGTCACTTAGACACCTAATTGGACATTCTATCACCATGCTTGACTATCTTCCTTGGATTAAATCAATTGGCATCTATTAATGTTTGCACCCAAGCATCAAGCTAGAGCCCCAAGCTTAAAGACCTTAGATCTGAGATGAAAGACTTGAAACTTGAGACATGATACTACAAACATGAGACTTGAGACTCGAAATTTAAGGCTTGAGAGGCAAGATGCAAGACTCGAGACTTGTGACCCAAGACTTAAGATCCAAGAAACGGGACTCGAGACTTGAGACATGTGACTTAAGCCTCAAGACTCGAGAATTAAGACTCAAGCCTTAAATGCGAGACCCAAGACTTAAGACCTAAGATGTGTGACTTTAGCTCTAAGACTCGAGACTTGAGACACAAGAATTGAGACTTGAAACTCGAGCCTTCTATTTGGGGATAAGGTTTCATGTCTTAAGTCTCGAGTCTTAAGGCTCGAAGCTTGATGCTTGATGTTTGAGGCTATGTGCTTGAGGCTCGAGCTTGAGTTAAAAGACTCAAGTTGTTGACTCCATTAATTTTTGATGATAGTAAAACATTCTCATTCATTTGTGTCTAATGCCTTTACTTAAGTGTGCAGGAAAAATAATGTATGAAATTAATAAATCAATCCTTCAAAGTATATATCAAAATAAAAAGGGAGATAAAAACAATGAGCCGTGACTATTAACAAGGAGGAAGCTCATTAAATGAATAAGGAAAAATGTTGGTTGGCCAAGATTCAAATTGAAGAAATAGCAGGTTGAAGAGTTTGAGAAACAGAACCAACTTAGTCAACCAAGAATTAGTCAATCGACTAAGTGCTTACTGCCAGAAACAAGAAGCAGACAATAGAGACTAGTTATCAACTAAGATATCGATCAGTCGACTAAAAGCACTTTGCCTGAAAGTTTGAAAGCTGCACTAAAAGACAGAGTAACGGCTAGAACTGACCCCCAACTGTCTCCAACGGCTAGAAAACTATCAAACTGCCATCAGAGATATTTCTTCAAGTATAAAAGGATATTCCAATTATTAGAAACAAGTTTTTTAGAAGCCTTGAATGAGATTTGAGCTATAGAAAGTTGAAAAATCAGAAAATCTTCACTGCACTGGTCTGCACTTAAATGCCTATTCTTTGAATTTGTAATTTGCATTCAATCTTGTACCACTCAGATCAACCAGTGATCATAGATACTTTCTTTTACTACTTTTCTTGTGTTCTTAAGAGTGAGAAAGTCACTCTAATGGGTTATTCAAGCTTAAGACAGCTTGATTGTTGTAGGTTGTGGTTGAACCTTGGAAAAACAACTTTAGGTTTTAGTTTAGATCATGAAAAACTAGTGTAAAAGGTTTTAGCTAAGCATTGTAAAAGCCATTGTAAAGCTTGGTGAAAGCTTGTGAATTTCACCTGTTCTTAGTGGATTTGTTGGGAAAATCCTTGGTTGAATAATCAAGGTAGTGGATGTAGGTCTTGAACTGAACCATTATAAATTACTGTGCATTGTATACTCTGTTTTTATTTTCTTTGTTATGAAAATTAGTTCATCATTTTGTCAAGAGCCGATTTGTGCTATTCACCCCCCCTCTAGCACGTATAATTGGGACCAACAAGTGGTATCAGAGCTAGTTCTCTGTTATTAAGGCTTAATATCCTTTGGGAGGATCCAAATGGCTCAACTAAAATCAGTAGTGGTTGAGGGACAATCAACAAACAAACCACCTCTATTTGATGGCTCTAATTACCATTATTGGAGCACTAGGATGTCAATCTATATTAGAGCTATAGACTATGAAATGTGAACGTCATAGCTAATGGACCCTTTATGCCTTCAACCGTGAATGTGGTGACAAATAAGTTGATGCCCAAGCCAAAGTCTGAATGGACCGAGGCTGAAACTAAGAAAATTCAAATAAACTTTAAGGCCATCAACACATTACATTGTGCCTTGAGCCCTACTAAATTTAACAAAGTCTCAAGCTGTACAACAGTTAAAAAAGTATGGGAGAAACTTAGAATAATCCATGAAGGGGCTTCTCAAGTAAAGGAGTCCAAAATTACCCTCTTAACACATATCTATGAAATGTTCAAAATGGAGCCTGGTGAAGACATCACTAGCATGTTAGATAGGTTTACAAACATCACAAATAAATTGAGTCAGCTACGCAAGCCTATCCCTGAACATGAATTAGTAAAAATACTGCTTAGGAGTCTACCAAAAAATTGAAAGCCTAAAGTGACTACAATCCAAGAGGCAAAAGATCTAAATGTTATCACCTTATATGAGATTTGTGGCTCTCTCCTAACTCATGAGCTGGAGCTCAAAGAGGAAGAAGAAGAAGATAAGAGGGAAGCAAAGGAAAAGAAAAAGAGCATTGCACTTAAAGCCAGCATCCTTGAAGAAGAGCTGGAAGAATTATCATGTGATGATGATGAAGAGTTAGCTCTGGTCACACGAAAATTCAAAAAACTTATAGGCAGAAGAAACCGAAGACTGGCTAGAAGAGGGTTTAGAAAAGATCAAGGTACTTCATGAAAAATAAGGAACCAAAATGACTCCAACAAAAAAGAAGAACTGATCTGCTACAAATGTAAGAAACCTAGTCACTTCAAGTTCGAGTGTCCATTGTTGAAGGATGAGACTCCAAAGAAAAATAAGAAATCTAAGAAAGCAATGGTAGCTACTATATGGTCGGACAGTGACACATCAAGTTCTAAAACTGAAGATGAAAAATCTTAGGAAAAAGCAAACATCTGTTTGATGGCACAAGAGGATGAAACCAAGGTACCCTCATCCCCCTATGATATTTCCATTGATGATTTACAAAATGAATATGACAGCCTCTGTGATGAATTTGAAAATCTTTTTTCAAAAAACAAAACATTAAAGAAAAAGGTTGCATCTATTGAAAATGATTTGGAAAAAATGAGACAAGAGTTCAATTCTGTTTTTGAGCAACAAAATATCTTGCAAATTGAGTTAGAACACTCAAAACAGACTTTGAAGTTTTAAAATTAGAGCTGGATAATAAGTCTGATGCTTTGCAAAAATTGCTTGATGAAAACACAGCTCTCAAATGTTTAAAAAATTAATCTTCAAAAAGAGATGTGTACCACAATAAAAATTTTGCTAATGCATTACCTAAATGTTATAATTATGGTAAACATGGTCATTTATCATATGAATGTTTTAAGAAAATAAATGTGCAGAAAATCAAAAAAAGTTTAGGTCCCTAAAGGATCTTATATTGCAACTAACACTCAAGGACCCATCAAAGTATGGGTACCTATAAAGAAAAACTGAAATGTTGTTTTGTAGGTTGAGCTGCACTTAAAGGAGACATGTTCAAGAGCTCAACTCAATAAGAAGTAGCCTTGGTACATGGACAGTGGCTACTCATGGCACATGACAGGAGATAAAATGTTATTTGCTCTGGTTGACAAAAGAAAGAGAGGTACCTTATCCTTTGGTGATGATTCAAAAAGTAAGATTCATTGAATAGGTACGGTTGGTAAGCACTCCCAAACTCAAATTAGTCATGTCTTATTAGTTAAGGGTTTGAAGCATAATTTATTAAGCATTAGTCAATTATGTGACAAAGGATTTAAAGTATGTTTGACTCAAACAAGTGTGAAGTAATAGATATAGGTACGAATAAAGTCTCATTTATAGGAAAGAGATTGAAAATTATGTATGTGATATTTCTTAAGGATCTTGAAATAAATGATGAAATATGTTTAGTTGCAAATGCTGATAGTGATAGTTGGCTATGGCATAAGAGACTAGGACATGTAAGCTTGCATACCATGTCAAAATTAATTAAGAAAATCTAGTTGTGGGGCTGCCAAATATAAAATTTGAAAGTGACAAAATATGTGATGCTTGCCAACTAGGAAAACAAGTTAGAACATCTTTCAAGTCTAAGAAGATTGTGTCAACATTTAGACCTCTTGAAATGCTGCATATTGATCTATTTGGTCCAATAAGCACAACTAGCTTAGGAGGAAAATCTTATGGCTTTGTAATAGTTGATGAGTATTCTAGATATACTTGGGTTTATTTTCTTGCTCATAAGAATGATGCTTTATTAGCTTTCATAAGTCATTGTAGGAAAGTAGAAAATGAAAAAGGACTAGCCATAGTTAGCATAAGGAGTGATCATGGAGGAGAATTTGAAAGTGAGGAATTTGAGAAATTTTGCAATGAAAAGGGGTTAGATCACAACTTCTCTGCACCTAAAACATCCCAACAAAATGGAGTTGTGGAAAGGAAAAATCGAACCTTAAAAGAAATGGCTAGGACTATGCTATGTGAAAATAACCTACCAAAGTATTTTTGGGATGAGGCAATGAACACAGCAACATATATACTTAATAGAGTCTCCATAAGACCCATGTTATCTAAGACACCTTATGAATTCTATAAGGGTAGGAAACCAAATATTTCTTACCTTAGGAGCTTTGGCTGTATGTGTTTTGTATTGAACAATAGAAAATAGCCCCTAGGGAAGTATGATGTAAAGAGTGATGAAGCAATATTTTTAAGATATGCATTAAACTCAAAGGCCTATACGATTTTTAACAAAAGGACTTTAACCATTGAAGAATCAATCCATGTAGTGTTTGATGAGTCAAATGCTTACAAAAAGAAATTCATGATGATGATGACAATGTAGAAATCCTAGAAAGACAAATGGAAGAAATGAGCTTAGAAAATAATAAAAATATTGAATAAAGCTCACCTAGAAGAGAAAATGAAACTCCACCTCTAGAAAATCTGCAAAGAGTAGAAAATTAGCATGATGATCTTCCAAGGAGTGAGAGATTTGTAAGAGACCATCCACAAAACCAAATAATAGGTGACATTTCACAAGGAGTTAGAACTAGGAAAGCAACAAGAGAAACTTGTGAGTTTTCAGCCTTTATATCTGAAATTGAGCCTAAAAACTTTGAAGAAGCTGAAAAAAAGGAAAGATGGATAATGGCTATGCAAGAAGAACTTGATCAATTCACAAGAAATCATGTATGGTCATTGGTACCTAGACCTTGAAATCACCCTATTGTTGGCACCAAATAGATGTTTAGAAATAAGGTAGATGAGCCAGGAAATGTAGTTAGAAATAAAGCTAGATTAGTAGCACAAGGTTACAATCAAGAGGAAAGAATAGATTATGATGAATCCTTTGCACCCGTTGCTAGAATTGAAGCCATAAGGTTGTTGTTAGCTTTTGCATGCTTTATGAACTTCAAATTGTACCAAATGGATGTAAAAAGTGCGTTTTTAAATGGAATCATTCAAGAGGAAGTATATGTTGAACAACCACTAGGTTTTGAAGATTTTGAATAACCAGACCATGTTTTCAAACTCCACAAAGCCTTGTATGGATTGAAACAAGCTCTTAGAGCTTCGTATGAAAGGTTTTCAAAATTTCTAATTGAAAAAGGTTATATTAGAGGCAGTATCGACACTACATTATTCATTAAAAGATATTTAAATGATTTAATTATTGTACAAATATATGTGGATGATATTGTATTTGGTGCAACTAATAAGGTGTTATGCAAGAACTTTGCTAAAGAAATGCATGGTGAATTTGAGATGAGCATGATGGGAGAGTTGAAGTACTTTCTTAGTCTTCCAATTAAGCAAAGTGAGGAAGAGATCTTCATCAACCAAGAAAGGTACACTTAAGATATGCTCAAAAAGTTTGATATGCTAAAGCTGAAACCAATCTCAACACCAATGAGTTCATCCATAAGACTTGATCTTGATGAGAAAGGAAAAAATGTAGATCAAAAGCTATATAGAGGTATGATCGGTTCACTACTTTACTTAACAGCAAGCAGACCAGATATTCAGTGTAGTGTGTGTTTGTATGTTAAATTTCAATCACAACCTAAAGAATCACACCTAAAAATTGTTAAGAGAATCTTTAGATACCTCTTAAAAACTCAAACTTTAGGTATATGGTATTCTAGAGAATCAACTTTTAGTTTGGTTGGATATTCAGATGCTGATTTTACTGACAGCAAAACTGATACGAAAAGCACCAGTGGAACATGTCAATTTCTAGGTAGCATGCTTGTGTCATGGTCCAGCAAGAAACAAAATTCAGTAACTTTATCTATAGCTGAAGTAGAGTATATATCATTAGGTAGCTGTTGTGCACAAATTCTTTGGATTAAACAACAATTGAAAGACTATGGAATAACTATGCATAACGTACAAATATACTGTGATAATACAAGTGCAATTAATATATCAAAAAACCCTATATAGCACTCTAGGACAAAGCACATTGAGATTAGTCACCACTTTATTAGAGACCATGTAATTAAAAATGATATTAAGATTGAATTTGTGAACACTTTAAATCAGTTAGCAGACATTTTTACCAAACCTCTAAATGAAGATAGATTTTGTGAAATTAAAAGAAATTTAGGGATGATTGGTATGAAGGAATTATAGGAAAACTTTTGGCTCTTACACAGAACACAGAATGCATTCAGTCAACTAAGGTAAACCTTAGTCAACTAAGAGTGTTCTTTTAGCATTAAATAGTAAGACTCAATCAATTTAGAGAAAAAAGAATAAAATAAAGAAAAGTTAGGTTTATCGGGTAATAAAGAAAAGAAGGAAAACAGTTAGGGAAATAACCAACATTAGAGGGAACATTTCAAATTTTGAATAGTAAAAATCTGACAGGTATTTAAAGGGAAGATAGACGGTTTTCTTTGAAAAACTGAACTACCTTCACCCAATGCCCTTGCATTCTCTGAAAGCGAAACCCATCTCTCTACACTTTCCTCTCTGAAATCGACTCAAACCCCTATCATTTAGACAAAACCCTTGTCAGACAAATTCTTGAATCAAAATGGCGAGATCTCCACAAAGCAAAGAAATCGTAAAAAAGAAGAAAAAGAAGAAACCATTGGAAGAAAGGACAGAAATGAAAAGTCTGAAGAAGAAACAAAAAATCATGTCTACGTTAGTAAAAGAGATATCGGAGAAACTAAAAAAGAAGAAGTAGAAAATGGAAAAGAAGAAGGACAACGAACTTACACTCAAGAAAGAAACTAGTTCCTCATCTTCTAAGTTCATAAATAGATTGCATGAACTGAGGTTCAAAAATATTGAGAATGAACCAATTTCCTGTGGCAAATATATTGACTGGAAGAGTTTTGATGAGAACTTAGAGATTCAGACTAGTTTATCCGACTATTTTGATGAACTAAAATTGAAAAGATATAACACCTTTAAGAATAGATCCTATAGTGCAAGTCTGGTAAAGGAATTTTATTCTGGCATTGCTTCAAAAGAAAAGGAATTAGAGAATTCTGATGATTATGTCGAAAATGGTCTGAATGTATATTTAAATGGAAAAAAAAATTGTTGTCACTGCTGAGGATTTATGAAGCTTACTAAAAATCGAGTGTGAAGAAGGTGAGTATGAGTTCCCAGAAAAGTATGATCCATCTTCATTATGGGAAATCATCACTAGGAGGTAAGCAAAGTATTCTTCAAAAAGCAATTCAGGGATGATAATCAGCCCCCAGATTAGGATTTTACACTATTTTGTTTTGGTTAACATCCAAGGCAAAAGTGGAAGCCTAAGTTACATCAGCCTTCAAGATCTTTGGCTGATGGAACATGCCTTCAATGGGGTTGCCTTCAATGCAGGTAGATTTATGATTGAGAAAATGAGAGGTGCTTGCAAACTTAAGAAGGTAAATCTACCTTATGGGAATGTCATCACATCCCTTGTACATAAAAAGGGAGTCTGGGCCAAGAGGTATGAAATGGACATGGTGAAGACGAAAGATCAAGCCATTTACTATGGCAACTTGATCAAAATGGGATACAAGCTGGATGGTGAGAAAATCACTAGAACACCCAAAGTCTCTGTTATACCAGCACCAACCGAGGCATCATCCTCCCAATTCTCTAGTGAAATGATTTTTAATCTTTTGATAAGGATAGATGGCAAACTCACAAATCAAGGAATGAGATTGTAGAAGATTGAGGAGAGGATAGCTGAACTTGAGAATGAAATGAAAAGAAAGGAAAAAGTGCCCTCAGAACCTGCTGCTGCAGACTCATATAAAACTCCAAGTGTTGCACTAGCACAACAAGGTGCTGAAGGCTCAACCTTGTAAGCAAAAGGGTCTTCTGCTCATGATGCAAGTCATGGCATTCAAGTAGAAGATTCTTATCCTGATGTGGAGCAACCAACTAAGGCACCATCTTTTAAACACTAGAGCAAAGACAAATCTAATCAAGGGACAGAAGTGACAACTTCTGAGGAAGAACATGTTTCTGAGAAACACCAGCCCTCCCCACCTAATAGAGAAGAGATATCTATCATGGAAATCTTTCATCAAATAATAAGGGAAAAACAAGCTGAGAAACAAGCTGCAATGGAAACTGCCAAGGTATAAACTAGTAAAAAGAACTAACTAAGAATCAAAATGCACCTACATCGGTTTATAAAGGAAAAGCAATCTCTAGCAAAGAGAAACAAAAAGTCACTACAGCCTCACAAGAGAAGGAAGCCACTGCAGCACCACAGATGAGGAAGAAAACTATGGCTACCAAGACATCCTTTCTCAAGAGAAAAAAGTCTTCCAAGTTGGCAAAGAAATCTAAACCAACTCTAGTCTTTTCACCTCAAGCTCCAGTCAATGTCTCTAGCAAGTCCCCATCAGAACCTTCCCCTAGAAAGTCATCACCTCTCCCAAAGCCCTCTCATTTTCCTCTAAACCCTTTCTATGGCACTGAATCTTCACCCTCTGACACATTAGACGAATAGAAGCTTATTCCTTTGATGTTGACAAAAAGGGGAGTAGAATGGCAAAACTAGGGGTGCAGGAACCAGAGAATAAATTATAAGAAAAATGTTATAGTGGATGTCAAGTCCAGCTCTACAATATGTTTATTATGCCATTCCTACATAAGAATACATGTTTGCTTAATTGGGTACCTCGAAAATCGTTAAAGGATAGTTTTGTACCAAATGGTACAATTAAGTTGAATTAAGCATCGAACTAGTCCAAATAGAGATTTTAAGATGAAATTGAGAATTTTAAATCCCATAATGACTTAAAATGGTGATTCGAAGTTCGAGGACCGATTTAGAGTCAAATTGGAATTTTCATGACCTAGGGGTAAAATGGTCATTTTACCACTCGAGGTTAAGATGTGAGTGTTGGATGAAATTTTTTACTAAGATTGATCATTTGGAGTATAATTTGAGTTTGAGAAGTGAAAAATTTTAATTTTGACATTTTTCTAGCATAAGGGTAAAATAGTCATTTTGCCACCTCAAGGGTAAAATTGTAATTTTACACCACCCAACACTTGTCCAGCACATGGATTTTACCCAATATTATTATGGATAATTGAAGGATATTATGTGGTGGAGAAAGAAAGCTTAATTATTAAGTTTTTAAACATGGTGACAAGTGTCAAGCTTGGATTATTTAATTATTTGGCTTTAAAAATCAACCCATAACCCTCCCAATTCATTTCTCTTGGCTGGACAAAGGAAGAAAAGGGAAGAAAAGAAGAAGAACTAAACCCTAGCTTAGAAATTCAAAGGAAAATCACTAGATTTCAAGGAATCAAGACATCAAAGGTGAAATTTCTTAACTCTAGCTTGTGATCTATCTTTCCTATGCAGTCTTTTGCATTTTCCATTGTTGAATCACAAGATATCATGAAGGATTCATGGCTGACCGAATTTGGAGAGAGAAGATTTGATGATTTATTTGATTAGATTTTGAGATATTTTAGTGTTTATAGTTGATTTATCATGTTTGGAAGGAAAACAAGTAAGAAAAATCACATATTCTTCATGGATTCTTCATTGGTCGAATTTCATAAAGACAATATTGAAGATGAATCTTGTGATGTCTTATGTTATTTGGTTAGAATTTAATGAATTGTGGTGGTGGAAACCGAAAATGGTAATGTTTAGCATGAAAAACTGTATACCCCTCAAGAACCTCCATGGCCAAATTTTTCAAGAGAAAATGTGAGGATGATTTTGCCATATTTCAAGTTATTTAAATTGTGTTTGATGTTTTGGAGAATTGGAAGAAAAATGGAGTTAATTGGAGTTAAATTGGACATATTGGCCAATTAATCGAGTGATAGATCGAATTAGGCCAATACCGTTTTATTTAAGTACACAATTGAATTTGTGTAGAACACAATATTTGGACGATAATCCGAACAATTTACATCCCATTTCATGCATTAGTATAGAGCCTGAATTGGTTTTATAACAATTTAGCACAAATGTAGTAAATGGCTTATTGTGCATTATGTTTAGGTGGTAAGCATTCTGGCAAAAGTAAAGAGATATTACTCGAGGATCAAGAATCACAATACTCGAAATTCGACTTTCGAAATGGTGAGTAACCTTACTATCATCTTAATTATCTAAAGTGGTTTTTATCCGATTTTGTGATTTTATGAAAAATGAGTTAAATGGTAAATCTTTGTATTTTGTAATTAAAATGTGATTTAATGAAATGATTTTATAACATTGTCTTGAAATGAAATGATGGTTTGAAAATAGAGTAATTGGAGACTGTTTTCATGTGCTATAAATTCATGGTTTGAATCGAATGGCTTATGACAATATTTGCATGAATGGCTGAATTGGTATTTGTGCTGAAAATATCTGAACTGTGTATTTAGCCTTGAGAGGCTGGATTGTGATATAATTGCCATGTCATGCGGTTCAGATTTTATTGAATTGGTGGGTTTAGCGTGCTACAGTGGGCGGGTTCCGTGGACTAGCCTATTAGAGGGGCACGATAACCCAATTATATTCTTACCTCAGTCGGAGAGGCGTGTAGGGTAACTCTCGAGGTACAACTTTAGAGTTCACTTCACGCCAAACCACCACGTGAGGGTGAACTCAACCAACGCCAAGGAACGGCTATGTTTTCAAAATAAAAACATGATTTATGCGTACATGACTTTTAAACAACCTTGGCGGATTCGATTGAGATAGCCCCAGGCCAAGGTATCCCTGATAACTGAGTATGAGAATGATTTTGGCACGAGCCAAAGTTTTAAGAAATTCATAAGCCATGTTGATTACTCGATTTATATGAATTGATTTTATTTGGTTGAAATGAGTTGAAAGGTGATGAATTACAATATGATGATTTATTTTAATCTGTCTCCATTTACTTAATTTTACATATTTTAGATGGTATTTGTTTACTCACTGAGATTATATAATCTCACCACCCTCCTTTCCACCCATTTCAGGCTCAGGATAGTCGGTAGATAGCTCACTTTGTTGAGGGCTACAGTTGGACTTGCATCCTCCAAAACTGTAGGTTTACCGCTTTTGATGCTTTTGGTCGTTCATGGGCCCATGTGTCACTATAGATTAAATCTTATGCTTTGGTTATCTATATTACAATATGTATGAATTTATTTAGCTTTTACGCTACAAAAATTATTTACCGGTAACTCTATAAATATTGTTTTATAAGAAAATATAATATTTTATTAAATATTTTTATTATATTCAAATAGTTATAGTTTCACTGTAAATGAATGTTTTAGACATCTAAATTTATTTTTTATTATGAATTATGTATTTTATACTCGCATACTACATTTTTAGCTAGTTTCGAAATTTTTGAGAAAAAATGACCAAAATACCCTTGTGAGACAGAAATCACTTTTTTATTAATTTAAGTTGGAAATAGCTTAAAATCTTTTAGAACATGATATTTGGCAACGGTTACTCATATGGGAAATGAAAAATTGATATTAAAGCCTTGCGAGGTTTTGGTTGACATTCCGAGTAATGAGTGTCAATCGGGACACTGCGACGGTTGTCACGGGTTCGAAGGGAGTACCGGGTTATGACAATTACATTGTTATCAGAGCTTTTGGTTTTAAAGATCAGAGCACAGAGCTTTTGGTTTTAAAGTTGTTTTAAAATTTACAGTGTCAGTGTGGCCTTGAGTTAAGTTAGGTTAAGTTAAGTCGAATGCATGCATTTACATATAGAAACCTACCTGCTCTGGTGATGCGTAAATGATTAAGTAATTACTACTTGGTTGCGTATAGGTTTTGAGGTGCGCTGGTGACACACACACCATGTCTAGAAGAGGTGGTAGTCCCGATACCCCTCATAGTGCTAGTAAGGGATCATTAGATTCCACTGCCATGAGCCAATGGCGCCCTAATCTAGGTAATCCATAATAGTTTCGTAATAAAGAAAGCTTCGAGAGTAGCGAGAATTTTGAAAGTGAGAGCAACTCCGATACTCCAAAAACTGTAAAAGATTTCCTTTTGAAACAACTGGAAGAGTACCATAGAGATTGGGCGAGGAAGGCAATTGCAAGGGGAGGTATTCGTCTTAGGAAGGGCATGTCAGTTGTTCGACACTATCCTCCAAGCTATGGGATGAATGTAAAAGAACAACAAGAAAAGAATAAGGAGAAATTAACTGTTGCAAATAATCCCCGTATGAAGGTGAACGTTGTATGACATTTTTCTCCCGGTTGTGGAAAAAATGCTGCACCGGTGAGTGATGAGGAATGTAGGAGAATACAACAAGCCTAGATTGAGGAACAAAGGAGAAAATCTCAAGAAGAGGAGAACTCGGAAGAGGATCTTAAGAAGGACTTGGAGTAGAATCTTTCGATAAGATCAAATTAAGATGATGGTCCTAATGACATGTAATATTTTCGTAGGATCTTGTACTACTTTAACTCTAGGTAGATGTAGAGTAAATGAGATAATAGTTATCTGTACAAAGAAGTTAATAGTTTGGCTTTTAAAGTGTATGAGTGTAATGTATTATAAATTAGCTGTTTAAGTAACTGGAGGTATAGGGGAATCTTTTGGTAGGACAGAAGTGGATTAGCATTATGACTATTAAGGAAAGATATTTATCTTAGTGGCATGGTTGATCATCTTAAATAATTATTGAAGACTGATGTGGAAAGTCATTAATGATTTAAGCAATCACCCTAATTAACAATGAATGTATTTTGCAGTACTAAGAAATGGATACCGATTAACGTGATGAACTTTTGGAGTGATAACCCTAGATTTTGACGAGGTATAAAATGCCATTTGAACTGATGGTGTCTGTTGGAAATTATTTATTATCATAGTATGTGAGTTTTTGATATGATTCCGAATGCAAAGCTAAATAAATGAAATTCTGGTTTATGGGACAAATTGTATCAAAAAAGATGATTCCCGAGCAAACACATTGAACTAGGGGACTATGTTATAATAAGTGGGTTCAGTCTGTTGAAATTGCACAGGATAATGGGAGACAGTGTGGTAAGACTAACAATCAATCATGGAGATGTGAAATTGGGAATCTTAATTGCAGTTATAATTCGAAAAGATATGGAAGAAATCAATGAGGCTCTAGATGACATTTTGAGCGATTAATGTGATAAAGTCAAAGATTGTAAGCTTGAGAGTGGAGGAAGTATAAAATGATGCCATAACATTATAGGAAGATAATCTAAAACAAATATGGTCCATTAGAGATAAATGAAGGAATTTGAAAAAAGATAATTTTTTTATTAATAAGGATTGTGAGTATAAATGTAGTGAAAGATGAACTATTTTCGTGGTCTTTGTACTGGAAGTTAATAAACTATTGGAGTTATAAGACAAGGAAGATGATCAGAAATGGATAATGAAAATAGTGGGATACCATAAATAATAAGTAATTATGCATATGATGATGCATATATTATGAATTCATTACACCATATGGGAAAGATGTCCTAAGATGGGACTTGAAATATGTGGATTTTTGGATATGCTCTAGGAAAGAACTTATGCATCCTAAATTCGAGATATCTTGATCTCATAACTACAAGGACGAGATGTACTAATTAAGTGAATTATCCACTTTATAAATGTAATTGGTTAAGAACCCTTTATGGCTAGAAAGCACGAGCAAATTGGGAGTGGCATGAAGATGAAACTTACGAGTTAAAGAATGGTCATTGGTTTTGATGCTAAGCTTTGTTGTTTGGAGTCTTAAGTGCATTGGGGAGGTATTAAGATAAAGATGATGAGTGAAATTGCAAAGTTTCTTTATTGCCTTATATATTGGCATGTAAGAGAAAGAAAAGTTAGAGAGTTTTTGAGATGGCTACATAAAAATAAATTAACATGTGAAGTGTTAAGATGAATAATATGTTAACTGAAGTCAAATCTTAAGAAATAAAGAAGACAAGAGATTAAGTCTTGTTAAAGACTAAAGAGAAAGCGAGTGAATAGTTAGATGTATGTATGAGATATTGATAAGAGATGTCAATACCAAGTGATGAAAGTGTGAATAAAGATTTCAAGAATGATATAGCAAATGAGTTTATATAGAATATTATTATGAGAATTTACAAATCTTGAGTTGACTTTGTTGAAAGGAAAGGATTAGTGACAACACAAGTAAACTACGTGCTATGCTAGAAACCCTTGGAGATAAATTGAAGCATGAGTAGTTGGGCATGCCTTTATGGAAAGGATATGCTCAGAGTATGAAAGAGCAAATAAGTGATTAAGTGTTTCCAGAATGTTTAAATGCCTTTGAGAAAGAATTATAAGTTATACGTGATGACCATAAGATGCGTGACTTTGAAACTTGCTAAGGAGCCAAACAGCTAAGTCACGAGTTAAGTGATCACATGAGACATAAGTTTAAGATAGATATCCCCAAGGAAATACTCAAGAGAAGTTTTGCCATGGATATTGCGAAAGCAAGCACTAAGTTATGTAGTTATAAAAAAGAAGCTGTAAGCTGAGAGTGATATTCATATTAACGTTGAAAGGTACTTGAGGAGAATCTAGTTTCAAGTTTTGCAATTTCAAGTGCAATTTATAAATTGGCTAAGGGAGAATGATGTTATGTTCATATGAAAGAGTGGAACAAAGGATGATTGAAGTTGACCTTGATAATGAAGTTAGATAATGAAACTTTCCTAATATATTATGAAAAATTGGAATTCAAAAATGCTTGAGGTATACATGATTCAAATGAGTCTGAGTCTTAAGTGACAAATCAATATCAGAATGCAATAAGGATACAATATATGTAAGAGGCATGAAAGATAATCGAGGAATAAGGATGACTTTTAGGAATTACGGTATTGCATAACATGCAATGATCAAGTTAAGGAAAATTTTTGAAATATCAATGGGATTATAAAGCATACACGCATAATAGATTATAATTTAATGGAGATGATATTATGATGCAATGATATATAGTATAAGGAAACTTAAGCATATAATTGGAAATGATAAGAAGAGAGTATAAGTATGTAAATGATGTGGAACTATGCACAAGCATGATGAGAATTTGTATGAATTATGAAGATTATTTTATTGAATCTTGGTTATGGATGGGAATGAAAAAAGAGAAATTAGTCTGAAGGCATTTGAAAACAGAGACTCGTATATATAATGAGGAATATGGACATTTGAATGTACGTGTATACGTATGTGTGGAGTTAGTGATGTACCCAACTAAAATGAAGAATGGTTTTAGTGGTTCGAGATTTGAACTCAATATATTTGATGAGTTGTATAGATAATGTAACGATCAAGAATCTTATCAGAAGTCGATTTATGGTGACCTAAGGAATTTTGGGGAAATAGTTAAGGGAATGTAATCCATAGTGCGATTAAGCCATATGAGATGGACTAATAGGATTAAGAAGATTGAAATTTCCTAAATGTAAGGTAAACATGAAGTATGTGGAAATAATTGAAGCCATTAATCTTCCTTAACGTTGAGGATATGTATAGGAATGAGTATGGCATGTTAATGATACAATAAACTACACAATATTGTATGAGGATGGAATGAATGAATGAAAGTCGAGAAGTTTGATATGGAATGAAGTAATAAGATAGTGATTGGTATACCTAAATAAGTATAAAATGCGATCGAAATTGGTATGATTGAGATGGAGTTATGGTTCAAGTTTAATGATAGTAATAGAAGTATGTTTGGTGTCTCGATAAAAAAGATCATAATTGTAAAGGTTACTGTTGATATGATTTTAAAGGATAATAATAGACATAAGTGAAGTACTCAAGTTAAATTGGAGGTAAATGAGGTGAACAAATCAAAATTCCCTGTAAAGGGGAGGACATAAGAAGTCAAGCATGGGATGAGAAAACAATACCCTCACATTTTCTCTTAGTTCAGTAAATGAAATTTTGAGGTCAAAATTTTATTTTAAGGGGGATAGTGCTGTCAAGCCCAGCTTTAGAATATGTTTATTATGCCATTCCTACAGAAGAATGCATGTTTGCTTACTTGGGTACCTCAAAAATCGTTAAAGGACGGTATTGTACCAAATGGTACAATTAAGTTAAATTAAGCCTCGAACTAATCCAAATAGAGATTTTAAGATAAAATTGAGAATTTTAAAACCCCAAAATGACTTAAAATGGTGATTCGGAGTTCGAGGACCGATTTGGAGTCAAAGTGGAATTTTCATGACCTAGGGGCAAAATGGTCATTTTACCACTCGAGGTTAAGATGTGAGTGTTGGATGAAATTTTTGACTAAGATTGATCATTTGGAGTATAATTTGAGTTTAAGAAGTGAAAAATTTTAATTCTGAAATTTTTTCTAGCATAAGGGCAAAATAGTCATTTTGCCACCTCGAGGGCAAAATTATCATTTTACACCACCCAACACTTGTCCAGCACATGAATTTTACCCAATATCATTATGGATAATTGAAGGATTTTATGTGATGGAGAAAGAAAGCTTAATTATTAAGTTTTTAAACATGGTGACAAGTATCAAGCTTGGATTATTTTATTATTTGGCTTT